>NC_058053.1:9000887-9699887 GCF_020085105.1 Siniperca chuatsi | reverse complement strand
AGACTGCAGAGCCCGACACACCAACCTGTGCACTGCCTGGATTGATTACAAGAAAGCATATGACTCAATGCCGCACACATGGATCACTGAATGCTTAGAGATGTACAACATCAACAGGACTCTAAGGGACTTCATTGCGAACTCGATGAGGCTGTGGAAAACCACCCTTGAGGCCAATGGTAAGCCACTTGCACAAGTATCCATCAAATGTGGCATATACCAAGGAGATGCTCTGTCCCCACTGCTGTTCTGCATAGGTCTGAACCCCCTCAGCCAAATAATCAACAAGACTGGCTATGGATACCGACTCAGGAACGGGGCCACCATCAGTCACCTCCTCTACATGGATGACATCAAGCTATACGCTAAGAGCGGCGGGACATCGACTCACTGATCCACACCACCAGGATCTACAGCTCTGACATTGGGATGTCATTCGGGCTTGAGAAGTGCAGTCGAATGGTGACAAAGAGAGGGAAGGTAGTCCACACAGAAGGGGTCTCACTCCCAGAAGGAACAATAGCAGACATTGAGGATGGTTACAAGTACCTTGGAATACCACAGGCAAATGGCAACCTTGAAGAGGCAACAAGGAAGACGGCAACGGCCAAATACCTTCAACGAGTAAGGCAAGTCCTAAGAAGTCAGCTCAATGGCAAGAACAAGGCCCAGGCAATAAACAGCTACGCCCTGCCAGTGATCAGATACCCTGCAGGAATAATAAGGTGGCCAAAGGAGGAGATACAGACCACAGACGTTAAGACGCGAAAGCTCCTCACCATGCATGGAGGGTTCCATCCCAAATCCAGCACCCTGAGACTGTACGCTAGCCGTGAAGGAAGGCGGCCGTGGACTAGTGAGTGTGAGAGCCACTATCCAGGATGAAACATCCAAGATCCACAAGTACATCCAAGATAAGGCCCCAACAGATGACGTGCTCAGGGAATGTCTCAGGCAATGGGGAACAGAGGAAGACGTGCTGGAGGAAGGACCATCATGGGAGGACAAACCCCTACATGGGATGTACCACCGAACATAACTGAAGTGGCTGATATCAAGAAGTCCTACCAATGGCTAGAGCGGGCTGGATTGAAGGACAGCACAGAGGCACTCATCATGGCTGCACAGGAGCAGGCCCTGAGCACCAGAGCAATAGAGGCCCAGATCTACCGCACCAGACAAGACCCAAGGTGTAGGCTGTGCAAAGAGGCCCCTGAGACAATCCAGCACATAACTGAAGGGTGTAAGATGCTGGCAGGAAAAGCATACATGGAGCGCCATAACCAAGTAGCTGGCATAGTGTACAGGAACATCTGCACTGAGTATGGACTGGAAACCCCGAGGTCAAAGTGGGAAACACCTCCAAAGGTGGTAGAGAATGACCGAGCCAAGATCCTGTGGGACTTCCAGATCCAGACTGACAGAATGGTAATGGCGAACCAGCCTGACATCGTGGTGGTTGACAAACAACAGAGGAAAGCCGTTGTGGTTGATGTGGCGATACCAAGCGATGGCAACATCAGGAAAAAGGAACATGAGAAACTAGAGAAGTACCAAGGGCTAAGAGAAGAGCTGGAGAAGGCCTGGAAGGTGAAGGCAACAGTGGTGCCCGTGGTCATTGGAGCACTCGGGGCAGTGACCCCCAAACTGGAGGAGTGGCTACAGCAGATCCCTGGAAGAACACCAGACATCTCGGTCCAGAAGAGCGCAGTACTGGGAACAGCAAAGATACTGCGCAGAACCCTCAAGCTCCCAGGCCTCTGGTAGAGGACCCGAGCTCGAAGGATGAGACCACCTGCGAGGGGTGAAGGACAAAGTTTTATACACACATATATATATATATATATATATATATATATATATATATATACACATATATATATATATATATATATATACACATATATATATATATATACATATATATATATATATATATATATATATATATATATATATATATATATATATATATATATATATATATATATATATATATATATATATATATATATATATATATACATATATATATATATATATATATATATATATATATATATATATATATATATATATATATATATATATATATATATATATATATATATATATATATATATATATATATATATATATATATATATATATATACATATATATATATATATATACATATATATATATATATATATATAAATAAATAAATAAATAAATAAATTAATTAAAAAAAAAAACTTGTTTGCAAACGTGGTAATGTTGAAATTAAGTTACAGTCTTATCGCTTACGGACAGAACTGGCCAGAGACACAAGGCAGGTATGATAGAGTTTATTATTACACAAGTACGTTGATAGTGAATGGAAGAAAGTATACAGTCCTTGGAATGGAGGTGGCGGAGCACCTAATATTAGGTCCACACGGGTCAGGAGACTGGAGCGACACTCACGGAAGACGAGAGACGCACGGGGACAGGAGCTGGAGTGCCACACACGGAGACCAGGAGCACGAAGGAGCCGGCGAAGAGGTACTGTGTACTGGTGGCTGGTAGTAGTTTTGCTCAGGAAAAGGGAGTCCAAGACGTTCAATAATTCAGGGGAACTAGCTTCCTATCCTTAGTCATTAACGAGACCGGACCCAGACTGTGGTGAGGAGCTGGGTTATATAGGGGAGTAGAGTGGCTGATTACGTGCAGGTGTGAGATAGGTGACAGGTGATTTGCATTAGTACTCAGGTGAGGGAGTGCAGAGTGAAGGAGAGTGGCTGGAGAGAACATGACAGACTGTGACATTATCTTACATTTTTCCTTTTAATACTGTACTTTCAGGCTAACTAGCTACCCAGCCCCATATAATGTATGTAGCCATCAAGTGCATATTTAAGACAATTTTGCAGGTTTAAAAAAAAAAAAAACTAGATCTGCCGAGAAAGAGTTTTCAACAAGCTCATGGACTTAATATTAATTAGCCAGTTAAAAACTGTCTGCAGCTCATTAAACCTTCTTACGGCAGTTGACATTGCAGTCAACAAAACTGATGGTGATAGAGTAGAAATGAGAAGTCTCTTTTTGTCTACGTCTGATATTACTGATATTATTGTTTCTAATCATTCATTACTATAACTATAACTATTTGAAATTTAATAGTGACTGAAATTTGAGGTCTGGCATTGCTAGTAGATATGCTGTCAATTTCCATTTCCTTTTCTAAAGAGCTCCAGGAGGCTAACTCCTTCCTTCGTAAAGTAACCAACAATGAAAATGCTGTGTTCATGCCATCCATGGTGTTGAAAGGTGCGCTCGGTAAGGGGACTGATAATTCACCGGCCAAGCACATTTTTTACCGACCAAAATAATAATTTGCCTTTTTGTGTAACATATAGTTTAGTCTCAGTACATGTCATTGAGATAATGAGATATTATGTTGAATACAAACTTAAAGAAGAGGTCAGAGCAAAATTTGAAGCAAAATGATTTTAGTATATTGATCAACGGTTCATCAATTCAAGCATGCACATGCAGCACTGAAAAAACTAGTCCACGCCCACCTGTTGTGTGTGGGTCTCACCTCGGTCTCACCTTGTATATAAATTGGACTGAGATGGGACAATAGGCTCCCAAAAATAACTTTTTCTTCAGCTATTTAAGGGGCTGTGCCTATACTCATAGAATCTGGAGTTACGGTATGTAATTAATGTTCTATTTTGTATAGACTTCGACCCTCTAAGCCTATTGCTAGTAGAATAAGGGTGAAGCAGGATATGGTCCTCGCCTCAATCTTAAGCACAAACACATCATACTTCAAGAGACGAAACAATAAACGTTCCATACAAAGCCACTGCGTCATGTGTAATGATGCACTACAGAACCCCATATGCGCTCCTGCAGCACAGCACAATAGAATAGCTGACATTCTAACTATATTTAATTATTTTAACTATATATTTTAACCAGATGAAGGATTTTAGTCATCGGATGTCTGTATCTTAAGTTATCAGAGAAAAGCTGAACCAACAGCTCGACTCAAGAGACTGAGACTGTCTCAGATCCTTTCACTGCAAGGGAACGGTGCATGTTCACTGAACATACTACACAGTGAACATGAGCCCTGAGCGACTGACAGTCACTGAGTCGCTCAAGCCCACACCTCTCCCTCCCTCCCTCCCTCTCATGTTTTGAAGTAGGAAGTAAGATCAAATATTTTATTTAATAATTAGGTGTCGCAAAAACATACGTGCTGTACATAATAGTTTGCAAACGGTATCTTTATCCAAGTAAATTCTCAGCTCACTGGCTTATCCTTCATGAATGACCGTTCTCAGTTCACTAGTTAGCGAGCTGAACTGAACGTTCAGCCATGTTTCAGTTCAGTGAGTGGGACTACGCAGTCTGAGCTCCGGTCAAGATTCAGTGAATTCATCTTTTTAATGAACATTTCTAATGATTCTAGTACACTGAAAAGAACTGCTTTGCCCATCACTAGTGGCGGCAAAGGCAGATGACTGACCAAGGGGCAACCTCTGGGTCTGAAAATTGAAGCCAATGCGTTAGTGCCCTTAACCTGCATTCTTTCTAATGGCCAGCAGGGGGTGACTTCAGTGGTTGCAAAAAGAAGTCTGACAGTCTAACATTCAGTTATGTGTGCAGCAAGCATTTTGTCACTGGTCAAATATCCAAATGTCAGTTTTAGGCTAACTATATTTCTGTAAGTTAAGCTAAAGCATTTTGACAGTATGCAACTTGTGCTATAGTGGAATGTGGATAAACCAGAAAACTAGTATCATGTTTGCAGGTGCTTTAGCTAACTACAGTAGCATTTCTCCAAGAAAAGCAATGTAAGGAGAAGGGAGTTTGCCAATATACCTTTTCCTCTCTGGTAGACATAGAGTGCTAAAATAATCCTTTGACATGCTGAAATCTAATGTTTTTAGCTAGCTACAGGCATTTTGTTAGCGTTTCAGCCCTTGGTTGCATATTGCGGCGCCGATTGTTTTCCCCTCCAGTGGGCATGGTTTTCGCAGTATGACGTGTTGCGCTCTATCTCTATAGAAGTCTATGAGAAAATGATCCTACTTCTCACTTGATGTATTACCTCAGTAAACACTTTCCTAATGAGTTTATGGTCTCCATCGCTAGTGTCAAATCTTCTTCAATACAGCATAATGTTCATTAATTTTTTAAATTATGGTCCCATTTAGAGTAAAATAGACGATAATGCAGGGTATGCTTTAGGGCGTGGCTACCTTGTGATTGACAAGTCACTACCACAGCGACCTGTCATTCAGGATAGAGGCGATGCGTATCCACTGCATTGTATACATTTAACTAGCCATGAACTTGTTTTTGGGTGCTGACTGTGTTTTCATCTAAGAACTTGGACCCTTTCACAGTGTGTTTTCAGTTCATGAAAATTAATTGTAACATTTTGGTCACCTAAAAATGTATTGTTCAGCGTTCGATTGAACTAAAAGACTCTCTAAGGAGTCGACTGTTCATTTTTTCCGGTAAGAACATTTTGTTCTAAGCTTGTTTTTTGCTAGCCAAGATTAGCATCCCAATTAATATCACAGTTAATGTGAATTATGGATGCACATTGCTAGCTAGCTCCACAGTCTCATCCAAATATGGTGACTTCTAGTTCCAAAAAAACAAGATGTCGACAGGCCAAAATGCCAAACTTGAGGCTTTAAAATGGTAGTCCACAAACCAGTGGTGGTGGTGACATTTACATGTCACCATGCTCTTGTGGTGTCAAAATATATCTGTCAGTCCTCTTATCAAGGCAAGTCTTCAGTGAGGACGTCACTTCCTCGATCAGTGACTTTGTTTATTAAATTTTATTAAAAAAAAGTTCTACCTACCAACCTGAAATGACTCTGCCCAGACTGGGAGCTCGGAGGGGGAGTGTTACAGTTGTTGAGGGGGAGTGTTAGAGTTGCAGTCTGCTTGGACTGCTGGGAGGAGGAGGTTTTCAGGCCCGGTCACCCCCGCCAGGACCGGGGCTGGTTGAGCAGGCAACAGAACTGGGCTCAGCAGCCTCCCAGTGAACACAGCCAGACTGGAACTGAACACAGCAACCCCAAGACCGACAGAGAAATCAGTAACGTTACCGAAGTTGTTTTCTTGCGCCTTTCTGCCAGAAGTGGACTATGCACATGCACAATGCAGATGTTCACGCAAGTGATGTTCTAACTGAAGAGATGAGAGGACTGACACATTGCATTTTCATTTCATTTTGACACCAAAAGAGCATGTTGACATGTAAATGTAATAAGCACTGTTTTGCTTATTGCAATTGAATATTGTCCACTGTACAGCAGGTTAAGTCTCGTTAGAAAATTACATTTTCATTTTGACTTAAATATTGCTTGCACAAATCGAAGATCAGGTTGCATTGTTTAAATTGGATTATTGCATTTTTATTTTTATTTTTACTCAAATAACACATGCATATGTGGAAAATTATAATGCTATTGTGGAATTACACTTTCATTTTCAAGTTTTTTATTTACATTATTATTTTAATATAGTACCATATAGGCTTCCATACATATACATGTTAAATGATATACATTCACTTATTTGCTTAAGTTGACTGCTCTTCAATGAAAGCGACTGCCACATCACTGATTGTAAGTCCCATGATAACAACGTCACTGAATGTTACTGCCAAGAAAGAATATAAACAAAGGGTAACACATTGTGTAAGGGATGGGTAGAACAGCACAGAATTCCCCTTTTTCCTCCCACAAGTTAGGTTATGCAAATACAATTGATCTGTGCTGTATTAGTGTGACATCTAAAACAAGATAAATTGTAAAATGTCATGATGGATAATGAAACAGTAATGACTATGTTTACTCTATCAGGGTTAAGTGGGACAACAAACCACAGAGTTATTCTCTTTGCTCTCACTTTACTGTGTTATTGTGTGATTTGGCTTGTCAATATGACCATTATTGTGACAATCATTGTGGATAAAAGCCTTCATGAACCCATGTACATCTTCCTTTGTAATCTGTGCCTCAATGGACTTTATGGTACAGCAGGCTTTTACCCCAAATTCCTCAAGGATCTTCTGTCTACCACTCATGTCATCTCTTATGCTGGATGCCTGCTGCAGGGTTTTGTTATACACTCTTCAGCTTGTGCTGAGTTCTCTCTTCTAGCTCTAATGGCCTATGACAGATATGTCGCTATATGTCGACCTCTGGTGTACCACTCTGTGATGACTAAACAAAGAGTATGTGTATTTGTGTTTTTTGCTTGGCTTGTTCCCTTTTACCTGTTGTTCATGAGCACAGTAACGACATCAACATCAAGGTTATGTGGCTCACACATACCAAAGATCTACTGTGTAAACTGGTTAATTTCTAATCTAGCTTGCTCTGCCTCCATAGCAAAAATTGTTATTCCAGCTTTTAATTATACTTTTTATATTGGCCATGTTATTTTTGTTGTTTGGTCTTATATATATCTGATCAGAACATGCCTAACATCCAAAGAGAACAAAAGTAAATTTATGCAGACATGTGTACCACATTTATTCTCTTTAACAACTGTTGTTGTATCTTTGCTTTTTGATTTGTTGTACATGCGATTTGGCTCAGAAGAGATATCACAAAGTGTCCAGAATTTTATAGCAATGGAATTTCTCCTCATTCCTCCAATTATCAATCCCTTGATATATGGTTTAAAATTGACACAAATAAGAAACAGAATTCTAATTTTTTTGTGTGGTAAAAGTTCAGTTTTCAGACTAAAGTCATGAGTAGGTCTGCACAAAGAATAAGTCTGTTTGTATAGTATGTGATTTGGGAGAAATACCCAATACACCTAATAATATTGTTAATCAGTAGACAATGTGACATTTATACATAACTACCATCCCAGATTGTATGGAACAAAAGTGCCAACACAGCACATACAGAATAAAAGAAAGCAATTTAGAGAAAACAGTTGAACAATTATGTTTTAAATGTCATCTGTTGCTTTCAATAAATCTGTTTCTGATCAAAACACTTATGCCTTGTTTCACATAGCTGTGCCTCAAAACATATTTTACATGAGTTGAGGGGTACTGAAAGTAAGAGTGAAAGTGAGTTACCCTTCAAGGACAAAAAGCAGCACTCACAAACAGAATGTATATAAAAGAATGGCTGTTACTTTGGGGCCCATTCGTCAAGTATATCACACCACAGTCAAACCTAGTTCTACAGTGTAGCTGTTGTACACACGGCACACAACATTCAAATGCACTCTGAAATTATGAAGTAACTGCCTGAATATTTGAGGCAGTGATTTTATTACCTTGTACAATATTATTGTTACTCTCATAGCCAAACAGTGTCAGAACATGATGTCTGTACAGTGCTTCCATACAGAGAACTGGTAACCTTTCCCTGATTTTTGATTGAGCTGAACAAAAAATGTAAAGTGGCCATCCCAACTATTAAAACTTTTATGTATTTATTTCCTTGTGAAAATTTGCACTCAGTAAAATATACTCATTACCAAATTTCTTTATCTCTTTTAAAATGTACTTGTATTTTTTAAGACTCTAGACTCCATTATCATGCCCTTTGTTTGGGCATATAAACCCCCTCACATTTCTAAAGCACATTTACAAAAGCCCAGGGCAAAGGGAGTGTCTCAATTTGTCGATACCTGTACACAGTGCACCTCCTCGAGTTATCTCAGGGAGGCTTGGAGTAAGGAAGTTTGTTCTAAGATATCTGATAAATTTTGTGATGAGGGCAGTGAGAGGATTAAAAACTGTTCCATTAATGCCAGACTACAGTGAGTACAGTTTAAGGTCATGCATCGGTTTTCATTTTTCAAAGACCAGACTTAGTAGGATCTTCCTATTGGTTTCAGCTATTTGTGATAAACATAAAAGCGTAAGCTTAAGAAAGAAAAAATGGGTGAGATGCAGCTTACCCTCTATTTCAACATTTTTTAGAAAAAAACAGGTGGAAGGTAATGGTAGTGTGAATGTTAATAGCGGTTTGACACCGCTGCCTCCTGTCTATGACCTGATGGAAGCTAATAACTGCACTGCTAGCTCAAGCTCATAGAGACACGGCAAAGGAAAAGTTTGCAGCACTGCCTCCTACAGAGCCTGCAGTGGATGCTTATGCTAGCACTACCAACTCAGTCTTAGACAGAAGTTGGTTAAACTCTTTCACATTGCCTATGGAAAACATGCAACGGCAGCTGCCAAAAATGAATCTGTTCAGAACACAGTGCATCCGAAGGAGGATGAAGACTATTCTTGGTGTGATTCTACACTGTGGAGACATATCTTTCTCACTGAAAGAAGGGCCTCTTTGTTTCACAACACACAAGCTGACTGTGGTCTAGGTGGTCGGGTTCGTTCATTAACAAATTACAGACTACGCAGTTGTTTGCCTAATGGACAAACAGCTAGAAACTGAACATGTTTTCTGCTTCGCTTGCAAACTTTTTTTGACCTAAAGGAATGCATTTGTGGACAGATTTTGAAACATGCTAATACTGATGCAGAGGTTGACTGGCCTCAGTCCTAATAAAACAAACTTTAGATGTTAGGCGATATACTGCCTGCCTTTTGACTCTGAGTAAAGGCTATCTTTTATCCCAGTCTACTTGGTTTTCAAGTCGTGCTTTTGGTTACAGTACGATCTGACCAGATATAGACACAGCAGACAGTCACCAGCCCTGCCTGCCATTTTCTTGGTGCGTATGTAACTTTCCTTACAGTTGGAGAGAAGCGTGATCATTCAGTTAGCTTTGTTTCAAAAGTTGTCCACCACCATTTACCATTAGCATAATACTGTAGGTATGCAATAAAATAGTCATTCATTTTACACCTGTCAACAGGACACAGATGTTATGTGGAACAAACTTGGCACCCAAAAGCAGGACACACGGACAGAGCAGATCAAGGTCTGAACAGTTTTATTGTGCAGATGGATCAGGAGTCCAACCAACCACAGTCTACCCATTTACAATATAATCAAACCACTGACTTCTTGATTCTCTAAACTTTTATTTAACAAAGTTCACTGAGTTAGACATTTTTGCGCTCACTTTAACAATTTACATTTAATTATCGATTTTCATTTACTTAATTAAATCCTTTAATTAATTTATTGAACTCAGCTCAGTTAGGGAAGATCCCTAGACACTGAGCAATGATCCTAGGAGGTCTTAGCTGCTTACAGCCGAATCAGAGATTATACAATATTTCTCTATTTGTTTTGATCACGTCAATCACACACATAATAAGGTAAAATAAATGAAAGTGAATTATTTGCACTTACCACTTGTTGATTTATTGGGATCCTGTTCGTGACGCCATTTGTGATGAAAAAATTCATGTGAGCAAAATTTTCTCCTCCCTAGCCTGAACCGACAGAGGCAGGAGTTAATATAGTGAACTATGACAGAGAACACACGGAGGGCAGTTCCTTTTTAGGATTGCATGTGACTCCTAAATGACTATAGCCGTGTTTCTTCTCTTATCCATTGACCATTACTCTACCTATGGGGCCTAGGGGAAATTACTTACTGATGTGGCTCTTACACATGTAGCATAAGAAATTCCATGACAGCGCTCAGTCGTTTTTTATAATCCGCTATGAGAACTCCGATCACTACTGCACAGACTCTGGCTCCAAATGACTTCAAAAGCGCAAGATAGCTGCTCCCGTATCCGGGATATTTTGGCTTCATTTTTGTACAGTGGGAGGAGTGGAGACACGTTGTCCATCTATATATACAATCTATGGGTTGGAGCCGAGGTATTGAGGTCCCGCCCATACACCCGGCCGACTCAATCATGAGCCAGCCTTAGCTGTCAATCATGACGTGTAACCCACTTTTTATAGCATCAAATAACTAATTTAAACCAAACTTATCAGAAAAATGAACACTTGAACATACATCAGCATGATAATAGAACTAGCTAAAATGACAGAAACCATATTTGGGGCAAATTTATTTGACGTGTACTGGAGTATACTGAGTTTTTAGTTTGGCTCATGTCCCATCCGCTAACACTGAGGAGGCGGGCTTTATGACC
Source organism: Siniperca chuatsi (assembly GCF_020085105.1). NCBI lineage: Eukaryota > Metazoa > Chordata > Actinopteri > Centrarchiformes > Sinipercidae > Siniperca > Siniperca chuatsi. Next base: position 9,688,825 of record NC_058053.1, on the reverse strand, counting down.
TATATTGCAGCCAGCCACCAGGGGGCAATCGAGATGTTTTGGTTTCACTTTTGGGGAGCTGTCATGTCATCCATCTTTATATACAGTCAATGGAGTCACTCCACTCAACCATAAAATATGCAGGCTGTGCAACTTTGTGTGTGTGTGTGTGTGTGTTTGTGTAGTTATGAGCAGTGTGTGTGCTTTGGTTGTTGCGCTGGGAGTGTTTTGGGGCCACAACCAAAATCTTGTTTAGGGCCACCAAAATCCTAGGGCCGGCCCTGAGCCTGAAAGCGGGTGTCTCATGCCTTAAGTGTCAGAGTTGGCCACCCTAATTATATACAGTCCATGGGTCAGATAATCAGACAGGTTGTAAACAAACTAGCAAATTAGCCAGATTAACTTAACCACTTTATTCGAAGGTAAAACTGTTGCTAAGTCTGTCAGGCTTTCCCTTCTAGCACTACACATATGCAGTTTAACTGTGCCAGATTTACTACTCGCGATTCTTCACAGAAGTGAACAAAAGCAGGCTTCTGATTTCTATCTGACAGCTGTTGATTTTGTCGCTAGTAGAAATGGCAGTATGTCGCTAGAAGACATAGAAATAAAGGAGCAGCTTTTTTATATCGACATTTAACTGTACTATCAAATGTATAAAAGTTATTAAAAATAAAACCTTTTCCTGGTACCAAACTCACTTTAAAAGTTTTTCACATCTCACCCTCCATTAACTGTATTTAACTTTATGTTGAAATGTTTTGAGTTCCGATCCACCAAATATGAACTCACACAAACTGTATTTTAGTTACCTCTCTCCATCCTCTAATGCTTGAATTCCCAGCTTGTGCTGAGTCATCAGATAGATGTGATATAAACAGAGCAACCAACACTGGTAGGGTCGGGGACACTCAGCGCAGCGCTGCCACACCTACACCTCAGGAATATGTATATCAAAGATGTTTCTCTATAGTGACACTTTATGATCTGCACATATTGAGGTTGCAAATGTTTGATATAAAACTTGATTTAAATGAATGAAATTGTGCCAGCTGACATAGTTTAATGGATAATGTTTCTGTGCTAACATCTTTTATACTTTCAGGATTAAATTACACAGTGCAACACAGAATTATTCTCTTTGCTCTCACTTTACTGCATTACTTAATAGTTTGGATAGTAAATGTTGTTCTCATCATAACCATCATAGTGGACCGAAAACTTCATGAGCCTATGTACATCTTCCTGTGTAATCTGTCTATTAATGGACTTTATGGGACAGCAGGCTTTTACCCAAAATTCCTCATGGATCTTCTGTCTCCCTCTCATGTCATCTCTTATGCTGGATGCCTTCTGCAGAGTTTTGTGATACACTCATCATCTGGAAGTGACTTATCAATTCTAGCCGTTATGGCCTATGACAGATACGTGGCTATATGTCAACCACTAATGTATCACTCTGTTATGACGACGCAAAGAATATCTCTGTTAGTGGCCTTCTCTTGGCTCTTACCTCTTTTTTGCATGTTCAGTAACACAATGACGATTTTCCAATTGAAGTTATGTGGCTCACACATCCCTAAACTTTACTGTTCAAACGTACTAATTGGTAAACTAGCTTGCTCTACCTCTATAGCAAATACTAGTATTGCATATTTCAACATTGCTATTTACATTGTCCATTTTTTCTTTCTTATTTGGTCTTATATGTATCTGGTCAGATCATGCCAAAGATCCAAACAGAGCAGGAAGAAGTTTATGCAAACATGTGTGCCACATTTAGTCTCTTTATTCAACTTTAGCTTTGCTGTGCTTTTTGATTTAATGTACACACGATTTGGCTCGAGAATGTTATCACAGAGCCTTCAGAACTTCATGGCAATAGAATTTCTTTTAATTCCTCCAGTTATGAATCCTCTAGTATATGGGCTAAAACTGACCAAAATTCGAAACAGAATTCTTGGTTTTATTCAAGAACAGAAAAAAAGTGTCTAGCCAAGGAGAGTTCCAGCTCTCAACTCATCACTGCTTGAACAAGATACATACAACTTATTGTTAACTTAACATTAATATAATTGACAGAAATAACATAATTTAAACATATGACCTAATTATTAAGGAATCTGATGTTTAAAAGTGCAAACCTTAACCATTGCAGTGGCAGCAAACAGTCTTATAAATTAAATATTAGTCTTATAAATTCTGTAATGGCCTTATGTAACAATACCAACAGAAGATATTGCCCTTCCGATAGGGGTGTCAGATCACAAAATGCTCCTATGTGTTGTATTGGAAGACAATGATAAACAATGTATTGTGTCATTTAGATTAGAGAATGTATGGAATATAGCATATAGGCCTGTCTGGTTTGCAAGTTCTTTATATGAACAACGCTTCTTCAGAATGACTTATGTCTATGAAACCTGCTGTTTACTGTTTCAGTACTGTTTATTGTACAGTTTATTGTACTCCACCCTGGATCAGATAGAATTAAAAAAGTTAGTAGGCTAAAAAGATGACAAACACTCTGAATCTTTTCTAATAGACAGAAAGCAGGCACATAAAATACACATTTTTATGCTCAACTCAAAAAGCAGCTGGTTGGTTGGAAATTCTGGATAAAGAAGCACATGATTAGATATTACTATGCTGTGTAATGCAATGTGATTGATGAAGAGTAAATTAAATGTCCATGTAAAAATCAAATACAGGTGAAAAACCACAACAACAACAACAAAAAAAACAATAAAGACAATATTGTAACTCACCAAAACCTCCAAATCTCTGGCACTTAACCAAACTAATTGCAGTTTACAAAAGCTTGAAAGTAGCATTGAATGTCAAATGCTAGTATTCTATACCAGTAATCTAGTATTGTTTGCTGCAATACACTCAACAGAGATTTAAAGATTCTTGACTTTCCATTTTCCTGTATGGAGTCTACTGGTGCACATTTTTGCAGGGAGATGCTTTAGATAAATGTATAACTAAAACAATAATGATTGCCTGATAACATCTCATTTCCAAACGAATCACAGCGATCAAGCCTTAACAATACAGTTGTTTTTTCAGTTTGTTGGCATATTAAATGTCATGTCAATATGTACTGAAAGTAATGGGATAGGGCAAAGGTTAAAGCACATATGTAGAAGTTGCACAGATAGAGAGGCCTTTGGTATAATGTATTTGAAAAAATCGGGACACAAAAGAGAAAAACATTTTAATAATGAAGTAATAGCCATCATGACATGTATGCCATGTATGACATGACATAGCTCTTAGACATGGTCAAATCAGACATAAACATGAATTTGCAGGGAATAAGTAAGGTTGTATGTATGTATTGTGTAATCACTATATATATATATATATATATATATATATATATATATATATATATATTTGGAAACACTTGTTCAAGCAGTGATGAGTTGAGAGCTGGAACTCTCCTTGGCTAGACACTTTTTCTGTTCTTGAATAAAACCAAGAATTCTGTTTCTGTCACGGATACGCCAGGCTCCACAACCCCACATACACAACGTACTCCCTCACTAGAACACTACTCTGTCCGTAACAGTTTCGAATTTTGGTCAGTTTTAGCCCATATACTAGAGGATTCATAACTGGAGGAATTAAAAGAAATTCTATTGCCATGAAGTTCTGAAGGCTCTGTGATAACATTCTCGAGCCAAATCGTGTGTACATTAAATCAAAAAGCACAGCAAAGCTAAAGTTGAATAAAGAGACTAAATGTGGCACACATGTTTGCATAAACTTCTTCCTGCTCTGTTTGGATCTTTGGCATGATCTGACCAGATACATATAAGACACAAATAAATGAAAAAAAAATGGACAATGTAAATAGCAATGTTGAAATATGCAATACTAGTATTTGCTATAGAGGTAGAGCAAGCTAGTTTACCAATTAGTGCGTTTGAACAGTAAAGTTTAGGGATGTGTGAGCCACATAACTTCAATTGGAAAAAAATCGTCATTGTGTTATTGAACATGCAAAAAAGAGGTAAGAGCCAAGAGAAGGCCACTAACAGAGATATTCTTTGCGTCGTCATAACAGAGTGGTACATTAGTGGTTGACATATAGCTACATATCTGTCATAGGCCATAACGGCTAGAATTGATAAGTCACTTCCAGATGATGAGTGTATCACAAAACTCTGCAGAAGGCATCCAGCATAAGAGATGACATGAGAGGGAGACAGAAGATCCATGAGGAATTTTGGGTAAATTCCATGTTGCTGCTTCAGTTTCAGGTTCCTGGTATTGTGCATGCTGGCTCACTGTCACACTGTCATGGCTTACTGGGGCATTTGAATAGAACGAAGCCATCATTAATGTTACTAGTAACATCTGTGATTTTTCTACAATGACAAGTCAACATGTCTGCTTTGAAAAAGGCTTACTTAAGGTTAGCTAGCTAGCTTTCCTCCTGGCATGCTCGATGGCGTGTTGTATAATGTACCTAGATAGCTAACATCAGCCTCTTTATTTAAATGTTAGCACACATGTATGACACTCTTCAGATTACTGGCAGATATTTAGTGTAACTAGTTTAATTTTATCGGTAGATTTAGTGACATATAATGTAGTTAGGTATTTCAACTACTTGTCTTCTAATGGAGAGCTTCTAGTCTTTGCATAAAGGTAAGGTGGACATCTCACTCTATATTTAGGCCAGATGTAGGATAACAGATTATCCACACACTGGATTAAAGATCCCAAAACTTTAATGGACTGAAAAATAAGGATCGTTTTGACCCTACCAGGTCCTAATTAGGCAAATGCTTCCAGGTGTTCCTTCATGATGCTAGCTACAGTATATAAAATTAATATTTACCAGTTAGAAAGTAAGACAAGGCTTTTTGTAAATTATACTCTTGTTTTGTTTTCATTAACAGTGCCCTCTACAGAGAGGTGACAGAAGCAGATAAAGATTGAGCTTCTTTGTTAAATTGGTATTAAAGGTCCAGTATGTAGGATTTAGTGTCATCTAGTGGTGAAATTGCAGTTTTCAACCATTTGAATAACACTCGCCTCACCCTCCCGTTCCAAACATGTAGGAGGCCACAAAACTCGCAAAAAGGCGAAAGGCCCTATCTAGAGCCAGTGTTTGGTTTGTCCGTTCTGGGCTACTGTAGAAACATGGCGGTGTAACATGGTGACCTCTGTGAAAGGGGACCCGCTCCCCCTGTAGATAAAAACGGCTTATTCTAAGGTAATGAAAACACAACGATTCTTATTTTCAGGCAATTATACACTAATGAAAACATACTTATGTATATTATATTCCATTTCTGCCAATAGATCCTCCTAAATGTTACATACTGGACCTTTAAAGCAGGAGCAGTAGGTGGATCTTTATGACTGAAATATTAAGAAACCAATTCTTACTTACTTTGTCTCCAAAAAGTTTATTCTGTCTCTGTAGATTTTGTTAAACTTGGAAATATGTTTTTGCAGATTTTAAAACTAATATTCAGTTTAATATAGACTTAATTTTACTATATATTTTAAATTAGATTATTTTTTAACATAACAGTAAGTGTACAATGCAATGCTTTGTGGTGATAAATGAAATATTTACCCCTTTCAGGATAATGCACAAGAACAAGAAAGCTCCATTTCAGAGAGTTAAGTTTATAAGTGAACAGGTTATGCAACACAAATCTTCTGGTCGGGTTAATTCAGGTACATAGTTAAAGTGTATCAGTATGTGTGTTATACTGTTTTATATGATATACAAAAATATCAGAATGAGGAGCTGGGACATTACAATGAGGAAGGAGAATGTGGTCTTTTTTAACAAAGCTTTTGACCATTGAAATGTCTGTACAAATTCTTGGTTTACAAAACTCAAATGCATGACGTGCAGGAGCCAAATGGAAAATAAAAACGTCAATTTATTCATACATGTCACATGAAGCATAACAGAAATACACTTAACAAAGTAAATACAAAATGTTAAGTTGGTTAACTGAGTGCGTTGTGTATGTGGGATTGTGGAGCCTGGCGTATCCGTGACAGAAACAGAATTCTTGGTTTTATTCAAGAACAGAAAAAAAGTGTCTAGCCAAGGAGAGTTCCAGCTCTCAACTCATCACTGCTTGAACAAGTGTTTCCAAATATATATATATATATATATATATATATATATATATATATATATAGTGATTACACAATACATACATACAACCTTACTTATTCCCTGCAAATTCATGTTTATGTCTGATTTGACCATGTCTAAGAGCTATGTCATGTCATACATGGCATACATGTCATGATGGCTATTACTTCATTATTAAAATGTTTTTCTCTTTTGTCCCCCGATTTTTTCAAATACATTATACCAAAGGCCTCTCTATCTGTGCAACTTCTACATATGTGCTTTAACCTTTGCCCTATCCCATTACTTTCAGTACATATTGACATGACATTTAATATGCCAACAAACTGAAAAAAACAACTGTATTGTTAAGGCTTGATCGCTGTGATTCGTTTGGAAATGAGATGTTATCAGGCAATCATTATTGTTTTAGTTATACATTTATCTAAAGCATCTCCCTGCAAAAATGTGCACCAGTAGACTCCATACAGGAAAATGGAAAGTCAAGAATCTTTAAATCTCTGTTGAGTGTATTGCAGCAAACAATACTAGATTACTGGTATAGAATACTAGCATTTGACATTCAATGCTACTTTCAAGCTTTTGTAAACTGCAATTAGTTTGGTTAAGTGCCAGAGATTTGGAGGTTTTGGTGAGTTACAATATTGTCTTTATTGTTTTTTTTGTTGTTGTTGTTGTGGTTTTTCACCTGTATTTGATTTTTACATGGACATTTAATTTACTCTTCATCAATCACATTGCATTACACAGCATAGTAATATCTAATCATGTGCTTCTTTATCCAGAATTTCCAACCAACCAGCTGCTTTTTGAGTTGAGCATAAAAATGTGTATTTTATGTGCCTGCTTTCTGTCTGTTAGAAAAGATTCAGAGTGTTTGTCATCTTTTTAGCCTACTAACTTTTTAATTCTATCTGATCCAGGGTGGAGTACAATAAACTGTACAATAAACAGTACTGAAACAGTAAACAGCAGGTTTCATAGACATAAGTCATCCTGAAGAAGCGTTGTTCATATAAAGAACTTGCAAACCAGACAGGCCTATATGCTATATTCCATACATTCTCTAATCTAAATGACACAATACATTGTTTATCATTGTCTTCCAATACAACACATAGGAGCATTTTGTGATCTGACACCCCTATCGGAAGGGCAATATCTTCTGTTGGTATTGTTACATAAGGCCATTACAGAATTTATAAGACTAATATTTAATTTATAAGACTGTTTGCTGCCACTGCAATGGTTAAGGTTTGCACTTTTAAACATCAGATTCCTTAATAATTAGGTCATATGTTTAAATTATGTTATTTCTTCAAATAAATTCAATATTTTCCATGCCCACTGATACCGGTGGCATGATAATGATCCATTCATCCATACAGGCACAGAGGAGTGTGGCTTGGTGTCTCTTCACAAATTTAGCACCTTTATATCGCTCTTACTCTCAGAAATAATCCAATTTCATATGTAGTGCTTTACCACTTTGGGCCACGATAGTACATATTTAATCAGTTATTTTACTTTCCATCTTTTACATGTTTATATCAAGTCTGCCCTCTGCTAAATTATCAGCCCCTGCTCCAGTTCCACAGGAGGTAGGAGGAGATGCAGAATTCAGGCACATTCATATTCAATTGTACACTTGTTGTATCACACCTGTAACAAAAGGTTGTTTTGTATTGTTTAAAGAAGCATATAGACATAATGTGCACACACATATTTATGATGCTGGTCAAACTAATTAGCTGTTACTAATAGTGAGAACAGACTTTGTTGGGGAAGTAGCTTCAGCATAGTGCAACTCCTTACTCTGTAACCATTTGTGTTGTGATACTGGGGAAGTAGAATTTGAAGAGACAAGTGAAAATGTGTTGATAATGGATAATATTTCTATTGTAATTTTTGTGCTGGACAAATTAATCTGCTGGTTGTTTTGATTACTTCTCCACAAGTGTTACTGGACCAACTGAATTCCCAGCTGTTGTGTTGTCGTAGTCAAAGCTGTTATTAATAGATGGTGTGGAAGGAAACTAGAGTCAGAACAGACTGCACAGTGTAACCTCTTACTCTGAAGCCACCTACTGTATGTTGTAACACCTGACAGGTAGAATTTGAAGATTTGAAAACTGTGAAAATTTGTTCTCTAATCATGGATAATGTTTCTCTTGTAAGAATTTTCACTCTCTCAGGGATAAATGAGACCATGAATAACAGAATCGCTATCTTTTCAGTCACTTTACTTTATTACTGTGTGATTTTGTTATTAAATATCTCTCTCATCATGATCATTATCATAGATGAAAACCTGCATGAACCTATGTACATCTTACTGTGCAGTTTTTGTATTAATGGACTTTATGGGACCACAGGTTTCTACCCCAAATTCCTCATAGATGTATTGTCTTCTTCTCAAGAAATCTCATATGAAGGATGCCTTTTACAGGCTTTTATCGTGCACTCATTTGTTTGCTGTGATTTATCCATTCTAGCAGTTATGGCCTACGATAGATATCTGGCTATATGTCGACCACTGCACTACCACTCTTTCATGACTAAGAGGAGGCTTTCTCAGCTGGTATGTTTCTCCTGGCTAACACCTTTCTGTATTTTCTCCATCAATATTGTGCTCACGTCAAGACTAAAGTTATGTGGTACAAATATTCGTAGACTGTTTTGTGCAAACTGGATAATTGTTAAACTTGCTTGCCCTGAAACTGACACTTCTTCAAACAGTGTAGTTGCATATATTGGAATTTTCATGTATCTCTCTCATGGCTTTTTCATAATTTGGACTTATATGCATCTTATTAGAACTTGTGTGAGGTCTAAAGATGACAGGGTAAAGTTTATGCAGACATGTGTGCCCCATTTAACCTCATTAGTCACTTTCGTAGTTGCAGTACTTTTTGATTTGATGTATATGCGATTTGGCTCCACAGATTTACCTCAAAGCCTTCAAAACTTCATCGCTATAGAATTTCTGCTTATTCCTCCTGTTATGAATCCTCTGATATATGGATTTAAAATGACCAAAATACTGAAACCGAATTCTGGGTTTAGTTTATGTTGAAAGAAAATGACCTCTTCCATTAAGTTTAATCTTTAATTCAATTTAATGTGACAAAATCCAGTGTTTTTGATTAAGGATATATCATGATGACCAACAACTTAACATTTTGTATTTACTTTGTTAAGCGTATTTCTGTTATGCTTCATGTGACATGTATGAATAAATTGACGTTTTTATTTTCCATTTGGCTCCTGCACGTCATGCATTTGAGTTTTGTAAACCAGGAATTTGTACAGACATTTCAATGGTCAAAAGCTTTGTTAAAAAAGAGCACATTCTCCTTCCTCATTGTAATGTCCCAGCTCCTCATTCTGATATTGTTTATATCATATAAAACAGTATAACACACATACTGATACACTTTAACTATGTACCTGAATTAACCCGACCAGAAGATTTGTGTTGCATAACCTGTTCACTTATAAACTTAACTCTCTGAAATGGAGCTTTCTTGTTCTTGTGCATTATCCTGAAAGGGGTAAATATTTCATTTATCACCACAAAGCATTGCATTGTACACTTACTGTTATGTTAAAAAATAATCTAATTTAAAATATATACTAAAATTAAGTCTATATTAAACGGAATATTAGTTTTAAAATCTGCAAAAACATATTTCCAAGTTTAACAAAATCTACAGAGACGAAATAAACTTTTTGGAGATAAAGAGAATTAGAAAAGAAAAGTGTCTGTCATCTTTTTAGCCTACTAAATTTTTTTTATTCTATCTGATCCAGGGTGGAGTACAATAAACTGTACAATAAACAGTACTGAAACAGTAAACAGCAGATTTCATAGACATAAGTCATCCTGAAGAAGCGTTGTTCATATAAAGAACTTGCAAACCAGACAGGCCTATATGCTATATTCCATACATTCTCTAATCTAAATGACACAATACATTGTTTATCATTGTCTTCCAATACAACACAGGAGCATTTTGTGATCTGACACCCCTATCAGAAGGGCAATATCTTCTGTTGGTATTGTTATATAAGGCCATTACAGAATTTATAAGACTAATATTTAATTTATAAGACTGTTTGCTGCCACTGCAATGGTTAAGGTTTGGATTTTTAAACATCAGATTCCTTAATAATTAGGTCATATGTTTAAATTATGTTATTTCTTCAAATAAATTCAATATTTTTCATGCCCACTGATACCGGTGGCATGATAATGATCCATTCATCCATACAGGCACAGAGGAGTGTGGCTTGGTGTCTCTTCACAAATTTAGCACCTTTATATCGCTCTTACTCTCAGAAATAATCCAATTTCATATGTAGTGCTTTACCACTTTGGGCCACGATAGTACATATTTAATCAGTTATTTTACTTTCCATCTTTTACATGTTTATATCAAGTCTGCCCTCTGCTAAATTATCAGCCCCTGCTCCAGTTCCACAGGAGGTAGGAGGAGATGCAGAATTCAGGCACATTCATATTCAAATGTACACTTGTTGTATCACACCTGTAACAAAAGGTTGTTTTGTATTGTTTAAAGAAGCATATAGACATAATGTGCACACACATATTTATGATGCTGGTCAAACTAAGTAGCTGTTACTAATAGTGAGAACAGACTTTGTTGGGGAAGTAGCTTCAGCATAGTGCAACTCCTTACTCTGTAACCATTTGTGTTGTGATACTGGGGAAGTAGAATTTGAAGAGACGAGTGAAAATGTGTTGATAATGGATAATATTTCTATTGTAATTTTTGTGCTGGACAAATTAATCTGCTGGTTGTTTTGATTACTTCTCCACAAGTGTTACTGGACCAACTGAATTCCCAGCTGTTGTGTTGTCGTAGTCAAAGCTGTTATTAATAGATGGTGTGGAAGGAAACTAGAGTCAGAACAGACTGCACAGTGTAACCTCTTACTCTGAAGCCACCTACTGTATGTTGTAACACCTGACAGGTAGAATTTGAAGATTTGAAAACTGTGAAAATTTGTTCTCTAATCATGGATAATGTTTCTCTTGTAAGAATTTTCACTCTCTCAGGGATAAATGAGACCATGAATAACAGTATTGCTATCTTTTCAATCACTTTACTTTATTACTGTGTGATTTTGTTATTAAATATCTCTCTCATCATGATCATTATCATAGATGAAAACCTGCATGAACCTATGTACATCTTACTGTGCAGTTTTTGTATTAATGGACTTTATGGGACCACAGGTTTCTACCCCAAATTCCTCATAGATGTATTGTCTTCTTCTCAAGAAATCTCATATGAAGGATGCCTTTTACAGGCTTTTATTGTGCACTCATTTGTTTGCTGTGATTTATCCATTCTAGCAGTTATGGCCTACGATAGATATCTGGCTATATGTCGACCACTGCACTACCACTCTTTCATGACTAAGAGGAGGCTTTCTCAGCTGGTATGTTTCTCCTGGCTAACACCTTTCTGTATTGTCTCCATCAATATTGTGCTCACGTCAAGACTAAAGTTATGTGGTACAAATATTCGTAGACTGTTTTGTGCAAACTGGATAATTGTTAAACTTGCTTGCCCTGAAACTGACACTTCTTCAAACAATGTAGCTGCATATATTGTAATTTTCATGTATCTCTCTCATGGCTTTTTCATAATTTGGACTTATATGCATCTTATTAGAACTTGTGTGAGGTCTAAAGATGACAGGGTAAAGTTTATGCAGACATGTGTGCCCCATTTAACCTCATTAGTCACTTTCGTAGTTGCAGTACTTTTTGATTTAATGTATATGCGATTTGGCTCCACAGATTTACCTCAAAGCCTTCAAAACTTCATCGCTATAGAATTTCTGCTTATTCCTCCTGTTATGAATCCTCTGATATATGGATTTAAAATGACCAAAATACGAAACCGAATTCTGGGTTTAGTTTATGTTGAAAGAAAATGACCTCTTCCATTAAGTTTAATCTTTAATTCAATTTAATGTGACAAAATCCAGTGTTTTTGATTAAGGATATATCATGATGACCAACAACTTAACATTTTGTATTTACTTTGTTAAGCGTATTTCTGTTATGCTTCATGTGACATGTATGAATAAATTGACGTTTTTATTTTCCATTTGGCTCCTGCACGTCATGCATTTGAGTTTTGTAAACCAGGAATTTGTACAGACATTTCAATGGTCAAAAGCTTTGTTAAAAAAGAGCACATTCTCCTTCCTCATTGTAATGTCCCAGCTCCTCATTCTGATATTTTGTATATCATATAAAACAGTATAACACACATACTGATACACTTTAACTATGTACCTGAATTAACCCGACCAAAAGATTTGTGTTGCATAACCTGTTCACTTATAAACTTAACTCTCTGAAATGGAGCTTTCTTGTTCTTGTGCATTATCCTGAAAGGGGTAAATATTTCATTTATCACCACATAGCATTGCATTGTACACTTACTGTTATGTTAAAAAATAATCTAATTTAAAATATATAGTAAAATTAAGTCTATATTAAACTGAATATTAGTTTTAAAATCTGCAAAAACATATTTCCAAGTTTAACAAAATCTACAGAGACGAAATAAACTTTTTGGAGATAAAGATAATTAGAAAAGAAAAGTGTTTGTCATCTTTTTAGCCTACTAATTTTTTTTATTCTATCTGATCCAGTGTGGAGTACAATAAACTGTACAATAAACAGTACTGAAACAGTAAACAGCAGATTTCATAGACATAAGTCATCCTGAAGAAGCGTTGTTCATATAAAGAATTTGCAAACCAGACAGGCCTATATGCTATATTCCATACATTCTCTAATCTAAATGACACAATACATTGTTTATCATTGTCTTCCAATACAACACATAGGAGCATTTTGTGATCTGACACCCCTCTCGGCAGGGCAATATCTTCTGTTGGTATTGTTACATAAGGCCATTATAGAATTTATAAGACTAATATTTAATTTATAAGACTGTTTGCTGCCACTGCAATGGTTAAGGTTTGCACTTTTAAACATCAGATTCCTTAATAATTAGGTCATATGTTTAAATTATGTTATTTCTTCAAATAAATTCAATATTTTCCATGCCCACTGATACCGGTGGCATGATAATGATCCATTCATCCATACAGGCACAGAGGAGTGTGGCTTGGTGTCTCTTCACAAATTTAGCACCTTTATATCGCTCTTACTCTCAGAAATAATCCAATTTCATATGTAGTGCTTTACCACTTTGGGCCACGATAGTACATATTTAATCAGTTATTTTACTTTCCATCTTTTACATGTTTATATCAAGTCTGCCCTCTGCTAAATTATCAGCCCCTGCTCCAGTTCCACAGGGGTAGGAGGAGATGCAGAATTCAGGCACATTCATATTCAAATGTACACTTGTTGTATCACACCTGTAACAAAAGGTTGTTTTGTATTGTTTAAAGAAGCATATAGACATAATGTGCACACACATATTTATGATGCTGGTCAAACTAAGTAGCTGTTACTAATAGTGAGAACAGACTTTGTTGGGGAAGTAGCTTCAGCATAGTGCAACTCCTTACTCTGTAACCATTTGTGTTGTGATACTGGGGAAGTAGAATTTGAAGAGACGAGTGAAAATGTGTTGATAATGGATAATATTTCTATTGTAATTTTTGTGCTGGACAAATTAATCTGCTGGTTGTTTTGATTACTTCTCCACAAGTGTTACTGGACCAACTGAATTCCCAGCTGTTGTGTTGTCGTAGTCAAAGCTGTTATTAATAGATGGTGTGGAAGGAAACTAGAGTCAGAACAGACTGCACAGTGTAACCTCTTACTCTGAAGCCACCTACTGTATGTTGTAACACCTGACAGGTAGAATTTGAAGATTTGAAAACTGTGAAAATTTGTTCTCTAATCATGGATAATGTTTCTCTTGTAAGAATTTTCACTCTCTCAGGGATAAATGAGACCATGAATAACAGAATCGCTATCTTTTCAATCACTTTACTTTATTACTGTGTGATTTTGTTTTTAAATATCTCTCTCATGATGATCATTATCATAGATGAAAACCTGCATGAACCTATGTACATCTTACTGTGCAGTTTTTGTATTAATGGACTTTATGGGACCACAGGTTTCTACCCCAAATTCCTCATAGATGTATTGTCTTCTTCTCAAGAAATCTCATATGAAGGATGCCTTTTACAGGCTTTTATCGTGCACTCATTTATTTGCTGTGATTTATCCATTCTAGCAGTTATGGCCTACGATAGATATCTGGCTATATGTCGACCACTGCACTACCACTCTTTCATGACTAATAGGAGGCTTTCTCAGCTGGTATGTTTCTCCTGGCTAACACCCTTCTGTATTTTCTCCATCAATATTGTGCTCACGTCAAGACTAAAGTTATGTGGTACAAATATTCGTAGACTGTTTTGTGCAAACTGGATAATTGTTAAACTTGCTTGCCCTGAAACAGACACTTCTTCAAACAATGTAGCTGCATATATTGTAATTTTCATGTATCTCTCTCATGGCTTTTTCATAATTTGGACTTATATGCATCTTATTAGAACTTGTGTGAGGTCTAAAGATGACAGGGCAAAGTTTATGCAGACATGTGTGCCCCATTTAACCTCATTAGTCACTTTCGTAGTTGCAGTACTTTTTGATTTGATGTATATGCGATTTGGCTCCACAGATTTACCTCAAAGCCTTCAAAACTTCATCGCTATAGAATTTCTGCTTATTCCTCCTGTTATGAATCCTCTGATATATGGATTTAAAATGACCAAAATACGAAACCGAATTCTGGGTTTAGTTTATGTTGAAAGAAAATGACCTCTTCCATTAAGTTTAATCTTTAATTCAATTTAATGTGACAAAATCCAGTGTTTTTGATTAAGGATATATCATGATGACCAACAACTTAACATTTTGTATTTACTTTGTTAAGCGTATTTCTGTTATGCTTCATGTGACATGTATGAATAAATTGACGTTTTTATTTTCCATTTGGCTCCTGCACGTCATGCATTTGAGTTTTGTAAACCAGGAATTTGTACAGACATTTCAATGGTCAAAAGCTTTGTTAAAAAAGACCACATTCTCCTTCCTCATTGTAATGTCCCAGCTCCTCATTCTGATATTTTGTATATCATATAAAACAGTATAACACACATACTTATACACTTTAGCTATGTACCTGAATTAGCCCGACCAGAAGATTTGTGTTGCATAACCTGTTCACTTATAAACTTAACTCTCTGAAATGGAGCTTTCTTGTTCTTGTGCATTATCCTGAAAGGGGTAAATATTTCATTTATCACCACAAAGCATTGCATTGTACACTTACTGTTATGTTAAAAAATAATCTAATTTAAAATATATAGTAAAATTAAGTCTATATTAAACTGAATATTAGTTTTAAAATCTGCAAAAACATATTTCCAAGTTTAACAAAATCTACAGAGACAGAATAAACTTTTGGAGACAAAGTAAGTAAGAATTGGTTTCTTAATATTTCAGTCATAAAGATCCACCTACTGCTCCTGCTTTAAAGGTCCAGTATGTAACATTTAGGAGGATCTATTGGCAGAAATGGAATATAATATACATAAGTATATTTTCATTAGTGTATAATTGCCTGAAAATAAGAATCGTTGTGTTTTCATTACCTTAGAATAAGCCGTTTTTATCTACAGGGGGAGCGGGTCCCCTTTCACAGAGGTCACCATGTTACACCGCCATGTTTCTACAGTAGCCCAGAACGGACAAACCAAACACTGATGGGGCCTTTCGCCTTTTTGCGAGTTTTGTGGCCTCCTACATGTTTGGAACGGGAGGGTGAGGCGAGTGTTATTCAAATGGTTGAAAACTGCAATTTCACCACTAGATGACACTAAATCCTACATACTGGACCTTTAATACCAATTTAACAAAGAAGCTCAATCTTTATCTGCTTCTGTCACCTCTCTGTAGAGGGCACTGTTAATGAAAACAAAACAAGAGTATAATTTACAAAAAGCCTTGTCTTACTTTCTAACTGGTAAATATTAATTTTATATACTGTAGCTAGCATCATGAAGGAACACCTGGAAGCATTTGCCTAATTAGGACCTGGTAGGGTCAAAACGATCCTTATTTTTCAGTCCATTAAAGTTTTGGGAGCTTTTATCCAGTGTGTGGATACTCTCCATTTTTCACCTTCATCTAATCTGTTATCCTACATCTGGCCTAAATATAGAGTGAGATGTCCACCTTACCTTTATGCAAAGACTAGAAGCTCTCCATTATGGCCTATGACAGATATGTAGCTATATGTCAACCACTAATGTACCACTCTTATGATGATGCAAAGAATATCTGTTAGTGGCCTTCTCTTGGCTCTTACCTCTTTTTTGCATGTTCAATAACACAATGACGATTTTTTTCCAATTGAAGTTATGTGGCTCACACATCCCTAAACTTTACTGTTCAAACGCACTAATTGGTAAACTAGCTTGCTCTACCTCTATAGCAAATACTAGTATTGCATATTTCAACATTGCTATTTACATTGTCCATTTTTTTTTCATTTATTTGTGTCTTATATGTATCTGGTCAGATCATGCCAAAGATCCAAACAGAGCAGGAAGAAGTTTATGCAAACATGTGTGCCACATTTAGTCTCTTTATTCAACTTTAGCTTTGCTGTGCTTTTTGATTTAATGTACACACGATTTGGCTCGAGAATGTTATCACAGAGCCTTCAGAACTTCATGGCAATAGAATTTCTTTTAATTCCTCCAGTTATGAATCCTCTAGTATATGGGCTAAAACTGACCAAAATTCGAAACTGTTACGGACAGAGTAGACCGAAGACACCAAGATGAGATACAGGTAGTTTTTATTAAACACGATGTTAACAGAGAGTTGATGGTACTGATACCGTCCTTTGGCTAGCCAAGGTGAAGATCGGGGGTTGTGGAATCAGAAAACTGGAGACCGGAGACACACGGGACAGGAATCGGGAGCTCAGGAGAAGGGAAGACGCTAGTAGATGCAAGGTAGGAGTCCGAGACGTTGTGATAGTTGGATGCAGCACTCTGTCCTATTTCGAACGAGACCAGACACTGACTGAAGTGACTGAGGTGTTTATATACTGGGGGTTATGAAGTGCAGATGGAACTCAGGTGTGTGATTAGTGACAGGTGATTCTGATTAGTGTTCTGGTGAGGGAGTACGTTGTGTATGTAGGGTTGTGGAGCCTGGCGTATCCGTGACAGAAACAGAATTCTTGGTTTTATTCAAGAACAGAAAAAAAGTGTCTAGCCAAGGAGAGTTCCAGCTCTCAACTCATCACTGCTTGAACAAGTGTTTCCAAATATATATATATATATATATATAGTGATTACACAATACATACATACAACCTTACTTATTCCCTGCAAATTCATGTTTATGTCTGATTTGACCATGTCTAAGAGCTATGTCATGTCATACATGGCATACATGTCATGATGGCTATTACTTCATTATTAAAATGTTTTTCTCTTTTGTGTCCCGATTTTTTCAAATACATTATACCAAAGGCCTCTCTATCTGTGCAACTTCTACATATGTGCTTTAACCTTTGCCCTATCCCATTACTTTCAGTACATATTGACATGACATCTAATATGCCAACAAACTGAAAAAAACAACTGTATTGTTAAGGCTTGATCGCTGTGATTCGTTTGGAAATGAGATGTTATCAGGCAATCATTATTGTTTTAGTTATACATTTATCTAAAGCATCTCCCTGCAAAAATGTGCACCAGTAGACTCCATACAGGAAAATGGAAAGTCAAGAATCTTTAAATCTCTGTTGAGTGTATTGCAGCAAACAATACTAGATTACTGGTATAGAATACTAGCATTTGACATTCAATGCTACTTTCAAGCTTTTGTAAACTGCAATTAGTTTGGTTAAGTGCCAGAGATTTGGAGGTTTTGGTGAGTTACAATATTGTCTTTATTGTTTTTTTGTTGTTGTTGTTGTTGTTGTGGTTTTTCACCTGTATTTGATTTTTACATGGACATTTAATTTACTCTTCATCAATCACATTGCATTACACAGCATAGTAATATCTAATCATGTGCTTCTTTATCCAGAATTTCCAACCAACCAGCTGCTTTTTGAGTTGAGCATAAAAATGTGTATTTTATGTGCCTGCTTTCTGTCTGTTAGAAAAGATTCAGAGTGTTTGTCATCTTTTTAGCCTACTAACTTTTTTAATTCTATCTGATCCAGGGTGGAGTACAATAAACTGTACAATAAACAGTACTGAAACAGTAAACAGCAGGTTTCATAGACATAAGTCATCCTGAAGAAGCGTTGTTCATATAAAGAACTTGCAAACCAGACAGGCCTATATGCTATATTCCATACATTCTCTAATCTAAATGACACAATACATTGTTTATCATTGTCTTCCAATACAACACATAGGAGCATTTTGTGATCTGACACCCCTATCGGAAGGGCAATATCTTCTGTTGGTATTGTTACATAAGGCCATTACAGAATTTATAAGACTAATATTTAATTTATAAGACTGTTTGCTGCCACTGCAATGGTTAAGATTTGCACTTTTAAACATCAGATTCTTTAATAATTAGGTCATATGTTTAAATTATGTTATTTCTTCAAATAAATTCAATTAATCTGCTGGTTGTTTTGATTACTTCTCCACAAGTGTTACTGGACCAACTGAATTCCCAGCTGTTGTGTTGTCGTAGTCAAAGCTGTTATTAATAGATGGTGTGGAAGGAAACTAGAGTCAGAACAGACTGCACAGTGTAACCTCTTACTCTGAAGCCACCTACTGTATGTTGTAACACCTGACAGGTAGAATTTGAAGATTTGAAAACTGTGAAAATTTGTTCTCTAATCATGGATAATGTTTCTCTTGTAAGAATTTTCACTCTCTCAGGGATAAATGAGACCATGAATAACAGAATCGCAATCTTTTCAATCACTTTACTTTATTACTGTGTGATTTTGTTTTTAAATATCTCTCTCATGATGATCATTATCATAGATGAAAACCTGCATGAACCTATGTACATCTTACTGTGCAGTTTTTGTATTAATGGACTTTATGGGACCACAGGTTTCTACCCCAAATTCCTCATAGATGTATTGTCTTCTTCTCAAGAAATCTCATATGAAGGATGCCTTTTACAGGCTTTTATCGTGCACTCATTTGCTTGCTGTGATTTATCCATTCTAGCAGTTATGGCCTACGATAGATATCTGGCTATATGTCGACCACTGCACTACCACTCTTTCATGACTAAGAGGAGGCTTTCTCAGCTGGTATGTTTCTCCTGGCTAACACCTTTCTGTATTGTCTCCATCAATATTGTGCTCACGTCAAGACTAAAGTTATGTGGTACAAATATTCAGAAACTCTTTTGTGTGAACTGGATAATTGTTAAATTTGCTTGCTCTGACACTGATACTGTTTCAAGTAATATTATTTCATATGCAACCATTTTCATTTATGTGTCTCATGGCTTTTTCATAATTTGGACTTATATGCATCTTATTAGAACTTGTGTGAGGTCTAAAGATGACAGGGTAAAGTTTATGCAGACATGTGTGCCCCATTTAGTCTCCTTAATCACATTCCTTGTTGTAATAGTTTTTGATTTGATGTATATGCGATTTGGCTCCACAGATTTACCTCAAAGCCTTCAAAACTTCATCGCTATAGAATTTCTGCTTATTCCTCCTGTTATGAATCCTCTGATATATGGATTTAAAATGACCAAAATACGAAACCGAATTCTGGGTTTAGTTTATGTTGAAAGAAAATGACCTCTTCCATTAAGTTTAATCTTTAATTCAATTTAATGTGACAAAATCCAGTGTTTTTGATTAAGGATATATCATGATGACCAACAACTTAACATTTTGTATTTACTTTGTTAAGCGTATTTCTGTTATGCTTCATGTGACATGTATGAATAAATTGACGTTTTTATTTTCCATTTGGCTCCTGCACGTCATGCATTTGAGTTTTGTAAACCAGGATTTGTACAGACATTTCAATGGTCAAAAGCTTTGTTAAAAAAGAGCACATTCTCCTTCCTCATTGTAATGTCCCAGCTCCTCATTCTGATATTGTTTATATCATATAAAACAGTATAACACACATACTTATACACTTTAACTATGTACCTGAATTAACCCGACCAAAAGATTTGTGTTGCATAACCTGTTCACTTATAAACTTAACTCTCTGAAATGGAGCTTTCTTGTTCTTGTGCATTATCGTGAAAGGGGTAAATATTTCATTTATCACCACAAAGCATTGCATTGTACACTTACTGTTATGTTAAAAAATAATCTAATTTAAAATATATACTAAAATTAAGTCTATATTAAATGGAATTTAAGTCTATAATGGAATTTAGCCATTATAAATTTTATTATTTACACCTCTGCTTTTCCTACTGTGACATGTCAAAATGTCTTCTATTGAGAAAGGCCTATTGAGCTTGATATAAAATATTTGTGGCTTATTCATAAATGTACTAAAGAAAACTAGATTTACGTAAAGTATGATTTCTACATCATACATTATAATTAAAACTTAGCAATTACGAGTGGAGTATCTTATAATTAAAGGCTGTATAGACCAATGTTTTACCCACAGTGTTTTTACTTTATTGCTTAATTAGACTCCTTCTCAAGACCATGTGGGTTTGTAAAGACTGTGACAGACTGACATCTCTCTGTCCCTCCTAGTAGTTGTTTTGCACCTGTTTGTGTGGAAATGTATTTTTATTGGTTTGTGAAGCTGTAATACTCCACCCAACTTCAACCTGAGTAGAAGTTTATTTGGCTGGGTCTCGGGAGAAGATGAGGATGTCGTCGAGGTAGACGGTAGAAATAATAGATTATTTTTCTTGTTGCAATTGCAACAAGAAACCCAGACATCCGGTAACCTCTCTGGAGAAGGGGCTCGGGTCCGAAGCATGGGAATCCCGGAGGGGTGGAGATGACAGGGTAGGAGCTGGTGTGACTGGTGGTGTTAACGTTACCGGAGCTGAGTGTTGAGTGGTAAGTCTGGAGACCTGGTGGGTTAACTGGGTGATCTGGGTGACCATGGCCTGGTTGCTGTCTGTTAGCGCCCGGATTAGCCGTTCATGCTGTCCAAGAAGAATGCCTTGGTTGGTCAGCGCTTGATGGTAGGATACTGCTTCCGGGTTGGCATCTGCTGGGTTCATGGTGGCCAGATCGTTCTGTCATGTAGTACGATCTTAAGGTTGAACCCTCAGATGCAGAACACTTGAGAAGTAGAGGAAGTAAGTCACTCTTTATTAATGAGCACTGGTAAAGAGGGAAAGGGGAAGATCTTCGGAGCGGAGTGGAAAAGGGGAAAACAACAGAGAACACAGGGCTGGAGAAGATAAGGTGGCAAACTACCACAGTCTTGGCTTCTGTGTCTTGCGTTCCAGCCCTTTTCCTAGTATTCCTTGTGTTTTGGACTGATTTCTTGGACCTTGCCTGTTTTATGGACTTTGGATTTTCTGCCTGCTCCCTAACATATTTGTTTGCCTGTGTCTGGACTGCCTCCTGGTTTTGGTCTCTGCCTGCTGTCGAGGTCAGAAAAACCTCTCTCTGAGTTGGTTGATGAGAAGGGATCCACACGAGACCTACAATTGTCTTTTAACTAGTATTTATAATCCTCACAATTATTACAAACATTACAAACAATCTAACAATACAGACAAATACAGATATACATCTGGAGACACAGCACAGAGACCTCTCCAGGCGATCTCCCTGCTATGTCTGAAGCAGCAATACAAAAGTGGTTGGTTATATGTCCTCTTGGTACACAATGCTATGTAAATGCCTAAGTTCACACTTCCCATTCCTCTTGATCTTCACCGGCTGCTGCATTCTATTCTCAGGTGTGATCAGAGCGGCTGGTCAGTAAGGAAATGTGAATCACCCCCATGCATTGATCAAGCAACTCATCTCAACAGGGTGCCGACTCCGGCCTGCCAACACATGTGCATACATTCCTTCCCACTCTTTGTCAACCCCAATCACCTCTGTATGTCACCATGGGATTATCATATCCACTTTCTTGTATCTAACTGTTAATTAGATTCAGAATCAGAATCAGAATCAGAAATACTTTATTGATGGAGTTTTTGGAGATTGCAGTCTATGGTGCAGAACAGCTGCTGACCTGAGATGTTACATTAGTTAGACTTGTACAGAGGCAAACATCTTACATACAAGGTGTACATAGCACAAACTATCAATCCTACTAACACAGCCCAAGTTTTCATATTTGACACTGCCTTTTTACATTTGCCATTAAATCACTGTACTTGACCTGCTCTACCTGCTCTCTGAGTCTGCGTTTGGATCCAGTCCCTTGTGTTTCCTGCTACTCTGCTTGCACTATTGTAATACTAAGGCTGGTCAGAGTTTCAATAATCCTGGGCAGAGGGAAAGCATCTTTGAGTTATAGCATTTAGTTTCCTGTAGTCCACACAAAACCTCCAACTTCCATCCTTCTTTTTCATCAAGATAATGGGTCCAGCACATGGCATACAGCTCTCTTTAATGACTCCTTTCTCCAACATATGTACCAGCAGGGTTTTCATCTCCTTGTACATTAGAGGGGGCAAAGGTTGATACCTCTCTTGGATGGGCACCACATCTCCAGTGTGGATCCAGTTCTGCATGAGTTCTGTTCGTTCAAAATCCTCATCGTGTTTTGCGAACACTTTTTCCCACTTCAGCAGAAGGGTGCCTAGCTCCTCCTGTTGCTGTTCAGACAGATCAGATCGGTTAGCCAACTTGCTCACCTCTTGTGGTAGTTTTTGAACTTCACTGTTGTCTTCAACGGCGATCACTGCTACTTAAACCATTCTATTTTTCAGGTGATTATACACTAATTAAAACATACTTATAAATATTATATTCCATTTCTGCCAATAGCTCCTCCTAAATGTTACACTCTGGACCTTTAACTAATCAATGCCTTATTCAGTAAAATAGTTTATTATGAAAATAATTAATGTTTGCAGCCTTAATGGCATGCATATTTTGCCTTTACAATGTAACTACAGATTTTTTGACAGATGATCAGACTGATTTTTTTTATGCTTTTTTTTTAAATAGTCGTTTTAATTACTTCTCCACAAGTGTTACTGGACCAGTGATCAGAGTTTGAATTCCCAGCTGTTGTGTTGTCATAGTCAAAGCTGTTATTAATAGATGGTGTGGAAGGAAACTAGAGTCAGAACAGACTGCACAGTGTAACCTCTTACTCTGAAGCCACCTACTATATGATGTAACACCTGACAGGTAGAATTTGAAGATTTTTAAAACTGTGAAAATTTGTTCTCTAATCATGGATAATGTTTCTCTTGTAAGAATTTTCACTCTCTCAGGGATAAATGAGACCATGAATAACAGAATTGCTATCTTTTCAATCACTTTACTTTATTACTGTGTGATTTTGTTTTTAAATATCTCTCTCATCATGATCATTATCATAGATGAAAACCTGCATGAACCTATGTACATCTTACTGTGCAGTTTTTGTATTAATGGACTTTATGGGACCACAGGTTTCTACCCCAAATTCCTCATAGATGTATTGTCTTCTTCTCAAGAAATCTCATATGAAGGATGCCTTTTACAGGCTTTTATCATGTACTCATTTGCTTGCTGTGATTTATCCATTCTAGCAGTTATGGCCTACGATAGATATCTGGCTATATGTCGACCACTTCACTACCACTCTTTCATGACTAAGAGGAGGCTTTCTCAGCTGGTATGTTTCTCCTGGCTAACACCTTTCTGTATTTTCTCCATCAGTATTCTACTAACGTCGTCTATGAAGTTATGTGGTTCAAAAATTCAGAAACTCTTTTGTGTGAACTGGATAATTGTTAAACTTGCTTGCTCTGACACTGATACTGTTTCAAGTAATATTATTTCATATGCAACCATTTTCATTTATGTGTCTCATGGCTTTTTCATAATTTGGACTTATATGCATCTTATTAGAACTTGTGTGAGGTCTAAAGATGACAGGGTAAAGTTTATGCAGACATGTGTGCCCCATTTAGTCTCCTTAATCACATTCCTTGTTGTAATAGTTTTTGATTTGATGTATATGCGATTTGGCTCCACAGATTTACCTCAAAGCCTTCAAAACTTCATCGCTATAGAATTTCTGCTTATTCCTCCTGTTATGAATCCTCTGATATATGGATTTAAAATGACCAAAATACGAAACCGAATTCTGGGTTTACTTCGTTGAAAGAAAATAATCTTTTCCATTAAGTTCTCTAATTGAATTTAATGTGACAAACAAAAGTCAAATCTTTTTGCTTTATATATCATAATCTCTGCATTAAGGTTTACCTGAATATGTCTGCAGAATGCCTCAATACATGTTGCCTAAGCATTTAACTTTTGTTAAATACTTTAACTTAGTTTTTGTTAAAAAGCATCCAACAATGTTACATATGTTTATCCTCATCCTGATATTTTCTACATCATATTAAATTGTTTCAAGTTTTCAAGTTTCAAGTTTTTATTTGTCACATTCTCAACATATCTCTACATTATGCAGTGAAATGCTTTGTTGCCCCCTACAGTACTGGGCTTAGTGAAATATAAAATATTCAAAATACAACATATACAACAAGAAAATATATACAACAAAGGATAGGATAATACAGTGGTGTGAAAAAGTGTTTGCCACCTTCCTGATTTCTTATTTTTTTGTATGTTTGTCACACTTAAATGTTTCAGATGATCAAACAAATTTAAATATTAGTCAAAGATAACACAAGAAAACACCAAATGCAGTTTTTAAGTGAAGGTTGTTATTATTAAGGGAAAACAAAATCCAAACCTACATGGCCCTGTGTGAAAAAGTGATTTCTCCCAAAAACCTAATAACTGGTTTGGCCACCCTTAGCAAGCACCCTTAACAACTGCAATCAAGCATTTGCGATAACTTGCAATGTGTCTTTTACAGCACTGTGGAGGAATTTTGGCCCACTCATCTTTTCATAATTGTTGTAATTCAGCCACACTGGAGGGTTTTCGAGCATGAACTGCCTTTTTAAGGCCATGCCACAGCATCTCAATAGGATTCAGGTCAGGACTTTGACTAGGCCACTCCAAAGTCTTCATTTTGTTCTTCTTCAGCCTTTCAGAGACCCCACAACAACATCCAAAGAACTGCAGGCCTCACTTGCCTCAGTTAAGGTCAGTGTTCATGACTCCACCATAAGAAAGAGACTGGGCAAAAAAACAGCACCAGACCATCACACTACCACCACCATATTTTACTGTTGGTATGATGTTCTTTTTCTGAAATGCAGTGTTACTTTTACGCCAGATGCAATGGGACACACACTTTCCAAAACGTTCAACTTTTGTCAGTCTCCTAAGAAAGTAAATGCGTTGTTGTACCTTGCTATGTTATGTAACTGCACAGTGAAATAATTACTTACTGACAGTAAAGTTTTCAATAAGAAGCTGTATATTTTAGTGACAATATAAGAAGAGGGTGCAACTTGATGTTGTCATGCTGATGCTACTAGACCCTGTCAACAAGAACTGTTCTTTATGTAAATAAATAATATGATGTCATACAAAGTATGGATTACCATTTTCTGCATTAACAAAACTATTCTTTCAGGACATCCATAATAATTTGGAACAGCACGTGTGATAATATGGGATACAGTTTCAGTAGAGTCCTTGCCACTCTAATGACATATTGCCAAGAATATTTTCAACTGATCTCTTGTTGTCTTAACCTTAATATTAATCAATTGAACATGCCTAAGGTTACTGGATGTTACACAATCTCCTATATTATGATGTGCTGAATAGCTAATGAAACAGAAAATGTGAATATGTATCTATGTAACAATTAATTTATCATGGCTGGTAATAAGATGCAATTTAAGTGAAAGGCTGAATTCCACAGGCCCTCAAAGCGCGCATGTGTCTGCTGACCCCCTACCTCCTGTCACTCCTCTGAGAGGAAAGACAAGCAGATAGACACAAGACATTCATGAGATACAAAGATTGCTGAAATATGTGAAATATATGGACATCTAATTTGTGGGATTTTATTTTACTATTTAATTTACTGCTATAGATATGTGTGTATAACCTATGAATGGTGTGTCGTCATAATAGTAGATGTCATAACATATATTAGGCCTATCATGTATGACATTTAATCAACACTGTATGTTAATTACTTAGGTTATAAGTGGACAACACCCCGTTGTATTCATAAAAGAGTGTGGTGCCTTCCAACAACTGATAAGACAAAGCTTTAACATGGGAAAATTAAAATTTAAACTTTATTAATCCATCAGAAAGAATTATGATAAGATATGGCAGGAGTGGACTGAAGTTTCGCGTCTTGGACACAAACAACCCCACCCCTCTTACAGAAGATTTTAAGACAAGAGTAAACTTCTTGTCCTGGCTCACTTTGATCTCTTACATCTCTGCTCCGCTGCGCTTCAAGACCGCTGATCAACAGTGGATTCTCGGGGAGAATGCAACTATGCCTGACTGAATCCTGAGGCCCAGCAGTACTTAACTGACCCGCAGAGGGACCAAAGGCAAAACTGGAAAAATGCAGTACAGTAACCTGGTTATTGTGTGTTTGTTGTAAAATGAATTTACTGAGTTAAACACTGTTATTTAATATGAACGCTGATTTTATTCTGATAGTCGGAAGTGAGTGTAAACCTGCTCCTTCCTCTTACCAAAATTAAGGAATTCGATAGGATCAGTTTAATGCATTTAAACCTTTAAACTGCTACTGAGGTAACTTGTTTTGCACCCCTCACCTAATGCAATTTTCAACCAAGATTTAATTAATCTGTTTGGGCTTATTAATTCTTTTGCAAAAATGCCATTTTCACTCACCTTCTCATGTAACGTGATGCCATTGTCCAACACTACCAGCCTTTTCTGTTCTGTAACTTTGAGGTTAACAACATTTACGTAAAAGGTAACAGTCAGTCAGAGGATATTCATCATTTAAATAACTACACCAGACTCAAGATCATTTCGCTCTCAGGAATACATTTTATTTTGGAGGAATCTCATGTTTGGATGCACTTTGAAAAATGACAATGACATAGGGATCCGTTAGAACAGGTCAGGGGTATCCAAACTCTTTCAAAAGGGGAAAGCTTTGTTCTAAGAAACATTTTTATTTTATATAACGTGGTAGAACCATGAAATTATTTTAGTGTGAGAGTGGTCATATTCAACTGTAACATTACCATGTTAACTTAAACCTGCAATAAATGAGTTTTTGGCCACTTGGGGGCAGCAAACTCTGTGTGTGAACTCAACACTGACATACTGTATGACCACCTTTTAAGTTTATATGGAAAAACTTGTAAGCATACAGTTGCCTATTTACACATCCAGCAGATACAAAGCAACATGAGCATTCATTTGGAGTTGTAAGTCAATATTCACTCTCCGTTTAGTTCAGATTTTGATCTCCAACAACTCCTGAAGGAAATTTCTGGATTTTTAGCTGCTAAATGCTCCACTATGTTCACCAGCTAGTCACAAACTGTCTGTTAGCTTTTTGGTGCTGGACACTTCTTTTTCTTAAGCTTTTCTGTTGAAAACAGATGCCTGCTATGGCCAAAAGCTA
This sequence comes from Siniperca chuatsi, assembly GCF_020085105.1. Taxonomy (NCBI): domain Eukaryota; kingdom Metazoa; phylum Chordata; class Actinopteri; order Centrarchiformes; family Sinipercidae; genus Siniperca; species Siniperca chuatsi. The sequence continues at coordinate 9,660,957 of NC_058053.1, read as the reverse complement.
CACTATGAGAGCAGTGAGAGTGAACCAAAACAGTGCATTTGTGGGCCAGAAAACTAAAACAATGAGCTGAAAGAAGCTAAAAAGCTCTGTAAAGCCGAGGGGAACTACAGTCAGGTGATAATTCTCTGTGGGTTCATCATTATGAGTGACCCCTTTCACATTACACATGGTCATTTGATCCAGTAAAAATATTGATTATACCGCTTTAAGTGATGCTTCCCCTTTAGAGATCTGAGTGTACTTCTGGCCATCTGCACATTAATTTGCCTCAGAATTGGCCTCTCTTCTAACTCTTTTCTTTGACTCTCAGTTCTTCTACACATCCTCATTTGTAGTCACATAACCAACTCCTCCTGCCTATATGTTTCCTGCAACCACTGCATCAATCTTCTCCAAAAGTTCTGCAACCAGAGTATCATCTTCTCCCCAAATGCTTGTGTCTAAAAGGTGATATCTATGTCCACAACTCTCCAAAAAGGCTTTGAGAAACCTACGTCTTGTAGTGTAGCCCTCTACAGACGCCCCTTTCAGGATCTTACACCTGGTGAATATTACTGTTGTGTTTCTCCACACTGTGTTATTAAGCAGCTCAGGAGGTCCCTCTACTGTCCACTCCCTGCCTTGGTGAGAGCTGATGGGTATGACCATAAGGAAGGCATAAGGTCCTGGTGGACACATGGCTGTGCAGGCTGACATGTTGTTGTTCACCAGGCTGGGGTTTCGGACAGAACAGTGGATCCACCTTTCAGGGCTGTTGATGACAGTAACTCTACGGCCATCGTGAAGAATGCAATCTCCTATCAGACATCTTCAGGTCTCTGCTGATATCAAACATCTGTTGGACGAGGATGGTGTTTCCTGTCAAACTCTTTTCCAGCCAGTCCTACCGCAGGGGGGCAATCCTCAGCTCAGAAAGTGTTTGTCCCCTGGCAGCAGACAAGATTATTCAGCAGTAGTCCAAATATGTAATCATATCATAGTACTGCTATAATGCAGGTCTTGTAAATGCTAATTATGCTAAACACATTATTACAAATGCAAAAATAAAGCTTTTTAAATACTATTAAATAAATAAAGATTTATTTAAATATTTTCCAATTAACTTCAAAGGATCTGTGTTCTCGAGATTGTTCATTCTGGACCTTGGAAACAGTGATTGATGAGGAATATTGTGTGATACAATTGAAAGCTACAGAACAGCTACCAAATGGACTGAGAATGTTTAGTTGTTTTCCAAGGTCAAGAATTAACTTAACTACTATTCATACTCAATAGTGTTAAGACTTTAAAAGTTACAGTAAATTGAATGCATTCCTTTCCGTGTCTGTGCTCTGCAGCCCATCAAAACTACATTTTAAATCAATATTTTACCCAAACACAGAGAAGTGAAAACACATTGTCAACCTGCGCTTTAATGTTTGACTCAGCAATCTGTCTGATAAGCAGTCAAAGTCTAGCCAACCCAACCACCCTCTCCTCTAAGCAGAGATAGATATAATTATCAGTTAACAAATTTGTAACCGCAAAATTTCATGCCAGGGTCTGAGTTCAGTGTGTGTATAAGTTACTCTAATGGTACTGGTTATTGAAGGCACTGTGAGTGATATACATTACACACTGTTCTGTAAAAGTTAGAATAGTACATTGATAATAGTTCATTGGTCATTTCACATGAGACATTTCTGTATTTCTGTTTTTCTCTCTGCTCCTCTCATTGCTTTGAAGTGGACAGGGCTCAGTTGGAAAAATGTGTAGGTCATGTATTTCTGTGCACCAATCAGGGCTGAGTAACACTGGAATCAAAATATCATGACAATTGTGGGTTGTTTGTCGTCATTTTTTCTACATTAAACTCCCAATAAATAAGACCAGTGGATATTTTTTTCCTCTGAAACTTAAGTTTGATTGTTGCTTATTTAGTCCTGAATATTTCATATTGTACAGAAAAAACAGTGTGAAACAAAGTTTTCAGGGATCTTGTTCAAACAAGATATTTGAACAATAAATATTGCGTTAAGAAAAAGCAAGAATCACACTTTCTCAGCTTCCTCAGAAAGCCTTTTTATTCAGGTTCAAATTCAGAGTTAATGCCACAGCTGTTGCATTGCCAGTCTGTAAAAGAGTCCCTGAGTCAGAATTAACTCGATTCAGTGACTGTGCAATAGTGCACATCATGCAAAAAGTAATCGACTACAGTAAGAAACCATGATTAATTACAAAGTTGGAAAAATGCTTTATAAGCATCACCTGTGACTACAGCCTTCTGTCTGTGGCTTTAATTAGAAGAGCGGCATCCTGAAGGTATTTACAGCTCCAAACCTGAAAGGTGAGATAGTTTTGATTATAACCTTTGCAGATAATTTCGTAAACTGCACCACAGAAGCCAGCTCAGTTTAAATCTTCTTCTGCTGTAGCTTTTCGATCAGTGGTACAGTTGGTTACAACTGGTTGAATGCATGACCCATCATTCAAAAGAGCTATTGCAGAAGAACATCTCTGCCATTGCTAAAAGTGAACATCATACTCATCATTTACATTATGTACATATATATATATACAGTCTCTCAATATCCTGTATATCCAAGACGTCCTTAGGACACTTGATGGACAGTTGGTTAATGGATCATTCAAAAGGTCTACTGCGAGAGAACAGCTAATTACATGTCTACAATTTCTAAAAGTGAATGTGACATTCATCATTTACCTTATGTACATATTTCAGTTTACACAGTCTCTACATACTGTCACACTTGTGTGACTTTATACTGTATGTTAATGGAAACTGTGGATGTGTCATGATGAATGAAGGAGGATGGATGTAAATGTGCCTCTGCGAAAATGGTTCCATTGATGGAGAAAAGATGGAAGGAAATGGCTGATTCAGCTACCCCTGCCCCTGGTATCACGCTGAGCTATATTCCTTTTATCTTAACTGCTGTGCAAACAGAGAAACTCACACAAATCCAAATAAATCAGAAGAGTAAGAGTGGCTTTGTGATTAAATCCTTTAATATTCTCAAGTGTTTAATCGAAGAAAACATAAAAATAGCCTTAGAAAACAAAACAAAAGCTGACGCAAGAGGTGACACTAACTGAATTATCTTCGAGATTTCAAAAAAAGTGATGTCAATTTGTTATGATATTTGATTCCATTCTACACTTCAGGAAAAAAAACCAATCACAAGTTACAGTTATATTTCTTTGCTGAATAAAAAACATCCAGTGTAAAAAGTTTTTTTCTCCCCAAATACTTGTTTAAACTTCTTAGAATCCTTTCTGCTGTGGAATATGATTTTTACTGAATGACGGGATGAGTTGGACTGCATTCGTATCTGATGCTGTATCTTGGGATCAAAGGACAAACAGATACCAAGATACTGAACCAAATTTTGAGGTAAAGGAACTCAAAGTATTTTTTTGTTTATATATATATATATATATATATATATATATATATATATATATATATATATATATATATATATATATATATATATATATATATATATATATATATATATAAAAAATAAAAGTGAACTGATTACAAACAGAGCTCTTTGTACATAAGAGCAGACTATCCATTCTCATTTCTCTTTAATTCTTAATGTTAAAACTTTAGAACAAGCTACTTGGCAACTAATCCCAGCAATTTATATACCGGAGGACATTTTTCAATTTTCAATCCATCACTACCACAGGGGCTCAGTTAGCTTCTACATTTTCACACAAAAATGAAGCAGCACTGTCTATTAAGGCTTGCATGAAATCTGTCTGGGTTGAGATAACTTTACCAAAAGAGGAAGTACACAACATATTGCTGCTGAGGAGTGATGACCCCAAAAATATTAAACCAACAAAACAAAATATATGATTAACACTACATGTGGCACGGGAAGGGGGGGGAGCAGGACACAAAATATTCCCTCTATGTCTTGCTACCATTATTTGCATTTGGGACCAGGAAATGTGGCTTGTAACACTGAAGAGATCCACTCATGTACTGCAGCAGCCGACATTTAAGTTGTCACAGTTAAAAACAACCACCTCTAGGATGACCAATTCTAAAATGGTGAAATGTATGGAACTGCAAGTGCACCAACAATAGCTAGGACATCCAGAGAAACAAAGAGCTGCCTGCGCATGGTGTGTAAGCAGCTTTCTTTAATTTACTAATGACAATGTACAGTTACAAGGACGCCTTTAACAAACCAACAACTTTCTAGCTTTCCACAAGCTTAAAAATTGTTTTCAATTAATCAATAACTTTGGTAATCAAACCAAAGGAATGAAAGCTACTCCATCATGTGATGAATCTTCAAACATAACGTAAGTGGTAGATGGTGTTGTTAAAGGGGTGGCGAATAAGCAATCCCTTGCCTGAGCAAGCTTGATTTAAGGCAAAGGTTAAAAAAAAAAAAAAAAAAAAAAAAAAATCACTACTACAGTCTTTATCTGGAGAGCAAAATAATATGCCAACAGCTGTGAGGCTACATAAAGACAGTTGGTGACCTTTGTCTGGAATCTGGTTCCACAGCCATTCAACAGCAGAACAGTCACATCAGCCAGAACAGTGTGCACTGCATTTCAACATCGGGGGGTGGGGGTGGGGCACTGGGATTGCAACTGGTTGTATTAACATCACATTTATGGGGTCAGACACGGTCCAATTATGTTTTAAAAATGAACGATAACATGTATGCAAATTCCTATTTGTGTAAAGCAAGTGAAAATAGACAACAGCCTCTCCAAGCCAAGATGTTAAGGGGTCAGTTAACGAGGATCACAACATTAAAAATCTTTTTTTTTTTAGATCTCTGCTCTGAGACTTCTGTTGAATACCACTGGCGGTGCTCAAATTATTTTAAAATGATATTTGAAAAACTCAAGAGCAATGTCTCTTTCCAGAAACAGTGTGCCTACTATTTGGATAATCCAAGGATGTCAAGGTGGTCATCTTTCACTATTTCTTTTTTTTTTTTTTTTTTTTTTACATTCGACATATAGTTACAGATGAAAACTGTCAGAAATGATCCAGAGTAACAGAGACATTGTTTCTGGAAAGACACACTGCTGTTAAGTGTGTCAAATGTACAATGTTTTACAATGATTTGAGCACCATGGACATTTCATTAACCTACATTGTACTAGGGTGGCAGTAGAAGTGTCAGTGGTGGCTATCTCAGACACTGGGGGCATAAAAACCCAAACTATCTGCCTGGCTAGATATCTCAAAGTTAAATGGTAAATGTTTTGTGATTTGGCTGAACCAACCCTTTAAATTAAGGAAACCAGGCTGGGCCTTAAGGCACTGGTTCCCTTTACAAGTCCCACTTAGTAAAAAAAAAAAAGGGAGGGAGATGTCCTGCATGTTACAGATCGCTGTTGCAGAAATGCACTGCCCCTGGATGGAGGTAAGATTAAAAAGATCAGATACAGATCGGCTTGTGTTTTGTGGGCAAAGAATGAGCACATCATCACTCCCTGATTGGCTGATGACTGTGACAGGAAGTGGCGGTAGGTAGCACAGAGCAGGAAATGGGCTGACTGGCTGTCCATGTGACCTTAGACAGGTTAGGAGCTTAACCTTGGGTGTTACCGGGATTTAATGAGACTTGGGTGGGGACAGTGGGTCGCTAGCTGGAATAAGAAAGATGCAGGGGAATAAAGCACTGCATCTCCCCCTCCATATGTTCTGTGTTACACCAGAGAGCTTGAACCCCAGACCTTCCATGCTCTCTCTCACTCTAGTGCCATTAGTATTTCTAACTCTGGTCTCTATCATGTTTTCACAGCTGGGTCTCCTCCTGGCCTGCCAACTGACTCAACAGTAGGAGGAGAATGGAGTTGGGTAGGGGTGAGACACCACAGGGCAACCGTACAGAAATGGCCTTACACGGAGGGGGGTGACACACTTTAGTTTTGTTTCTTTGCCTCCTGGTTGCCATAACTGGAGCCTGTTTTCTTCACCTCGGTGACCCCTATGAGGCGGCGGATAGCTATGGAGGCTGGGGAGAGAACAAAGGAGAAAAGAAGTGGAGTGAATGAGGACAGCAATTCAAATGTTAAATAACACTGGGCCTTCAGCAATTTCAAGAGCTTTGAATTTGATGTCTTTTATTCCAGGTAAAAATCAAAGAACCACTGCCTCCAAGTCAATCCCCAAGAGGAAGAAGCTGTGTCATTTTTCATTCTAAAAGGTCAGTGAACATCAGTTTACCTACCTATGATGAGGAAGATGATAAAGCCAATTATGAGGAGGGGGGAGCCACTAACAACCACTCCACAAGCAAAGTTGATGAGGGGTGAAAGCAGCAGGGTGGCCCAAAACAGGAAGTTCAGCAGCGTCCATGGCCTGCGACGTGTGATAATTGTGGATCCGGGGAACTTGCCTTCCTTGTTGTAGGTTTCCTGCAAGGCATCCTGAGCAGGACAGGAAGAAGAATTGTTTTAAGTGATCAAATAGCCTTTTATTGGTAGCCTTTGCCTCATTAGACCAGACACATTAGTAATGTGAATATTCTGTGCACTGGAGTTAAGGGTGAGGCAAACGTTTCAGAAATCCATTGTTTTGGTCTTAGCAAAAGAAATCTTACAAACAACCATTTACAGCACTAGATGACATGATGCTAGTTGTAGCTTGTGTACAAAAAGACCTGCCAATCACCTTAAGAGTTACAGGGGTTCCAATCTTCTGGGGGGGTTTATTTTGTGGTCTGTTTACATTTATTTATTTACATTATGGAATGTGCCATTAATGTCCGCTTTCCTCAGTTTACCTTCTCCTGGTAGAGCTTGTGCAGCCAGTTTGCACACTCTTTCTCATCATCTGGTATATCATCCACAGAGAACCGCCTGGTTGGAAAAGAGAAGAAAATTATATAGGAATGAAATATGTATTTTTAATGTCATACACAAAGAAGGTGCACAACCACCTATTCTTAAACAGGGAACAGACCTTAGGATTCTTGAAACTGCAAAGATTAGACACTCCACACAGAACTATTTTAACCAACATTCACTGATTGTTTTTTATCTTGACAGTCAGAAATGAACAGATAATGAACAACTGAGAAAATACAACACAAAAGACAACACACTGGATGACACATTGTTGTGTTACTAAGCAACCACCAAAATCTTGAGAACAAGAATTCAGGAACACGCAACAAAGCAGAAATGGACTCGCTAATTAAAGCTGCAATTTGTGCAAAAAAAGCACCAACTAACCAAGAGTGGAACAGACTTAATCCAACTTGGTCAGATCCCTTGTGATGCATAACTATAAATTGGTCCGCCAATTGTAATGTGTGTCCCCGGCTTTAAAAGGGCATGACACATTCAGCACAGCAAGAAAAATAGCGAAGAATAGAATATCCAAATCATGACCAGCCGACCTAAATGAACCATTGATAAGTTATACATACAAAGTATTCACACATACTTTTTATACGCACTACAACCTCATTAAAAATGTATTTTCAAACAAAGTAAAAATAACTTCTATTCATCAGACATAACAAATGAGGTCATTCAGCCAACACTGAATTAAAGAGTATGACTCTCAAATGAACAATAAGACGTAACATACATTTTATGATCAATCTCATCAAGATGACATACAGACACTTTCAATGTTCCTCTGGTCCTCTCAGAGTGCAACAGAAAATGTTTCATAATATAATGTAGTATATCACTTGAGGTCTGTTATGTCAATTTCTTACTACCAGGGGACCCCCTCACCCAAAACTCACTTCCATTCTGTACCATAGATCATCTATTTTTGTGTGGAGTGATTTCATTTTTTCTCTAAACCCACTGGTATGTTTAGCTGACACCAGTCTATTCACCCATGTTACCACAAAACTAAAAATAGTATCTTCTGTTATTCTCGTTATCCTAGTTTTATTTGAGTAAAATTAAGAAACACTATATTTCTCTAATTCAATTGTGCTGTCCAGATAAAAGACATGCCTTTCCCAGCCATTTCAGCATGAGCCATCCCAATCTGTTTCCATTTCATGGCCAGCTCTTTACTCAGTAGGAGTGTCCTGACCATCAGAGTTATTGTTCTGAAACCATAAATGTGCTGGGAAACCAGCCAACATTTTGAGTGCTCTCACTGTCTCTTTCATTGTCTGGGACAAAAATGCAGTTGGTAAGAGGCCAAAAGGTTTAAAATACGTTCCTCATTTTCTAATTGAAGAAACTCAGCACAGCTGGCAGTATAATGCATCATTATTTCAATAACTGATTATTCAAAAGTAAATGGAGGGTATCAGTGGCACTCACCTTACACTCATGTCAGCTTTGTATGTCTTGCCGTTGACGATGCCCAGGAGAGTGGGAGTTTGGTTGTCTTTGAAGTTGAGAGTCACATCATACACAGCAGTTACTGTAAGAGAGAAAAATACAGATTAAGAATAAAAGACTCATGTGTGTTTTGAGCATGATGAACTTTGTGTGTGTGTTTGTGTTTGTAAGCACAACCTGTCCCCTTAAGACACTGCAGTGTGGTGGTGAATCCTTTGGTTCGGGGTAGTAGGTGGTATTTGAGCTTGGGCAGGCCTTTACTCTCTGCAACCTGCATACTGATTTGGTGCTTCGTCTCTGTAAAGCGGGTGCCCTCACAATACAGCAGAAACTGTGGAGGGAGAACAGCTGTGTTAATACACAAACACACAAAAAAGAACTACACAAACTCGAGGTGACCTCCTCTCTCTTGTCCCATCCATTACCCTACTTCTGCTTGGATGAATTACAGATCACATTCACCTCAATGTAAGATTATGCTAAAATAATGATCTTATCTCAATAGGCAGGTGGATGACAACTCTACCAAGGACAGTTTAGTTTGTTTATCTGAACACAAAAACTCATCAGCAGTGGTCTGACACTTGACTTAAGGGGTAATTAGATCAACTGCTGATCTGCCTAATCTCAGTTGGTGAACTGGTTGACTTACAGTGAAAATCTGTAACACAAGGTCTTTCCACCTTCAGTAAAGAAGTATAACAAATATGAATGTAAGCCACTTGCTTATGTAAACAGAAAAGAGATGTTTTGCCTCCCAAAGCAGGGTGAAAGCCTCCTCAGACTGTTTATGCACAGTGGAAAGTCCAGTTCATGAGGTTTCACAGAAATAAATAAATACACACCCTCCTGTTGAGAGATTTTAAATGCAGCTGGTGCACTCAGAGAACTTGTGTGTATATCACTACCGAGATCAATCTACGTAAGAGAAATTGGGTCAAAGGGGAGCATCCGGATGTCCTCATATTTTTTCCCTATGTAACCTAAAGAACTGCCATTATATGATTTAAGAATAATTCCAGTTTATCACAACTTGGATCTTATTTTGTAGTTTTGGTCAATGTTTGTATTGATAGTAATAACCACCAAGTTAACCTCTGAGATCTGGGAACACGGACTGTCACACAATCAAACAGGTTTTTAACAAACTCCCAGGTTAGTCAAAGTTGTTTGGAGGGGAAACCATGATATCATTACCTACCTTTCTGGTTGACCTTTAACCTACTGTACTTGCCATAGTTGTGCTCACACACAGTTTTCCTGTGCAATGAGGAATTATTACTCAATTTATGGGTGCACACGCATTTGATATAAAAAAAATAAATTGGTTTGACTGTCTGACCGCTTGTTTCTTGCCCTGTAGGACTTCTTTTTAGCAACCTCTCTGTGTTCTGAGATCTCTGCATTTGACTTACTAAGTACAATGATCATGACCAGTACAATTGATGGATAAGCTACAAAAATTAGTTGTAAAAAAGTTTTCATTTAAATAAGTAAACCGCCTTATCCACATTATGCATTTATAATCCTAAATGGAAACAGTCATACCTACAGTTCACTGAAATTATGTACTCAGGTAACTACATGACTGTAATGAAGAAGTCTGAGAGGATATTTCACAATCTTGATTGTGCAACTGGCCAAGTGTTGACAGATTCGTGCAAATGGATGTGTAGTAGCACAGAAATTAATTTAAGCAAACTGCTAACACTCTTACATACATACATTACTACTGCACTTATACACTCATGCCAGAAGACGTGTACCTACCCACATACATTCAGGATAGTCTTTGAGCCTGGTCAGTCCTTTGAAGACAGTCTTTCGGTCCTCCTCCCACTTTCTTTTGCAGAAGACTATTTCTAGGAAGTACCAGGTCCAGCCAATCAGAGGAACCTTCAGTAGCTCATGTTTGGCTAGCACTTTTGAACTCTAGAGAGGGATGGCAGGTATTATGTTTTTAACGATAAAGCTTGGATTTCGCACAATCAGTACTGAAGTCCAACCTGGTCATTAAGAGCAAGATCTGATGTTGACGAGTATTCATTCAATTGTGTAAAGATGAGGGTTTAATCATTTTTGAGCCACAAGAATTACAGTCATATTCTGCTACACTACTGACCCCTAGGATGCCAAATCTTTCACACATGGTCCAGCCACACAGGAAGTCAATCTCAAAGTTGTGGTTGAGGATGACGATGACATGCTCTTTGCCAAACTTGTCCACCGTAGCTTGGTCGGTGTATAGGGTGCATTCTGTGCCCGACCACCACTCCAGCAGCATCACCAGCTCTGCACAGAAACGAAAACACATAATATGCACAACACTTCATCATTTATAGTACTGAATATAAGAAATAATGCTTTAAAGTACCAGTTCAAGGCATTTTCCTCTAAATACATGTCAGGTTTGCCAATTAATATAACAGCTATTCATGCTACAAATTAGCGTAGTGACAACCCCACAGAATTATCAGCAAACTCTGCAGCTGTATGGGGCATTTTTAGATAATTATGGTGTAAATGTAATGTCTGTTTGAGCCTCAGCTGCTCTCATTAACCCACGTAGGCAGCCATTTGCAGCAAAAAGCCCTGATAAACCCACTGTACACTACCTGCACAGCACCAAATGGCAGAGGCCTCTTATAACAGCAAGTTAAACTGGTGACATTGTGGAGGATCTAGCAGCTACGGACTCAGATGTTTATCTCAGAGCTAAAAGGAGATTAAATCCTAGACATGCATTCGGCAGGTGGCCAGGTCAACACTACTTGGTGCCTTTTCTCGTTTACATTTTTTGAAATATGAAACTTGGTGTTTGCATTAAAGAAAAATAGAACTTGTAGCAACAATATAGGAGTATCATCTACTCACGACTCCAGAGGGAGTAGGAGAGCCGGCAGTTGATTCTGCGATAGAGCTGCTTGTTGATTGGCCAGAGGATGCAGGTGCAGAGCTGAATGAAGTTTATGATGAGGCCGCTCACCACAAACACAAAGCCCATCAGCAACTGCAGGATGAACAGGCTCTTCAGGTAGTCGAGTAGAGCCATGGCTGAGGAGCCTGGAGAGTGGAGTAGGCTCCTCTCTATACACTACAACCAACCTGAGAGCAGAAGCAGAGGAGGACGTGCCACAGCAGTGAAGACAAATAAAATAGGAGAATAATAGGAGGGTGGGGTGGCAAACAAGTAGAGATTGATGGAACAGTGTAGACAAAAGGACAAAGATGTGGACTATTCAAGTCTGTTGTTCTATGGGCAAAACAATGCTTTCAGAATTTCAAAAAGACAGCAGTGTTTCTTACCACGGTGGGATCCTTTTACAAGCCGCGTTTACACGGTCCTTCAGCCAATACTACAGACCTGATGACGACAGCAGAACAGAGGTTGAGGTAACAGTGGCAGAAGTGGCATTAAACATAAAAGGCTACAGTACAGTGTCATTACAGTAGAATTTAATAAAGTGCACTGTGCATGTTCCATCAAACAGGTTGAATTGTGTTTGCTAATGACACGAGAAAGCCAGAAACAGCCTCTATCGTTCTTAGTGTGGGTGGCAAGTTAACATGAACCAAAAGATAAGTGCTGTGACAGCACTGCTAATACTGTAGCACACACCTTGGTAAGTAATGTGGTATTATAGTTATGTTGAAAAAAATCACATCAGTTTGACAAAGAGCATGGTTCATGATTCTTTATTTTTTGTACCTGTTGTCTTTTTCAACTGAGCCTGACCTTTCACAAAGGCTGAGACAAAAGAATGGCATTCCACATTTTACACAGAACCACAAATTTCAATGAAAAACGTTACTTGACTACAGCCAGTTACATGTAAATTCAGCTTCAGGATTTATATTCCATAGGACTAATGAAAATAAAACACAAGCCTACTTATCTGTATGGGAAAGTGAGGTTTAGTTTTCTGAGGTCTAACACTTAACCCCAAGCACTGCCATACTAAAAAGGACACTGAGTAAGATGTTAAATTCAGTCCTTTCAACTTGCAGTTGAAAACTACTTATTCTTGTGGATATCACTCTTGTTTTCATTGTGTTTTTAACAGACATGTCCCAATCCACGGGGTCTATATCACGGCTGATCGATGCATTTTTTAAGTCATCAGTATCAGCTTAAAACCTGATCCATTTCTGATGGTTCCAGCTTATAAAATATGACAACTTTCTGCTTTTCTTTATTGTAAACTGAGTCTGATCTTTTAGACTGTTGGTCAGACAAAACAAGTAATATGAAGATGCCACTTTTGACTGAATTATGATCTGCCTTTCTCACTGTTTTATATAATTTTATAAACTAAATGACTAACAGAAAAAAGAATTGACTAATTAATTAAATCACACAAACACTCATTAGTTGCAGCCCTAGTGCACTGTGTTCCACCTATGACGCTGCCCACCATAACATACCTATTGCCAATGTAAAGTTTAAGGTTTTGTCTGTGCTTGTGTGAGTTTGCTTTGGGTGCTCCAGTTTCCTCCAACAGGTCAAACACATTTAACTCAGGTGAACTAGAAACATTTAATTACCCCTAGTTAAGGTTGTGACTGTTTGTCTGACTATTAGCACTGCAACAGAGTGTTCCAGGGTCTTTCCATGGTTTTGCAAAGCATGCTAGGACAGGCTCCACGCTTCCATGATGCTGAATAAGCAGTTATAGAGAATGAATGGATGGGAAAAAGATGGATCTGTATTATGCAGGCACCTGCCACAGACAACATGTTTAAATACAGTTTGTATGCTCTCAAAGTAAGGCCAGGTGCCCATTAGATGTTTTATTAGAGAACATACACAATGACCAGAGTCCCTTTGCTTGTTTGATCATTGTCACCATAATACCGTTCACAAAAATATCAAGCATTTTTGTTAGAAGTGACAGACAATTACTATCAAGTAGTAGTACCCATCAGGATGACCACAGGCCACCCGGCCTTGAATGGACTCTTCCCACATCTGCACCAAAGCCCATTAAAGTGTAGGTTAAGCCAGCTTAAATCTGTTCTGAGAAACATTTCTAATCTGAGTTGTTCTTTTACAGATCTGTGCGGCGATCTGTGGACACCCAATCCACTTCAGGGCTGTCGACTTGATCGCCACCTGCTTTGCTTTGTCTCAGAATATCGCTAAAAATCATAGTGTAAATGCCTTTGAGTTTGTTCTAAAAATATTTTAAATAAAACAAATCTAAAATATAATTAAACCAAGTCTTTGTTCACATGAACTCAATGTCTTCTTACGCATAAAATATAAAATAAATGAATATAAGAATCCAGTCTGAAATTGCTTAAAGCGCACACCTGTGATTAATCATAACTACATAAACTATTTACTTGTAATTAGGGAGAACTTGATTTTATTCACCAGAACAAGCACAATGCATCAGTACTGCACTCAAAGTACAATTCTTTGTGTAAGGTATTTGTGTTTGCTCCCAATTATTATACGATTAACTGTGCAGTGCTAGCAACATCAACATATGTGCAGTCACCTGCATTCCCTGCTACAACTGTCAGCAAACCAGCAAAAAAGAGGCTGCCTGGTGTTTGCTTTTTAGAACAGCCTGCATGCTAGACAACAAGGGAGAGACAGAGGCATTGTGTGCCTGCGTGTCACACTGACATCTTGTTCACATAGCGTCTGTAATGACTACTTTCTTGGTTCTTCAAATATTATTGTCTTACATATGTCTTTCACACATGCAAATACATAAATGGATGACAGAGAGTAAATTCCTAACAACCAAAAACTGACAAATCATTTTTAAAAAGCCTAGATACATAAACATAGATGACCAGAAATCCGAGACGACTTAATTATCAATCAATCCAAATATATTTACAGCCATCTTTTACCTCAAGTCTGCATCATATTCCTTAAAATATTATCTCAAAAAAGGACAAACCAAGCAACCTTAAATTAAGCCACATAGTTGACACAAGGCCAAGTCGTATCCAGTGCAATCAATCCCTCTCAAACACTAACACAATAGACAGAATAACATAACAATAGTGGCCTGAGTGTGAAGGAAATTAAATCTTACATGTACATGCACAGAACTTCAGCCTCTTGGACAAATGAACAAATGTTAAATGTTTTTAACTCTCTGTAGTTAGGACACACTGAAGTGTTGAAATACTGTCACTGTGTGCATGTGTGTGTCACCTATCACATGGTGGATCAGTTCAAACATCCAAAGTTGTCTCTGCATTATGTTACTGATATGACCTTTGTTTCTACTGGGAGAGAGTGACTGGGAGGGGTAAAGTTACCCTATTACAAATTACACTTGTGGTCCTTTAATATATTTTGGAAGGGTTAGCAAGCTACAACACTAAAGATTTAAAGAAGGCAGTGTGTAGTAGTGTGATGAACAGAAGTAGGTAAATGTATTATAGACAATACAAAAGAAAGTCTAGACTGGGTAGTGGGGGAAATATTTCTCAATCAGTTCCTAGAAAGTTACTCAACCTGATAGGTAATCTGTATTTGTTAACACTGCTCATCAATAAACTGACTGCAGTATAATCTGCAGTATAGGCTTAAACCTTTTCCCCAGGAATCTTTAGAAATGCTTACATCTCCCCTACAACTTCAAATTGTCTAATTTATCGAATTCTGTTTCTAAAGTGGTTAACACATTTCGTGATGAAAATCACTGGTAAATTCTATAGTCATTTAAGTTTATTACATTGTTGTCGCAAAGATGATGTGAAACATGCATGCTTGGTGTATGATTTTCCAGCAACACACACAAGGTACACATACCTGTTATGTGTGTGATTTGATACTGTAATAATACTATAATTAGCGCCTTGGTTGGTATTTTTAGGGCTAAAAACGTATCTTTTTCCTTTACAATCAGCCGCTGGTTTCATTTCATGTCAGTAATCTATGTAAATCGACTCGTGGAGACTTATAAATAGAGAACATGCTAAAGAAAGTGAAAACGTGCAGCTTTCAGCTTGTGTTGTTTGGCCACAAGCAGCTAATGGTGAAGTTCCCCGGCCAACTTTTGCTGTGGCAACAAGGAGCAACTGTGTGTGTGCGCCAGATAGATTTCCAAACATGCCATGAACTTTGTTATCAATTTCCTCCACATTCTCTTCTTTCTACTCCTTTCTCTGTACATTCATCGAGTCATACAACTCGGAACAACCACAAATTTTCAAAGTTGAAATGGAGCCCTTGATTCACAGTGACTAGAGCGAAGTGCGTCTTACCACTGACTTTGTGTGCATTCATGCTGCCTTTAAATGTAACTTCACTTTACAAAATGCAACTAACCAGCAGCACTCAACATATTTGCTTTGGAAATTGGTGTGAAGAGGCCAACCAAGGTCTCGAGAGGATGTTAGTCCAACCAAGTTCATATGTTTTTTCTTCATCTTCACGAGTACAGTCTTGTATTAATCTTTTATTCTTTGGTTTTATTTTAACACAGATAAAGATCTGCTAGTAAAACAATGCGATTCATGCATTCAGCTCCGGTGCTAACTGTCAATGAAGTCGCCTAAACTACTTTTGAGCCAGACATTGGTACAATCTCCTCTACTGCCGTCCAGTATGAGTGTTCGGCAGACAGCGCTGTCAGTGGCTCTGTGGGAGAGACGCTCCGTGGTGTGCTAGGATTTTAGAACTGAACTCTAACCAGGACGCACACTTTTATGCTCTCTGACTGTGTGGAAATCTGATGTTTTCACATCACAGATGAACATTAAAACGTGGGTCTTACAGGTAAAGCATGACACTAATGTAGGCTGATATAGGAATTTAGCGTGGGGGCCGTCAGCTCTGCAGGTGAGCTGAACTGACATCAACTGGGCAGGGGAGTGAATAATATATTTCTCATATTTGTAGGTAAGGTTTATTGAAGAAAAGACATCAGTAATAATGTTGAGTGTTTATAAAAACAAAAAATATCTATAGATAAGAAAAACCATGGACCAACAAACCACGGGCACATGACAAATTAATGTACTGAAGACAACCCCCTGACTTTGAAGTACTGACTCTGAGGCAAAATCCTGATTCAGGGACAGCCCTAACACATTCATTTAAGAGAGCCTATTGTTTGCATTTTGCACCAAAATGTATAAGAAAAGCTAAAACTATAAAACCCTCAGAAAGTGGTGAACGCCCTTTTATAGCTTTACCCTCAAGTATCCTCACCATACTAAGGTTTAGAGCCAAAACAGGCTCTAAGGTTTAGACAATATTGTACTTCTGCACTGATACAATATGTAAATAATTAAACATGTATATTTTATGTAAGTTTAATAAGTTATCAAACAGTTGTTACCAAGATATGTACTTAGGACAGTTGAAAAGCAAACTTGTCAGCGCTCCCTGGTGAATAAACTATTTATGGGTGACACTGTTTCTAAATGATCTCAATATCTTTATCTACATCTGATATTTCCATACAGCAATTTCTTTTTGCTTTTTGGCTAACGTATATTGACTCATAACAAAGATGTAATAAAAGAAGTTTAGAGAAAAAACATTGCCCATAAAAACAGCCAGTGGTAATCCACCTTCATGTGGGTGCAGGGCCCACCTGTGACCACACTCAGCCTGGAGGAAAGATTAGAGACGCTGACTAGGTTAAATCTGCTTAAGGCCGGACAGCTGCTTCTGCTCTGCATCACCTGAATATAGCTTTGATGCCAACAAATAACCACTGCTTGCTAGGAGTTTTGCATATGAGAAAGAACTGTTGAAATGTACACTAAAAGACACTAGCTAAATACTGGCAAACTTCAGCCACATCTTTGCAGGTACTGCACCTTTTGCAAGTCATTTTTATTCTAAAAACTTAATTTGGTTTGTAAAGTTCTGCACTCAACTTACCCCTGTGAACGGTTGCATTATGCCCTGAATTGCTATGCTGACATCTATCTTTTACAGGTTCTAATAAATACCTGTCCTAGCCAAACCACCTCTCTCGCATTTAACTTACCAGTAGACATAGTAGGCCATTGCCATGACCACCAACGCCCCACAAATCCCAGTGAAGATCATCACAGCACTCTGGTTCAGCATTTTGGCTCCTAGTGTCTCACCAAATTAAACCAAGAATAAAAACATAAAGAAAAGGCCTGCAGAGAGCAGTGGACAGTCACAGGCCGTCCTGCTTCACAGCCATGATAATCCCACAGAAGGAAAGAGGGAGATTATGATGACAGCAAGAACAGAGCCAGATCCTGCTGGAGGAACTGCCTAATCAGTAAAGAGTTTACTGAGGACCAAAGAATTTCCTATCACCAGAAAAATGACCAAAAAGAATGGATCTCCATTGGGAGCAAGTGCAAAAAGAAGCACCAAAAACTCCCAAAGGCCACTGTGGATTCTTACTAGAGTCCACTAATGAATGCTAGGAAGCATGAAAGATGGCTCACTTCTGGAAGGGGGGAGGCACACATGTACTGTAAGCAGTGTCTTACATGCATTCCCATCCTCTAATCCATTGGATCAGATTAGTGCTGATTAGCAGGCTATGGGCACCCTGGATATGTCACATTTCATTAACATTAACAAAGAAGAAGGCAGGGCTCTCCCCAGCCAGGGTGGAGTTAACAGAACGGCATGTGTTAAGCTAAAAGAACCAATCACAATGTAGAATTTCTTGCCTCACCTTGCCATTGGTCATGTAACACCTGGCATTAGGTAGTGATGATCTCAAAGAGAGGGCCAATAGTTTCCTTAAACAATCTCTTCATGTGTGTTGCCAAGCTGTGCTTTGTTTATCTTTGGTCAAGTGTAATTAGGAATGAATTAACCCAAAGCTTGGAAATAAGTGATGTTCATCCTCCCTCCTTGCTCTCAGTCTTCTTGACAGTACCTTGGGTACTGAAAATTATTTACAACAGATCTGCATTGCTCAGCCACACAGATATGGCAAACAGGGCTAGTGGGCAAGCCAACAAAAGCCTTTGGGTTCCTACACAGAGCTAATGTCAAATGTGGTTCAGACAAGCTGGCAGAGATAAACTCAAAGTGTTTACTGAAGCAAATAGGTCAAAGGTTAGAGTACAGTCCTGAGGTCTTGCCATTGGGCATTGAAGCCAAATATAAACAGAGATATAAATACATTGTGATGATTGGACAATGAAGGTCATTCCTGTTTCAAAGTGCTCTTAGTCCTGCACATGGCACCACTGTACTGCTGATCTTCAGTTATATAGTTTTTTTGTTATGCCATATGTGATTAAAACCACACCACTTACTACCACTTACTTTTGGCAGGTAAAACAACATCAAAAGAACATTAAATTCCTTTGATTATGAACATGCACACATAGGCCAGAAAGCAAAAACTAACATGGAGGATGATAATACAGCAGGAGAGATTTAACTTGAAAATCTTGAAAACTACTTAAACATTCCATGCAAAGCCTCTACAGAAGGGTTTATCTCAGAAAGGACAGAAAGTATTTAACAAATAAGGTAAAGAGATGGCTGAAGTAGAATGGTCCTGTATCACAACCCTTTCAAAGCTCCCTCTGGGCTCTGGGTGTAGCCACTAAGAAGTGATGACTGATAAGAGGATACATAAAGTAAGCCTACTTCTTGCGATAGTCAGCAAAATAATGGGACTAATGGCAAAAGGAAAAGGAGGAGGAGTTAATGGGTGAAATTGCCAGACTGCTTGAGTATGAACGTTCAAAGTTACTTCGCAGTTAACCACATTGTCACAAAAATTATTAAGAGGTTAATAAAATTATACATTGCTAGTGTGAGGTTAAAGTCGAAGATGGCAGTGCTCAGATAAAGGCGTATCGGCGTATGTATCAAAGTCCTTAAGGGACAATACTGATACTTGATTAGCTGATAAAGAGTTCAATAGGTTACTGTGCAATACTACGTACAGTCATGTCACTGGACTTTTGGCCAATACAGTTTGTTCAATTAACAAGTGCATTCGTATGACTCAGATATACAACCTGAAAAGATTTTAGGTAAATGCTTCAGTTTGGCCACCATTGCAACACATGCATGTCTTATTATACAGTACATCATTTCTGTTTACACTTTGGCTTATTATAGGACATTGTAATTAGTTAGACACTTATGTACACACACAAAAAACAATAACCCTTACAGACTTAAATACTGTAGACTGTCAAGGAATTATTAAAATAAAATAAGAATGACTTTGCTTATTCTTAAGAAACTGAGCCACTGAGGCAACAAAAGAATTGGGTGTATAGCCTACATAAAGGAAAGTAAATTGTTGTAAGCCAGAAATATAGCTGAGGCGTTTACATGTTTGCAGTTTTCTAACTTAGTGAACATTATAGTCAGAGTTAGCGTTTACTACACGTTTTATCTGATTAATTGAGAAATGGCTATTAGGACTTCCTGCGGTCTGGATGAAATCTTGATTACCATCTGAAAAGATTAGACAGTCAAGTGGTAATTCTCTCAACAGAAAATTAACAGACTGCAATTTAGTAAAATTAAGTATAGATTTTAGTATAGATAAGTGGCTATTTGTCTTAGTCATTTATCAGATAACCAGAAATTATACACACACCTTACATATCAACTAATAAATTATAATAATAATTAGTCACTAGTATTGCCCAGCACTAAAGCAGTCTACAAATCTCCCTGTCAAGGCCTGTTGCATGCAGACACATCTAACAAGTAGCTCTACAATATCAGTGTGGAATGTATACAAATTCCCATTTAATATTAATTATTGTCCTGTCTATCAAGCCAAATGCTGTATCAATGGACTACCCATATAAGGCTGTAATCTAACTTAACTACGTGGACAGTATCGTGAGAACACAGCTGCCTCTTGCACAAAGCATTAACAATCACCGCATTAAAATGATCACTGGTGAACATCAAAACATCCTTTAAAAACACTGCTAGCAAAAACTGTCAGGAATGATCACAGTAACATTACTTGCCTGTCATGTACTGCTCGCCTCGCTGGTTAAAATTAAGGTTCAAGCCTAAAGTTAGCGCTGGCTTAAAGAGCCGCAGACTTGAATGAACTCTAGTAACCTTACGTCTAATGTGGTGGTAAGACATCGTTACGCAGGTCAACGTGGAGCCAGCTGGCTCACATGACGTACAGCAGTGATAGCATTCTTTTTTAAATGCACCCAGAGATATTTTGCCATCTACTCTGGCATGTCACACTATATGCTACTTCACTTTATATACCCGGCTTAGTCTGCAGCCCCATCGTCTCTGAATAATAATGCACAAGTAGACTATATGTATTTGTGCAGCATGGCTAGCTTAAAAATGCTAAATAACCAACTAGCCAGCATGCACCTTGTCCAACCAATGACTGGGCTTACCGTTTTACACGCATGTCTTGACTGCAGCCGGAAGACGTAAATTAACGTTAAGCTAGCTGCGCAGTGAACCCAAAGTTGCAAACACAGATCATTCCACATATATAACGTAACTTGAGAAAATAAAATGAACCAATCGGTCCTGCTAACAGAGACAGCAAATAAGTTAACGCTAGCTGCCCGGAGCCTAAAGCTGACGTTAGTGTGCAACTCAACCAAGCAGCACAAGGACAGAGTGAGCTGCTAATGGTACACGCTAGCATGCTAAGTTAACAAAACCAGTGTAACGTTAGCTAGGGTGATAACCGTATTTGGGGAGGAGGATGGAGTCGGCTATTTGGATTATTCAGTTGCTAATGAGTGCCAAATGTCCTACACACATTATTTGTAAATAGTCAAATGACCTGTGTCGCTTGCTGACGTTATGCTATGTCAGCCAGCTAACGCTAGCCGTCAAGTGTCAGTCAGAGCACTCTGGGCTTACCTGAAAATTATTCACTTGGGAGTCTGGCGAGTCGGTAGATTTCGTTGCTTTCTGACCTTTATGGGCATAAAGTCACTCTGTTAAGGAGCCCTTCTTACTTCGTCCGTTTCCTGAAACGCACTAAAAATGACTAGAGATAACGCGATTTGCAAGAGCGCTATTGTTTGTCGGTTATTGCTCCATATTTCCTCAAAGCCCATCTGAAGGTAACATGCCCAACATCCGGTCCGGCCCCTCATTCATTCTCACAGAAATAATTTAAATACACAATCCTTTTAAACAACGTGCCTCTGCAGCCCCACGCGTGCCGATCCAAGTAGTCCATAACAAGTAATGGTAAAAGCAGTAGAAGTATATTTACTGTAGTAGGTTATGTATTTTGTCATATATTACTGATTCCCTTGTTACCAGTTAGAACACCTCTGTTCATAGAGCAGGCTATTGCGTTAACTATTAAGCCTTTCTCTCATATTTAAATTTCATTTTGTAATGGAAAGTATCCCTTTGTATCAGAAAGAGAAATCGGATCCCCAGTATCCAAAACATGCACAATACAAATCGCATGTTATTCACAGGTACCATTCTTTGCATTATCTTTAACATGACAGCCTATAATGGATATAGGCTATATTGACCCATAACCTGTGTCAGAGTTATGTCTGTTGTGGTATAGTGCTGAAAATCTAATTATTCTAAAACATTTAGCCTTTAATTGCACTTTTTATTTAACACCCAATGTCTATAATCCATTTTTTCCCTGACCATACATGTGTAATTGTACATAAGATATAAACTTTTTACGAGACATTTTTCTACTAAATATCAACCTTACACAGCCAGTGACATGTCATTTAACCTTGTGTGGTGTTCATATTTTTGTTATTCAGCCAGTGTTTGTGGGTCTAGTGGACCCGCTGCATTTTTGGCTTTTTATTTCAACACAATCAAACAATTTTATGTTAAAATACTCAACAGATGTTTACTTCTTCCCAATTACAAGCAAATATAAACAGCATACATGGTTAATGTTTGCCCTTTACCTTTGTTAGATTACATTTATGAATTAAAGTGCTACTTGTTTTTTGTTTGTCTTTTAATAACATGTAATTAAAAAAGAAAATCAATTATAATCAAGATATGAGTGGAAAAAAATCAACAAATTTACAAATGAAGCAAGGTTTTTCATAACTATTGATTTTTATTTATTTAAACTTCATTAGAAATTTAACCCATTCAGGTCAGTTTACACAACACAAGCTGAACACATAGAGTAACCATGTCAGTCTAGACAACACATCAGCCCCATTGAACACATTGCCTTTTCATACCAGCCTATACAACACATGAGGGGCAGCGTTTTACTGTGTGTGTGTTGCATATGTACTTCTGGCACTTGATGCATGTATATTGTGTTTTTCTGTCCATCTTGGGTCCACACACTTTACAGTGCTTCTTTTTGTTGCTGCTGGCTGCAACCTAGAATAATGAAAAGATCAAGAATTTTACTAACACCTCTCTCTCTCGCAAGGCATGAATGTCAGACATATACTGCAACAGCATCACACACTTAGTGCAGGCTCTGCAGAAGGTGGTTTTGTAGGTCAGGTGGATGGGGCACCAGCATTCTCCTCCTGAATCCTCCTCATGATGGCTGCGGAGGCTGGGAACATGTTGTCTTCTCTGGATTTGAGGTCTCACCAGTGCCTTTCCCAGTTCCTCGAGAAAGAGGCATCTCCTCTGGAGCTTCCCTCTGTTCCACTCTGGAACCATCAGTGCTATCCAGATGACAAAGGCCTTGTGCGCTGAGATGTCAGATATGTCAAAGAATATCACCAGTGGCCAACGTAGGGTTCTCCTTTTGCAGCTGTAGGCAGTCACCAGCTTGTCCATGTTGTCCACCCCTCCTTTTGTGGCATTACAATCCATGATGTTCTCTGGTTTTTGATTTCCTGGCCACAGATTCTCCCATCCCTGTGCAGTGTACTCAAGAGTACCACATTCTTGCTTTTCTTTGGCACATAGGATACTAGGGACGTGTACACAAACTTGACAGGCCTGTTCTTTGTAGTTAGCAGTTGGGGTGGGAGCTCAGACTTGTTTTTCTGTATCGTCCCTGAGTCATGTCTAGGACAACTCGCATTCCTTGATTTTTCTCATGGGCTCCTCCATCAGGTTTCCCTGTGTAGACTTGTAAGTTCCAATCATATGAGGAAGTGGCATCACAGGCAGCCCAGATCTTTATACCATATTTTGCAGGTTTAGATGGTATATACTGCTTGAAGGGGCAGCAGCTCCTAAATGGCATCAGCTGCTCATCAATGGTGACATTAGTCCCAGGGTTGTAAAACAGGGGGAGGCAGTGAACCCACTTGTGCCACACTGTCCTGATGGCAGCTATCTGGTCTCTCTGCCGTCAAGCTGGTCTGTCGTCTCGGTTTTCAAAGCGGATAATCCTGGAAATTATGTGGAAGTTTTCCCAGACACATTGAAAAGTTCTCTGTCAGTTTCTGCATCCCACAGGGATTCTGTGGCTTCCCCTTTGGACCTGAAAACTCTAGCAAGGACAAAAATCCCAAAGTAGGCATGTACATGGGTTTGGTCCATCTCCTTCCACCTCTCTCCTAAAACACACCTTCCTTCTAAATTAGTGCAATCTAGAATAATTTTCTGGATGGAATCTGGGATGAAAAGCTCAAAAGAAGACTTGATGTCCTGCACATGAGTAACTGCCATCCGTGTTGGCCCTGGTTGCATCCTTATCACATTGGCAGCCATACGGGTGGCTCTTAGGCAAGAAGACCATTCAATTTCACAATTTTTTGACGTCCATATTTCTTCACTTGGGAGCTGCTGACGGACTTGTCCTGGAGCTGGCTGCTGATGGGCTGGTCCTGTGGCTCGTCTTCGTTTTGGAACTAGCTGATGCTCAATCTCATCCTCTTCTTCAAAGTCACAGAGTCGAACATCCTGTATGTAATATAAATGTGTAGGAGGGTGTACAGTGTGTGGTCATTGAAAATGTATTCTGATATATGTTCTTCACAGAAAAGCGTGATGAGTCTGAGTTTGAGAAAATAATTAATTGTATCATTTTTCTTTTGATAAAAAAATTAAAACGGGTCCCACAGACCAGAACACCATACAAGGGTTAAATCATTTCATTCCCTGAATAGGTGTGCATGTTTGATCAATTTCAGACCTCTTTAGCCCTCTGCTGGTGTTTTTGCATAGCTGCAGCTTAAGTTGGAAGTGAGACAAGCAGAGGGATCAGAAACCTGTTGTATACATAAGCCCCATGGCCTTTTGTGTGTCAAATCTGGTTTGTCTGTTGATAACATATAAATTCACCCCATCTCTTTCACAACAAAACCTGAAATTTCAGGTTACCATGAAGATATTGCCCACAAATAAAGATGTCCTCCGAACTTTGCCTACTGTATTCAGGTTGGGTATACATATTGGCCTGTCTGGTTATTTGGGTTAATGCTGGCTATACATGCTGTGGATTAGTGTTGGCAAAACAGAGCTGTCACCTGGCCCTAATCACACAATATAGTAAGCACTTTGCAGCTGACTTGTTTGCCTTCCTTCTTTATTTCTTGGTTTTATTTCCGTATTCTTTCAAATTAAAAGCACCTAGTCTGATTTCTTCTTTTGTGCTCATCAAATATATGAATAAGATCAGATGGCATCAAATGTTTAGTAGTTCATTAGCATTTATTTTGAATACCTTTTTAAATTAGCCACTTTTTACAATTTCTGAAGTACAATTTAGTGGTAAGTTAAGTTTATAGGTTAAATTGTACCTAAGTCTTCACATGAATTGTGCTTCACTTCACATTTCTGTATTTAGTGTAAATCTTGGCAAATAACACAAGTTTAGTTTCTTTTTGATCCCCTCTCATCATTACCCCTATTTAAATTGAACTTGATTTGAGGATTATGAGTCTATATCTTTCACATTTACAAAAAGGGGGGGGGAAAAGAGTTGTCATTTGTATTCAGACATAGTAAAATTACCTCAGGGAACAATTTGCTCCCTCAGGTGAACACCTTGTAGAACAGTGGCTCTAGTTTGCTCCTTTAGCCAGACCTAATAGACCTAAAAGAAAAAAGGTATCAGTAAAAAGAAATATCACATGCTTGGGAGATTCATCTTGAAACCTAGTAATAAATAAATATATAATAAAAATAAAATCAAAACACAGTTTCAGTAAAATATTCATAATTTATTATTTCTGTTCTTCTATTGCACTATATCAGAGCATTAGCTCAAGGTTTGGCACTTGACTTTCTAACATTATGTGTGTGGTTCAACTATTACATTGGTACACAAAAACATTCATCACCAATGTTTTTTTTCCTAATCCTGTTAAGGCTATTATACAGCATGGTCTCTCATACTGACTGTTTTGTTGAGATATGACAACAACAATGAAAACAATAATCATTAGTAAATATATTAAAGATTATCTGTGCAAATACCTCAATTTGAGATGTTTAAGACATGGGTCTAACATGTTATACATCTGCTAGTTAAATGCATAAATTAAAAAACGGAGGTGAAAAACATTTTCAGAAAATTGATTAAAAGAACAATGTTAGACATCAACTATTGTCTTGATTATCATTTAAGTTACAATTTGTTCAAAGCAAATCAAACTGGGGTAATGAAACTGTATAGACTACATATTAATTGCATAAGATGTTTTGTGGGAGTTTCAATGCACATCTCAGCACTTATAATGCATTCAATCTGCATGTATAAGGTGGTAATACTTTGAAAGGCAGATTAAGTAGGATTTAAAAAAAAAGAAATGTATAGACTCATACAAAAATAATCCATCTCAATCATCACTTATGACCCACTAGAAGTGTGTGGCGGTGTCTGTATCTACAGAGACCCTGTCCTCTGCCTGTATTTTCTTATTTTGCTGTGTTCAGGACGTTTCTGGGTGTCAACCTTTGGGCGGTGGTTGTGTAGCCCCCAGCCAATAACAGTGCGCAGGGTGTGAGGGCGGGACTCTATACAAAAGTAGCAACCAGGTGCCTGATCGTAAGCACGCATCCAAGAGGAAGCTGCGAAAATGGCAGACACAGCGGCAAAAAAACACAATATAGCAAGGCGAAATGCCAAGCGGATTGGCTTTCACCCGCTGGCGAGCACTGGAGGAGAGGATGGGGATCAAGAGCGACACGGAGTTGGTCTGTTTTCTGTTGGATAGATAGGTGCCGGTGGTTAGCTTAGTTAGCTTTCTCAAGCATGGGCTTTTCCATTACAACAAATGTAACGTTCCAAAAATAGTAGCTAGCAGTGTACAGGGCCAACTTTGATTGTTGTGTTTACAAACCGCAACCGACAAATCCTACTCATTCTGCCTTTAAAGTGCATGATAAAACACCCAAGTGCATTATAAGCACACTGCATGCATTCATACCTTTTTATTATAATGATTTCAGAAAACTCACAATGCAATAAAATGCTTTGTGAGTCTGAAACGCATTATGTTTTGATTATATTAATGATGGTATATTGATGTGCTTATAATGCCTTGTGAGCAACACACTTTAAGTACATGTGACTAGTCCTTACTTCCTATCACAGCCAAAACAAGTAGAGGCATGGTCATGCATGCATCACTGGTTTTGTGTATTTTCTATGCAGCTCAATTGAGATGAGTTGTTTTACAGCAAGAAATCATTTTCACCATGTTATGGAGGATTCAAGTACACTTACACTATCTTTAAAACTAAACATAGTTGGCTAATGTCCTTTTTTCTTTTGGAGGTCAGATGATGTCTACACAG
Source organism: Siniperca chuatsi (assembly GCF_020085105.1). Taxonomy (NCBI): domain Eukaryota; kingdom Metazoa; phylum Chordata; class Actinopteri; order Centrarchiformes; family Sinipercidae; genus Siniperca; species Siniperca chuatsi. The sequence continues at coordinate 9,634,022 of NC_058053.1, read as the reverse complement.
GCCATAGTACAGACACATACGGCAGTGATTCCAGTGTGTTTGTGAGCAGAATGTACATACAACAAATCCTGCTGACTCTTCTCATGAAAACATAGTTGTACTCCCTCAGAGATTCTGTAAGTCAGAGACACGTGACAGTCTTTAATGTGAAAACCCTACATGTGTCTGGCGGACCGCCCAGATTTGAAGACGATTTTTACCAGCACGATGTGAATGTTCATGAAAATGTTTCGTTGTCTTCAGTGTGAGGACTTCTGTAAAACCTTAGCTTCCACTACGATGGCAGGATTCTCGATGTCGGCTTTGCTCTGAACCATCCTCAGCTCCAGCTGTGCGGGACTGGGCCTTTTCCCAGGGCCAGCCATCTCTGAAAGAGAGAAGCGAAGAAGAGAAAGAAAACAGCAGGTGTTTGGACTGGTCCACCTAGCAGTCAAAATGGTAATTCTTGTCTAAGACATTTATATGACATATTATGACATTTCGTGTGTGCCTCAGTCTACATGTAATTTACTTTTACTCAATACCTAAAAATAGCGAAACCAAATCTTTGAGATGGCAAACTATGTAGAATAATGTAATCAACTAAAATGTGTGTCTCGATAATTGCTTTTTAAGATAATGCTAGTGGCCTCTACATAATGCACACTACTGGTTGACATATTACTATTAATTGTGTAAATATAGTATCAACAGCAGAAGGGAGCAAACAGTGTTCCTTTATGTCCAGTAAATGACTTCAAGATTAAGTAGAGAGACCGCATGACAAACAAAAGTCAAAGAACACACACAAACCCTACCATTGGCGTAAGCAATGGTCCTCTTAATGACATGGTGCATGACTGAAACAGTCTTTTCACAGGCAGCCTGAGGAAAACAGAAGGAAGTTGGGATTCATTTATTATTAACATAATTAGACCAGATTCCATCAGCGTTTTGATTGAAAAGTCAAGTGAGTTACAGACCTTCAGGTCTTTGGGGTGATGGTGAGTCCAGGCTAGCAACAAGGCAGCAAACAGGTCTCCTGTCCCCACAAATACAGCATCGACTTTGGGGATGTCCATGCAGATATTCTGACTGGTGTTGGACCCATCTGGTTTCACTACAGTGAGGACACACAGGACAGTGATATCAATCACTGCCACAACAGTTAAAACCGCACTAGACAAGAGCATCAAATCCCCATTAATGACTATCCTGTAGTTTTGTCCCCCCCCAAGACTTGCAAGTATTGATACATAAGTTCTCCCACCAGCACCAGAATTAAAAATTAAAGAGTTAAATCCCAAAATGTCAGTAAGTAGATGTTCTGTCTGGAGAAAGTTGGTCTGGGACTTTACCTATTTTTTGGCTCCCAAGGGCCACCAGGAACTGGTCCCCATGTTTTGAGGGCAGGTCTGTACTAGTGAGGACCACGGTCTCTGGACCCATTTTATGAAGCAAGTCCATCACCTTGAGAGTAGGAGGGGTCACATTTCCTCAAGCTTTGTACTTTTTGGTGTCATAAACTAAATTAGATACAGCACCATGAGAAATACGTGTAATACTCACCTCGAAAGCATCTTCCTCTGTGTTGATTTTCCTCCCAGTTAATAACCTGTGTAAAAAAATGTCAGTAGTCATAGATGTACCAGTGAGAGAAAGATACATGTACAGACATTTATTCAACAGGATTGTTATACACATTATCAGATCCAGCAACTAAAATCACAGTATTTACCTGCATCAGATAATGAGCCATGATTTATATTTCTCCCTATTAGCTAATAATGCCAAATTAGTATCATCCACTAATTCATTTTTACAGGCTGGCTTTTATGGATGTTTTTCAAACTATGTTGTATACTGCACTATTCTGTTTATGATGATTGGAAGTGCACTCACTCTGCTTCAAACTGGTTGGGGGTGAGGATGTCGGCCAAAGGCACTACTTTGTCCCTGTAGACTGGCAGCAGATACTCTGGAACGTACTGAAGCAGACAGCAAAAACAATAATTTCATTCCATGTTTTTTAACTGGGTTTCCATGCAGTTTTTAAACCTCCTTACAAGTGACACCTACTTTTTCAAAATGATAGATTTCCTAAAGTGAAAACAAATTACAATCTGAATGAAAGATAGAATATTCCTCTGCCACATTTAGTTGTATAGACTAAATATTACATACATTTTAATGTATATAGTTCTTTGAAAGTTAACTTTTTGAATTGAAAAGTGTGAAAAGATCCTTGTGTCATACAGTAAATCCTCATCAGCTATATAGGATGGAAGAAAAACAAGGGGAATTCAGTGTAAGATGCTTACCATAGCACCGTGGTCTCCCATAACAGGATCACAAACTGTGGTAAAGAAAACTCAAAATTAAGTTTTGGACTAAAATTAAGGAAAAAAGTTACACTCAGTTAATTAATCTGCTGATTATTTCATAGATTAACTGATTAACTGTTTGGTCTGTAACATGTCAGAAATGAGTGAAATGTTCCCATCATCATTTCCTAAAGTGCAAGGTCATCGGTTTATTCATTTGGTCTGACCAACAGTTGACACCCAACAGATATACAGTTTACTACCTCTTAGTACAAAGAAGAGCAGCAAATTGTCAAAACTGAGAAGCTGGAATTAGGGAAACTTTGGTATTTTCGCTTTATACGATTATCAAAATAGTTGCCTGTTGTTTTTTTGTCCATCGACTCATCCACTAAAAAATATTGATTATTCCAATTTGAAATGTGAACAACGTAACAATGTACACTCACCATATATCAGTCTGGGATTGGCCTCCTTCAGCTCCTGAATAATGTCAACCACCATCTCCAGGAAGGACGTGTCCCTGCTGTACCCTTGGGAGATGAAAGTGTAATGACAATGAAGCGAAAATGACCCAAGTCTGTTTTACTTTGCTGTTCCCTCTCCAAGTACTCCAATTACTAATCAACATTTATCAGTCCATCTATGGCAGCCCATAAAGCCCAGTGGTGAAATTTAAGAGTGAGTCAGTCAGAGCAATGCAGGTACACATTCTGGTGTCAACACATCAATGACCTTGGGGGCAAAACATGCCCCTTCACTCAAAATGCAGCATTGAATTTCTGTCCTACTGAGGCTGCTGTTGGAGAAGAACTTGGTATCTATTCTAATATATAGCAAAACAAAGCCGTCATGAAACCTAGCTCCTCATCTCCACATTTCTTTACTCTACAAGGATACACTGCTTAGACTCACCTGTGAGGATGTAGTCATAGTGGTTCACCTTATTGAGCTTAATGCCCTCATATAGCACATTTAGCTCCTCTGCTTTCAGTACTTGCCCTCTCCAATGGGCATAGCCTGGGATTCAAGAGGGAGAATGGAGATTCAAAATTACATGACAATTTAAAAGACATTGACTTTGAATTTGGAAAACAGAAATCTAAATGTTTTACACCTTTTGAGGAATTGTGGGACCATGGCACTTTAGCACTACTTAAACTAAGGCAAACACTGTCATATTGTATTAGCCCTGCTGTGAATCAATCTAAAAGAACAGACATGGAAGTGTTTTCCTTGCTCCGTGTTCCCATCCCCCCACTCCCTCTGCTGAGGTCCCTCTCCTCTCTGTGGTGTCCTGGGCCAAACGGGGTCTCCACACTGACTGAATGGGATGCCTGTATCCTGGCTGCCAGCTTCCCCCTTTCTTTGTCCCCCTTTCACCATTAACCTAGATTAAATCCTCAAAAGCTGTTCTGACTGCAAATTATTGGACACACACAAACACACTTTAATATATTTTTCATACTGAAACACAAGAGTTTATATGGGGCCAAAACCTGACCCTGAGCCAGCGGAGGGACTTAACAGAAAGCTTGAGGCCAAGTAGAGGCATGTGCTGTGGTTAGACAGGAAGGTCTACATTAATGCCTTTTCTGCCATTTCTGAATATTAATGTTGTTTACACATACTAGAAGTAGGATTACAGTCTACACAGTAGTATAGTTTTGTCCATATGCTCAACACTGACCAGTTTCCTCTTACAGCAGAGCAGATGTTTCAATTGTTTCTGCGCAAATGTCTCCTGCCCCTGTGGTGAAAGCACATTCTTCACATGCTTTGGCACATGAACCCCAGATTATAATGCTATCCTCCTGCAGGTGGTTGACCCAACAAGTTTCAACTTAAGAAATAAAGTTTCATGTTGTTTTCCTTAAAGGAGCAAAATTTTTACTGCCCCATTGCAGAAAATGACTCATTATCCCACAGATATGCTTCATTATAGAGTTGTTGATTAATATATAAAAAAGACAGAACAGGCCAGAGGTAAAGATTTATGGCTTTCATCAACCTCTATATGTGATACAGGTTGACGTCCTCCTACCCAAATGTCACAATTTTCTCCTGAAACCTCTTTGGATTTTGAACTATTTGGTGATGAATGAATAAGTAATCAGCAGCACAAGACTGGTGCTGGGTCTCAAGTCATGACTACCACACATACTAATACAATTCAGTATGTACTATAAACTAATCTTTGTGGTGTAGTGGTACTTTTATTGATAAGGCTATATGTTAAATGTCTGGATTGTATAGATTTTACTCCTTTTACATTCTCAATCTATTTCATGGCATCTGCTCAATTGTTGTGTTCACTTATCTAAATGTGATACCTTAAAAGCAAGACTATGTAACAGTTGAAGAAAAAAAATGGTGGGAAATGTGCAATCATCCTCCAACTGCTACTTCTGGCCACTGTTCAGCAAAAGTTACAAAAACGCACTTTAAAAGTATTTGAAGATGTAACCTTTTTTAAATCATTTACACAACTGCAACAGAAAGGTATTTTAGTTTGGCATTTTCATATGAATTACAATTTTTTGACTGACATTTATAAACGTTTACATAAAATTTAAAAAAAGAAAGAAACAAAATGATTTGAATGTTGCCATATAAACCTTTATAGTAATGAGTATTGTGTGTGTGTGTGTGTGTGTGTGTGTGTGTGTGTATATATGTGTGTATCTGTGTAAAGTTTTGTTTGTTTTTGTGTTACCCATTTATGAATTCCCTTTGTCAGACTCTGTATGATGTATTCTATGTTATGTGTGTTTTTGTTTGGAAGGTTAATTGTAGATTTAATTCCTTGATAAACTTAATTAAAAAATAAATAAATCACACTGACATTCATTAAAGCCCCAATGTGCAGATTTAGATATGTGATTATTGCATCTTTTAAATTATTCTAATAGCTGACTTTGCATCAATTGTCCTTTAAAAGATTAAATAGTATACAATACAGTAAAGTAAATTAAAGTAGTTTGTGAGTAAACACTAAAATAAGTGGGTAAATTAAGTAGAATTAAAATGCTAACATAAGAAATAACCTACTAGAAATAGGATGATATATTAATTTATTCTTTCAAATATTATAATATTTTCAATAGACAAATATATTTTTTGTTGCACAATAATGCCCTGCATTTGTTTGTTTTTAAGAGAAAATTATTGAATATAATATTGAAATATTAAATGAGAGTTTTTAATATTTATTTTGGGTAAATTAATTGTTACATAAATCAAATAATAAAAGAAATCTTTAGAATAATTGATAAATTAGTTAGATTAATCGACTAATCGAAGGAATAATCATTAGATTAATCGATATAAAAATAATCGTTAGGTGCAGCCCTAGAGTTAACTGAGAAGGAAGATAAAGTGATCAGAGAGAACCGGCTCCCCTCCTTTAAACCAGACTGTTAACCATGCAGACAGAGCTCATCCAAAGATTTCAAAACTAGCAAAGTACAAGAACTTCAGACACTGATTAACTCAGTACATCACACCTTTGGCCCCACATTTTAGCCACCTAACTAAAAAAAAAAAAAGGTACGCAGTGGAGTAAATCATTTCCAAAGCTAATTTCTGAATGTTCTGAAACCGGCATAGTCCTTTGGGGCCAGAGGTCTTTTTGTGTGTGTGCAATCTGCTTTGTGAAACTGAATTAAAAAAATCATTCCCTTTTCTCACACGGGGCAATTTAAAAGCACTTAGCCAACCTGTGTGATTGGAGAACTGCACAGAGTTGATAGAGTCCACTTCAAAGCCCAACACCTGAGAAAAAGAGTAATGAAGCAGCTGTTGAAACAGGGAACAATGACGTCTGAACAACACAGGGTCTACATGAGCTTGTGAATTTCACTGTACTGTGGGAACAGTATGGTGACTATGGTTACTGTGAGAGCTGCTTAATATACAGGGTATTTTTTTTCTCCTACAGATTCAGTTATATGTTCCACAGTCTTTTTTGATCATTGAAAAACAATACCTCGGTTTTGGCATATTTTCGTACACTTCATATAAATCACACTACATTTTGATACTGTTATACAATGCTTTAGTTTCTGAATGCCTTTTCCTGCACTTAAAATGGCCATTTCTGTGGACTTGTTTAAGAAAAGGACCATAAAATAGATCATCTTGTCAACTTTTTGCTGTCTCTGCATTGTCATACAATGCAAATAATTCAAATCAAATCAATTCCACCACACAAACAAACACTGACAGAACTCGAATGACACTATATACAAACATGATATTCACGATAATGGTGTTACTAACTCTGTTGTAAGTCTCAGACATTATATTTATATGGAAATGAAAAGAAACCAAGAGTGGGAAAATCTTGAAGGCTTCAGTGTGTTTTTAAAAATTGCCAGCTATAATGTAAAATGGTGAAGGTTTAGTCTACAACACGCAGAAACATTGGTATGGTGCTTTCATATTGCCTTCTGCATGGTAAACTACCACTGGCATGCAGAAGATGACTTCAAACATTTTAATAAAAACAAAGCTCCAACTTTTACAATTGGTTTGCACAGCTTGCTTCCTGTAGATACAGTGTGTTTTGTAAGGAGTGGAAATAACTGGCAACTAGAATCTAAATCATTCTCAAATTTCAGATTGAAAAGTGGCTTCTGTCATATTACAGCACATTTTTCAATGAGTGTGGGGATATTTTGGTATTTTTATTTTGCAGCCAGTGGTGGGTCAATTCTAAAAATTGGAGAACGGCCTGTGATGGAAGAGAAACGGTCCTTGATACAACGTCACAATAAATGCACTCCTCTCACAAATGAGGAAGTCACGCTCTGTACCAAACGCATTTTCCATAGCTTTTTCTTCCCCTGTTTTATGCTCTATTTCTCTTTCTTGTTTCCTGAGCTGAGACGTTTTATGGAGCCACCAGATTGTAAGATCCAGATCTTACCTGCAGCGGAAACGTTGCCGACTTGTTCCCGACGTATCCCCTGACAACATGACTCTGAATGGACAACACACGACACTCCATTACCGCAATTAACGTTACACTGACTGCGTTTACAAACACCAAGCAGAGACAACAGACGTGATCAATCCTAAAGCTGCATCAAAAATGTGTGCAGACTCTGACACGCTGAAACTTAGCATGTGAGGACTACCTCCAGCATTGAAGGGCATAAGCGCGCTGCTGCTAGTAACATTTAAGGTTTTTCTTCAGGCAGCTATACGGACGCCTAAACTGGTGCATTCATGAGCTGATGAGGAATGTTGGAGACACCAGCTTCCTGCCAGAAAAAAACGTTCACCTCAGCTTTCAGTTAGTTGAAGGGTAGTTTCACAATTGTCAAACAAACAAACAAACAAGTTAAAACAATATTCAAGTGCCCATATGAACACTGCAACAGGATTTGCATGATTTAATCATTCCTCATGTTCATACTGGCCATTAAGACATCCATTCCTAATGCCCTTTCAGCGTAAGTGGTGGAGGGATAAAATACACCTTTCATCTGAAGTTAATATGAGGCTTCAGCAGTCTGAGTTACACAAATCAAGTAGACAGTTTCTAATGTCCCCCTTTGTGTTCCCCTGGACTGTCCTTTTTTGCTGAGCTGCTGTGGAAGGACAGTAACACACCTGGCTATTATTTACAGCACCTGTAAAAATGATTCCCCCACATTAGACTTTTTCATCTGTAGCCTAATTGTTTTACAAAACTGATTCACCGATGTAAGTTGAATATTTTGACCAACAGAAAAGACACTATAATATCAACAATAATAATAATAAAATCCAGACACTGATTTAAATGTATTCAGTAATGTATTGGACCAAATGTAAAATACTCAACAAATTGTAATCTCTAACCCCTGACCTTTGATCACAGCTGAGCAATTTGAATAACTCTTTTATGATCCAAATTCAGATTAATTGAGGTAAGTATTTTGGTCACCACCAGAGGACACACAAGAGCAGACATTTGATTTGTACCTGACTAAATGAAAAAAAAAAAGTTGAAAAAGCATAATAGTGAGTGTAAAACACAATCACAATATTCCAAGAGAGGATACTTTTTATAATTAAATTTAAGTTACATATCACAGAGAGGGACATAAATGAGGACATGAAGTGAGGCCGGTGGCAGACAAGGAAAGTACATCACCAGCCTGCAGCACCCTGCCTTATCTCAGCAGCATGGGAACCAAAGTGATTCATCTCAGGCTTTTAATCTTGTTTAAACTGACAATCACAAACACTCAATTCACTCATCCAGCTGAAGTGGGAAGACTATATAAAAAGACATCAACCCTGATGCTGCTCAGGCTGTGTGTGTCAGGGGCTCAAGGGGAGGATGGAGGTCTCAGTGAGATATGTGAGATCAGGGGCAGGGAGTTTCAGAACAGGACTCAAAAAGACCACAAAGCACACTGCCCCTGACATCTGGGTGAGGAGCACAGAGGCTGGATAGAGAACAGCGAGAGCCAGGTGGGTGAGCTGAAAGATGAGCTTCTGGTGCAGACTGGTTACTTTTCTTTCCTTAATAATGATGTTCTTGAGAAATGTGACTGAAGTGTGTCAGTGCACTATTGTACTTAGTCTAAACTCTGGATAAATCATTTAAAAAGTAATGTGGTATCAGTAGGGTAATGTAAGGTAAGTGCAATAAAAAAATGGGTTGTAAAATTTGTGATTAAGTTCAAACTGTTTTGCAAGCCTGTATCATTTTTAATCATTCACAAGACGCACACAAAAAGCAACCTTCTTCTCTTTTCCAGCCCAAGGCGCAGCATTGATATCTCTGGAAGCTAGACCTGACTGCCAGCAAGAGCAAAACAAGTGACCTGGAAAAACAGAATAAACTTCAGTATGTTAAATTAAAAAGTCTGAAATCATACAAATGATATAAAATGTATTTGTACAGTCAGACTGGATGTGCACCTTATGAGCGCAACAAAAGGTACACAAGATACAAGATGTGTAGCAGGTTTGTATTATAATCACCATTGCTCTCTTTTAGATAAGATAAGATATTAATCCTGAGGGAAATTTAGAAATAGAATAGAATATTTATCTATATATGTTTGTAGACTTAGGAGGTGCAAATTACAAATGACACATGTGTGCAAAACATGAGTGCAGGGCAGCGGTTACAATGTTATGAATTATGAGCAATAAAAACTACTGCACAGAAAGATGCACCTATAGTACTATGATATTATATTATTAGGAAGATATAATACTTTTATATATGTTATATTACATAAATTATTATTACTGATGCATTAACTAGCATATTACTGTAACAATACATCATATTTTATAAGCGCATATGTTTTGTATGTAAAAACTTTATATGTAAAGTATATGGTAACTAGAGCTGTTTTTCCCTCTGAATTGTACTGGAGTGGAAGTATTAAGTGGCATGAAATGGAAGTCCACAAGTAAAGTACAAATATCTAAAAATTGTAGTTGAATGCATGTATGTCACTGACAAATTTGATAGTTTAATAACTTTTATGGTTTGTCATTTTCTATGCTCTAACTTTCAGCTATATTTTGAAGTTTGCAAATGTTAATAGCTGTACGTAATATCAGTTTCAGTTAAATCAAAAAGAAAAAACAGCACAAAAATTATGAAAACATTACCTATTACAATTCAGTAAATCTGACAGCATATTTGAATAGAGGTAGATACCTGGTGTAGACTGAGGGACTCTGGTTGTGTTCCAGTTCACATTTCCTTGCCTTTAGTCAGTGGGTCTTGTTGAATATCCCTCCGCCCTGCGCAGTCTGGATTCATCCACTCAGTCTGGAACTAGTCCCGCCTCTGATGCTCTAAATCTGGCCGGGGAGGAGCCAGGTAGCAGCTACGCTGACACGTAAGAATCCTGCGTAAATTTTAAGGAGGAAGCTACATCTTTTCCTTAAGTTGAATGTCGATACGGCTACCTCGCGTCAGATTTGATGTATAGTTGACCTGTCACGGACCAGAGGCCAGTTTGGACGCTTTTGAAGCGACGCGGGACTGTCAGACAGCGGAGCCGACGCACAAGATGAGATTTTCTGCGTTTATTTCTGTCCTGCGGTCGGTCGGCCCGGTGGTAATCGGTATTTCTTTAGGGTTCACGCTGAGTTTATTGAGCGTTAACTGGACGGAAGACGCGTGTTACCTAGACGGCAAGGAGGGCGAGGATGTGACTCTGGGTCTGGATGGACAGCTCAAAGGAGCCCGAAAGCCCAACTCCATTTCGACTAGAAATGATGTGGAGTCCGAAGACGACTTTGAACCAAGAATAGTCCCATATAAACAAGTCCAACAGAGTACCCCAAAGAAAGTTTTCAGGTACGCTTTGTATGGCCATTTACTTTAACTGGTGAACATGTTCTGTAAGGAGGCTGACAATATATGGCTTATACTTGTTTTGAACACAGGCCACATCATTATAGGCTACAGTACAGCAGGCCGCAGTGTAGCTCAGTAAATGAAAAATCATTGTTCTTAGTCCACACAATGCTAGGTGTACAGGTGTCACTGGTTGTCATGTAGGTATAAGATTTTACACTCACCACGTGATGAATACGACTAATAAAACAAAACTAAATGGCAGGCATCAATAAGTGTAATTCTGAAGTATTTTCTTCCTCTCCCTGATGTTATTAGCTTTGATCAAATTGCCACAGAAAGTCTGAGAAAATGTGAAGTCTACAGCCACACTTCCTCTACTGGTTTCTACATACTAACATTCCCTGCCATGGAGCTAAGATTAACTACATATTTTGTGCCAACTCTCCATGCTGAAGGATTTCTGCCCCACATTTTCTTTGTAAACAGGCAGATATTTCCAAGAGTTCCTGGATAGAGAGACCTTGTTTGAATGTTAGTCCTCACACCCAAACTAGTTGCATTGCATTGCAATTCTGAGAAAGAGAGTTTTCCCTGTGGAAGAGTTCTGCTGAGGTTAGAGCTTTTAAAGCATTTTAGCATCCAGGTTTCATAGGCAACCCGTGCCATGCAGTGGTTTGTACAATGAGGGCTGCAACTAACGACTGTTTTTATTAGGTTGGGTCTTGGTTGCAGGTTGCAGTGATGAATCACAATTCAAGTTCTTGCATGCTTACTTTTCCCAAGAGCTCATGGTTTTTCTTGTTAATCAGTAGCTTATTCAGTAGCTGTCTGATGTCTTTTTCAGGGCTAAATACATAAGCACAGAGTTGGGGATGCGAGAGCGTCTGTTCGTCGGCGTTCTGACATCCAAAAACACCATAAACACCCTGGGCGTAGCTGTCAATCGCACCATTAGCCATCACCTGGACACCGTGATCTTCTTCACCGGCATGCGCAACCGCAAAGTCCCTCACGGCATGTTTGTCGTCTCTCATGGAGATGAGAGAATGATATGGAACATGTTTCAGAATATCAGATACATTTTAGACCATTACATCAATGAATACGACTGGTTTTACTTTGTCCAAGATGACGCCTACACAGAAGCTGACAGGATCAAAGCCCTGGTAGATCACCTGAGTATGGATCGAGAGCTTTACATGGGCAGTCCTGAGGAGTTCATAGGTGGAGAGATGGAAGGGAGGTACTGCTACGGAGGGTTCGGGTACATCCTGTCACGTTCCTTGCTCCTCCGACTCCAGCCCTTCCTGGAAAACTGTAGGAATGACATCCTGAGCGCAAGGCCTGATGAGTGGCTCGGAAGATGCATCATTGATTACACGAACACAAACTGCGTCAGTGAATACGAGGTAGGTGTATTCTTGAGGGGGCACATGATCACAATTTACTTATTCAACACCATACAGCTCTCATTATTAATGATACTTACTAGAGCCTGACCGATATGGGATTTTTGAGACCGATACCAATTTTAGAGGGGAAACATTCACCGATTACCGATATGGCAGCAGATATAGTGAATTTTTGAGCTGGAATAAAAATAAACCTTTTCTATGTGGATTGTGCACTGATTTTGTACCGATATGCCTATGCAAAGGTACTCAGAAGGCTGCTGTCTTAAACAAATAACTTTATCAGAGAATATTTAAGTTAAATATTCTTTAACATGTTAAATAATTTAATATATACATTGTCAGACAATTCTAGAAATGAACACTGAGAAAATAAAGAATAAATAAAAAAAATAGTATTGTTCAGTATCAGTCACTTGCTAAAGTAGGAAATACTGAAGTATTTCTAAATTTTACTAAATGTACTTTGTTACATTCCACCACTGCTCTCTACTAAACCACATATTCTCTACTCTATCAAGCTATGAGATTCATGCTACAGCTTTGTTCCGATGCTGAACCATTATTTCAATGGATTGAACTCCCATCAGAAACGCTTTTTTAAAAATGTATTTATTTATTTTTGCTAATCAAAACACGTCATTTGTAGCAATATTTCACTGTAAATGTAACGGTCACAAACATTAATCGAACATCATGGTTCGCTGCTGCTGAGTCAAGAGATAAACAGCGCCTCTGCTATAAACATTCAGGGGAAACGTTCAATGTATCCGGTGAAAAAACAGGCTCCTGACGTTATTTATTTACTTTCCAGCATTGCATCTCACCAACTAGGTAACAACGTAGCGTGAGGTCAACACTCAACAGACTCAAATCACCACCACATTGTCGTCTGCTGAGCTGCAGAATGATGAAGAGATGCTCTGATGCTTACCTTTCAATCTGCTATTGACTGACAAAGTATAACTGGCTAGCTACCTCGCTAACACAACAAACAGTTGTTATAAGACTGAGTGACGTGACAGTTGTCAGGGACAGGGTTATATTACATTACATTGAAAGGGGAAAATGATGGGTTCATTGTTTAATAACTTTACAGCAGTGTATTTGCCAATAAATCGGTCAGGCTCTAATACTTCTTAATCTATAAAACAGTTTATTGGCTTCTTAATGTTTGATTTTTAAAGGGAACAGAAAGAGGCAGTTTATAGTTGAAATGAATGAGGAGCCACAGAGGGAAAAAAAATGCTTAAAGGCTGTCATTTAGAACAGTTGTGAGACAGATTACAGCGGGGGTCATCCTCGACAGAAAAACAAAACTGTCAGGGCAGAAATTATGCTTTGCCTCTGGGACAGCACTTAAAACTGACAGACAGTTGTATAAAACTGTAATTAACATGCTAGCACAGAGGTGGTATTTATATTACAGAGTAGATTGCTAATACCCTTTTAGCCTTTCATTTTTTCCGCAGCTCCAGCAGCAACGTGGAATAGGTAAACAGGCAAGCAGAGCACAGCTGACTTCAACCTTGCTTAGGTTCAATGGTGTTAAAATCCCCTGTGGGTCAACATGCTCTGCTCCTGTAATGTCATTAGCATTTAAGGTCAAACAAGCTCTGTGGAGCCCTGATCTGTCCCAGTGCCCTTTCAGGCGATTGTTTGCTGCATTCAGCTCAGTTTGCTTCATCCATACTAAAGTTTGTGGTCTTTGTCAACATATTAAAATGCATTGTTAGAAGGTTATGAATGTAAATGTGTCCTTAACTATTTATAAAATATACATGTGGGTCAATATTTTGTAGTTGACTTATTCCACTTTTGGAACTCTTTTGCTTCCATTTTCTCCTCCTTGGCCATGACCCAGTGCAGGAAACCATCTTGTTACACAGTTGAGAGTGACTTGCATGGCTAACTAAAGTGCTCTGAGTCAGAAGAGCTCCAGCAGACCCAGCTAGATAAGGCAGAGAAGAAAGGGGGGGAAGCTAAAAGAAAACAGCTTGAACACAGAGCCAGACATCAATTTATCAGTTAAGAGAGAACACTGATGACAATTAGACACAGACAATACTTCAGTAAGTGTACCACTATAGGCTGTAAGCTGTTGGCAAACACTTGCAACAGATTGGCCCCGCTGCTTAGTTAGGCAGTGTCTCCATTCTTTGTTCTTTTAATAGCTTGATCAGATTGGATTCACTTTTTTAAATCACTCAAGCTCCTTAGGTGACTACTCTGTTTTCAGCTTAAATGACTGTGTCTTTAAATGGGATTCAGGTGCCAGTGTCAGCTATTTGTAGGTTTCACCTTTAAATTTTTCACTGTTGCTTTTTAACCTGATGCTGCAGTGATCATAATTTATTGATATAAAATTTAATTAAGATAAAGGATCTCTTAAACCTCATACAATTCTAGTCCACGACTTTAGTTCCTGAAATGACCAAAACTCTGACAGTAAGAAGTTGTTGTAAAACAATAGTATTCTATTCTTTCTTACAAAATGAATCTCCATCTTCCCTTCAGTATAAAATTATGGTTGAAACCAGCCTGTTTGCAGTGGAGATGATCCCATGATGCTGCCTAGATAGCGTGTAATGTTTGTTTGGAAGTAATACAGCATTACAACTATGCTTAACATTAGGCATGTTTCTGTCATGCCAGATTTAAGATATCTCATGAAAAGACCTCTCTGTTTCTTCTCAGGGGCTTCAGTACCACCATTATGAGTTGGGAAAAAACTCAGATCCCAGTAAAGAGCAGAGTGAACAGTTAGAGAAAGCTCTGACTGTCCATCCAGTGTCTGACCCTGAACAGATGTACAGGCTGCACAGATACTTCACTAAGATTGAGCTCCAGAAGACTTATGATGAGATTGCTAAACTGCAGGTAAGCTGATTTTCAAGTGTCACAAATCACCCATCATCACCAATCATCAGTCAAAAATAAAAACCTGGCTTCTGCTTTGCTTAACTCTATTGTAGGTTAAAGCCACACAGTTTTAATGTTGTATTAGTTGTGTAAATGGTGAATTAGCATCTGTCTAGATCAGAACACTTTTTTATGTTTCCACAGGCAGAAATAAAGAATGTAAGTGTGGTTGCTTTTGAGGGCAACCGAACTGCCCAGTGGCCCGTGGGGATTAATCCACCTTTTGAGCCGAAATCTCGGTTTGAAGTTCTGAAATGGGAATACTTTACAGAGGAGGAGATTTATTCATGCATCGATGGCTCTCCAAAGTGTGAACTGCGCGGTGTTGACCGCATGGATGTGGCTGATGTCATTGACATAGCCATGGGAGAGCTGAACAAGAAGTACAAGCCTGTCCTCCACCTGAAGAAGCAGCAGCTGATTAACGGCTACAGGCGCTTCGACCCCGTCAGGGGCATGGAGTACACCTTGGACCTTCAGCTGGAGGCAGTTAACCAAAAAGGTCATAGCCGTTCTATCACCAAGCGGGTTCATCTGGTGCGACCTTTGAGTCGGATTGAGATCATTCCCATGCCCTATGTCACCGAAGCCACAAGGGTTCACATCATTATACCTCTTAGTCTGCAGGACCGGCGCTATGTCAACCATTTCCTGGAAGTCTTTGCCTCAAATGCTTTTGAGACCAGTGAAAATGCCATCCTAACATTCTTGTTTATTTATGACCCAGTAGAGGCACAGCAAGTTAACCAGAATGATATATTTGCCAGCGTGAAAACTCAGATTAATGCTTATGAACACAAATACCCTAAAGTAAAAATCCCATGGATAAGTGTCAAGACGGAAACACCATCCCAGATCAAATTCATGGACATCATGTCGAAGAAGCACCCGGTTGACACGCTGTTCTTCTTGGCTCACGTCAACACAAACGTCAATTCAGAATTTCTGAACCGCTGTCGCATGAATTCCATAAACAACTGGCAGGTATTCTTCCCCATCCATTTCCAGGACTACAACCCTGATGTGGCCTATCACAACCAGCAGCATCCAGCCACAGTCGATCTGGTCAAGGAGGCAGGCCATTTTGACCTCAGGTCATTTGAAGAAGCATGTTTTTACAACTCAGACTATATGGCAACACGCACACGAATGGTGGCAGACGTCCAAGAGAATGAGGAGATTCTAGAGACCCTTGACATCTACGACATGTTCGTAAAGTACTCGGGTCTGCATGTATTCAGGGCAGTGGAGCCAGCATTGCACCAGCAGTACAGCTACCAAGCCTGCAACCCACGGCTTAGTGAAGACACCTATCATAGATGTGTTCAGAGCAACTTGGAAGGTCTCGGTTCTCGCTCCCAGCTCGCCATGCTGCTGTTTGAGCAAGAACAAGGAAACAGCACTTGAAAACACCAGTGAACTTATGCTCCTACATGTGTTTTTAAATGAATGTTAAAAGCGGTGTGTTTGTTGTAAAATGTGAGCTAGAATTTGGAGTGAACAGGAGCAACACATGTAGTACCTCCCATAGTTTAACCCTTATCTTTGCCCTAAACACAACCTATGTCTGGAGCTTTGGTTACATATGTGACTCTGCCTGACATTCTCCGTCTTTCAGTGTGTATCAAGGGTTATTTGGTTTGTTAGAGTTTTTAGCTAGTTTGGAAAAATGAATGCAGTACATTCTTAATGAAACCTTTTTCTTAAATGTTTACAGTACTTGTCCATACAGATAAGTTGCTAGAACCAAATGCTTTTGCTGCTCTGACGATTCTGAAAGCTGCGTTAAGCAATTTTTGACCTCTAGGTGTCAGAAACTCACACTAGCAGAGCCTTGACGTAGTGCTGGCTTATCCAGTTGATTGTCCACTACACATCCAGCAGCACAGGGTTACATTGGTAACCCATTGGAGTTGTCTTTCGCTCCATGTGTCTAGTGTAATTCCAATATTCACCGGGATTTTATCCTGTTTGGTCCATTAATTAATTCCTGGAAGAAATATCTTTCTTTCGACCATTTTGCATTGGGGAGGTAGCATGTATTAGATTAATGTGAGATAATGAGCTGTGTACAGCTGCTTATAGTTTTGTTTGGGGGGGTTGAATCAGTTTAACCAAAACAATGAGTTGAAAGTAGCAAAAAGCTGCTGTGGTTTGTTGCTTTTCAGTGCGAACAGAAGTACTAGCAGCAACACTTTCACATTTTATAGAATGTCATTTGATTTTATGTTATTAAAGATATCGTTAAATGGAGCTTCAATGTATAGCTCTAATAGATATACATTAGTATATTACACTACAGGTTGTGTGCCCCTTCACAAAGGGGCGTTGAAATGTTGAGCTTTTGATATTTACTGATTTGAGTATTTACAAAAGCGCGTCTTTGTATATGTGCCTTGACACTGACTTTTCATATGTTAACTGTTTTGAAATGATCTTTGTTACACAATTTTGCACTTCACCCCTGCAGGTGATGCACAGCTGATGTTTTTCATTAGAATTTTGGTATTGTTACAACATGAATAACAGTTTTGAATGGGTGGGAGATATTATCTTTCACTGTGGAGAAAGCCTGTTACATAGCTGGGTGAATTGAATAGGTTGTCAGTTAACCTTACATTTTTTAAAGGTGACTTGGAAATATCATGATCTCAACCATCCATAGGTTGTACATGTGCCTCAAAGCAGGGAAGGAATTTCTAGAAAGTATCTTCCGTTGGTCTTCAGAGGTCGTAGATGAAGACTGTTGTATTACAGTAGGCCAGCAGTGTGTATTTGAGTTCAATTTTTCTCCCTGAAACCTTTTGATGTTGCAAGAAATTTTACATGCAGGAGGCAAAGGAGAATTATGAATAATTGGGGAAAATCACCTTGGTAAATGTCTAAAGTGATTGCCCAGGTGTGTCATCCTCATTGAAGTAAGTGGTACTTTAAAACAGAATTTAATTAGTTTAGAAATGATTGAAATCAAGAATGTACGAAACATTTTTCCACGTCACCAGTATAGCAGACAGTTTTTATACTCTAAAAGAAAATGTTAAACTGTTCCAAAGTATTTTGGACTGCATCGTTAAAGAGTTTGTAAGTTATTTAATGGTGTCATTGTCCTCCATTTCCTAAGCTCAGTTTTAGAAATGGTTGCTTTCTCCCAGTCACAGTGCAGTCTAATGGGGGAGGCATTTTCTACGTTATAGAGCAGTGGTGGAGGTAGCGGTACTGGACACCAGAAAGTTATTAGTATATTATAGCCTAATGTGCAATATTACAGATAACACAACTGAATTGATGTCCAATTGAGGACAGGACTTTTAATTTCATGGACATTTGCTGCAAGTACAGCAGTGTGTATATCACAATACTGTTCATGACATAAAGTAAGACTTTCTGTTCAATTTTAGTAAGTACACTGTAATTTCTTTTGACAAGACCTTTAATGTATTTTGCTGACACTAGACACTTTTCATCATCAAATTTACTTTGAAATACATAAAATTAAGGCAAGTCCTTTTTATTTAACTTTGATTGGATTCAAAGTATATGTTACTTCATCCACAGTGGTGGTCCTCAACAGTGCTTCCTGTATTTTCTGCCATGTGAACACAGACCATTGATGTCAGTTCTTGCTGACTTTTTGCATTAATTTTATAACGCATCTCTTTCTTGACGAGAGCAGTCTTTCACCGTGACAGTGCTCCAGCTCACGTACTATGAATGTTCTCCTTGATTCTTTGAAGAGTATGACACTAATAATGTGCAGGATTGGAAACTGAATCTTCCAAAAACCACTGTGAAAGATAGAGGGCTGAGATTACACTTTGAAGTTATTGTTGTGATCTGCGTCGTCTTTGCCTTCTGTAGACGTGAGAAGCTTAAAATTAAGCGAGCGTGGCAGATTAATCACCCTGTGTTGTTAACACAGCCACCATTGCTGAGCGAAGTCTCTAAGTATTTTGTCCATAACTTATTTATGTCATTTCTTTATGAATTATGCAGATTCTGAATACTTCCGCACTAACAGAGGCTTTCATGACATTCTCTGTACATGTATAAATATTTTATAGACTCTATTTTTAAGCCTTTTTTTAGCTTTATTTACACAGCAATTGAAATTTTATTATTTTTGGTGACAACATTAAACATATACTGTATCTTACTTTGTATTTTGTGCTGAAAATCATGTCATTTTACCATGAAGACAATTTAAAATGTGTGTATTTCACTTTTATTTTCAATCAAGTAATTGCAGGCTCATTTTTAAATTTCCATTGATGTTTGGACCTATCATTTACATTATTTTATGCATATGGGTACTAGTATAGCCAAAGCAATACATTTTAATAAATGCTCCTCACATTTAATTGTGTGCTGTAATTCCCAATGAACTGTGAATTATTGTAATTTTTAAATAAAGAATATTTGAATATAAACATTTCCTCTTTTTGTTGTCTTTATTTAAAAAAAAAAAATAGTATTTTTCTTTTCTATTGCAGCTAAAAAAATCCAGTTTGTCCTTTAGGTGTCAGCAGAAGAGCATGTTTACTGTCTGCAGCACAAGTCCTAGACCAGTGCTGGCTGCCAGTCACTGAGGTGAGAAGCATTACTGAACAACATTTAGAAATCACCTTTCAAATACAAACTGGTATAGTTATCTCATTCATGTTCCCAGCGTGTGCTCAGTAAGGACTGCCGTTAACATTCCTGCCCATGTCGGACTCGAGGTATTCCTTATGTCTGGGTTGGGTAAAAACAGGGAAAATGTTGCAACCTTAATTACAGCTTTAGTTATTTCAGGGGTCCATATGCACTACCCTGAGGCATGCTGTAAAACCACATAACTACAGAGCAGCTGGGAGTTAATTGTAAGTCATTATTTTGTACTTTGTTTTACGTTTGATCCCAGGACTTTCTCCTCCCACACAGGGACAGTTGTTTCAACTGGTACTAGAATTTTCAGTTTTCACAACATTTTGGGTTCACCTGGAGGGTATTTTAAGAAGCAGAATTACACATTTGCTAGAAATTAAGAAGAGTGGTTGAGAAATCACTTCACTTGTCCTAACTAGATAACGATACTTCTTCAAAGACCCTCTGAGTAATCCCATATTGTTTCCCCAGAACCAACCTTTGAGATGCCTTCAGTCTTGTAACCTTGTAAATCATTTTTTATAACAATGTCTTAGTCAGTGGTGGCAAGGCTTTAAAACGAGTTGGAAAATTTTAATCCATTTTGACTGTGTTGTAAAGGAAAAATAGACAACATGGAGTTACAAAGTGAATTGGGCTCTGGATTTAGGAGGCACTGGTTTTACCAATCTAAACTTTAATAGTTGTTGTATTTACCATATTTAACATTTATAAAATGTGTTCTAACAGAGGAAATAATCACAATATTACACTTCTGTACAAAATGTAAGCGTTCCTTGTTACTGCAATGATGGTCCACTTCCATTTCTGTCAGATATGGGATGCACTCATTTTTCTCTTCTCAGATGACCTCTCAGACCTCAGCTAAAAAATAAGCAGCTGAAAGAGAAAGAACATAACACTGGATATTCAAAACTTAACATCAGTGGCTGGTCGGACTAAATAGATTTTTATGGATAATGCAATAAGCACATACAGGCTGAATGTCATGGAGCTGTGCAAGAAGGGAGGTCAGAGTAGAGGCTCGAGGAATCCCAGGAATGTGAGCTACATGTTGTCAAGCAGGGAAGTTGTCCCATCTGCTACAGTACAGACCTGCCGCCCACCGCTCAGCCCTGACACCTCACACAGACCGCATGCCGATGTAAAATCAACTCTGTCATCCACTACTTATCTGTGTTTTTAAATGCTTTTGTATACAGAATTAATCAGGTGGTGTTTTACGGTGCAGCTAAACACAGCATCTCAAGGATGAACCTTTCTACCCCAGGCTCTACCTTTCAAACAAAACTCGACAGTGATAATGCAGCCCTGTATTCATCTCAACACACCAGCCCCTGTGTGACTTGTCTGAGGATAGCTACAATTATTGATGACAGAGGAGAAGATTGTTATGCATAGCCTGTGCAGGATGCCATCAGAGACTGTGATTGGGAACCTTTTGAAAATGTCAAAGTGACACATGATTATGAATATTAAACAGCCATGTATAGCCCATGATTACTTGACAAGAGGAGGGGATTTGACAGATGGAGGACTGTGGAATCTCACTGTGAGCTAAAGTGATGTATAGCAATATTGCAGCAACAGAATGCACTGATCAAATTAACAGAAAAATTATGTTGTCATTTGTAAACATGATATCCTGTAATGTGAAGTATTTCATTAATGTCCTAGACAAATGTTAGGAATTACATACAGAGTGGATTGTCAAAGGCCTGTCAAAACTTGATTGATTTTGTGCAGGTTAGGGTTGGACTTTAAAATTTAGTCCAACAAAAATTTGTTCACAATTAGCAAACAAAACAGGATGTGATCTCACAGTCTGAAGCATATGGACCCAAATTGCTGCATGAAAGCAAATAAGCTGCCAGAATGCTATGAGGGACACACGATCAACATCTCCACCAAGATAAAAACATTTGTCTTGTGATTTAGCACATGTAGTCCTGTGTTACAACTGAATGTGGGACATCAGAAATTATTATAATAATTTATCATATTATAATAATTTATCATAAAAATAACATGGCGGACATTTTGCAGGTCAGAGTTAATTAAAAAAGACTGCATCTCAGGCATTACATCATTTCTGAAAGCACATTCCTGAATGCGTCTTTACATGGTTTTCAATGAAGATGAATAAGAAGCTAAACAAATATTTGCAAAAGATGCAAGTGTGCCTGTATCGTAACATTAGATTGAAGCCCAGTGATGAAAGCAAAAGGGTAAGAAAGGAGGATATTATAAATTATAATATTAAGTATATTATGAAGCCCAGTTAACTCTTTCAACTGTCACAAAGAACAGTATCAAGTCATGCCAAATTGTTGTGATTAGCTTGTTTATCTAGCTACTTTTAGAAATTCAGTACTAGTCTGTAGTTATTTAGATAATTTAAAGCTAAAGTTTTCCACTGCAGGAACTTAACGTAACTTAGTAACTTAACGTGTAGCCATTAGCATGGGTTCTACTTTGGTTTCCATCACTCGTTTTGTAGATGAGTTCCTGGAGCAAGGGGTAATACTCCTCATGAGGCGTACAAAAAAAAACCCAACAGCAACCGCCATTTTACTACTGCATCTGTATTTAGCACGACAACTATTTAAAAAAAAAAAAAAGAAGACAAACATAGCCGTCCGGGTAAGAGAACCATTAAAAACAAAAAGGTAGACAAGAAGATTTGTCAGCATCCGGCAATGATACATGGCCAAACATTGCAGGGAATAAATTAAAAAGATGAAACTACTGAAAAACTACAAAGCGGTTCAAAGAGCTGGAGCCCATTTTTGATATTGCCCTGGAGCTAGCATAAATGTGAAAGAATATCAATATCTGCACTACATCTTCCATGTTGTCTATCCCACAACTGTTTACTTAACTCTCCCACCATAAATAGTTGTATACCACTGTTGCCTTTTTAACAGTGTAAATCCAAAACGTCTCAATTTGCAAAGGATAATACAAGGAAGAACCTCATACCAAAGCCCCATAAGTACTGAAAAGATAAGGTTATGGGAAGCCAGAGGCTGTTGTTAAGTTCCTGCAGCGCATAAGGGCAAGTTATCAAGCTGACCTTCCATGATAATGACAAATATGATTATGAATTAATTTTTTTTTTCACTCCTGCTTTGCTAACTTGTGCTCTTTAAAACTGTTGTCTTCGTCCCACCCATTGAGGATTAAGTTAACCAATAAGAATATTTCAGCCTCCAGAGCAATTTTTAAATTAAACTCCTCCACTGAAACTGTTCTAACTCTGCATTTATTAGATAAAACCTTACTACTGCAATAAAACTCCAAGCTTTCTTGATAACTATTCTGATTTTCAAACTGTCCTTTTTTCCAAACAGTCTAATGTGCTCAGTCATGTGTGCAAAATGTTAAAGTACACACACACACACACACAAACACGCACATGCACAAACATGCCGGGTCTACGCTGTAAATAGCTGCTACACTTTTACAGTGGTACTGGCCCACAAGCTGAAAGAGATGGCTTGGCAAAAAATAAAATTCAGTTTCTTATTGCTTATGTCAGCTTAAAGTTATGATGCTAACCAAAGTGAAGAGTGGATGCTGGGCAGAAATAAATTGAATAAGAAGAATAATTTAAGTACAACCATGTCATGTCTGTAAACATCATCCATCCCTCATCCACGATTTGTGTGTCATCCTGGAAAAAGCAGGACGTATAAAAGAAAATGATGGAGATAATAGTTACGATCCATACAGTCCATCTTTGTTACCTGGACAAATGTATTGATGTTTGGCAGTCTAACATATCTGCAGATTGTAAGTGTCCAGTAATTGCTACAATTGTGATTTATATTGTCATATAAAAGTATTTTCTAAAATGTATAAATAACTCAAATTAATATTACATAAGTTATATATCAACTGAATATAAACAACAGCCATTGAAACAGAGCTTTAGAACTTTAGAATTTTAAAGTTGGAGTTTATGTACAAGCACAATGCTACTCTCTAACACCTTAACCACAAACCAGACAAAGTGTATCATGTGGAAAGATGCTGCTAGATCTTCTAAGCCAAGGTCATACAGTTCAGCCTAAATAATTCCCCTCATATTTTGGATGGAAACAATTTGCTTGATGAAGTCTTGTATACAATATAGAACATATAGATAATAGTATCTCTTTAAATAAGTACATCATTTATAATGTGTAATGGCTTGATATGGTACAGTGTGTTCCCCATGAAGTAGGAGGAATAGTTTGAGGATAATAAATAAATGGAGGGAGACAGACAGAAAAAAATCTGAGATGCTAGCTGAATAAATAAATCATATTTTTCTTTTTTTGGAGTATAAACTGGATCAAGATGACATGCAGTCCTCCTCTTGTTCCCTTATAGTGATAATGTACCAAAAATTGGTCCTCAAATCACAAAGTGCCTGACTTCTCACATGAAGCTGGACAAAGTTGAGAGGGGTCCCATCCGGAGAGAGAGAAAAAAAGTAAAAGCGGTGTCCAATTTGTGCCTACATACTGTACGTACAAGTGCTTTGTTAGCAGCACAAGTTTGGTGTTCGACTTTGGCTGTAGCTTTTCACTGGTGACAGCAAAGGACCGACGGAAATGCCGAGGGTCTGTTATTGATCTCAACACAGACGGCTCTTATCTTTTGGTGTCACCAGGACTGGAAACAATGGTTGGCTCTAGCAAGCGAAGTCCTCAAACACCCCGTGGTGCCCAGCGTGATGGTGGTGAGGGTGAGGGTGAGGGTGGTGGTGGTTAGGAAGGATCGTGTTGGCGTACGCCCCCTCTGGGTGACTCCGTGTCATGTCATTGGGCTCCTGTTGAAGGCACAGCAAACAAGTTAAGTTATGTATAGAGGACCACAAGTGTCACGGAAATAGTAATAAAACATTTCATTAATTAATAACTAATTGTACAATAAATATAGGCATTAGAAAATGTATTTACAAATTAATTTATTATTCTTTAAATAGACAAAATTACAAATTAATTCCTTATTTGATATTATGAAGATACATTTCCTTTTGCATTTTCCCGCTGTTTTTCCTTATCGTATTAGCTATTTGATTTGCTTAGTCATTTAGCCTCTGCATTTAGCCTTTCCATGACACTTAAAAAAAGGTAAAACAATGAAAATTAGCTGGGATGTAACAAGCTCTCTGATTGGTTAAAGAGCCATCTCATACTGTAGTTAGAGGCTCTGGAGCCATGTTGACTCTGACTCTGCTGAGTGTGCGATAGTGTGCGGTAGTGGGTGGTAGTGGGTCTGAGCGGCTGTAATCGTTCTGTAAGCGAGTCGTTCTGTTTTTGGTAGTTTTACATTTGATTTCACCATTTTACATCATGGCGAATTATTGTGTTTGACAAACTCAGCCTGTCAGAACATCGAGTCCAACGTTTCAGAAAAAGGTTGCTAACTAGCTAGCTTTGGTGTGGGTGTTGCAGGTGAAGAGACAGGACTTCACTGCTGCATCCTTAACGAAAACCACAGCCGTGTTCAGCGTTCATTTTAAACAGGAGGATTATTTTCCCGGTGACATTAATAGTTAATTATGTTTATGAATTGCAGTTAAGACAATAATGCACATTAAATACAAATGTAAACAAATAAATAAACTAACACCAAAACACAAGATTGGACTTCTTACTTTTTAAAATATGTATGTATATGGTCAAAAGAAAAAAATACCAACTGACCCATTTAAAACTAGAAAGCACTCAGAAAGCATACTTCCAACTAAAGCTGTACAATCTTCAATATTTTAATAATAGAAAATGTTTTAATTAGCATCTGGCTCTACATAAAAATACACACAGATCATTTTTTCAACTGAGTACAATAAGCATAAATAAAGAGTGAAAATGTTTAAAATGCTCTCTTGCAATGTTGAGAAAACAAAGCAACAAAAAAAGTCATTATCCTTAGCCCGTGGCCTCATTGTTTACCAGATTTCATCAAAATCTCTCTTACTAGGTTTTTGAGATATCTCACAAATAAACAAATGTGACTGATTATGTCTTTGGCCGAGGATAATATGAATATGAATTGTAGGACTGATCAGACTTTGTCTTGAATTATAATAATCTCAACCTGAAAACTGTGAACCAAAACATCTGTGCTGGTTTCACATTAATGTCCTGTGTTAAACCATGAACGCCGTGCGAGATACAGGCTGACTGCCTCATCCTTGGTGATCTTCTGGCAGGATCTGTTAAGGGGGCTAAGAGCACTTCTCTCTCATTTTGTGACCTGGAGCAGCCCTCTCTCAGAGACTCCTTGAGGACCGATGCATATGCTGGGGAAAGGAAAGGGGGAAAAAATGTATATAACATAAAACACCTCACCATCACAGCAAACTCTCAGCTGCCATTGTGGTTGAAATCCAGGGCTGCCAAGATATGAATAAACCCAGAAGTAGAGACAACATATAGGACATTCGTAAAACCAAATTTTTCTTGTATTGTGTCAAGTTTTGAGGCCCCCTGTGGCTAAAAAGTGCCATTAGCCATTGACGGGACAATATTCACACACAATAAATACTTGGTTCCAGTTTATTAGGTACACCAAGCTAAAACTAATGCAGTCCAATACAACAGCCCTGCAATAAATTCTATTATTATAATCGGGTTATAATGTTCTTTTGTGATTTGTATAACACCTTGTTCAAGTGTTTTTACTCTTTATCTTGAAAAATGGCTATTGGGCTGAAACAGCAGCTAAAAAAGGATTCATACATGATTGAGCTGATGAATTTAACATTTTTCAAAACAGTTTTTACTCTTCAGAATTACCTGCAATTTACTTAGGTACAAATTTATGTGTGTTGCATCTCTTTATAAAACAACAATGCAAGCAATTCTTGGCACAATCTGGGACATTTACCACTACAATATTTTATGGCTGGAGTGCACTGGAACCAAAATAAACCAAGCACCAACCAGTGCCACTGAAGACTGGGCCACTAATTATTTTCAGCCAGATGCTGTACAAGGTATGTTGTACCTGGTTCCAGAGTCATGTTCATGGATGTTCTGAACACCAGCACATCTGAATCTCCATTAGAGTGGAAGCTGCAGTCCAGTACAGGTGGTTAATAATGGCTCGCCTTCACAGCTTCAGGTCCTCCCTCTCCTTTACAGCAATATCCAAAGTTTTCAGTAGACCTGTTTCAGAACAGAAACAAAATGTTAAAAAAGAAAATGTAATTATAACAACAGCCAACCTAAACTAAACTATCAATAGCCCTGCCATAAAATCTACCTGTATGAAGCTTACAATGCTCAGTTTTTGCTGATATTCAGTCTGAGATGTGTTAATTCAATTATATGTTGATTATTGAAATCATAGTCAAAGTTCCAAAGTGAGTTGTACCGGACTGCATCATACTGAGGTGTTTCTAATATTACGCCCTCCTACATTATGTAAATGCAGTGAATTTGTTTGCTATAGAACATGCACAGCTAATTTTAGATATACGTAAGAGTAAAGTTAAACAACCTAATGAACATGGAAAGGTTTGAGGTCACACTGTGAGCCACAGTGAAGCACAGATGGTGGTTTAGGAGCCAGTGGAGAGACCGCTTGCTCATGATCTACAGTATAAGCACTTGGACACTGGGTGTAGATGCATCTGATCTGACTCTTTATTACTTGTAGTATCTCTCTAAGGACACCATCATTATACCACATGAAAATACATTATAAATGTATTAGCTGTACAAACAAAGTCACCAAGGTGTAACTAGACTTCAGGGTTCTAATGTTAGCAAACTAAGGTTACCAATTATGTCTTCTCATGTAGGTTTTACAAAATAGGATGCTAATGCTAGCTAACATTAGCCATGATGCCTTATCAGCTGGTGTGTTATACAAGATAGTCACACTTCCAATACTTCCCACATGTTACTTCTCATTATTGAAATCATTATGCTGAATCATCTGGAAGTTAGCAAGTGTAAGAAAACAAGACTTACGGTGCACAGCTCACGGTGGACCTGATGAAGCAGCTGCGTTTACTGAAGTAACTGGGAAAATAATCCTCCTGTCTAAAATGAGCGCTGAACACGACCGCGGTTTTCTTTACAGATGTAGCAGTGAAGTTTGTCTCTTCACCTGCAACATGCACCAAAGCTAGCTAGTTAGCAACCCTTTTCTGTTAGGAAACAGTGGACTCAATGTTTTGATAGGCTGAGTTTGCACAAACACAATAATTCACAATAATGTAAAATAGTGAAATCAAATGTAAAACTATCGAAAACAGAACGACTCACTAGATTACAGCCGCTCAGACCCACTACCACCCAAGGCCCAAAGTGTCACAGAAAGGCTAAATGGAGAGGCTAAATGACTAAGCAAACCAAATAGCTAATAGCAGAGAAATGGAAATGCAAATGGAAAAGGAAATTGCCTTTTTAAATCTATATTCTTAATTAAATTTGTGAATCCAGGCATTTATTTCTCTGCATTTTCAAATAGATTTTGAAATTCCATTACTTATTAATTAATTAATGTATTTTAAAATTATATACTTGTTGACTGTTTTGATGGATCAATATTTCATTTGTAAATTCTTTTTATAATTCCTCTTTTTATTGCCCATTAAAATATCAAATAAGGAATTACTTCGTAATTCATAGGTAAATAAATTAATTTTTAAATACATTTATTAATGCCTATTTTTATTGTAGAATTTGTTATAAATTAATGAAATGCTTTATTACTATTTTTGTGACACTTGTGGTCCTCCATACATATGTGACAATACGTAGATGATAATGTACAGTGACAATGATCCAGAATAATCAAAACCCTGACACTACTGTTAGTACTTTGATCATGCTTTAGATGGTTATTTGACTCAAGTTCAACAAATATACTTATTTACTTTCTATACGAGAGTGAGAAGAAGAGTTATCCATCCGCTACAGCGCAGCTTGCCAGATATGGTTGAGTACAGTTTGGTATTGATCTCTGTACAGACACAATGGTATCTAACAACCTCACTGTGATGAATGCACCTGGCTGTTTGCTGTTTGCTAATAGTAACAGCATGTAACTTTACTTAAAATAAATTAATTCCCTATTTATTGATATTGATATCTATTCATACCTCTATTACTGCTGTGCAATATCCCCCGTCTCATTATAATCTTAATAAGTTACGCTTAACTTGATAGTTCATGCACTATTACTTTATACCGTATTATTATCATCAACCGGTAAACCCACTTGGTACTTCACACTTATTTTAATTTTATACTTATACCCACTTGGTACTTAATTTTCTGACCTGTATTATAGTGTATTATATTTTTTTACTTAGTACTTCTATTCCTGTGTGCACTGACGTGATAGTGAGCTGCTGTAACAAAAGAGTTTCTCCTCAGGGATCAATAAAGTATTTCTGATTCTGATTCTGATTCTGAAAACCACAAATTGTCCTCTTTACATTTCTGTTAAAGCAAGGATTGAAAAACCAAGATACAATGTGTTATAGATCTTTAGACTTGTTAGCTGTAGCTGCTTCTTTATGCTAAGCTACTGTCCACATCCTTACTTCTGCTCTGTACTTAATGTGATTGATATTTATTTTCTCATTTCTCATCAAGCAAAATGTACTTAAAGTATCAAAAGTAAAAATAGTCATTATGCAGAATGGTTCCTTTCACAGTGTTATATTATTATAGAATATTATATTATTCTGTTATTATCACTAACAAATGTACACACGTAAGAACATTTTAATGTTGTGGTTTATCAATTTGGAGCCAATTTTAGATACTCTGTATACTACTGGGTAGATTAGTAGTATACTACTGCATCATATCATATAAGCATAAGGTGTTTTTTAAATGTAAAAACTGAAATATATGTAGTGGAGTGTTTGTATGTAGTTTAGTAGAACTATAAAGTAGTGTAAAATGGAAATACTCAAGTAAAGTACAAGTATGTCAAAATTTTACCTAAGTACAATACTTGAGTAAATTACATTCTACCACTGCCAGTGGCTATCTCAATAGTAGCTGTGTGAGTGTAAATTAATTTTAAGTGTTTTAAGTTATATGAGTTAAATTAATAGAGAGCTGAATTCCAGGCTAGCTTGAATTAATTTTCTGTGAATTCTTAATGGATATACAGTGTACAGGTACTGGGGGTTTCTGTCCATATTCTAAAGCTAATTCGGTATCTACATCTGTACTGGAAAGTAGAATTTGATGCTAGTGAGTCACACCATCCAAACCTAATCAAACCCGCAAATATCGAATGGTAACAAAATGAATGGTCTTTTTGGTTTCTCTGGCTGACTCGTTTCAAAATGAAATTCCTGCTATAGTTTTAATATGTAGTATGGAATTGAGATACAGTTATGGTTAGATGTGAGACAAGAAGTCTATTGTTCAGATATAAGCAACTTCAGAATAAAGTTGTGCAACAGCAAATCCAAGCTCCAGCAGTGGATGAGCTTTGCACAGTGGTTAAGACTAATTAGGAACAATAAATTCTTCATTATTTTACAAGTGGGAAAATAGTAATTTGCTTCTCCCTGAATTATTCCCTTGTAGTTTCCTAATGAAGTTACAGTGCTGCAGGGAAAGTTGTACACTCGGCATGAAAACAGTGCAACTGCCATTTGTTACAGTACAGTATGTGCTGTACCTTTGCTTTCATTTCCTCAAGACCCACTGTTGCAACAGTGCTGGTCTGCTGCTTGCTCTTCTTCTCCTCTTTCTGTGGCCTCAGCAGACGTTGTAGCCGGTGCTTGATCACCTGCTTTCACCCATAGCACAGCAGCAGAGTGGGTGAAAGAGCAGAGATGAGCGAGGGAGACAAGAGATGCAGCAGAGTGAAGAGTTCATTCACTGTGAAGTCTGCATTACAGCCCCCCCCCTCTGATTTTGCTTTATTCATACATGTTTGGCAGTCTGCAGGCGCCTGGTTAGAAAAGCTTAAATGGGATATAGCTAAGACAGGAGGTCATTTCATGACCAGCATTAGCGGCATGTCCTCAGTACAGACCTGAGCGGATATTACTTTCTCCAGCCTTGAAATCAAATAAAACTCCTCACATGCATAAGAAGTGCAACATTTACACTGCCTGTCCTTAGATTTTCTGATGATTGTGTCTGGGAAGAACAGTGATGTGTACTAACACACATATCAAAAATATATAAATACATTTTACCAATATTGAGGAAAATTTAAATAAACAATGAAGGCACTAATGTGTTTTGTAAATAGTTACCGTCGGTTGCAACAGATTTCTTGCTGAAATCCAGCAGGAAAATAGCTGTTAATTATTACTAATTATATCACAGCTAGTTCTGATCTCACGTAGTGATTGGCTGATGTGTATGGACGTGCACAGACACTGTACCTCATAGATATAATCCAATATTTCTAAGACTGTCAGGATGCTGGCTCCAATGAATAAGCCCATCTGTCCACCAATGTCACCTGAAAAGAAAGAGTATTTAAG
Organism: Siniperca chuatsi; assembly: GCF_020085105.1. Lineage (NCBI taxonomy): Eukaryota > Metazoa > Chordata > Actinopteri > Centrarchiformes > Sinipercidae > Siniperca > Siniperca chuatsi. Next base: position 9,602,933 of record NC_058053.1, on the reverse strand, counting down.
GAGAAGCACAATGGACATAATGCCAAAACAGTTCCTGTTTGCTACTAATGGTAATGAACAACAACAACAACAACGCCTTTCACTCTGCACCAGCAAGTCTATTTAAATATTCAGAAAAGAGAGAGAAAGGTGACAGAAATCTTACCTAATAAACCTGCAACATCGTAGGCTTTCTTTTGCTCAATTGTTTCATAGTTCAGAGCTTCGAAGAAGATATCTAAAACCAGGAAGTTGTCTCTGGAAAAGCAAGTAGAGTGTAAATGTCAAACAAAGTGAAATACACATTGTTCTAATTCACAAGTCAAATTCATGCTCACTGTAAATTGTCATGATGGCATTGTCAGGCCTACAGTGCTTTACACAGATCTAACCATTGATTGTGAGATAATGAGGTGTTTCAGGGTTTAACTGAGATGAGCAGAACGAGCACTGACAGCATGCTCAGTCACTGCCACGACTCTGATCTCTCTGGATTTAAAAAGTCTGGTAATATTAAGTGTTGTGAGGCTTCATGAGCTCTTTGGTTTAGGAGTGTTTACCTTCTCCCACATCCCTGACTATCAGGCACTGAGAGGAATTACAGTATAAGTACACTGTAAGTGAGTGAATTCATTATAATCTGAATATCGGTAAATGTTCCATAAAACATGTTGAACAGGATTAAAAGTTGCTAGTGGTCGCTAGAAGTCACAATGTTCATTACACCTCACAATATTAATGTGTTGAATGGAACAAACAATATAATGATGTTTGACAAACTAATCTTAACACAAGGTCCACTTACTAGCTTTTTTTCTGGAGCTTTTAAGCACATCTCACAGCTTTTACCAACAGATTATGGGTTTGTTTAGTTGCAAAATACATAAACAAAATATAAAAAGTAAAAGCAAAATTCTAACAGGTTAAAGCACAAGAGAAAAATCATACAATAACGTTGGCAGGCAGAGGCAAAAATCCAAAAGGGTTATCATGTGGGTCCCCTTGAGGAGAAAACATCAAACTTCAGGAGCAAAGTAACTACAGACAACAATCATGCAATCATCTGTGCAACCCCTATTCTACAATATTGTCATGGATGTATTTTCAAAACAAAAAAGCACATTTTAAAAAACGTTCTGGGGAAAAGTTTATAAAATTAATGGGATTGAATTTCAGATCGGACCTCTGTGAGTAATTCTGACTTGGCCATTTGAAGTTGTTGAAAATGATGACTGAAGCTGATCACTGTTTCCAGTTTGGTTTTGTGTATACTAGTGCTAAATAGCTAAAGAGTTTCCCTACGGGGATCAATAAAGTATTTCTGATTCTGATTCTGATTCTAAATATGTTAAAAAAATCATTAAAGACAGAAGACAGAGTGTTTTGATATAACAATGTATAAACTGAACAACCTGCAGTTTGTTGAGTTGGAAAACATTAAGAATGGCAGAATTTATAAAAAGGGAATCTGTGTGGTATCTGTAACCTACACAAAAAAATTCTAACAGGTCTCTTTTGTAACAAATAAATCTTCAGATTTGTACAGTGTGTACTTGTCCAAGCTATATTGCAGTTACTTACATAAGGGTAAATCATGATGTAATATGGACATAAAGGTGTTAAGAATAAGTGTTAAGATTATTTCAAACATCTAGCCTACTTGAAATTTCACGCTCAGTGTTATGACGATTTTATTCTCTGAGCTTTAGTAATAATATTTTGTTTTGTGTTTGACAGACCGTCAAACAGACTGATAGACCAGGAAGAGTACAATATCTCAGAATTTTATACTACAGTATAATAAATATATTTTTATATTTAAATCAAATTTAAACATTATACATATATACTTGTAATGACCTTGTGGTGCCTGAAAATCCTGCTATCACCAGACTTTCTAATTCAAAGAAGATAAACTATTTACCTAAAGACAAAATATAAATTGATGCTTGTATGAAAATATAATTGATTTTTGTTTATATTTATGGTTGTCTGTTAGTGATCACAGACTGGAGGTCATAGTTTATGGCCCTTTTTATTGAGCACCACATCACTGCTCATACGTGAGTTTAGTCTTGTTGAAGGTTCCTGTCGTACCTGATGTAGTCCTCTGACTTGTCGTATTTCCTGGAGAGATAGCGAGCAGAGCCCTTGCTGGGGATTTTGACCATGGAAAGCTCTTTACCGTAGCGGGTGAGATTACAGGGCGTCTCGCATGGACAGCTGTCCCCAGTGTTCTTCTGTTGCTGTGCTGCAACACAAAGGAAACAGTGATTTAACGGACATAGACTGGGTCAGTTTCAATGCTGATTTGTTGGCAATCACTCTACCAGAGAAACAAACAAGATACCACACACAATCTAGAGGCAAAAACAATCAAAGTGTTAAGGATAGGGAGAGTGTCCTATAAGAATATGAAACCACTTGGGGGCAGCAGAACAAGCTGTAAAAACAACATTTACATATTATCACCTTATAAAGTTGCTATAGGTAACTTGTTAGCAAATGGTTGCCCATTTACACATCCAGAAGCAGCATTAGCATTCATTTGGAGTCTTGTGTCTGACCACCTGGTGAATGTAAGTCCAATGTTTACTCTTCTTTTAGCTCCGTTTTGGTCTATACCTACTCTTGAGACAAATATCTGGATCTTTAGTTGCTAAATGCTCCAATATGTTCACCGGCTACTCGCTAACTTTGTCTGTGTGGTTTGATGCTGGGCATACATACAGTGGGTTTATCAATACTACTTCACTGAAAACAGCTGCCTGGTACAGCTGGAAACAAGGTTGATGAAAGCGCTGAGAGTGAACCAAAACAGTAAAACTAAAACAATTAGCTAAAAGATGCTAAAATGCTCCGTAGAGAGTCAGGTGATAATTATCTGTGGGTTTGTCACTATGAGCAACCCCTTTCACATTACACAGTCTTTTGATCCATTGTTAAAATAAAAATATTGATTGATGCAACTTTAGTTGTTTGTTAAAATACTTTATATTACAAAATTATATGTTTCTGATGGTTGACAGGTGTCCATTAAAACTGTTCAACATATACCAACACAAAATGATGTGTTAGTCTAACCGTATTATTTCATAGATTTTGTTTGCATTGTTGCAATGGTGTTTACAGTAATTCAGTTACGGCATTTGTTCAGAAAATAAATGAAGTACAGTAAGTGCTACTACAGGCTCTGCGAAACATACCTAGACTTACACCCAATTAACATGTGAGAGTGAATTGCTCACAGATTACCAAACAGCTATTCACATCACAATCCTAACTCTAAAACAACACTATGTACACACAGGAGAGTGAATAGCTTTTCCTAATCCCTCTTTTCAAATTGTAAATGCATTCAGTCCAGACAAAAATGGAAAGAGGGAGCACTAAAAGCAGTAATTATAATTTTATGATTTATGTATTTTATAACTCTAACAATTAGGTTATGTGTATGCAGGAGCACAGTAGTATATATTCTTTGTCTGATATGGGAACAAAACACCATTGCAATATAAATATATAAATCATATTCTAATTTATTACCTTTCATGGAGGGTGAATTTATTCACACTATTTGATTCAGGAATATGACCCACATGAATATGGCCCATTCTTGTAAGATATATCTAAGATTTCATTCAACCATATTGTGAATAGGGTCTGAATTCAGCAAAGAGAGACATAATTAAATTTAAATTTCTGGCTTATTTGGCTGAGAAATGATAATTGTACTTATATGTCTGCCATGACCATAAAAAAGTATTTTTTACTGCAACTGTAATGCCTTTCAAACCAAGGCACCTTTGTTCAGTCACGATGTCTGGTGGAGGAGAGTGAGATCAGAGTCAAAGCTGGGGTGGGGGTTGGGGGGTTAGGGGTTGGAGATATGCAGGAATGGAGCGTTGGTTTAATATTAACAGTTCAACAATGGAAGCAGCACAGCCATCAAGCTCTAAAGTGACTAAATCACAATGAGGAAAAGTCATTTCAAAATATCAAGTCTACCTCCAGGTATTTGTATTACAGAAAAAAAAATCCTTATCATATTTGCTGATTGTGTTTCCATTTCCCTTTGGGGGAACCTATTGTAATGAGAAAAAGAAATGAAGGAAGATTGTTTCTTACCGAGTGCTTTGTCAACACAGTTGATTTTACTGGGAGGGCAGATATCTGCAGTTCCTGGAGAGGAGAACAGAAAATGAGTCTGATCAATCAGAAACAAAATGATCAGTGACCCGTGTCTGCTGCAATGAGGAACCATGGCTGTGAACAACACTCCACAGCTTATTATTCATCTCCAAATGAAGGCGGGCACACAGAGGACGACTTCCATCCACGGAGCCTGGCCCATCTTGGACGTCTGTCCTTGATTGCACAGAGAAATGGAGCATGCTGGCCGTGAGGCATATTTAGAAAGTCTTTAAAAAACAATCAATGAGTCACTTCGTCGCAGACAATCATATTGCCCAGGCCATTAATGGCAGGTATTCATCAGCAGCCCAATTAATTGGCAGAGGTGTGTTTGTCTGTCTGTCTGAAATGTTCATGGGGTTAATGTTTTGTGGAAGTCTCCTTCCCAGTCACTAAGAAATGTTGATTAATACACAGTGAAATAATATCTGATAATATGAGGAGTTCCGAATACAGTTAGACTTATTCTGTCTTTCAGTATGATGTTGTGGTCATATTTTTTTTCTCAATGAGTAGAAATAACCTGCAATGATTTGACACCATATGAGTCATCATTAAACATTATTGATTGAAGAAAAGAAAAAAAAAACGCTTTAAATCATCTTGTATATTTCATTTTTAGATTTTGTGCGTGGAGGCAAGAGCTGTGCAGTGTCTCTGTATGCTGTCCACACATGAAGAACAAGAGCAACTTAAAAGCTTTTTTTTGGGGAGGGGGGGGGGTGTCATCCAAATATAGAGATAGGCTGAAATACTGAAATATTCAGGAATCCAGGAAAACACAATTTTGCTTCTACACCTCACAGTTCAGGAGTCACGGGCAAAAATATAAAGTGCTTTACAAATAGCCACCTCAAAATCGACTCACTTGTTCAACCAAATTTTAGGAATCTCACAAAGTCATTTTTGTGATATCCTGCTAACAATAAACAAACAACAATTTAATTCAGTGCAATAAAAGGAAAAAAACTTAAACACAGAAACTATAAAAAGACAATAAAACTAGACTGAAAAACTAGAAGCAACAGACTGTAAACAAATGTGGGATTATGTAAACACATGCTGATGACAGTTTACTGGCATGATAAGCAGACTGTAAACAGTTGCTGGAATATGTAATTGAGTATTAGAAATAAATGGATCACAAACATCTGTGCTGTTCTCTCGAAAGCAAACTATTATAATGAAAAAAAAATCTGAGCTGAACACAAAACTGTAGCAGAAAATGGTAGCGCTGCTGCTGTGGCTACAGAGGACTGCTGGAGAAAAAGATGGATACTGTAGATTGTGCGAGGCACCTTGGTACAGTACTGTGTTGTCACATCGAAGCTGTAAGATTTTCAATTTTCAATTCATGCTCCCTTGGTGAGCTTTTGCACCAACTGCTCTCTGGAACATTATGAAAGAATTTCAGCAAACTTAATATGTAATAATACATTTTATTCACTATTGATAAGTGCAGTGAAGTATGCAAGCTACCCACTACCTGACAGAAGCCCTCTTCTAGAGCCGGACTGGGCAAATGGCCTGGAAATGCTTCCACATTTATTATATCTGATATAATAAATATCATATCTGATGTGATACATCATCACGGGAAGCAAAGTGGTTCTGCTGCTCTCTAAACACCTCTGCTCTCTGAACAGCCCTTACTATCTATTAATTCAAAAGTTTCCCACTCTGTAGTCCCTTTTTCCTTCTTGTCTCATTCATTTGAAAAATTGTTGCTTGAAAGACTATTTCTGAAAGAGGGGTAGTTTCTCCAGACAGCTGATTGGTGAAGGCTTTTTATAGGTTTGGATCTGAGACCTCCGTAAAGTGAAAGCAGTAAGATGTTTCCATGTAGTAACCAGTTTGATATGTGAGTCAACAGCCACCTTAGCTAGTTTTCCCCAAATCACTCTCATAGATTATTGTAACACAATCCCGATCTTGTAGTGAGGTGGACACTGTCCACCCTGCAGAGCACACAAACTGATTAGAAAGGTGTCCGCTTCATAGCTTGTAGTTATCAAATGATTAGCTGTGATTTCTCTCTACATTAGACCACCACTTTGGTCCAGTCATTACAGCCTGCAAATGGAAGTTTGAAATGTGTGACTGATATGTAAATGCCTAACCTGAGCACCACAGCATTTTTATTTTATAGCCTGGTGAAGAGATTTCCTTTGTCAAAACTCCATAATGCATCAGTTAGTTATAGCCGTATGGGTTGAAATTAGTATTAAAATTTGTTTCTACCTCAAATCAAATGTCTCATACTGTGTTGTTTATTCAAATCAGTCAATTTTCTCATATTTTCAATCATGCTAAATGAGGCTGCAAATGTCAGCTGCACTGTGTAACTATGGAAGCCTGCATACATTGTGAGTTTCCTGCCTTATCTTTAAACACGACCACCTCAAACATGCCCTCTTATCAGTCACATCAGTCAAACAGTTTGTGACTCAGCTCTTTGACTTCATTCACCCTGGCCATGATGACGTACACGCTGAGTAAGTCCAGGCATCTTACTTTGTGTTTGTCAGACTCACCTCTGCAACATATCCCCAAGCTGAACGGACAAACTGCGTAAATGGTGGAACTAAAGTGACAAATGTCCTAATAGAAAGAGTTTCTACCTGACAACCTGACACACAGAACTTTGTGTCACATCTTCTCTATCAATCTACTCTGCTCATATCATCACATATCCATATCCCATTGACCATAATTCAACCATAGGTTTATCTCTGTTATAGTTTGTTTGTCACTGCTTGATTAATTTTGTGTTTCTTAAATTACTAAATAAAGTTACTTTTTTGCATTAAGTCATTTTCTGTGATTATTTCAGTCTGAATTCAAGTGAGATTAGGATACATTGCAATCAGATATGTTGTGTGATAATGTTTAATGGCCATTTGAATTATTACTTCATTTTTATAAGTATCAAACACTATAATAATTGCTTACACTAAACTGGGCCCCATTAAAAAAAGGCATTCTTTTTCTATCTTAAATTTGTCCAAAAAATTATTACAAAAATAATAAAACACTACGTATGATTCATGAAAAAATCACGTTTTGTTTTGTGCCACATATCTTTAATTGATTGTTAAATGCTAAATCAGTGGACTCGAGAACGAGAACAACCAGGACTAATAATAATAATTAATCAAAATACTTAATATGGGAGTACAACAGAATTCCAAAACAGCTGAGATGTATGAACAAGTGGATCCAAAAGTCATTGAGACTTTTGTGTAGTCTGAAGAGTCACTGGCCAGAGAGCTGCCAGCACTGCTGAAGAACATTCCACTCCAGATATCAAGCATCAAGGTCAGGCATGTGGCAGCCCAAATTATATCTGTGCTGGAATTATTCAAGTGGGCCAAACATGATGACTTGTTTTGCACAATAGGTCATCTAATATCATGCAAATAGTGGGCTGGCTGGCTGACTGTTTTTTCAATTACGCTAGACCGAACAATTTTAAAAACAGAGGGAAATGCTTGAAAATACTAATTCTGTTGGAGCATTTTATACTTTGATTTTTCCAATGTGAGTTGTGTTACTATATGAAATATGCTATTTCATGACCTTGTTCCAACCACACATACATTTTGTTCTTGGTTTAGTTATCAGGTTTTTCATTCTCAGTTTCTGCTGTAACAATAACTTGACATTAATCTGAGAGCATGAATTACCAGTTACTAACACACTGTGTAAACGTGAGGTAGGAGGTGATCTTACCAGGCATATGCACCATCCTGCAGTTGCACACTCGCAGAACCTCGTTGGTCTCGCAGAGCAAGCGACAGGCACTGATGCTGTATGTGTCGTATCCCGGGAACTTCTCTTTGCTGGTGGAGCGGCAGTTCCCCCAGGGCCGGGGCAGGTAGGTCAGCTAAGCACACAGAGATTTATTAGACCCCAATCTGAACCACCCGCGGTGAATGGTTGCAGGGAGAACAGTAATTTGCTGTGGGGGCGGGGAGCTGGAGGAGCAGGGACAGTGATGAAGAAGACCTACCCTCTGCTCCTGACATGAAACAAAGGTCTGGAAGCCCGGAGAGACGCCGAAGCCCAGCTGGTGGATGTAGGGAGGCTCGTCCTGACTATGGATCTGAACTCGGATGCCGGCCTCCAGGGACGTCTCATCTTCAGGATGAAACAGAGTGCGAGCACGGAGAGTTGCAAAGGGAGCGTACAAGGGAATTTCAGATGGCAGCCTCATCTGACAGCTTGGACTCAGTTTGACGCTAACTGCAAACTATATTTCAGTCATGTTTAAAAAATAAGCCAGCAGGCATTAATATTATCTGACAACCACAATGCAAGCACAAATCTGAGGTAGTGTATTTTGTTCAAGAATTTCCTTTTACAAATAACATTTTCCAGGTTGCAGGAATGCAATCAAAAAATGCATTATTTACAGTACGTGACCCAGAGAAATGGATACAGGTTATTTTTGATTTAAAGCCCAGCAGAGGTATCTTATGCTGTAGCATAGGATGGGATTACAATGAACAAATAGTTTTGAGGCTTACTTGTCTCTCTCCAGATGGGCAGATACTCATCCTGCTGGATATCCAACATGATCTCCAGCCCATTTCCCATTCCGCCCTGCTTGGTTTTCCTGGATGTGGTCTTGTTGCCATTAAAAGTGTAGCATTTCCCATATCTGGTGTAAACCTGGAAGAGAATAGATTCCTATCATGAACATAAACATGAACATGACCATACTGGCTGTGACAAGATCATACTAGCGGTGCATTGAAATGAAGGCAGAGATATGGAACAATAGACAAGCAGTGTGTCTGCTTGGGCAAGTTACTGAATATTACCCACAAACCTCAGGATGCAGTCTGCTGGCTCAGTCCCTCATGGACTTTGATAAGCTGTATTTGAATGAATTCCCAACACCCACCACACAAATCCTGCACAATGCTGCTCAATAGTACTACCATCCCACTGAAATATCAGAAAGCATAAGAGACTCTTTAATCTTCCTTCAAAAGAAAACAAAAGACAATGAGAGAGAGGCCGCTTTAAATGAGCTTTCACGTCACCACCTATCAGAGGAGCTGTCTCTGTGGGGGACACATCATCTCTTTGTTTATGCTTCTCATCTAAACTGCTGCACTGCAGAAAATATCCATCGCACAAGTCAGTCATCTCCTGTGAGTTTTAAAAGGGACAATCCGTGATCTACATGTAAACAAAAGGCTACTGTGAGCCCACCACCAAAATCCAAAACACAGGATGGGAACTTGCCATCATTCCCAAATTGACTGACAAGTATTTTAATAAACAGACTAAAACTGGACCACAACAACATCTAAGTTATTAATATGTTTTGGTCCTGAGTAAGGTTTGATTACATCAGTAATATGTTTTGAAAAACACAACACAAAATGCTTATTTAAATCATTCAATTGACTGTTCACTAAGCCCCTCCCCCAAAACAGTGATAGGCCAATCATAACTTAGCAACCCTAACCAGGCATGGCTGGCCTGTCAAGCTTTGGGTTTCTCCACATGTTGAAGCGGTGTACATAGGGCTGTAGTGAGTGACAGCATTTAAACTGTGTCAGGGTGATAATGCTACCTGCTTAAAAATGTTTCACAAATCAGATGTCATTATTATTATTCTTCAGGTGTTTTGTGAAAATGCTAAAACAAGACTACAAAAGCAAAAGCTTTTAAGGAAAATAGGCTTATGAGAATGTAATGTTGATGAATTCAAACAGCATCATAGTTACGAGCCCTGCTGTCCTGTGAGTACAGCTTTCTCCTCTAGATGACACACACTTATATTATAAATACATCTTTCCAAAGTGCAAAAAAACAGTAATCTATTGGATTAATTTTGTCCAAACATCAAATAAAAGAGGACAGTGAGGAAAGTATTAAAGCCGAAGAAATCACATGGCAGGAGAGGTCGACCGACAAGTCGCTGGAGAAATGACAGTGAAATAACAATCGAGCTGAATAGACGGCAGACATGTCATTACAGAGACACTGTGATGGTCCCGGCATTCTCCAAAACATCGACGTCTGTGTTCTGACTTTGATATCAGCTTGATCCACCTAATGAGTGCTATGATGTCTAAATAAGGGATGCTGGTGGAACAACACAAGCTCTCATTTACAGACCACAGGGTGTATTCACATCTGAGATGGTTGAACAACAAATCAAAGCCACGGTTGTGGGGTTCAGTCAAGTAATTCCGTGGAACAGTGGGCAATTTGGCAATATCCACAACAGTGATTAGAGCAAGAAATGAGTACCGTTTACAAAAGCCTGGCGTTTAGAAGGCCAGCTGTATTTCATGCAATAGTAGGCCTTGAGGCTTTTGATCTGGGTGTGTGTGCATGTTTGTATTGAGTGTGGGTGTGTTTTTGAGTGCATTACAAATAGTAACCTTCAAAGTCAGTCTTAGTGGAGGATTCAGAGAAATGGCTGACACAATTATAGATCTCAGGCTCTGATGTGGCGCAAAATATGTTCAGTTCATTCTGAAAGCCACTTTGCATTTTTGTTTTTAAATTACAGCATCTTTCCAGCCAGAGTGATTAGAAAATGGGAGGTGGCAAAGAGGGGACGGGGGCCCGGGGAGAAGTATTCAAGTGTGACTTTTGACTGACATGTGCTATTAGGTTGAAATGGTTTAATCTCTATTTGGCTGGTGCGGAGCAGTTGAGGAGGTAAGCTGCACTTATCATTGATCCTCCCCCCCATTCATTGACACACTTAAGCCTCAGAAGGCAGACTTTATCTGATGGAGCAAGCAACAGAGGCAAAGGAGGATTTCACTTTAGAAATGCTTAAAATACCCCGACCAAGTGCCTGGGTTCCACTCTAAAACTTTGGGCTCTGGAGGACGCCGGTGTGTTCACAAATGATATCCCCAGAGAGTATAGGAAGTTTTCCCATCATCTAACCCAGGAAATGGTTGTTGGCAGAGCTTCCACTGGTTTATTTCTCTGCCTCTGAACCCCCCACTCCTCTCTTTCTGCATCTGCAAAATGATTGATGGAGCATTTTTCTCTTGTTACATCTTGCACCAAATTTAGCAAAGGTAACAGGATTGACTTGGGCAATTCCCAAGTGGGGGCTTGGCACTGCTGTTGACAAGCTGAAACAGAGCAGCAGCATGGCAGTTACAAACCAAATGAAAAGAGGTTTTGTACTCCTCTGAGTAGCTCAAGTTGTTTACAAGTGCTAATTATTGCAGCACTTACTTAATGTAGCATTGTTCACTTTGTTGTCATTCAGAGGTCTAAAACATTGTAATTCCATTTGACTGTCTTTAGATGGTAATGGAAAATAGATCAAAACTTGTTTCAGTTCTGTTTCATTCTGAGTTAGGTCTGAACACACAGACTCTTTCACAAACCTGAAACTCTCTTTAACTTATTCACTTAATATTTACTTAATATTATATGTTGACCCCATGTTGTTCTGTTATGTATGTAGTGTGTTTACATAATAATATTATTTTGTTTCTGCATTTTGTAATTCCCCTATTCAAGGCTGGATTACCCAGTGGGCAAAGTGGGCAACTGGCCCCAGAACCTCAGGGGCCCCAAAGCCCCCTGGTTCACCATGTAGTAATTAGCTTGAATAATTGCTAATTTGTTCGCTAATAGTGTATGCACCACTAAAACACAATATAAACTGAAAACGAGAAGACTAGCTTTAGAGGGCTCTAATAAAAATTCAATAATGGATCACATGACTGCTTGTATGTGATATGCTCAGTCTTACAGAGGGATCCCATGTCAAAATGTAATTCTAACGCCCTTATTGTTTGAGCTGATATTGTGCTTAAATAGTGCATATTCATAAATAAATGTGTGCCATTTTACCCCGGGGCCCTTTTCCTTGTTAATTCGGCACTAATACTGTTACTTATGTCTGTGCTGTATATATGACATCTATTGGATGTCTGTCTGTCCTGGAAGAGGGATCCCTGCTTTTTTTCTCTTCCTGAGGTTTCTCCCTTTTTTTCCTGTTAGTGTTTTTTGGTGGATTTTTTCCCTTCAAATTTAGGGTTTAAGCATAGAGGGTGTTTTATGTTCTCACTTGTATCATTAATAAAATTGGCTCAACTTGACTAGACTAGACAGTAAAAGTATACATGTAATAAGATGAAGCTTTCATCTATAGTGGTAACATACTTCATGTCACTACAGCATATATTGTAGCTCACCAATTATAACGCAATTGTCACTTAAATGTCAATTCATTATGTGTCTTATTATGTGTTTTTGCTTCCAAAGTGCCTTGTTTTATTCTCTGTCTCCCCATACTAAATGTATTAAGAGTCCAACCCCTTACCATGTAATTCATAAGCCCTAGTGGGGTAAACCCTTTAACACCCTCTTTATGACCATGATCTGACAGTCCCATGGCACTTTTCCTTTTAAATAACCTGCAGGAATCACTTCAGTGCTTCTCCGGAGGACATCCATTTCCAGGCAGGCTGCGTGTCATCGGGTAGCTCTCAGAGTATGAGGAAGGAGGATTTGAATTCATTTACAGAGGGTGGTAGAATATGCCACAGCACTGATTGGCAGTTGAAAACCATTAAGGCTGGCTCATGCAGGTTTAAGGTTGAGACAGAGCGTTCCTTGATTTAATGGCTTCATTACAACCTTCCAGCAGAAAGACTCGAATCACAATGTGACATGAACTGAATATTTACATGGTATTTCTGAATGTTTTCTCTGGGCCAATGGTGTATGCATCAAGGCTGCCAGTCAATGCACTATACTGCAAAAACTATCACCCAGTTATTTAGTCTGTTTTTAACTTCTTAATAACAGAAAAAATGGACAATGAGGTGATCCAACTATCAAACCATCAGTTTGGTTCAATCATTTTCCTAACTCTGGTGAACTGATTATTCTGCCTTGTTTCAAGATCTAAATTCCTGGTATAAGGGAAACTGCACTGTGAGCAAATAGAATTGTCTTATCCCATTGGCAGATATGTTGTCTTGTTGTAAGGAAAAGGTAATATGAGGCAAAATGACTAGTTATGACACACACAGGGAAGGAAAATGGCCCAAATGTAATTTCTACACCTGCCATTTGCACGAGGGAGCTGTATGACAGAAAACATTCCTTGCTTTCCTGCCAGAAAGACAAAGAATTTGACTATATTCACACTGCAGCAAAAAGTCTCCCTGTTCACATTTTTCTTCCCTCATACAGATGTGCTGATGCTTTCTAAGTGTCAAACAACAAAAAGCAGCACAGCACACATTTTGTTCAATCCTAATCTGGACTATATGGACAGGTGATACATGCAGTCTGTGTTTTGATGCTCAAACATCCCTGTTAAACAACCAAACAAATAAATAAATCAGCATTGCCATGACAACGCATAAATCTTACATAATGCATCTGAGACAGTGTCATAATTTTTGCTAGATCTGCATAGTGGGACAAAAGGACATAGTGTAGCAATGGAACGTCAGATAACTGCTTCAAAAAGTACTTAGGGTGACACATCAGTTCGATCAAAACAGTTGTAACCAACAGGCGTTACAAAAAGGTAGATACAAAAAGGACGTTACGTCTTAATCTTAGGGGTCTTTTTAAACAGAGAAAAAGAAAGAATGTGAGGAATGAGTCTTCCAAAAAGAAAAACAAAATTTTGTGAACTTAGCCTTTAAGTGCAGGGCACAAAGTCAGCAACCACACCTATGTGGCATTTCTACCTTTTAACCTTGCACTCAATACTCACATTTGTGTCTTGATTTAAAACTTTGCTCTACAACATGGCTGTTTCCCTCTCACAATCTCAATACAGACAGATACCACACTTTGGGCTTGCAAATACCTAAAAATATAATAACAGAGGGTTATAAGGCAACAGTAAACTGCATGCGATCTACTGTTAAACAACAAAAGAAGTAGAGGAAAAAGGATGGTCTCCACCTCTTTATTGCTGGTATTTATGTGTACAGTTCTGTTCTACTGTGAACTTCTCTTGACAAAAAAGAGAAGAAGGGTTAAGGGAAGGAAAAGAGAACACGTGAAAAAAAAATCATTTGTGTGGTGAAAAAAAAGTTTCAATGAGTTACCAGTTTTTTGGGTACACTTGCGCAATTCAGTATGAAAGCCCTGAAAAAGATAAAAAGCCCTCTGATCTTCTCATGGGGAGGACAAAACATTAGCAACACCTTTCAATATTATATTATATATATACAGTCAACAACAACACTAGCTACAGCCTCATAAATGACCAGAGTTGAATAAAAACCTGACACTGATTTATAAGCTTCATTAAAATAGGATGTATGTTATGAATTGGAACTATATAAATTAAATTGAATTGTATTGAAATTACAGTGCTATTGCATTGCATTAGATTTTACACAAGTGACTAAAAAACTGTGTATTTCTTAATTTAACCCGAAACTCAGAAATTCCTTTAAAAATCTGCCGTTGAACCCCATCATAAGACATAACATCCCTTCAGGAGCCTTCATAAATCATAAACAAGGCTAACAGCAAGGCTGCAGAGATTAAAACATTTTTTTAAAATTTGAGATAAGGAAAGAAAAATTACAGTGATGTGTTAACTCAGCACACATGTCTGAAAAACTGACAAGAAGTGATAAGAACTCATTGCAAAATCTTTCTTCTTCTCATGCACCATAGTTAAACTGCATAATTCATAAATAATCCTCAATCAAATGTCAGGCAGATTACTTTTATCGTGGGTCAGCGCTTTGAGATCTCTACATACATACAGTGATGAGTAAATACCCCCGATATATTCAGAAAATAACAGTTTGGCTAAACAGAGAAGAGGCTCTCATAGACTGGAATGTGAGACACACAAGTTTTGCACCATTAACCTTCATCTCAATGTTAGCCTCTAAACACAGCTCCAGGGACGCAGCTTTGGATTGCCATTCAACACATTACATTTATTGTGTATCAATTCCAACCTTCATTACACAACCGAATGCCGAGGTCTCAACAGCAGTTTAATACAGTCATTCATGTGAGGTAAATGCTTTGTATTCACTAGCAAGGACCACACCACAACAATATGTCATTCAAAAGTTCAATGGACATTCAGAAGGTAGAAGAATGTTGAGGACAGATGGATGGATGTAAGGGGACGGGTGATGATGGAAGAGGGATGTTGTTTGTTAGGCTGGTCTGGGAGGATGTATTAAAGACCGGGCATTGGGAGACTCAATGTGGGGGTTCCATCTCAGGGCCAGGCCCAGCAGCCAAGGACCTGGATGGTTTGACCTGAGATGCCCAGTCTGGCTGCTGTGGATGCTGTGCCAGCGTGGAAGGAATGGCTTGAATAGTGTTCTGGAGATATGCCTGAAATGCAGAGGACTCTGTCTGCCTACCTGGTAGAGGATTGGCCTTCCCCGGTTGTCAACTCCTTTTGGCATGGGGACATTAACTGAAGGACATATATCTGCGGGGCTAGGGATGATAGGAGGTGGGGGTGCGGTGGGAGAAAAATGGTTAAATACTGGGGCGTTACTTGAGGAAGAGGGACGTGAGCGAGGTGGTGGAGCTCTGTCCATGCATGATGTGGCAGGGTGGGAGAGGGCTCTGTAAAACTTGCAGGGGTATATGGGCTGCAAAAATGCGGCAGTAGAGTTCAGAGTCAAGGGCGCCCCAATATGTTGCCTGGTTGAATTGTTGTATCTGGCCAGCTGCCTGGTTAGCTATGAAAACCCTCCCTCCGAAAAGTAAGTCCATGTCTAGTACGATGGAGAGATAATCGTCTAGCTCAGATCTCCGTGTGGGAAAGGCTGAACAGATGATGTTGCAGAAAAGTGAAAAGGCAAGGGCAAATTCTGCTGGGGTTAAGTTCTTTGACCTTGAAGGTAAAGGATAACGGAGCTGCACTGAATCGTGGTTGGTCTGCATTAACCTGGGCTGGCTAGTGTCGATTAAGGATGGTTGAAGGAGCTGGGCTAAATCTACATAATTACCAGAAAGAATCTGCTGGCGTAATGTGGGGGAGACAGGAGAAAGGCAATATACTGATGAGGCTGGCTGAGTGGGTGGTGTTGCTATAGCTAGAGTGTAGTTATTGACACAAGGAGCTAAAACATTTGGGTGTTGGGGAAAGGAGGGGGTAAGGATGGGGAGGATAGACCAGTTGGAAATGAAGGAGGAGGCTGAGAATCGCCAACTTGAGTATCCTGTGGTGGGGCCCTTTGAGTTGCTGGACGAGGATCTTGTGCTGCTGTGTTTGTTATGAAGAAATAGGGAGCAGCAGAAGCTGTATTGCTGTAAACGGAAGGCTAGAGGAAGGGATGAAGGGATGAAAGGATGTATATGCATGGGGGTTTTGAAACCTGTGAACACAGGGGTGAAAAGAAGGCTGAGATCGCTTGAGAAATGTCGGACATAGAGAGAGCAGGCCCTGGGAGGAATACAACCTGGGCCCCTGCAGAGGGGGCTGGTGATGCAGGCTGTGGCCATGGAGGCAGTGGCGGTCCGGTAACGTCACGAGTAATGACACCGACGGTGGCTGGCCCTGGCGAGGAAGTGCTGGAGGCTTGGTGTTTGGTGAGTGTGGATGAAGGCTAAATAGAGATGAAACAGTCTGGCTTTATTGTTGTTGCGGTGGAAGGGAATGCCTTTTCCTTTTATGAATCATTGAAGGCAGGCGACAGTCCAGTCTCCAATGTCGGGCTCCGTTTGTGGAAGTGGAGAATTGTAGAAGAGGGCGCACCGCGCCATGGAGGATATCCAGGGACTGTACGAGAAGGAGGCTGCTTGTGATGAGAAGAGGGTTGGTGGCGGCTCCCGCGACCATGACTGGAGCGTCCACGGTTTCTGGCCCTTGCTGACAGAAGAGTAGAGGCCTGGGTTCCACTGGGAGTCTCAAGAAGGGGAGCCTGAGTGGAGATGCCAGTGGGGCCGTGTTATGTTAACCACTGATCGGAAGCGACTGCACTGGGACGCTTGGCTGTGGTCTGATTGGAGGATAGCTGGTTTCGAACAAGTTGTTGTACAGAATGTCGTCTGAATCAGGGAAGTTGATCTGTAATTCAGTATCCATGGTAGTTTAACTCTTTTGAATTTTACGTTTTGGTTAAAAGTGATTGTGAAGCACGGTCTGTCTGTCCTCGAAAAAAACGAGACAAACGGGGCAGGGAGGGTAGACTTGGCAGAATTAGGCTTGACAGATGATTAGAGGTGTGGTTGAGGCGTGGCCCTGCTCCCGAACCTAAGTTAACAAGTTAACTTCATATCAGTGGGCTGTCATCATGATTAGTCTTACTCTGCTGTTGGGTAGAATAACATGTTTAATAAATGTGGTAATTTCTTCAAATTGTCATAAGAAATGTAAATGAATGCTGGATATAATGAGCGTTCCCAGCAGACCTTCTGATTAATAATAAGAAAAGGTAATTTTCTGATTGAATTTTGCACTGAGCCACTGTGTTCATGATCAGACACCGAGGTAGGTTTACACTACAAGGTGGTGAACTTACTTGATCATTTTAAGTAGTAGTATGTCTGTACATTTTGCTCTCCCGTTTGACTAGTACCATGGTACCATACATTAAAATGATGAACTCTGATATGAACTTGCAGGGCTTGTTTCAGCCATTAGAGTAGGAGTTCTGACTCATCTCTTCTCTGCCTTTGCTGCCCTCTTTCTGGTTTCCTCCAACAGAGCATCACAAATAAGTGGAGCACCAAAGCCAGAACAGTGCACTCAGCAAACCTCTCTCTCTTCAAATGTTAGTATTCCCATTTTTTTCTTCTGTCCTTTTTCCCCACATGCTGTTATTCCCCGCATATCCGAGCATACTCAGCTAATGGAGCTGTGAGAGATGCTCTTGAAAAAGAGGTTGAAAATGGACAGGCTCTCCAGCACAATACAGTAACTCACAAATAGAATAGTCCACTACGTTCAGCACTCTCAGAGATATGTAAGCTTCCTTTGAGTACAGTCTGCACTAACAGCCATGGGCCCATAAAGGTGCTGTTTTATAAATGTGATTAGACACTACTGTCATAATGGGGATAATTCATTTGGATCACCACAGTGAGACAGGTCCCTAATCAGTCTTTATGTGTAATTGAGATAAATCATTTCCTGCAGCTAGAGCTTGCGCCTGGGTCCAACCAAAATGATAAGTAATTATTGACCTTAAAAGTCGAACAGAACAGCGCCTATTAATTGTGCTCCATATGGAACAATAGTAGAACAACAATTATCTATGTTAAAATGAGCCAATGAGCCAATGTTTTCCTGTCAAAGTATCTTTAACCCTCTAGAAACATTGAGCCCTTTGATAATAGCTCATAAACTGCTCTGACAACATAAAAATGTCTAATGCCTGGCATGTTCGAGGGGTCTTGTCCATCTCTGGGTCATCTGAGTCATTCAGGATCCTCCCTGTCAAACCTGAACAGCGCCTCTGGTTAAGCTATGGTTAATTTTTGGCCTATGGTGGTTTAGGAATAATTTCAGGCTATTTATTCCACTCCAGAGCTTGAGGTCATGGCTCAGAATGTATAAACTAATGGGGCTCTCAATAAAGCAAAGGAGCATACTGCCCGCTATACATGAGTCAAGTATGCTTTACTTTTCCACTACACCTCATTTTGTCATTCTGTACAGTAGATACCGATATAGCCGAGGAGAAATCTGCCCTGGGCACTGCACCGGCAAACAGTCCTGCCTTAGGCATTTGTCTAACTGTCTACTTTGTTTTTCTGCAGTAATTTAGATATTCAGGTTTAATTAAGGTACCTCTGTCATTAACACAGGATTTCATTTCCAAAGCTCTCAATCTCGCGCCACTCTCTGCTGCTCTCAGACTCTGGCACCCGCTCCAAAACACAAACACTCCCACCCAAATGCCACTGAAGAAACGCCGTCACAGTTCCCTGGCCAAACTTTTATTTAGTATTCATCATAACTAAGACACCTGCTTGGTTGTTTTTCTTTTCCAGGGAACTCTGGGGAAATGATATCTGTTGGATTGGAGCCACATGTTAGGGTTGATGAAACTATTGGAGAGGAAAAGCAGGATCTACTCTCTCTTGACATGAATCATCAATATAAAATATGGTGTCCCTTCAGGGATATGAGAGATGTACAGATGCAAATAAATATCAGCTGCTAGCTCTTGTCATTTTGTGACAAGTTATTCATAACTGAGCACATGTATCAACATATACAAATGCTTGTGATTGAAAGTATTTTATAAAATGCAGCTGGTGCATGAGATAATAAGAAATGCAGTTTTTTTTCTTCTCTTGTACTAATGTCCTGGGACTACTAATGACATGCAACACTTGCTTTATTCACAAGATGGTGCAATAAGTGCACTTACTTACCCACTTACTGACTCACTTATCCAAACCTTCCCCTTTTGGTGAGCGTGACAGTGAAACAATATTTGCCTCTCAACCGTGTAACATTTATGAGCATGGGGATTCATGTTTTTCATGCTACATAAATCATCCACGTAAACAAGTCTGATTAGTCTTTTTGCTCAGGCGAAAGAGCTTGTTTTGAGTTAAAAGCAGATCTCACAGTCCATTAGACTAAGCAGGATCTAAAGCCAGAGCCCAAGGAAGTTTGGCAGACACAGAGGTTTAAACTGCACACCTAAACACGCCCAGTTTAATTTGGCCTCTAATCACAGTCCTCTCAAATGGCTGAGTTGAAGAAGGAGATAATACAGCAATGGAACAAAGGACCAGCTGATCGAACAGGAATTGAAATTCTCAGACCACTGATCCTGTCCTTGACTGACTCTGATCAAAGTCACAGTAAGAAACATTTTTACAGGACAAAATGACCATATTTCTGCACAGTGTATCTGCAAGGGACTGATAGAGTTGATGATTAATTTCACTGATTACAATTCAGGTGGTGACATTTCTGGTATTATAAACTCCCTTTCTGGTGCTTATTCTATTCTGGAACAAAAACTCCACAAACCCATTCAATTACCCCCCCCAAACACACACACACACACACACACAGCATTGTTGTAAAGATGAGCGACTGGCATCACATTTCAGTTATGAAAGCTACACACCCTTGTGAACAAAGCACTTATATTACTCTACAGTATAATTATTCCAGTATTTACCACAGTATATCACTTCTTCACTAGACTTTCTGTTGGATCTCTCACGAGTTAGTTCACATGTCTCTTGCCTCTCTCTCTCTCTCTGTGCCTGAGGCTCATCTATCACTGTTGTTGCAACTCCTACTGTTTGCCAATGGTGGTCGATAAAGATTATTGATGCCCCTTTAATACCAGGTTATTAAGAGTGAGAGCAGAGGACCACTGTAATCCCCGTCTGCACATCAAAGACAGGCCAGATATCTGGCCTACTATTAGCCGAGTGGCTGGATGCCACCTGCCCAGATGTTTGGCATGTGGACTCCAGTTCTGCCAAATGGGGATCATGAGACCACAGGATGCCTTCCAGGAAGCAGCTGAAGCTCCCAAACTTCAAGGACAAAAATGTTTTTCAAAAATGCTACATATTTTTTATAATAATGTATCAATCCTTATATATTAGCCATATATGTATGCTGTTCAACGTCCATTTCGAGATTATATAAAACATTTTTCAAAAGATCAATTACACACCTTGCTAACAAGGTTATTGCATTTGCTCCAGAAACCTTTAGAAGTTGATGACACAGCTGCCACACTTTTTTGAATTTTAACTTTCTATGAACATAACAGGCACTTTTGATATCCTGCATCAGAGGCCACAAAGCTCAGTGTGGCTTAGAAAGGGTTGATGTTGGGCTCTGTATATCCCACAGTCGTGACAATCCCAGGCCTGTTGCCTGGGCGCTGACTGTCAGTTAAAGAACTTGATTGTGATAGGGCCTCAAAATATTGGAAGGCTTCCTGTGGTTACAGCCCTGACTGTCAATGTGCATTTGATCTCCTTGGAGTTTACTCATACTGAAGTTGTTTGTTGTTATTTACAGCCAAAATCTCAGAGTGAGTCTGTGCCACTGTACGCTCGGCTAAGCTGTGGTGGAGGTCAAGATGATCGTTACCATCATGTGTCCCATTACTGAAACACTGCACTCACTGTCCCAATAAGAACAGAGACAAAGGCCAACATAAATGCTACATTCAACCACACATACATGTGACCTCAACATCTCTCATGTGACACTATAACACTGTAGTCCAAATCACACACAGAAGTTTATCTAATAGAAATTATGAAACATATTTTAACAACTATTGGATGGATTGCAAGGACATTTTGTACAGACATTCATGGTCCCCAGAGGATTAATCCTAATGACTTTGGTGATCCCCTGGCGTTTCCTCTAGTGCCACCATGAGGTTGACATGTTTGGGTTTTAGTGACATCTCTTGTCAACTATTGGATGGATGTCCATGGAACCCAGATGATTCATTCTAATGACTTTGGTGAATCCAAACACTTTGGTTTATGACCAAACACCTTCAAAATGAATGACATTCCCATCAGCCTCATCTGTGTTTTGTGCAAATTAGCAAATATTAGCAAGCTAACAAGCTAAACCAAGATGGCAACAGTGGTAAACATTGATGGAAACACTGATGACGATTAAACTGTACAGAAATTACACTTGAGTACCATATTCTAAATACTTACATAAATACACCACTTGATACGTCATAAAATCTCCCAAGTGTACAATGATGACCTTTCTGCTTATACCATGCTCACACAAACAAACTATGTAATACTGCTACACACACCTCTTTACACCTTCATGCTCACAACATGATAAACCCTTTTGATTAAGGTTGCCAAAGTAAAGTATAAAGTACAGTATAAAGTATAAAAGTGAAAGGCCTAATATAAACAGTAGCTACAGTCACTGGCTTCATTTACATTGTGATTTACTTTCACTGTGAATCCTATTTTCTTTACATTTTTAATGTTTGCAGAACAGTTATATATAGAGAGATTTTTTTCCATCCATAAGACAACAGATAAGAATTTTTCTTTGTCAATATAAACAGATAAATATTTTTTTTTGTTTTATACAAAAATACTTATACTTTTGTTTATACTTTATTTATACTGTATTTCTATCTACAAGACAGTAATACATTTATTTTTCCCTCTATGTGTCACAGGTGAATAGCTTCAATATTTATAATATGAAAATATCAAGTGACATGCATTTTTAACACACATTTGCTCCATGCGGATGAATCTGTGTCAAATCAATTTCAGAGGTGGTAACCTCCACTTTGACCTTGTCCCGGGCTGCTCAGATTGTGACTGAGTTCCATTAATACAACTCAGAGCTATTTTGTTGCATTTAACAGTCACAAAGCCAACCTTGATGCTTCCAGTGACAAGCACTTTTGCAGGCAGAAGTGAGATGATATAATGCAAATGCTTTACATATCTATCATATCTAGAAATTGTTGCATTTCTAATAATTATCAGACTATTTGAATTTCAAAGCTATATTTTAGGGTCATGAGTGAAGCCATACAGTTAATTAATCTTTTACATACTGATATTAGATCATCAAGTATGCAGGATTATTTCCTTATTTCCCTTGCTACAAAGTCATTTGCAACCTTCTACCACACACACACACACACACACACACACACACACACACACACACACACACACACACACACACACACACACACACACACAATCAGCTCCGTTACCTGAAGGTGGGAAGCAGCTGCATTGGTTTCTCCTTGTATTCTGCCTTAAGAGCACGTGTTCTATCAGTCAGATTCCAGTCAGGCGCTAAAAACGCATGACTTATTATAACAAACAACAAAGCTGTAAACCAAGAAAAAGAATTGTGACTTCTGCAACTCTTCTCGAGATCTATAATTCACTTTGACAGATGTCAGAAACAGAGCATGTTTATTTTAGCTGCGCTGTGACAACAAGCTGCAAAATATACCTCTGAAGACATCAGGCGGCGCCTTAACATCCTGCAGTCTGTGAATTCTGTGCTGTGCATGACTTGTCATTAGCGAGCAATGATACCACTGAGATGACTAAATTATGATTACAAAGCCCCATGCATCAGAGACTCTCCAATGTGACGAAAGAGGGAAGGCCCACCACAGCTCCACACAAGGCTTTCTATGCGTGTCTTTAGCCTTCAAAGAGTCTACACATTTTAAACATGAGCAGCTGACTGCAAGTGAATGACAGTAAGTACAACAGAGGAGAGCAGGCCTTAGTGTTTGCACTCAGACACCCCTCAGCATAATCACATTCGTTGTCATCATAGCATGAACAGCAAGTCAAGACTTCTTTTCTAAACTGACTCGGGCAACATTTCACTGACGAAAACAGTCAAAGTAAAATTTTTTCCTGAAAGAAACAGAAAAAGAAGACAGTGTTGCAGTGAAATGAAAAGAGTATGGCCTTTGACTCGGTGGCTTTGACTCAGTGGATAAAATTCTGTTCACTGTCTTGCAGCTCCACCAAACAGTGGCAAATAGAATGTTCCTAAGTTATCGGCACAGCAGTCGATACATCAGCGTGTGCATTGGGATGAAGAAATCAATGTCGGTGCATTCCCACGTCTCTTCCATCTCTGCCAGCAAGCCCTCATACAGGGATGGAAAGCCATCAACTGAACCTACCCAAAGGGGATAGCACACACCGATATTGATGTTTGAAGGGTTGCCTTGGTGCCAAGAAAGGCCCTTGTAAAAGCCATGGTAAAGGATTACCTAAGCAAGCATGTCCTCCTTCAGCACAGCCGAGAACACTAGTTTCCACCCTTGGTACCGTTTTGAAGGGTCATTTTTAAACACAGCAAGGGATGAAACAAACAACAAGAGAAGCTAGTAGGGACCATCCATCACTCCTACTTGGCTCTGCCCTGCTGTTTGTTGAGCTGGATATAAAGTTGGCCTTATCTTTACTTAAGCTCGATCAAACATTGTTAAGGCCCAATCTGTAATGCTAAACAAAACAAACAAAGAGGCTCGCCTGAGTTATAGGACATTTTCTATTGTCAAATTGACTGATAGAAAATTGCAACTTTCTTATGCTGCAATGATGGGTATAATGGCGATGCAATAGTCTGAAGCACTGTATCAAGTTAAGAATACTTAAGGATATTATGCTCCACATGTGGATCAATATAGTTTTATCTTTCCTTATTTACCTATGTAAATCTGTAAATTGAAATAATCCATGTTGTATAAAGTTTACTTTTCTACATTCGCTCTCACTAAAGTCAGTTGTGATCATTTCTACCTGTCTAATATTGCAGATCTTTGATTTATCCAGATTAGACAGAGACAGAAGGTGAGATTCTAAAGTGATTTTAAAAAAAAGAAGCTTTTCACTGAGAGCAGAATATCTGCTGTACTTGTGTGGGTCCTGTGTCAGCTGAGAGGGTTTTGTTGAGGTTTGAGGGTTGTTGCATGCAGCTGAGCAGATAAGATTGATGTGCCACTGCTCTGCCAAACAGACAATGTAATTCAAGTCATGCAACCATGGTCTCTACCATAACAGAGGCACATGAAGCCACATCCTTCTTCTCAGGTTGTTCTTTTGAGTATACTGACATGGATTCTAAATTGTTTTGTTTCTACAAGAAGTCACTTATTGTTTAAAATTGACAGCCTGTTATATCTGGGAATACATATCTGTTTAGTCTCAACATTTATAACCAAATATCTCCAAACCTTAAAGTACATGTGAACCCAGGAGGTTTTAGATTTCATACTTCTTTCCAATACATCAGAAAATCTACAAAACCAGACTCAATAAAACCCTGTAACACTGTGTTACTATGGGGGGAAGATGGTAACACAGGAAATTACTGATTGGGATCACTAGTTGTAATTGTGATGTAAAACAAAGCTCAGATTAAATCCTTGTGTTGTACACCCTGCCAGGAAATGTTTTTCATCCAAAGGGAAATGACAAATAACATGACACACACACAAAACTGACAGCAGTGCTATCTTTCCTGTACATTTGCCATACCGTAGTTGCCACGATAGATATTGTAGAAATAAACAATATATAAAACCTTGACATTAACCATTAATCCTGCATTATTTGATTTTTTTTTGGCCACTTGGGAGCAGCGCAACAAGCTGTAAACACAAAAACTGAAAAAAAAAATTGTTAAAAGAAGCTGAACTGCTCTGTAGAGCTGAGGGGAGTTGGGTGTTAGCTATCTGTGGGGTCATCACTACAAATAAAGTAACGTCATTGAATGTAATCTGGTGTTTTGCGCAGTCTTCCAAATCTGTTTGGTATTAAGGTTGACTGTGAACATACTGATTCAGGGTGGCATGAAAATGGTAGGCTAGGTGAAGAGTGGGTGGTGCTAGAGGAAAAGTCATGGGGTCATAAAAACAAAAAAGAGCACAGAGAAAGAGTGTTAGGATTGAACCTCTGTACTACTCACATAAAAATACTCGGCATTTAGTTAGTTAGTGGTCAAGAGGAATTTTGACCTGACAGTGGAGCTACAGGACTCTCGATCATCAAAACCATTTGGAATCATCCTTTGGGACCATAAATGTCCACACCAAACTTCATCAGTCTGGCTTTACTTAGTTTTTAGTAATTTCAGCAATATGGATGACATCACAGTGTTTAGTTTCCATCACCAGCGGGGCATATACCTAAAACCTAAACATGCAGTTGTATTCCTTGAAACAGGAAGTATATTATTAGTCATGCCCCACCACAGTCCTGTTTCAGATAACACACAGAAGGAATACACACAGAAAAGCAACATCCAATATATATTTTTTTATATTGCCAACCAAACAGTCTGCAATTTAGCCCAAGTCAAGGCTGCAAACAACATTAGCTGCAGGTTTAGTATCTTGAATAAAAATAGATTCACAGCGGTCTGCTGTAAATTACTGGTGCTTTTACTCTTGTGAAACTGCAGGTAGTTGGTGAGTGATCATTTGTAGATGGGTACAGCAGAAATAATGGCAGACTCTTAGTTGTGCAGGTCATTTTGTAGGGCAAGAAAAGCCTTGTTAAAACAGACTTCCACTGCACACCCTCTTAAAAGGTTAATCTGACAAATGAGGTGATGACATTAAAATCTGATAATTAAGCAGCAAACAGCACATTTTCCACAGTGAAAGGCCCCTTGATAAAATTTAAAAGAAAAATTACAGAAAAGAGAACTTTGTTAGATCTTCCCCAACCGCTCTGCACTGCAACACATTTTTATCACCTTATGTTTTTAGTTTATTGTAACACATAAATCATCTCTGTATCATACCTGAGAACATCCACATGTTTGTTTTACCCATGAGCTGTGACCTTAATACACCAAACAGTCTTTACAGAAGACCAAACCATGGGTATAAACAGATAAATATGAGAAGTTGACCCTACTGAAATCCCCAGTTTAATTAATTCCAGGTCCCCTCTCTGTAATTTGAAGTCTCCTTTATTAGAAATTTTAAAGTGCTCTCCCCAGGGATGCTCTGACTCACAGGGAAATTGTGGCACAATATGTTTTTAATTTCCCAGGAGGTCCTTGCACAGCAACTATTTAACGATGGAGCAGCTTTGCTGAATGAAACTAAAAGGTATGCTTTTTTTTCTTTTGTCATTATGACTGCCCCTAACATGAAATATTCTGATTATTAGCATGGTCCTCTCTTGCTCTTATTCAAAGCTATGTACTACTTACTTTCATTTGTCTTCCACTGGGACATACACTGTAGTGCTGCTGCCTCAAACTACAATACCTCAACTACAACCAAATGGAAATCACATAATCACAAAAATTAAATGACAAAGAATTAGTATAACAGAATAGTTTTAACAGAATGCAGCATTTCAGATTTTGAGAACTTTATTCTTAATTCTTTGTCTTCTAATTATTAATGAGTCTGGTTCTGTCCAAGGTTTCTGCCTGTTAAAAGGAATTTTTTTCCTTGCCACTGTCGCCAAATGCTTGCTCATGGTGGGATTTGATGGGTCTCTGTAATTAATATTATAAAGAGTATGGTCTAGACCTGCTCTATAGGAAAAGTGCAATGAGATAACTTCTGTTATGAATTGGTGCTATGTAAATAAAATTTAATTGAATTGAATTAATGAATGCCATATTTAGGTCTTCTAATTCAAAACACGATTAACATAAAACATTGAAATAAATTGATTTTAGTTTAGTCTTCTTGACATTATTAGATGGAGGACACTGAAACACACAAAACTACAAAAATATCAGAGGTCATACAATAATGTCCAAGAGTTATTTCCATTGTTGTCCTTGATGTAAAGACAACAAAGACACAGGAGTCCCGGATTTGATCGCACCGGTTAAATCCATTTTACGGTTCGTGTGTAAAGTCTTTCCTAAGTTCTTCGTAACCAGTTTCATAGTGACTTACTAAATTCTTAAAACTCAAGGAATATCTTAGCTAGTAAAGACTTTAGTAATGCGTAAATTGGTTGCTAGGAAACACACCATCACTGTAGCATCACATGTTGTAACATAACTTCCAAAAATAAGTTTTAGGAGGCAAACCATGAATTAAACTTTCTAAACATACAGTAGATCTTATTTTGTTTTTATATAGACAGTATATGCATACATGACGAAATATTTCAGTTAGTGGTGTTAATGCAGTTTAGATTGAGAGGGATATATTCGATCATTTTTGTGAAATGTAAATACTACCAGCTGATATTATTATTAAACAGCATTTTGATCAAGTGTCCATATTACTTCTTTTACTCCACAATCTAATCAGGTAAGCTAACATTTGAACTTACGAAAAGCTGGTGGAACCGGCTCCAGGTCATAAGGTGACATTGTGCAACCAATAGAGCAACACAATAAATACTTAAATACCATCATCAATGAAATCAAAGTCAAACATCCCAAAAAATAAATGATAAAAATGACATACAAATTGTAACTTGGATAAGCATATACTTCCAAGTTTTCCATAAGCCACCTTTTGTTATTGTAGTGGTTTTTTCATATGCACAGTATTTTCATGTGCAAAGGTCACTTATTCCAGTTCCTGGCACCACAGAAGCTAAAGGAATACCTATCTTCTTACTGAACCTCTGCACACACAGTTTGGCAACACTACCTCTAGTCTGGTGGGAATGAGTTCCCCCAACCCTTCGAAGGTGGTCTTTGAGGTACTCAGGGGTGTTGTTGTTATGAATATTATATACACACTCAGTTGTAGTTGTACTGTCCTTCACTACAAGTTCACAAGTTGTTGGAACTACTGTTTGCCAACATGAGCTTCTGTGTTCAAACCCAACACAACCCTGACCAAGTTGTCCTGAGAGATCTATAACTGTAGTTTCCCAGACATTTAAACCTGCAACAGACAGAGTAGTCAAAGCAACGCAAAACCAGAGAATTGCAATACAAATATTTTTCATCCTTCGAGGTTTCATTTTTTTTTTTATGTTTTGAATTTTTTGGTCTAATATATTTGAGCCAGATAAAGCAATGGCTCAAAGATATTTAAGGTTAATCGGATCAGTGCTTTCCAGTCAGTTTGATGTCATGAAATGATGTCATTTTCAGTGGCAGCATAGTTATTTTGGGGCTTCTCAGGCAGTATTTCCCGACCTTCTTTGTTATATGTACCCACATAGCCCAATCAGTAAGGCCCTTCTTCAACACCAAAACAGAAATACAGTATGTGACTTAGAGCTGATGTTATTTCCTTTGTTAATAATATTATTAAAGCAGGCAATTATTACAATAATTTAGTTCCAAACTAAAACAAACTTAAAATCTTTGACGACTGTGACCGCAGCTGTAATCAGTCTATTCTCCAATCTGTTCCTCTGCTACGTTTTGATTTGGATCATAGCTGAGGAAGCCACTTCACACAAGAAGTTAGATCCAAAGGATAAGGGTTCATTAAGGCCATATTTTCCCAAGTCTGGACACTGTGACAGTGTCTTGTCTGTATCTTTAATCTTTAGGCCACAGTTTGAGGACACATCCATCAACTGTTCCTGCAGTCTAGGAAGCCTGCTGCTGCTGCTGCTGATGCTCTCAGTCCTACTGAAAGGGTTCCTCACCCGGTCCAGTTTAACAGATGTCCTGTCAATATCACTCAAATGTGAGATCAACTCTCTTTGGAGCTCGGAGACATACGTTTTCACCATTTCCACTACAGGAGCTCTGTCTGATTCAGCTTGCATCAAGAAATAAGAAACAGCTCACATTTCCATCCTCACATCTCCTCCTTATGAAGTTATTAACCTTGTAGGATTTCTGATTCTTTACCTCGTAGTGATAAGTTCAGTTTGTGCACTTTGGATGGTTCAGGGGCTGATTTATAAAAGTACATACCTCAGTGTGAGGTTAAACACTCCTTTCAACTCTTTTGCCACCTGATGAAACAGGTGAGGAGCAGCTCTGATCCACAGTCTTGACTTTGAATCAGTCTGTGCTTCACAAGCCTGAACTGGATGATGGCTGTTATTTAACTGCATTGTTCACAACAGAACCTAAAGATGGAGGTGAATGATGCAGTGAGTCCTTTTTCTACGTCTTCTGAGAAGGCTGTGCACTCTTCTCATCAATGCTGCTGCTCAGTCGGTATATACAACTGCATGATTTCCAATTCAAGGACTGTGGTCCTTAAAAAACAAAAACATTTTTTTTTTTGCAAAACAAAATATGCAAAACATTTTCTATATCCTCCTTTGTTTGAATCCATACTGTTTCTACCACTTGGGGTGGCAGCAGCATGTCAATCATAACTGTATTAATCAATATTAACATTTGGGCTTGTCTGTTTGCAAAGAGAAAAACAGTTAGCTGTGGTTGTGTTACAAATCACACAAGCCACTGGGAATCTACCTGAGTTTTATAATGAACAGGCTGAAGATCAACCTCTCATGATTTAGTTATGTGTGTGATTTTCTTTCACTCCTACTCACAATTATGAAGACATACGGTATCTGTTTCATCAGTATCAACTTGTAGTTTCAGTTTTCTAACTTTTACTGTAGAATCCACGGGTGTGCTGTGATAGTGCCCATTAAAAAAAGCTTTTGAGCTGTTGAAAATGCTGGGATAATGATATAAATTATTTAGCTTTGCTGGACATTGACCATGCTATGGCTGGCTATTGTTTGTTCCAGTTCAGCATCTGTGCTGGTGTGACATACAGGACAGTGTCAACATATTGCAGAGTCAACACACTGTCAGGCCTTGTGGTTTTTGCTCCCCTGTGGGAGACTTTAAGCAGACAAAGCACGGAGGACTGCTCCAGGTACAGCACTGGTCACTGCAATGCTAGTTCCTTCACCCCACATGCTGTTTTTGAAGTAAATTTTGTAATTTTATTTAAAGTTTCTCCGCAGACATAGAATTGTAGTCCCTATCTAGTAGATCAGAAGTTTTTTGTTTGTGGCTTTGATGTTGGCGCTCTAATGAGAACATATTACTACATACCTGTTGAGAAGAAGCCCACTCAGCAAATCAGTAAGCTGCTGTTTGAAGTGCCCTTGCCCATTCCCTTTGCTTCACATTTTAAAGTGGAGAGATACTGTCTTCTAATGTGCTTGTAATATACTGCATGTTCCTCACGATGACATAAATCAATAGATATACTAATCCTGGTGTATCCAGTGGGGCATTCTCTTATCCTGGTGGATTTTCACACACTAACTTAAAAATCCGTTGAGTGGTCTTTAGGGCAAGTTTCTTATTCCTGTCAGAAGCAAGAGGGATTATGTACAATACTTAAAGCTTCACCCACTTAGAGTTTAACTTTTTTCCACATGAGGCAAAAAGAGAAACTAAAAAAACACCGGTTTTACATTTGCTGACACTGTGGGACATGGTATCAAACTTTGAAAAAAGGGGTGGTGCAAAGATTGCACCATCAAAGTGGCACATAAAATGCCTTCTGTTTTCTTTTGTTGTTGACATTTTCCAAACTCAGTGGTGAAGATGGAAGAAATTCTTTGAATGTGAAACCCAATCCACAATAATCCAATTGTGCCAAAGAAAAAATGACGAGAGGGGTGCAGTGATGTCGGGTGGAGGAAGCAGGGCAGTTGGTGTTGTATTTCAACCATATATCTACACACTATTCGTTGTATGAACAGGTTTAAACAATAGCTGAAGCTCTGACAGTTGCAGACTGCTGTGCACTGGTGATAAAATCGTATTTCAGTAGTTCATTAGAGAGCAGTCTCAGCACACCTGGGCAGTAGCATGCTGCAGCCAATCACCAAATTAATTACTGTGTGAAAAGTATAATGTGCCAACCAATGTGTGGGTGAATTCTTGAAGTTCAAATTACAACTTCCCTCTGAGTTTGACATGCTACTATTTGCATCATCATGAGCAATCAGAGTTCATTTTCTTGTCCAAATAGCAAAAAATGTGATCTACAATTTCCAGCACTAGTAGTGCGAGTATTCTTGGTCAAGCACTGCTTTTAGACAGACTAGTGATTAAACTTATAACAGAATATGTTTGACTTTAATCCACTCCTGTGTTTGCTTCAGTGATCCTCTTACCAGAACTTATTCCACATTAAGGGTGTTTAGAGTTGACATGTTCCTGCCTGCTCCCTCCTTCCTTCATCTACAACTCCAACGCTGCTGTTTGTTGCTATTTTGAGAGCATCCAAAGAGGATAAAACAAGGCACCTGACTGATGGTAAATTATCCCCCCCCCCAATCCTTGAACTGTGCGTCAAAGCTTAGATTTATGACTCAACTCACATCTAAGAGAGCTTGATATCCGACATTGTCACAGAGTAAAGAGTTGGCGTGTAATTGAATTGAAAAGCACAAAGCCAATGTTAGATCGCACTGGAAATTCCCAAAGCCTGCAGATTTGAAACCAAGTCACAAGCCTGGTTGCCATAAGTGCCATCCAAGTCAAATCCCAGTTGCTTGCATGTGTCTCTCTCTGTCACACGGAATCCAAACTCACCCATCAATCGTGGTGGTGGGCGACACGATCCCCAACAACCTTCCACATCAGTCTGGGGATTAGAGGCATAAGGTTTACGCTGGCCTTGCCAGAATCCAGGATAACATTTTTTGATTCAGCAATTTAAACTAATTTCAAGGCTGGCTCTGCAGCAATTTTCTGGATCAATGGAATGTCATAGCTCACTTGGTCACTAGCCCTCTTATCGCAGGTACCTAACGCAGGGGTGTGCTATGCTAATTGCTTGGTTTAGAAAGCTGGGGATTTTCATTTCCTGCATCTTAGCCTGATGTCTGATGGCCAGAACCAAATATTTGATATGATTGATTATAGTTGTTACCTGCCACACAAAAGCCTGTCCATGCAGACAAAATGTTCACATGACATGGTGTGTTGTTTACACTGAATTATATTTTCAGTGACTAGCCAGGCGCTATTATTAGACACTGCAGGACATTCTGATTTGGCATGAAACTGAAAATATGGATAGATTAGAAAATGCGTAAGTATAAAAATTAATCTAGTGGAAGAACAACAAAACTGAGGTGTTTTAAGTGTAGGTTTCAATCGCAACATAAGCCTTGGGCAAATATAGTTGAAATGCATTGACTTCTGAATGGATATTGACTGCAGTAACATTGTGCCATAAAATTTATATAAATATATACCATTGCATTTTAGCAGACTCGTTAAATATGTAGATTTTTTTTATTGCAATCCAGTAACCTTGAAACCCGGGAACTGGGCATGTATAGTTGTAATTGTAGTTGGAGCCCTGAACACTGGAGCATAAAATAAATAAATATCTGCAAATCATTTCTGTAGGGTGGCTTCAGGGTGGCACAGCTGAGGACATTATCTTTTGGACTATTTATTGGTGCCTCTGGCTCCCCTTCTTCCTTTGAACATGAATAACTCAAATTTTGCAACTGAATCTTCAAGTTATCAAAGTACAAAAAACTGACAAAATGACCA
The DNA here is from genome assembly GCF_020085105.1 of Siniperca chuatsi. Taxonomy (NCBI): domain Eukaryota; kingdom Metazoa; phylum Chordata; class Actinopteri; order Centrarchiformes; family Sinipercidae; genus Siniperca; species Siniperca chuatsi. Next base: position 9,569,857 of record NC_058053.1, on the reverse strand, counting down.
AAATTGCTGTAATCGGTGACATATTCAGCACAGTTTCCTTTTCTCCTTATTTTTGCAGACATGCTTTTTCTAGTCTGGCTTGGGACGAGACCAGAAAGCAGTTTGGGGAAAAATGTTCTGTTTTTTCCCCGGCATGGCATTTTCTTATGTTTCAATTGCCAAGGACTGAGCAAAGTCACATAGGGTTAAAAAGCAATTTCCCACATCATGACAACTGTACAAATGTATGGTGGCAAATGTTGGAGGAGAAAAGGGGGAGGTGGGGATAGATAAGGGGGTGAAAGACACCGTGGTGGCAGTGGTGGAGTAGAGAGGTTAATCCTGCTGTTTAATCTGTGGAGGTATGGGGGGGCCTTATCTCTACTGCCTGCTGCTGTTGCGCTCCTTCAGCATCCAGCATCCCCGACTGTCTGACATCACTCAGCGCTGGGTGGTGGTGGTGAGGGGGTGGGGTTTGCTGGGGTGAAGGGGGAGAGGAAAGACAAGCTAGCTCCAGCTGCATTAAGTGCCAATGCTACCCCAGGCACATACAGTACACATACCCTGTCGTGCAGCTTTGTGACGACCGCAGAGAGTCAGATGCCGCTGATTCTGCATCCTGTGGGACTGAGCACTGACAAACTTCCATATTTGTGAAACTGCGATGAGGAAAGATGGCCTGCTATCTGACAAGCCTGTTGGCCAACAACAGCAGTCAACTACGCTCAGGCAGCAAAGAAACAAGAAAAATCCCACATGGGCATAAATTTTAGCTAGCACGCCTATTTGGAAAAACTGAAGCATGAATATTCATATTCCTCAAGAAACCGCATCTCACTGCAACTTAGCTCATGGCTCTGATTAATAGATGACAGTGTAATATGCACAAGGGCAGCTAGTACTGTAGGCCTGCAGCAAGCACAACTCAACAATTATTAACAGCACAAAACAACTGACCCACCTCCAGGAAGAGTGAAAAGCACACAGATCTCAAAATCTTTTGATGATGGCTTCCACTTGACCTCACAACCACCATTTAGGTTTTAGCCTTGGAGCCAATAAGCTTTTCTGTAGAGGCTCCATGTAACAACAGGAGCCTTGATGACTGCAAATGGAGAGAGGTATAACTGTATTCACTGATTTAGAGCAGCAGTAATTATAAAAATCAGCATAAAGAGGGAGACAACAACAAGTGACTTCCTCATTCATTTGATTTCCACCTATTGGTTGTTCCTGTATGTCCTTCATCTTAAAATAACCTTAAAATTACATAAATTCATGGAAAAAATAAAATAATGTCATTGATTTGTATGTTCTTTTTTTGTTTCTATTGACAATTTCACATGTTGATTATTTCTACACCTCTATTTACTACTACATTATTTTTCACTTTAAGTCATCTCCCAAATACCAATTACTCAGTGAATCATTTCCCTAACTGCAAGACTAATGTAAGACCATGACAGATATGATTTATTTTGATTTGTGATGAAGGTTTAAAAAGTGAAATATAATGCAACAAGTTATATACAGGGGGTCGATTTGTTCATGTCAAGTTAAGGTAGAAAGAAAACTTGAATAAACCTTTAATAATAACGCTGCCAGAGTGCTATAACAGCTTGTTTTAGTGATTTTGTATTTACAGATTTTTTTGTAAACTTTACCTCTGCTAAATGTAAAGAGATAACAAGTTAGATAACACAGTCTAATTTTGCATATCAATTTCTGACACAACAGTTACAAGTGTTGGCAGGAAAGATGTCCTGTTTTGGACTTTTGGACCTAATTGAAATGACCTGGCATCCACGCTTTTCAAACCGTATAGTCATGCAGAAAATGGGCAACCCTTAGCTATGATACTGAAAGAAATAAACAGACCCACAAAACAAATCCGCATTCTAAGCCTCAGGCTAGAAAAACAATTACCAGAAAATCCATTTATACATATACAGCTTCCTATTCTTTTAATGACTCTATTAATGAAAACATTTCATTGACTGGCCAAGGTCCAAACTCTATAGTCCGTTTTGCTTATTTTCTTTTAGAGCAAAATGAGAGAAAACGTTGTTTTGACAGAAACTGCCTGTTGTCTTTACAGAGCAAATCTGCAATAAAAACAGCAGTTACGCATCAGAATGTCTGAGATTTCGGACAGCCCAGTCAATACTGTATGTGTTTACACAGTCAACTTCAACCAAATGCCAGAATCAGGAGAACAGAGTTCCTAATCGGTGCTTGTATCTAACTACAATTTCTGAAGGTGATTCACTGACAATGTTGGTTAGGCAGATTTAACAGGCTCAGAGTCAGTGAGCCTTTTCATAAAAATGAGATATGCAGATATGAAAATATGTTCTCAGTCCTGGAAAATCCCCTTAAGTACTGTCAGTGTCCACAAATAACGATTTTCATCCAACGAGTTCCAGGAACTATAAGACCTAGAAACAAATTTAGGGACCAAATTTTCCTTTAGTGCATGAGTTTCTGTGTTTCCACTGCATCTGAAAAAGTGTAAAGATTGTGCAAATGACACTGCTCTCAGATTAAAAAGCAACTGGATGTTTTCAATTGTTAGACAATAACACAGAGTCATCAAGATGGTCTCTGGGAAGGTGCAAAGATGGCTAGGGAGATTAAAAACACCAGGAAGCCAGCTGCCTTCAAAGGGGACTGTGCTTATCAGAAAAATTACACCATTGGTCATTTGTTCAAACACTTTAAAGCAGCAAAGGCAGAAGTAGCGTGATGTATTTATACAGCTGCAAAAAATCTTAGAGGTCAAGGTGGATGGTTGGGTGTTCAAAGTGTGTCGTGTGACATCAACGCCAGAGATCGCAGTGTCTGATCTTCTACTAATGTGTGTTTCTTTCAGCAGCAAACATAATCTCTCCCTAACCTTCACAATGACCACAATGTTTTCCAAATGTTTACTTTGTAGTTTTAGTTACCTAAACTGAAGCAAACCGTAACCATAGAGGTGGCAGATAACAAAATGAGTCATTTTTGGAAGTCATGTGGATCATTTTGAAAGGCAACAACAAATGTCGCAAATAACTCATTAAACATTAATAACAAAACAAAATCCCTTCCCTAGTCCTAATAATGATACTAGTAACAGTCTGAATGAATGCATGTTGTAGCGGTGGCAAGTTATTTCTTTGTGTGTCTACAAATCAGTGCTAAAAAGTTTTGCTTAATGCTGTCCTTTTTCAAGCTTAAAGACAGATTTATGTTCCCAAATGTTGACTGCCAAAGATTATATGTTCAGCACACTTAATGTTAATTCATTGTGGTGGATTTGTGTGCCAAGAATTTACATACTTTTTTTTTTTACTTTCTTGAGAGCACTTAACAGAGCACAATAATGACCAGAGAAATTGGCAAAATGTGGGATGTTTTTTTTGTTTTTTAATTGAGGCAATACTGTATTTCTTTCTCTGTGGTAAGCCCCAGCTAGCAGTGTTAATGCACAGTTGATGGCTAATGACAGGTGTATTAAGTGATCATGGGATTTTAATGGCCACTTATCCCTCGCTGTCAAAGGCAGAGTCTACAGAAGGCTGCTGGGATCTGCTACAGCAGCTGTCTGTCTGCCAAATGGGCAACTTTCTGCTCACAGCCGCTCAGTTTCTCCCAAGTTTCTTTTGGACTTTGTTCTCTTCATCCAATTGAACAACATACTCATTTAACTGTACAGAACATCTGTGTCATTGCTCATAAGGGCCCTCATGAACAAAGTAGTTTCAACAAACCTGTCATTCCTCATTACTTGAACCCTTCGTTGACAAAGCAATGGATGTGGACATATTCACAATGCCTATTAGTTCATCATTAAACTAATCCATCCATCCAACATCCATTAATCCCTCTTCTTGCTCTTATCAAGGGTTATCTGATACAGACCCTGCAACCTGCTGATAACAGAAGTTTTTAATTATCAAAAGTGGCTGCTAATACAATCAGCTGTCAGCGTATTTACATTTCAATAACAAAAGGTCTATCAGAGCAAAGCAAAGCATTGCAATTATATCTATTAGCCCTCCTACTTTCATTCAGAATATTCACAATTGGGAATTCAAATAACAAAAACTGATGCAAGCATGTCTTTTGCAAAAACAAAGGGGTGGAAATCCTCATTGTAAGAGAGCCTGCACTGTCACTTGGTGCAATGTCATGCATCTGCAGAAAAAGAAAACATGTCTTTGCACTGTACTGTATGTAGGCCTATGTATGTAGATCACTGGTTTTACATTGGACAAACAAAAAAGATGCAAATAATAAAATGTTTTATTTTTGTGTTTTGACATGGTAAGAATGCTATTTGTTCTAAAATAATGAGAAGTTGAGATGAGGAGGCTGGCGGTTCACCTTTGAACTTCGTATCTTAGAGAAAGGAGGTAAGAATGCATTTTCTCTCTCCCTTTCCTTCGGCAAAGAACATTTCTCACCGCGATTCTCATGGGGAACCTTTGTAAAACACATCCAACACCCACATAACTTCGATTTAAGATCTGTACCTCAGATAGTAATATCACAGGCTAACATTTCACAGTACCCTGCCTTGATGCTTTGTCTTTCGTTCCTGCTGGTGTTAGGTACCAGTGATTACCCGTGGGGCATCAGTCCTCTTTGAGCTCTTGGCTGGAACCCCCTACGACAATATTTAGCACCGGGTCTTTTTGACATGACAATAGTAAGCTACAGGTCACTCAGCCCATGTTTGGCTCACATATCTCTGAGAAAAATTATACAATACCAGCGGGCAGCATCTATCAGTCCAGCCTGCATCAATTTATTCTTGGGATCAATTTATCCCTTTTCTCTCAGTAACTTCACACATCTCATCAAGCCGCATTTGAAATGCCAGTGGTTTCATTGATTTCCATTAGCGCAGTTCACATCCCTTGTGTGAGGCCACAGCCACGTTGGTCAGGATATCTGAACGTTCAGCTTGTTTAACACACTTCACTGCCTTTAGAGATCGCTGTGACCACACGGCCTTGTGTTGCACTTCAGTGTTCCTTTCTTCAGCTGAGCAGTGGTATACTGCATCTAGAACTCATAAAAAACCCCCAATCCATGACATGCATTTCTTCCACTCAGTGACATTCATTCACACTTTTCCACCTACCTGACTACCTGAGGAGCAGCTCTACAGTGGTGCTCTTGCTGCCTCAGTGCAAAACCTAAGGTCCATTTGAAAAACTAGAGATGATCAGTTAATTCCCTGCAGGAAAGTAGAGGGAACCAGAGAGCCGGTCCTCTTCTAAAGGCACACAGCACTAAGAGCCATTCGGTGGTCCAGGGGACATACTTGAATGTCATGTTGGATCACATCAGACATACTGGGAATAAGGTCAGCATTGGAAAGCATGGAAGACCTCAGTGGCCACAAGGACGAAGCTGAGTCAATTATTAGACGACCACAGCTGCCACAAAAGGATAGATAGTTGCACTTTCTCTGGCCCAGGATATGTTGTAATTACCCCATACAGTCTTGCCAATGCTAGAGACCTACAGTCAAATGCCTAATCCCTTGCAGATAATGGAAAATGCTTTCCCTATCAGTAATCTCCATGGCAACAGCCAAACAGGATTGCATTATCAATTCTGTACTGGGTTTAAAATTGGATCAATATAATCACTGGATAACCTGGTGTTTACTTTAGAACCCAAGATGAAGCTCTACAGATTATGATTTAATAATAATGTAGCTGGATAAAGCAAACAATGTCTAAATACTTTTTCATGAATTGTTTCTTATTGCCTCATAAAGAGTGACATATTTGTAATTAATGAAGTAACAATAATGACTAATAATGTAATAACACTTTTCATTAGTTCAGTTATTGAATTTTTTGGTTTATATTGTAATGACATTATCAGATAAAAAAACACAACTTTATTGACATAATACCAGAATTTTATAATGTGAAATTGATTAAAATGGCAGGTTTGATTGAAATATGGACCAGTTTAATGGGACAGCATATTACTTTTTTAGAAGTTTATTATGACATGGTTATTAAAATATAGTTGAGTATAACTTATAGGGAAATCCTGGGATACATTAGACCTTTAAATGTTGAATCAATTTCCAAAAGCACATTATTAGCATGTGAACAAAAAATATGTAAATAATAATAATAAGGGTTTTTGTGTCAGATGTCAGGGGGAACTTTCTGTGGTGGGCAACCCTGACTGACAGACCAATTATGGTCCAACCCAAGAAAATAACATGCATAATATGGATTTGCATAGTGCAGTATTTTTATGCTGTATGAATGTACATACTATACAGCTACACTTTGAATACAATCGTAGAAAAGGTTTCAGTCGTAGTCATCTGGACACTGTTGTCAGAATCAAGACGTTTACGATAGAACACTCCTGGACGAATGAGGGACTACACCGTCTTACTTTGAATACAAAGCAAACAAAACGCTTTTTGCAGCTTTATCAATCCTGCCACAAGCAGGACCATTAAAGTCATTCATACAATTACTAAATCAACACAAAATCCCAGGACGGTGCTTCTGTGTCACCTGGTTCGTTTTTCTGACCGCTTCTGTGATGATCATGTCTCTGGGCTGCCAACATCAAGCACAGAGCTATACGTGTCTCACCTAACAAGAACGGTTAATGCTTTTGTCAGCAACATGTGAGCATCTTCACTAAATGTCAGCTAATGAGGCTAAAGGAAAAAGAAGTGCACGCACACACAAGCTCATTAAGACGTACGATGATCTCCCTGGCCTCCAGCTGTATCACTAGGTAGTTGTAAAGAAAATTTAGCTGGGGAGAAAGTCAATGAAGTGATGATGAAAATGAGCCCCCCTGATGCAGTTGATTGATTTTTTTCAGTGAAAACATACATAGGAGTGTTTGTCAGCACTACACAAATTGCAGAAAGTATGGGGAATTGTTTTCACTAGGTATCCTTACACTACCTGAATGTATCTCGAGTGAGGGGATACTGTATGCCTTGAAGTGCAGAGCTGAAGTGTGAAGTGTTTTGGCCTTGACTGAAAAATCTGAACCAATCATAGATTAGAAGACTTTTTTGGAGATTATCCTTGTTTACCATTAAAAAACAAAAATGTCAGAAAAATCTTTTTGGTGTGACAGATCAAAGAAAATGTATTTAAGGCGAAAAGATCAGACGAGCTCAGAGCCCAGCATATATTTAAATACTGAATCGATATTGATACTACAACTAGAGTAAGGGTTAACAGAAACAGAGTAAATACAGCACCAAAACAGCATTGAGATGATGTCTGTAGTCGTCCATAACTGCCACCTGCATGATTTTGTGATATCTGGACCTAAACTTTAGCATCTGCAGCTGAATCAGGTGCCTCTGAGATCAAGCACAGCAACCTTCAGAGGGAAAAAAGGGACTGGAGCACATTCATTGATTTGAAGCCTTTAGCTTTAGCTTAAACAAATTCTCAGTTTGAGCTTTAACAACAAACACTGGACGTGTTGCATATTGTTGCTTTATTTCACATCTGCACACTACACACTAGACACACCATACAAGAAATAAAAGAAGTAGTCAATGGGGTTCTTCGGCTATTTAGTATTAAACTTCCATTAATTGGGGTGCTAAAAAAGAATGGTCAAAATTGAATTGCTGGATCCTACATTTCCCATAATGCAACTCAATAGTGTTTTTCATTAGATGACATCGCTGTGACATCATCAGGGTTATTTCTTTAAGGGGCCAGTATACTCCATCAGGAGTGCTTGTCGGATGGTCGAATAGCTGTGGAAACCCCCTCCCCCAACACCTTTCTGATGTCGCATTAGGGGAGGCTGTGGCCAACTATTTCTGTAACTTTCCAAAACCGACGATCTGACATTCAAATCACACTGTGATTGGCACTCTGTGCGGAGGTGAGAAGGAGCCAGGGTTTGAACTTCTCTCTCTAGTTCTCTTTTTTCATTTGTTACACAACTATTTGTGACATTTTTCTTGTGATCAACCGAGTTCAGCACTATGAATGTCTTCCAGGACACCTGAGATCAAGGACATTACACTTCTCCCCCTTCTCTATGACGGCCAGCTTTTTACCCCGCCTTCCATTGTGGCTATTCGGATCAGATATAAACACTTTTATTTACAACATGGTCGGACAACAAAACATTCAATCCACTTCTTTTCTAGTATAACCAGGACCTTAAACTTTAGAAAGCTCCCTCCAGAGCCACAGACGACACCATGCAACTATTTTCACAGGCTGAGTAGTGTCTCCTCGTGACGTGTAAACATAATTTCAGTACCCTTTTAAGGTACAGTATCCAGAATTTACTGATCTGGAGAATGACTGATAAAATTGTTGTTTCAGGAGTGCTGATGCTGGGAAAAGTGGTGTATCCTGATGTGATTACAGTGACACACTCCAAGATTGCTGGAAGAGTGCAGGTTCACATAGAATACAACAGGTGCCAAGATCATCGCAACAACTACTTGCCAAACTGACAAGACATTTTGTGATATTTATGGCCTGAACAATTCCTAATTATGATTCCTGACAATGATCAGGTAAAGGGTACCAACTTTACATTGTAACAGCCACTTCTTGTCAGGCTGTAAAATCATCAGCATGTTGTTCATTCCATCTAAACCTGTTGAACTGCCCACGTGTTCTTAAGTGCTTGCTGTGCGCTGTCGGTCAACTACATGACTGTAGATATGGAGTGAAAAGACAAAGTGTAAAACAGAGAGAAAGCATCTCTAATAGCAGCATCTATGAGCATCTTTCAAGTTTTTTTCACAGGAGTGGAAGATGAGAAGGAGGTGGGTGGTGTGAGGAGGGGGATGGGAGACAAGGAGGGGGGAGGGTGAACAGATGAACTGATGGCCTTTTGCTGTGTTTTACAGGACTACAGCCTGGCCAGGATTGCTCTCTGCTTCCCAGAAGACACCAGTCAGCTGCTGGAGGCTAATGTTAATTAGAGCCTGTCAGCAGAGCAGCCTTAAAAAAAGGGTCAGAGAAAAGGTCAGTGTGCTATATTATAATTATTTTACATGTTTAAACCAGAGCCTGCTTTTCTCTCACACCAGCGTGATCTAACAATCATTTTTCCAGAGATGATTTGGGAGAAAGCTTTTTCGCAATCAGCGCGGATATCTGATAACTTGTGCGGGTTGCATTCTCTTGTGCTGATAACGGCTGCAACAAAGCACGTTGCTGAGAGTTAGGTTTAGCTAGCAGGTCGCTTGCCTTCTCTTTTTGGTCCTCGCCGCTGTAGGTTGAAAAAACGAGGGAATTTTTTGTTTCGTGGTGACGACGGATATTATATTCTTTCAAAACAGCCACTCTGCCTGCAAATGACATAAAATAGTTGTCTTGCCAATTTTGTCTAAATTTTCTGTGTGCCGCTGCCTCGATTGGTCTATCTTGACTGGCTGACTCAAAGTCAGTGACGTGAGATATACGCACAGCATGTGAGGAGGAGCGGGAGAGAGAGAGCTAACTACTGGCAACTACGTCATGGTTAAAGTTATGGAAAGTTGTGATTATGGCAAATACACTATGATTGGTTAAAGTTAAAGGAATCGTTTGACATTTTGGGCTTATTCGCTTTTTTGCCAAGACGTGGACGAGAAGACACCACTCTCATGTCTTGATGTTGAATATGAAGATACAGCCAACAGCCGGTTAGCTTAGCTTAGCATAAAGACTGGGAGCAGGGGGAAACAGCTAGCCTGACTCTGTCCAAAGGTAACAAAATCCACCTACCAGCACCTGTAAAGCTCACTAAGTAACACTTTATATCTTGTTTGTTTAATCTGTACAAAAACCTAAGTGTAAAAACGAAAAGTTGGGGTTTCATGGGGGGTCATGTGCCTGACTGTTTCTTGTCTGGGAGCAGTGACTTCTTGTCATTAATGTGAAAAAGACTACAGGCAACAAAGTGAATAATTATTTCCCAAAATGTCGAACTATTCCTTTAAGGAAATAACATGGTTTTGGATTAGAAAAACTACTTGAAGTTAAGAAAATGACCGTCATTACTGTTAAAAGAAACCAACATTGATTGATGGTATGAAATGTATCCCCGGAAACTATGTACAGTACATATAGGATGAATCCATCCAACTTCATGATTTACATCCAATGCTAACGTTCAATGCAGATGCCGGAAGTATTGTGTCCTACATGTAGTGTGGCGTAAGTTGTTTTTGTACCTAAACCTAACCAAACCAAACCTTAAACATAGTGGTGTGAGATCCAAAAACGATCATATGGGTAATTTTGGAAGACTGACAAACACATATTTTGTTGTATTGTACTTATGATTTACATAATTAGGGCTTTTTTGTCAACTAAATTACAATACTTCATGATCACCAGATGAACTGTTTCTGTTATTGACTTTTTTTGCTTTAGATTTAACATACATCAACAAAATACAGAAATTTAGTAAGACAAGATTTGCTAGAATCAGTTGCATAATATCAGAGGCATGCAGAGAAGAGGAAGGATTTCAGCCTTGTTTCATAGGTGTCTCTGTTGTGGGCTGAGCCGATGGCAACATCATTCGGAGGCTGTTAACCCACAATACATCAGGTGACACCTGCCTGTCTCGTGCTGACCTTCTCATTTTGTCCTCGACCCACTCCTGTGTAGCTTCCCTGGCAGTGTCAGACAGAAATCTCCCAGGGCCAAACTGTGCCATGTCCATTCACTGCTTCCACCCCGTCAACCAGCAAACATCTTCAGATTGGATTGTCTGACCCAACCCCCAGCCCCCCTGGCTAAATAGATTGCCCCCCCTCCCCCTCCACACACAGGTGGAGACAGGTAGAAATGTGTGTCTGTCTCTACTGGACATTCATCACACCTGCTTTCCCTCTTGTATCCACTAACAATGTAGCAGAGATAGTACAGCATTAGAGTCCTCACCTTCATCATGCTGACATTTGTTACGCCTCGGCAGAGGCGGTTTGATCCAGCACATGTTTCAACATCACATCTTTAATCTGTGTAAACAAGTCAAAGGTGAGCGTGGTTTAGGAGACAGAGGATGGAGAAACATTATTCAGACTGAAGCACGTAGCACGCCGGGTGAACCCTTACGGAGATTAGAGTGGATAGTCGTGTCATGAGGAGTCAAGACAGTCATGTCCTGTGTGTGTGTATGTGTGTGTGTGTGTGTGTGTGTATGTGTGCGTGCATAAATGTGGCTCTAGCAGGTGTTTTCTCTGTGACATTCGAGTAGAGAGTCCTTGTTCAGATTCCTGTGTGCTTTTCCAACTCCGGGCCTTATATCATAGAGCAAAGTGTGACGTTTGAAATTGACATTTTTAATCTGCAGTGCTTTTCACCATGCTGTTATCTACTATGCTGTTGACAAGGACTGAGAGGAAGAGTAAACATTCATCACACACAATGCATTTATTTTAAAAACATCATAAAATTTGTTTTGTCAAGTCTATGCAACTGATAATAAATATGAGATAATTCACAGCCTCTGTAGCAAAGAGACACAATTACATGTCAAAAGTAATATATTTAAAAACATTTAGGTTTAGTATGCAAAACACTTGTATTTTTACACAGAAATACACAATTGAAATCACCTCTTCACATCTCAAGAATTTACATACAAAAAGGTTTAATTAGGCAAAGAAAAGGTAACAAAACACTCAGAGTTTTGGTTGGAAGAAGAATATGGATAATACATTCTTCAACACACTCCATCTCTCTAATGTCTGTTGCCAGCAACACTGAGCATTTGTCTATGATGACTAATGGCTGGGATGTTGATAACAGGCATCATAACAACCCGTGATGCATGTGGACTATTATGCTGTATTATTCATTAGTTCTTTAGGCAATTTTATTTGTTAGCAGTTTGAAAATTTGAAAGATGATGCTGAGATTAACCACAGATCCAGCTGGCCACAATGAACTATTTCATTGGCAGATTAATTTAAAACTGTACTTAATTTGTCCTATTTGTTTATGTGGTGTGTTGTCACAGGGTGACATTTTTCTTACTAAAAGAGATGCAGAGGTTGTGAAAGCCTTATGTTCTCACCAGCAAAGCAACACAGGACAGATGAGGTAAAAAATAAAATACATAAAATTACACGCGCCCTCAAAATGAAAGCCCACAGCTCCTCCAGATCAGTCTAAGCCCTGCTGAGACTTGACAGTGCATACAAGTTGGCATATCTACCAAAAAAGCACTCCACAATTTTTCACTGACCAGAGATAGAGTGTGCATCTCTCGGTAAGAAGATGAGAACATCAGTCAGAGCAGAGTTGCTATTTGAGGTTGTCAATTTGTACAAAGTAAATAACAGGCTCGCACTGCCAGTTCCACCATTTAATGTGCTGCAGTTTCAATGCAAGGTAGATCCTTCCCCATACTGAAATACATGCAAAATGAAGACATATATTCATAGATTCTCCGTGAAAATGAAATAAATCTTTTAAAAATGCCTCATTTGAGAAATCTTTTTGATAGTTCAGTCCACCACTTTGCTCTAGACAGAAAGATTTTGACAAATATTGGATGGATAGCCATGACACAACATATATTTAGCTCTTGTGTATCGTTAGTCCTTGTATTAAATGGTGTGTCTGTCAATTAAAAAAGTGGTTTTAAATTCGGTTGTAGTACCCTTTTGTTTACATTTGGATCAAATATTGCACTTTTAATGCACATTATTGATATGGGATGTCTGGAAAGGATGTATTAATCAATATATCCATGTTAATATACATAATTTCCAAAGAGCAAAAAGAGATCAAAGAAGTAAAAACTGTCTGGAAACTTCACTTGATACGAGGGCTTATTGCAAAAGCACCCTGAGAACATGAACATCATGCCAGACCATGACAGATTTATGCTTTGTTAGTAAAGGTCAGGCCGGCACATTGATGATGTGCCTATTATCTGTCTCAGCGGCAATCTGTTTAAAATTACCTCATTATGTTGATGACCAAATCAAGTGCACCCCTGGGCCCCATGCACTCCTCCTTAGACACTGCTTATGCCAAGTCACGGGCTACCAGTTTCGTCATGTTGGACCTGATGAGAGCTGTAGGGCATCTAATACTACATGTATGCCAGCTAAGCCATGACATGTTATTAATTAAGTTAAAGCCCTTCTTGTCAGGCTTCCTGATCTCCTTATTAGGATCACAAACAGGTGAGGCTTCAGGCTCCTTCACCCAGTCTGAGCGTGATGTCTGTGCAATGATCTAACAAACTGAAAGTTTTCAAAAAATGTATTCAGTTATAAAATCACAATGGAAATGTTCATGTTGCCATAATAATTCTATAAGCTATATGTTTGTCTGCAAATGTGAGCCAAATAATTATTGTTTTTATTGCATTCAAAGCAGATCAAACAACAATGAGAGTATGGGAATTACATAACATGTATTTCCTTTGTGCGTGCTGGATGTATGGTGAAACAAACTTGAAGGATAATGATATGGGAATATGGAAATTCAACTTCAAGCAGCACCTGATAGCACCCAAATTCTGGTACGACTTTGGATTTCACAGTTTAAAAGATGAACTAAACCTTGATGAAAAACTGCTTGTAAATTCATGGCAATGTTTTTATCTCAAAAGCGTAGAAAAGAAGTTAAGATGGACTTTTCATAGTCTTTCGACAGGATTTACTTGTACGTTGTAATTACAGTATAAATATGCTAAATCCGTGATATAAACATTGGAAAATCTCATTTGTGATTTATTTTAAGTGTTTTCTGTAGTATTATTTGTATGCACAGCAGTCTGGATCTGGTCTACATTAATTAGTAGTGTCCTTTGAGCTCTGGCAGCCTGGTCATATTTGTATGCACACCAGAGTAATAAAAACTTTTATCATCATTATGTCTTGCGGTTATTCATCCAACATGCAGGCACATCTTCCAACCATAGAGAGTTTAATGCTGCAGAAGAAGAAGAGACAACCAGCTACTTTACCTGACAACAGACAGGAAACATGCCTGTGAGGTCTCCTCTGATTATTTAGAATAATATTATAAAACGAGTACACTTGGAGTTGTTGATGTGCAAAGATTGTAGTGTAGCCTGGAGAAAAACTCATGTCAAAAACACATCAAAAGCTTTCAAGAAGTATTGAATTAGTATTCTCAACATTTTTTCACCTACAGTAGCTTGATTGGTTTTTCACTATTCATTTCACTTAATTTCCTGGGTGTTTTGTTTGTACCCAAGTGAATGCTTTCATGCAGAACATGTAAGTGGCCACCCAGGTTCTTATTGATCGCACAGAAAGAACAGACACACACAATCTTTTGACAGAAATCAAAGCAGTCAAACCTTGACACTTAGCCCACAGGGATTTGTACTATTAAACAGCTCTGTGTGATTATATAGTTGATTTTGATAAATACCAACAAAAAAGTCAAATGAAAGAACCATGTGGCAGTGGGCCTATATACTGATATTTTAACAGAGTAAAGGCTAAAACTGGTTCCACACCCAGAAACATGAACAAAGTTTTGTCCACAAGGTGGACAAAATTGAGTGTACAAGCTATAATCACACAGCAGCCACATTAAATGTAGTTTTATAAAAGACTGTGTTGAGAACCACCCAGATAATTCTGACCATCATTAACCTCTGGCTGACCCCAATTCAGCTTCACAATCCCCCGGATCCTGAGGATTAATGCTACATTTGAATAATTAGGGTCAGCAATGGACAAACACCACATATATAAAACCTGAGCTGACATGACCGCCAATGAATTTAATAACACTGTGCAGCTACAATGAGCTGTCATCCTATATGGAACTGGTGGATAAAAATGTGGTAGGAAACAACACCTTGATTAGTCTGTTTAATGCAGCAATCTGTTCTATTTTATACAATCCACATGTGCTGAATGCCATTCATATACAAATGCATGTTAAAAGGAGTACAGCCTTAAAGTCAGTAGTTGGTATGCATTATAACAATAATTCTCCATGTATGGGTTCTCATTTAACAGACATAGCAGTCTTTCGTAAGCAAAGCCCAAGCAAAAGCATTACTACCCGTCATTACAATGTGCAAGAGTAGGTTGCAATCTTTGAACATCAAAACACAGGTTAAACATTTTGGTAGATGACAGTATGTTGATCTATTGACCATTCTACAAAACAGGTGTTCAAGACAAGGTAAATGAGGAATACAAAAAAATGTGGAAAACTGCAAAATAACCTGCCCAACAAAGCCAGCAGTTTTTCAGAAATAGTGATGATCTTACTCAATAGCAGTTTTTGACTGGGTTGCTTTGGGTTGTAGCTGTTGTAATCAATATTTTGGTAACACTTTATATTAAGGTACACATATTCACCATTAACTAGTTTCTTATTAGCATGCAGTAGCATATTGGCTCTTTATTAGTCATTATAAAGCACTTATCAATGACTTATTCTGCATGACCATATTCTACAACTACTAGGCCATTAGCTAAGAGTTTTCCCTCAATAACCTCCTAATTACTGCTTATTGATAGTAAGTAAGGAAGTTGTTGTACATTAATTATGATCTTAATATGCTTTGCTCAGTATGGGCCTTATAAGGTGGTAATACCACAAGAATAGTCATTCTCCCTTAATAACACTTAATATATATGGTCTATTTTTATGTAACAAAACACAAAACTACGTGTTAATAGTGTCCAAATAACTCTAAATTAAGTCTTTCTAATTTAGAATATGTTCTCATTCTAAAGTGAGGTCTTGCTCCTAAATAATTCACTAGTAGTTTGACACTTATTAACCAACACAGGTTCCTTATTCTAAAGTTGGCTCAGCTTCACACTTAGTACATCCATCCAAACTACTGCAATTAACAGACCCTAAGGTCCCAGATTGTATAAAGTGAGATTTCCGTGTCTTATTACAACGCAGGTAGCTAGGTGCTATTTAAATACTATGAAAGTATAAAAACGCTCAATCCATGGAGAAATGCACACAGCCAATATTCAGAAACTGTGGCTTTCAACGAGCCGTCAGTACTTCCGTAAGGTTGTGATGTCACAACTATACAGTCACTGCCCTCAGCCATGCCCCCAGCACTCGGACCCACCATCCAACCTTTTTGTTGTTGTAGTTTTAACTTTATTAACAACACAACACCAAGCGATCATTTCGTCCCTGAGCTAGAGCTGGAGGTTGTTCAATATGTCTCACAGAAAGTGCTTTTCGATTGTGAAGAAAAGTTGAATATTTTCTGGTTTTCCCCTCTGATGTCCTCTGGCTGTTCTGCATCAACTTTCTGTGATTTACGGAGTTTCCTGATGGAGAAATAGCTTTACTTGCTAAAGTAACTGCTAACTACTGCTAACTGTAGCTGCCATTAGCTCAGTTAGCTGTGCAGCTAGCCATCCTATTAGTTGACTCTGCCCAGACTGGGAGCTCAGTGCACCGTGGGGTGAGTTGGTGTTTACACCTCTAGTACAGTAGCTTTGGACTAGACTTTGGAATCTCCGAACTTCAAGTCCGGGCAGAGTCAGCTAATAGGACGGTCTCGAGGATACACACTACGTGTTTTGGTGAGAAAAACTGAATGTAAACATAACATTGTCTAAAAAAACAAAACAAAACTCCACCAGGTATCTTTAACACAGGACCCATTTATTCTCACAATAAACAAATGAGAAATGAAGACTAAACATTTGACTGCCATATAAGCTAAAACCCCTCTTTTGAATTTATACAAGTGACTAACGGCCAACATGCATTTACTGTGGCAGATACTATAAGACTGAAGGCATACAGTATCTGTGAGTACCGAATATAAAATAACCCCCCACATAACACAAGCCGTTATTTCCACCTTCATCAACCCACTAGCATTCCTCGCATTGAATCTCATTTAACACCTGCTGTCATTTTGGATCAGTGTGATGAACAGCATTAAATGCCATTTAAATGTAATGCGCTTTGCCGCTAATCTACATTACACAATGAAAGGTGTGTGCTTTGGGGCTAAGCCACATCTTTCAGTTCAAACTCGATGTAAAGTTACAGTAAGTTGCCTTTGAAAACAATGTCACGCGCCACCATGTCCCAGGAAGGTAGAGCCTTCTTCATCTGGCTGCAGGATTGAGAATTACTGTAGCACAAGTAAGATGACACTTCAAACTGCTAATTGATCCACGCATTGGAAATATAATCTGAAAATCTGACAAATACTTTAGGCTGCTTTAGAAATGCTAATTAGGAATATTGATCCCATATAATGTTTAAAAACAGAGAGCCCATCTCTCACCATGTAATCTACTATGAAACTGAGTGTGCCAGCTCACCACTGTTGTGAAGGGCATTTCATCCAGACAGCTTTGATGGTATAACGTCTGCTTTGTTTGGTGTGTGTGTGTGTGTGTGTGTGTGTGTGTGTGACGATTGGCGGGTGCGGGGTTGGTAAACATTTCCCCTCTCTTCTTTTTTCTTTCTTTCTGTCCCCTCTTTCCCTCTTTGGTTACAGCTAACGTCTTTGCTACTATTTGAGGTTAAAATCAGCGTTGCCATCGGCTCTAATGGCCGAGTGAGTGACAGGTCAGTGACAGGAAACAAATGTGTGCCTTCATCACACTGGGCATCCACATAAACACTCGGCAACCCCAGGGCCACGCTCTGAATTGCTAATTCGTTTGTGATGAGGACGACAGGGAACTTATTTTGAGGGGGGGAAACCATGGGTGTCACAAAGTCTACCCCAGCTTCCATTTACAAAGTCATCAATTCAGTGTGTTTTTCACTTCCCCACCGCTCCCAGACAAAATGGACAGTTTTCTGTTTTCAACAACATTGATCAGCCTCTGAGCTGCCGGGACTGGGGATATTAGAGGGAAAATGATCAGCTAGGCCTGGAGAAATGGCTCACCGCTGGGAGGCTTTGATCGACTTCCCTTGGGGAGGACACTGCCTTATCTACTTCGAGGTCTCTGTTCATATACTAGTCCACAATGCAGCTGAAAGGACAACAGGTATGTGTGTGTGTGTAATGCTGAAGAACAGGAGTAACAAAAGGCCAACACAGGAGAAGGTGGGATGTCTGGCCCACTCTGTGTGGGATGTAAACTACTTGTATGTTTTCTATTTCGGGTAGAGTGGAAAGCTGCTTTGTGTTTCATTTCTGAGGCCAGAGCTCCAACGTGAAAAATAAAAACGTTGCAGTAAAGCAGTAAAAGTGTGGGGATATGAGTGTGCACAGGGTAAAGAGTGACTGACACCATTTGAACCAAGTTTAAGATCCCATGTCATCCAAGTCTTACAAATTCACCTACAAAACAATAAGCCTTGGTATTTATTTATTCACTAAGCACCTTAACTCTTGTTAGCTGCAGGGGTGGGACATGAGGCAAAGATACTGCATGAGGTGAAAGGGACAGGGACATGCAGGTGCTCTGAAAACAACGGGAAGTTAGCTCTTGTAATTTGGTCCACTGATTTGACCTGTTTATCAACACAGTCAGCAGTTGCAGCAGCAGTGTCTGTGAGTGACACACAGCTCATGGAGGATATTAACTACTTTAATTATCTTAAAACCCTTAGCGCCCTAACTGCAAATACCGCAGTTAGAATCAAAAATTCGTACTCCTTCTTTGTGTCAAAACTCATAAATCTCACATGTGACTTATACTTTCTGAGGATATCACCATCCCAGTATTCTGATGTGAATAAATGTTCATAAATTATAGAAATCAGAAAAAGGACGCTCCTTATAACATCGGAACTTGCCTGAGAATCATCCTGTTTTTTTAAAAGTTTTCTTCAGTATCAAAGTCCATCGATTGTTGTCTGTACATCCATGGATACATTGCAAACAGGAACTGCTAATAGCAGTATACATATACATTCGGTATACATTTGCGTCGGGGGGGGGCGTCGATTTTCTCTGAGGGGGCGGCCACAGTGTCTGACTTTGAAACCCCGACTATGTTGCAAAGTGTGGCTTTAGTCTTTTGTGTGTGAAATCACTGGCTCTTAATGTAAGCACAGGACTAGCACCGAACTCAATTAACATAAGGAGAGACATGGAACTACTTAATATAATAATCTGCTACCGTTTCTTAAAAATAACTGCCTGCTTTTGCTTGGAGTGTGTTTAGCCCAAAAGCTTTGTTGTTATGTTATGAACACAGGCCATTACAACATAGCTGCCTCATAACAGGCTACATATATATATATATTGCATTTCAAATGCTCCATTTGCATTAATCATCATCCTTAATATGATTCAGACAAATGTTCACCTTCAACAGACAAGCTGATTACCTTCAGTCTCCAGAGTCCATACATTAAATTAATTTCATATAGCTCTTTTATGAAATGTACTACTAGTCACCATATCTTAATGTCTGGCAGTTGAACCTCAGGTGGCGTGCTTTAGTATTCAAGGAAGTTTGAAATGTGTCAGTACCTCCTCAAACTACCTTCCAGCAAGCAACATAGAATATGCTACATGAATAGCCTCTGCACACAGTACTGGCCTAAACAGTTGACAAGTGAACTCTGGGAAGTGCATTGCAAAAATGTCACAGCACAATGATCTCTTAGCACTACAGATACTTAGATTGAACTGGTGATATTCATAATAATTGATTATTTGTGGTCCTTACATTTACCGACCAGAAAAAACAAAGGAAATATAGGCGAGGCAAATAAAAGAACCTTGCTCAAATGGTATATTTATTGCCCGATCTATCAAGGCCACCACGCAGGCATCTGTGTTAGTTTATGTTCCTGTCTAGCCCCACA
This sequence comes from Siniperca chuatsi, assembly GCF_020085105.1. Taxonomy (NCBI): domain Eukaryota; kingdom Metazoa; phylum Chordata; class Actinopteri; order Centrarchiformes; family Sinipercidae; genus Siniperca; species Siniperca chuatsi. The sequence goes on along the minus strand of NC_058053.1, from coordinate 9,550,121 downwards.
TGGCCTTGAATAACGCTGTTGAATGTGGAGAGACTCGAGATGTAGTCAGGCAGGCAGTATCTCTGGGCTGACAGTGTCTCGGCAGTTTTGGTGCTCTGTTGTAGCATGCTAAGACTTAATGGAGCAAAAGCAGAATTTCTAAGCTTTTGTCAAAATGGAAACTGGTTTTTGAGGACAATTTTTGCACTTTAATTTGCACTGATGTATGCTACTCACCTTACATTTAAAATCCTGTCTGAAAATGTAATTTCTTAGTTGCTAAAATTGTTACACACAACGTGGGTCAACAGAGCTAGTTCAAGCAAACCAGAGCAAACAACAAGGTGTTGGATGGAAAAAACACCAATGAAAAAAGACATCAAAACATCCACACACATATCTCCTTTGCAACAAATATAAATAAACTGTAAATAATATAAGTTTGGATAGTTTGATCTTTTCTCATTCACAAAAAAAAGACAAATCTGTATATCTTACTTAGCCACACTCCAACTAAACCTCCACTTGCTAACTGAGGCTCGCCAACATCTTTTGTACCCACTTGAAGATAGCGCTCGATGTTAAATACTCAGTTTCACAGGTATTTTCTTCCCCTAGTACAAAAGTATCTGCAGAGGTTGCACAGTAGTCGATCAATAAAAATGAGTGATTTATCTCTGTTGAACAGTTTTTTCTCTCTAATTAGGTAGCTTACTCGTCCCTATTTTGAAAATGTGATCTGTGATTTGGAGCTATTTAGCAGAGTTTCAGGAGCAGGTCCGCACCTCAATCACGCCACTTCCAGCATTCCCATAAATACTCACCTAACCCATCTCCTCCTCTTTCGCTCTCTTATTCTGTGTCCCTCCCTCCCACCCCTTTCTTTCTCCTATTTTTCGTGTCCGTCATGCCCGGGTGCTACGGCGGATTCCCCACCGAAGCTTCTCCACAATGCAGCAACAGACCAAATAAGTACAAGAGTTCAAGCTTTGCTCATAATCTTTCGTTTTCGTTAATAAATCATTTAAACGCATCTGTTGATGGTGTAGTCCTTGCTAGTGAAAGGCTACTACAACTTAATGGATGATGTTAGAGTGAGTCACACTGTGCTGGCTGTGGTATCTCAAACTTCAACAAATGTTATAATGGTTATGTGTTGTCAGTAAATGATGTTTGTTAGGTCCACATTCACATTTTAAATGTTTGTAACACAGTATGTGCATCTGCTTACTTTCTTGATATTTGGTCAAATGTAAACGTTCATTGCAATCAACAATGTGAGTGATTCGACACATTTTTCTTGATCCAAAGCACCATCATGTCTGTAAATCAGCCTGTTTCCATTCTACACCAGGTGCCTCATTCTAGACTAATGGCAAAGGATCCCTTGTGGTGCAGCATATTTTTCCATCTCACTGCCAATTGTACAGGACATCTTTCACATTCTATCTCTTCTTTGACATTGTCCCTTTTGGGTTGCCAAAGCAAGTAAGGAATACACAATATGTAGATGGATCTTCAAGCAAGTATCTCACTGAAATACTTAATTAAAAACATGGTGTACATGTCGAATATATTTCTCTAATTTCTGTATTTTGTACTTGAACATTTGCGTACACCTTGAGAGCATCATACATTGTTGAAACATACTTTGGGACACAAAACAGAGAAAACATCACTGTGAACTCATTAGAACTGAGCATTACGGGGCTGTGGCCATCCTCTGAATCAGTAGAGGAAATGCAGGTACCTGAAAATTATGTATAATGCCATTTTCAACAGATTTCAAAGGGCATTTTAAGTGTCCTCATGCAACTGCTGGCATGGTGCGGGGAACCAAATAGAATGCAAAAATAATCAAACATCCACTCCCTCTCACTCTAATCTCCATGACTTTCTGCACTATGGCTGATAAAGTCCATTAGAGTGAAGTTAATATATCGAGACTTGACACATTTGGCCTCTGAAGTTAAGGCACCGCGTTTCACCCCACACATCTTCAGTGAGTTGACGGCAAGAATAATGTGCAGTATATATGGCAGAAGTCCAGTACATGACACAGTAAACAGGCTCAGTGCATGATTCTGAACAAGAGATGTCTGTGAGGGGTATAGTGCACAGTCTCATGTGAATAACTGAAATATGTTTGCATTAAGTGTTATTTATGCAGATGTACTGCAATGATGGGATGTGTACACAACCATTTTGTTCTGTAATACAGGCAGCGGAAGATTTACATTAATTTACCATGAAGACTCGACTAAGAGGAGCCTAGATCCTGTAAAATTCAAAAGAAGCTTCCTCCCAGTAGACTGCACCTTACATCAAGTAGAGCCCTGGTTAACATTCAAATCATGAGCCTCTTGGCTAGTTTTAAAAAAGAAATGTCAGGTCATTATGGATCGCAATTTTTGCCGGGGAAAAACGAATACATGAAACCTTTATTACCCACAAGGCAGAGCAGCAACAGAGGAAAGACACCTTCAGAATAATTCCTTTCTTCTCCTGGTTTACTGGTCAGATCAGGCTCTCTCTCACCCCCCCCCTCCCTGGGCTTCTTTTACAAGTTCCTGGGCCAGTCATGTCAGGGTCACTGCCTAATCACATTAGGGCTTGATCAAAGTTGCAAGAGCAAGAGGGAGAGCAGGAGAACCTCATTTCTCACAGCGTGGGGATTAAACTTCCAGCAACATCTCAGGATCATCGGCACCGAGCCATGTCCCACAGGCCCCACAAAAGGCTTCAGCTGAGTGGTGGGCGGTGGACAGGCTGCTGAACCTGTTGTAATCTAGAAGACAGAATACAGAGGGCAAATCCGGGCTCCATGTACCCGGCCAAGATAGATGATCGGCTGGATAAAATATAAAATAAAATATAGGGAGTAAATCACTGCTGCGGATGTCTCTGAGGTGGGTGATCAAATGATCTTAACTTTCCAGCATGGGGAGACTTTTGGAGTAGTAGTTCCCAGACACACTTATCAATATTTCACAGGAGGAGTTACTCGCTTTGAGATTGTTTGAATCACATCTTACATTGCCCACAGTGACCCAAATCCCCACTTTTGCAGTGATATATCTACATATGCATTTTCCCATGATCAAATTGATGAACAGGTAATTCTGCTATATAATATAGCTGGTGAAAACATTTTAAAGAATACATTCAAGGTGCAATAAACACCTAGCAACAAATACTGGAAAAACTTGTTAGGATGCAATATTTACATTTTAACCAATACCCAATTTTCATTCATGTCATTTAGGCAGATATTGACATTGATACATTTCTTTTGATCTGTCCTGATTTATGACAAAACATCACACTTTTTTAAAGTATCCTCTGACAGACAAGCACAAATCAATACAATTCAAATACAGAAAACATGTACAGTAAGATTTCTTTTGGCACAACATTTTCAAACACACTTTGTTGTTGCATTTTTATCAGGAAACAGGATTCCGTTCAAAAACTGCAAATTCTTATTTTCAAACAGAAAGAGGCAATTATGGCCCTAAACACTGTAACTGGTGTATATCTTACTGTGTGGTAGTAAAGATAGTGACAATTGAATGCCTTAGTTCTCACATGTCGTCCCTGCTGGCCTCCACACATTGTTTGCTAGTTCCATCAAAGCAAAATAATGGTTCTGAGTAGCTTTCCATTATTCAGTCTACAGAAAGCTGTCGTATTTAAACTTTTTGCACTGCTTGGTGATGCTGAGCAACTGCAGTTTTTTGGTTTCAGTTCTGCTTTGTTTGATCATTTTCCTCTGTGCCTGTGAATCTAAAAAAGAAATTACACGACTGGCCTCGGGAGAAGATGATAGAGCCTCCCACCACTTTTCCATCATATGATCATGTCCTTTCTCTTTCCTTTTAAGTTCTGACAATAATACAATGCCCTGCTAACATGATCTTTACTAACGCTAACAGCGTAAATAAACGAAGAACTCCATCATCATCTCTGCATCTAGAATTAGGCTGGCAACTTCCTAGATTTCTATCTGAGATGGCAATTAGACAGTGTAGCAGGATGGTACACTAGTTAATTAGGGCTGGTCATTAAAAGCACAATTCACATTACTTATAAGATGCATGCATTTGTCAGGTCTGACAGAACACAAGACAACTGCTGTAAGATGAAAAGGACCAATGATGGGAGGGGTGAATTAGTGTACTAGTGATATGGATGATGGTGACTTTTGCCTGAATGTGTTTTTGTTTAGTGATGGTAGATAAAACCAAGACTGTCCACACCAGCAATAGTCATTTGTTCACTTGACTTAGAATTACAAATTTTGTGTCATTTTTAATGATCAATTTGTTGAAACAGTACACAGTATGCATACATTCAATGGCAAATATAGAAATAAAGTAGTTTCACGTTATACCACTGGAAAGTCTTACGTTGTGGTTTAACAACGTAACCAACGCAGCCTATCACAAAATGCACGAGTTGGTTTGGGCAACAAGTCCTTAAAGCTACATGACAAATCATGTTATTTGTCATTTCCTTTCAAAATGCCCAATGTGTGTTTTCGGATCTGGTGCCCCTTTTCTTAGATGACCATTACAAAAAAAGATTTATATGACCTTTTTCTGACCTGCCACTGCTATTGTTATGGTTTGGTTAGGTTTAAGCTCAAAAACAATTTGGTTAAGGTCAAGGAACATTTGTGGTCATGGTTAAAAACCACCACTAACGTTCAGTGTTGGTAGGACATGGGACAGCGGTCTTCCATGTCACAAGCTTTGTGCTCCCAGGGGAGACTAGTCACAGTAATCAGATTCTCATCAAATGCATTCCTAAATTCGTAGATAAATTATTTCTACAAGTGAGTACATTTGAATAGATTAACACTTAATTTCTGTCCTCAGTTTCTAACTGCGTGAAGTCCAGTTGCAGTCTCCATTTTGTTGTGTTTTGTTGTTGTGTTGTGTTTATTGTGACACCATAGAAGATGAATAAAGCCATAGAGCACAGTGAAGTGCTGCATAACCTTCAATCAGTCACCAAAATAAAGCTTCTTTTGATTTTCCCCTGCAGGTCCATGTGGTGCTGATGATGCAGGACGACAAGTCACCAAAACTGTTCAGTGAATGAGTTACCTGTCAGTCCATGTGACTTCATCGTTACCTCGCTTGGTTTCTAATAAGTCACTGTAACCCCAAAAGAACTCAAGGGCAACAATGTTTCATTTTTTGTCTTTCTACTACAATAAAAGAACCAAACAGGTCTGATAACGGAAGTCACAGACAGTGCCTCCTGTACTGTAGAGAGTAGGAGTTGTGGAGTTCACATTGTCTTAGAACCTGGTGCTTCTTTAAATCTTTTTTCCTGTTAAAAACAACTAAATCTCGTTTTAGCATGTAACAGTTTTATATAGTTTTATATCTATACCTTTGCCAGCCATTTATTTCGCTTTTCACTTTACCAATAGGGTAAAATGTCAAAATATGTTTTATGACTTAAATGGTTCCAATGTCTAGTTATTTGTTCAACCATTAAAAGTTTATATAGTAAATATACTATATAGCATATATGCCATTTAATACAACACACACGATGGTGCACATTCTGTAGTCTATTGTTGCTACATAAGTTTTTTGTGTTTTTGTTTGTGTCTGTGCTATGTTTGCCCTTTTGTATCAACTTCAAAAAGGATTAATGGACTGTTCTGTTCACTATGTGCCTGGAAAACCCTCTCTAGCATATCAGCAGAAAGAGAGGCTCAATAATTCTTGCAGTAAAATCAACTTGTGAAACACTTTAGCAAATCCAAACATCTGAAAGCAAACTGTTACTCAATGGTCCTGCCCTCTCTCTCTCTCTCTCTCAACCCAACTGGCAGTGGCAGATGGCTGCTCACCCTGAGTCTGGTTCTGCTTGAGGTTTCTGCCTCTTAAAAGGAAGTTTTTCCTTGCCACTGTCGCCAAGTGCTTGCTCATAGTGGGAATTGTTCAATTCAATTAAATTATATTTATATAGTGCCAATTCATAACAGAAGTTATCTCATTGCACTTTTCCTATAGAACAGGTCTAGACCGTACTCTTTATAATATTATTTACAGAGACCCAACAAATCCCACCATGAGCAAGCACTTGCAGAAACCTTGGACAGAACCAGACTCAATGGTGGGCGGCCATCCGCCGCTGCCGTGTTAGGTTATTGGGTCTCTGTGCAGTGAGATAACTTCTGTTATGAATTGGTGCTATATAGATACAATTGAATTGAATTGAATACTGTCTGACTCCAAAGGCTCTGAACGTGTAGTGTGGCATATTTGTATGATTTATATATATATATTTTAATTATTTTGGCTGATAAGGGGCGGTATTCTTGGCAGGTAATTTTTTTATTTACAGCCCTTGGCAGTGAGCTAAAAAGTAAATTTCAGACTCTGCCTACATGTCATGATGACAAAGCAAAGCCAGGCAGTTAAACTTTAGTAAAATTCACAGCATGATTTCTTGCTCTACTCATAGTGACATGAAGATTTTTATGATAGTGTTGCACACTAATGAGGAACAGTCCTCAGAGTTGGAAAGAGATTAGGGTACTATCAACAGCCAGAAGTAAACACACCACTGCCATTTCAATCAACATCCAGACTTCAGCCTCCACTCAGAATATATATACTAGGCATATCATTTCACCTGAGATATGGAAATACATGCTTCACAATCCATATGGGAACACAAACTCTCTAGCTCAACTTGCCATACAGCACACCTGGGAATACCAACACACCAACATTAACCTTTTTAAACTTTGTTCCATGCAAGTCTATAACATTAACCTAGCCATCCAATGCTGCAAAGTGCTGTTTGTGCAGCTAAATTGAGGTGGTGGTGTGGGATAGTCTGGGCTATCCAGGCAATCCAGGCATTTCATATTTCATTCATATGTCAGTTACAGTACATCTCCCATAGACATCTAGGAAATCAGGGTGGATATAAAGGTTTTTAGCTTCGTATTCTGGAGCCATGCAGGAGGAACAAACTGACATCCAAGTTTTATCTTAATAAATGGATACTCCAAAAAATACCACATGTTTACTGCAGTCTGACAATCTGAAGATCTAAAATCTTCAGAATCTCTGTGAATTAGGGTTTGCATTTGTCTCTTCAGGCAGATTATTACTACTGTCTTTTGGGTTCTTGTCTTTTGTAGTTTACTGCTCTGCTGAATGTGTTTACTTATCCGTGGGGAGCACAATCAAGGGGATATTGCATGTTCATGAAACAGATAACACAGACTGGCCACCAGCAGGAGACACTTTTTCTGGGGCCAATTTATCGCAGAAGAAAACTGTCACCAAGTTTTTCAGTGCAAGTATTCTCTAGATTACACTGTCTTCTCGGCTGTACGGATTTTAGTAATAATCTTACACTTGTAAAAATATCACATCTGTAAATTTTGCCTCTATAAGGTTGTCTGTAACTCCAACTATCATCTCTGCCACAGTATTCTGTAATGATGCAGCTGGTGTAAAAGAGCAGGTGATCATGTCTCATAACAAGCTCACAGTATCCACTAAAAAGATGTTTTCCAATAAAAATAAGGCTGCACTCTTTACATTTGTAGAATGAACTCTCCAAGGAAGGAAAAAAAAACTATATCTCTTCCACATACAGGGAAAGAACCTCAAACAGTCCCTCTTTTGCTCGGCTTCTCAGTCTTTTGTCCACAAACCACCAGCGCAAGTACTGTCTAATGAGATGCTAATCCTGGCATCTTACGCTGGTGTTTGGAGGGGTGAGGGTTTTATTTATTCAGTGGCATCTACTCTGTATACAGACGATGTCTGGTGAGATCAGGCCAGAGTCCTGCATAACCTGCATTAGAAAGATGCACAGTTAAAGGTGACCTCTTCCGAGGATCAGTTCTGATTCATTTTCAACATCATAACTAAATTCTAAGAGTGGTAAGTTCAATTATTCAGAGGTGTACAAATGAAAACTGGCTTTGTTGTGGTCATATTGGAAAGGATATTTGAAGAGTAAAATTCATGTTGACACTTATTATGCTCTTATTGTTATGCTGGTAAAAATGAATTCTTATACTAATGACCTGGAATGTATTGGTCGAATTAATACAAATGTACCTTTCTGAGCTCTCACCATTAGATTTCTTTTAGATATTTTTCTAAGCGGAGAGATTTCATGTTATAAGGAAGAGCAGCTGACTTATTTACAAGCTGAGTCAGTCAGCAAGGAAATGAAGCAAATAATGGCTTGATTTGGAACACTTGAGCAGCATACGGCAGGTGGAAACAAGGGGGAGGCTCTAATTCTGCTCTCGAGCCAGCTGGTCCTAAAGCAGGGCTGCAGCCAATCTCACTGTCCGCTCTGTTTCCCACTGAGCTTTTTCAGCCGAAGGAACTGTGCCAAGAAGTGTGGCACCTCTCTTCAAATCACCTTTCTCCAGGCTTTACAAGGCTCTCTCCGGTGTATAATCGTAACATAATCATGCCCACTACATCTATTGATCTGTTCACTTACACTGGAACAGACAAATGGTATCCTTAGGCGAAGCTCTTGCCAAGAGAGATATGATGACACCAATTAGATTACACTGATATTCAAATACACAATGGACGTATGTGGCATGGCCTATACTCTCAGACTTATTTGGCTTACGGTGAAGCTTGGCAGTTTATCCACTTGTCGTATTGTCCCAGAAGTCCCTCAATGTCATGCTAATTAATTATTTATCATTACCTAAATGCACTAATTAATTGTCAGTTTAAGGGCATGCTTTTATGGAAGACATATTCAATCTGTCTCTGGGGATCACTTTCATCATAGTATACATACCAATTATTTATTAATATCCTGCTAATTCTCTTTAGAGTAGACAAAGTGAAGGTCAGAGAAGAAGAAAAAAGCCCAGTGATTTGTGAGTGAAGCCCACTGACATTTATCCCTTCCTATGGACTTTCAAGATCTGTTTAAAAGGATGCCGTTACCCCCTTTCCTTATTGTCAAAGTGAATGTCAAGGACACTAGTAAACAGCAATGCCATACCTCATTACTGGTCATATTTATTCTAAGGAGATGCCCTTATCATAGTGTTTATAATTAAATGGATGAGACCGCAGTTTTGAAAAGATCTGTCATTTTCCCTCTCCAAGTTCCTGGGGGGTTGTTTAATGAATGAGCTATTTGTCTTTTCCAGCCATGGTGCATGTTATATGCTTTTCATCTCGTTGTAAGATCAGACAATCACATTTTGAGTGGGTCTAATTATAGCAGCCTCCCATGAGTTGGCATTAAACTACAGCATCAGGCAGACATCGGTTATTCAAATAATTGGCACACTTAGAAAGGGTCCATGGCATTTTACAGATGTTCCTGTGCACTGTTTAAAATGTGTCAAGACACCCATTTGCTGGTTCTGAGATGACACCCAAAGTGCAAGAAACCGTAACTAGAAATTCAAGCCCCCTAACTTCAAATGCTCAGTCTGGTGTTAAGGGCACCTCAAATGCCACATCTTCATGATCCTGAAACGCAAAAAAAGAGAAAAAAACGACAAAAAAAGAGTCTAAAAAGAGTTGGACTTTACTCATTAAATGCATTACAAAATACAATTCATTTGGCACCCAGAGTGACAAAGATAGTGTAAGCTGAAAAAGAAAATCGGAGGATACATATCTTCAAAAGGAAATTAATAAAGACAAGAAGATATTACCTTGTAATTCAACCCTGTCTCCTAGAAATTACGTGTTATATTCTACAAATTTGTTTTGCCAAAATACATTTGAAGATAAACTTAATACCTGCCTGGGTTATGTTCAGTGGCAACGTTTTGTGGACTGTAGGAAGCACTACCTATGTGTCCAGCATGCTAGTTGTGTTTCGGGTGGATGATGGGTGCAGGACCTTTGACATTTGAGACCGGGGTTTTCATCCTGAGTCCCATATGTGGTTACATTTAGGCATTGTGGTCTTGGTTAAATAGCTGAGCTGTTTACTTCATTAACATTTAACCAAAACCACAATCTTTCCCTAACCTGAACCAAAGGGATTTTGTTGCCTAAACCATAAAAAAACGTAAATCATGCTTTAGTTGCCATGAGCGAATATTGTATTACAAGAGAGAATATTGTGGGAAAACAAATGATATACGTTGTCATTGAACTTTATTTATAATTTTAGTATGAACATTTTGCAACTTGGCAGATAAGTTGATTAAAAACTAATTCAGCAGGCATTACGTTTCTCTCAACACATATTTGATTTTGCACATTAGTAGTATATAAACATAATTTCTAGGAGACAGGGTTTCCAATAATTTTGTGTAACACTACTTAAACATTCATAAACATCCCGTTAGCTTTACGTTAACATTAGCAATTAGTTTAGATTTATCCATGTACACTAGAGTAGTCTTTACAGCATGGTACAAACAGCAAATTATGTTACATCAACAGATCAAAAAGTAGCGTGGGCTAGAATATTACCTGGAAATGAAATACACTGTGATGAACAACACAGCTCCCAAAGATAGTTAAAAAGGTTGGTACTATTGTACTACATCCATGATGCTTTGCCCCTATGTGTCTCATAAATAAAAGTATTTTATATGGTCTAAGTAAAATCTAGGAGAGTGGGCTATTAATGACCTAGGGACTCCTCTCCCGGGGCAACAGTGTTAATCGGAGCAATAGGTCTCCTTCCTGTTGGATCAATGTCAGCACAAATTTCAGATTGCTTTCCTGATGCGCGCCAAGTTATCTGTGATTCAACTTTAATAGGTTATTGAACGGAGCCAGCATTTAGGGAGCAGGGCCGTATTTCACGTTATTGACAATCAAATGCACACAACTTTCTCATTAGCATGCATTAGGAAAACACGGCATGAATCTTGACAACACCATTGGGGAACACGACTACAGTTACACGCTTGTTTAAACAAACAAGCTTAACAGTGGCTCGGCATCATGTGAGGAGGGTACATGAGGAATGTAGGTAAATACAGCTTGACAGACGTTACACTGGACAAAAAGCTACTGTGCTACCTGAAGAAGAAGCATAAATTAAGAAAAAAAGGGATGAGCGGGGACAACAATGTTTCCTAAATATAAATTAAACATTGTATTATAAATGTATAATGATAAAGGAATCCACAATATCATCTTTAATGTTGCAAGACCTCAGTGCATCATGGCCTTGCTCGCTGTCATTTTGGATAAAATCATGATTTTCAGCATTAATGCCACTTCAAAGATCTGTAGTGCATAAATCTAGTATCTCTGTTATGAAGGGCAAAATAGGTCTAGATGTTTCACATTTATTTGACCAACAACATTGATATCAAAGTAAAGAATACCATGTAGTGGATATTCATCCATTTTCATATTCTTTACAATTACATTGAAGCAGACACACACACACACACGCACACAGATGTGCAGTAACAGCTATGCAAATACTACGTCCAACTGATATTAGGACTCATGATGCGTAATTCTCCTGCGTTAAACAAGCTCGTTATACTGTAATGCATTTGCTCTGACAATTCCTAACCAAAATGCAGCGCTTGGATGACAAAATGAGTGGTGGCAATTCAAACAAGGTGTGCTAAATCAGATGACATTTCGCTGCACCTGAAGGTCAAGTGTTTTGTCAACATGGACAGAGCCTGATGACAAAGCTGCCAACATCAGGTGAAAGATTTACAGCTCATGTGTTACCCAAACAAGACGCGTCTGAGAGGGAGGAAAAAGACAAATGGGAGGTTATTGTATGTTGAGGGGAAAAATGTAGATTTACGCTGTTACAATGAAGGTATGCCTGTAGAGTGATACAATATCCATATGTCTAGTGTGAGTTTTAATGTGCTGTGTTTCAGGCTTGTGTCAGTTTGTAAAGTGTGAAACAATAAAAACAAATACTAGACAATAACAATCAATTAATTATTTTTCTATCTAAATTGTAACTTGAATAAGTGCAATTTACAAATTGCAATTTTAATTATAATTTATATAATTAAGTGTCTTTGCAAGCTGTAGTAAGTGGATATATAAGCCTGATTTCCCTGGCTATGATGATAACTGTCGGGCAGAAAATTTGCTTAGCTGTAGCTAATTAACATTCATTCTGTAAGTTAGCAAAACAACAAAAAAGAAATCTTGGCTGTTGTCTGGTTAATACACTCTCTGTAGGCCTCATGTCAAATTTACACATTGTCATAATCTACTTTTAACTTTTAAGCAGATTATATCATGATTTTAAATGTATCACGTTCAAAGTTTTGAATCAGGACCTCTAGGATTAAGATCTGTAAAGCAGTTACTTCTGTCAGTCTGTGTAGCTAATGTTAGCTCAAGCAGCTACAGCGCAGAGCTGTAAACATTGTGTTGCCAGCCCTATATCAAAACACGTCAGACGTGACTTCCCAGCACAGGGAAAGAGTACATCTGAATATTTGTTAAGTAATGAGGTTGAGATGTTAAGTATACCACAAATGTAATATCCTATTAAATGTGAGCTGAATTCTTTTTTTCTATTGAACACTAATCAAGTTTTCTTATAAGTCAACTTTTGTCTGAGTGGTTGAAAAAAAATCTTGTTTAACACTACTTTTCACTGGAGCTGAACAACCAAGACACCTCAGTCAGGATAATTCTTCTAATTTAGTTGGTTATTGTGATTCAAGTGGTTCTAATGCCAGGCTTCATCTGCAACAGTGTAGTTGCTCTTGAACAGCAATAGCAACCTAAATTTGAATTTGATGAAAATGTTTAGTTTGCTATTGATTTCTTTTAGCTTTACAAAACAGTATAAAGACATAATCAGGGTCTCTCCACAGCAAATGACCTCAGTGATGGCCTGTCATTTGGAAAGCATTAGCTTGGATTATTCAGCATTTTCTATCATAGCGTATTGTTCCATAAACTTGGTGTACATTATTAAGTAATATAGAATGTCTAGGTTCCAGTCAGTATGAACATTACACAGGAGAAAAAATTTGCACCCATTGCATTTGGTGCATTTGCTGCTGACCCAACCTCCAAGCCATTTGACAAATCATTGCATTCATCTCCCAAGAGGAAGCTACAAGCTGTGCCAGATATCATCATACAGGAGGGCCTGTTTAGGTGATTTACACCACAAAGTCATATAGATTCAGACAAAATATCACACCTGTCATGACACCTTAGTGTTTATGTACTATAGTTCAAACCTTGTTTGTATAACTGTAGCGAAAAGTAATGTACCCAGAGAGGGAAAAAGACACAGAAAAGGGATGTTAAAAAGCATGTTCATTGAGACAACATTATGTGCAGTGTGTGTGGTGACAAACTTGAAAAAAGCAGCAAGGGGCACATGCAAGTGTGTGACATTAGACATAATTCAGAATAAGGGCCAAGTGTCCAGCCAAGCGGACAGACGAGGCCCTCATGTTCAGACTATGCCAGGGGTAAATATTCACTATGACATTTGTGCTGTATGCTATTTCCACCGGCTGAATTGTAGCCAACTGACATTTTCATCCAAGTCACACTGGCTGTGATTTCTACATTTCAAATCTATTTGAAATATCAAATATACAGGGGGTGCACACAATACACCAGTATGAACATCGAACACCAGATTGCAAGGTATTCATGATGTTCTTGCAATGAAATTACAACTTCAGAAATATCCACATTTGATTTAACACCTATCTGACTCAGAGTATGAGTTTAGTTTTCTCAGCTTTTGACCATATCTATTTGAGTTTTTTCTGGCTTATATTAATGGCCTATTAAAATTTATTTTAGTTTAATTTTACCACAGTTTGAATCTAATAAGTAGCAATAAACTGCCATACCACTCGGCATCATAAACTTTGGTGCCAGCTTGGCTCAGTATACATTTTGAAGGCGACATCCCTGATTTAACACCACAGCTGCTTCTCTCTCTTGTATTCTGCAGACTGCTGGGACCACAGCAGCTTCACTGAAGCATGACTTTACACTGTTGGCTAACCGCTTTTCTCTTGTCCATGCTAGCTATGATATTGTTAGCTATCCTTTGGGCATTTCTCCCCTTAAAACATTTTAACACGTTTATTCCGACAACTGAGGTGTGTTTTGAGATTTTTTTTGGTTTTCCTTGTTAGTTAAAATCCACAAACAGCTGCCAGAAGACATTAAGCACTTAAGCTTGATACTTTCTGGTATGTACTCAAAATGATCCCACACACTGCTCTCGTATTTGAAACCTCTAATTTGGTGGCTCAAGTCCATGATCTCAAATGTACACTGCTTCTGTGCGGAGTATTAGCCGAAGAAAACTGTTACATGTTTGATGCATATTGGAAATGTCTTTCACAGGCATTTAAATAAAGAAAAATAAACGGATGAAAGTAGAAGAATTTTGTTTTGTTTCAGTCCATTTTACAAGAGTAGCATTTCAGTTTTCATCATAATTTTGAAAATGCTTTACTGCTTTTATTTTAATAAACGACATGGATTTTGAAATGTTAGTTTGGTTTTCATTAACAAAAATAACACTTTTGCATTGAATGGAATTACATTATAAGGTGTCTCTATTTTTCTGTCCACCTCCTGCATTTGCTATCTCTCCCAAAGTAATTAAACCGTACAAGCAAGGGAAATGAAGAAGCACAAACCCATTATGTGGCGGTGGCCTAAAAGCAAGCTTGGTTAATTTTTCAGAGGAATTTCCACTAATGTATTCAGAGACTGGGAGACATGACAAAATAAAAAGCTCACATTGGCAGCTAAGAAGAAAAGTGTGCATTTAAAGTGTGCTTGGCCAAAGGCTTTCATAATCATAGTTATCTGCACGGTGAATGCTATTCATCATCACTGTACACTGTAAAAAAAAAATCCTTATTGTGATGGATGTGCAGGAGTGCTGGAATACTTCATTAACCAAAATGGAGTTTAAGTACATATATACTCACTACTAAAATCATTAGCTTTATTCAAACAGAGATGAAAGTCTTTTTCTAAACACGCTGGTTCATGAGTTCATTAAACTTTCCTGGGGAATGATACTGGTACTGTGGCAGAGCTGTAAGTTGGGTTGAGATGTATTTGTTTGATAGGGTCACTGAAGCAGAGCAGCCACAAATGAAACCTTTCAAACTGGTAATATAGAGGGACCTAACTTGAAAATGCCACAACAATTTATTAGCACTGTTAATGTGCAGAACATCTGCAATATGGAAATCGAGAAGAGAGAAAGAATCTTACGTGCACATGTCATTACCCCCACAAACCTGCAACATGTAGACATATGCTTTTCATTTGCAAGAACTAATTCAAGTTTTGTAATCTTTGAATTTGAGTTTTTTTTTTTATTTTTATTTCTGAATACTCTAATCAGGCCCAAGGGTGCAATATCCATCAAAATTCCCTCTTGCTCTTTATTAGCCGAATCCTAATTCAGACAGAGCTGGTTTGAGGAATATGCAACTTCAACATCTATCAACTACACATGAAAAACTTCTATTTTGACTTTTGGATTTGACTTTAAATTTGATTTCACTTTATCAAAACGCCCATTCCTCCCCATCCCCACACAGTCCAAGCTGTGAGTCATCCTGTACTGCTCGATAATTTCAGCGCCCTTTAGGGAAAAGGTAGACAGTGTATATTGACGGATTTGGGCTGGATATATACGCTAAAACAAACAGATATCTTGTTCTAAAGATCAAATTCTTCCCCAACTCTGGCGGCATTAACAAATGCAGCTGAGACTGAGCCCAAAACACAGGCACAAGATAATTAGTCACACCAGGCTTGGAGAAGGAAGGGCAGGGAAGCAATCTGACTGAAGGATGTATTGATCCTCCAGAGAGGGAGGGGCACCCAGTCAGGAGTCATGATCAATCTTGCAAGCCAACTCTCTCAATCTGTGATGAAACCTCTGTGTGTTTGTTTGGGGAAGCATTCTATCTACACTATACACACTCTAAATGTGTGTGTGTGTGTGTGTGTGTGTGTGTGTGTGTGTGTGTGTGTGTGTGTGTGTGTGTGTGTGCAGTCACATTAACACTACCAACAGCTTGGTGTATGACTTTTCAGAAAGAGACAAATGTCTGTGTGAGTAAAAGACTCCCAGGGGTTAGAGGAGGGGGGTTTAGCTGTACCACAACATCGGAAGCCTTTATCGTTGAGTTAAAAGCTGTCCCTGAGCCGGAGATTCTCCTCATCAAACCGAGCGCTCCAAACCGAGGCACAGGTTTTAAAACTGACTCAGGAAGTGATAGAAAAGGTAAATCTTCCCAAATATAAACTGTTTGCATATTGGTGTTATCCGGTGGCTGGTCACAGGTGGGCTTCATCTGATTAGACAGTGGTGATGCATATCAGGAGGAGCAGCCGACCAATTGCACTGCAATTCATCTTCCTCTGATATGCTGGAGGAGGTGGCGAAGGTGGGGAAGGAGTGCAGTGGGACTGAAGTGGGTTGCAAAAGCAGCAGTCCTCCCTTTAGACGTTGAAAGATATGGGATCAGTGTTCAGTTATTTGCATGTTGCAAGAAATGTAAAAAGAAAAGAGAAAAAGACACAAAAAGACAGTGTGTGAATGTGTTTGTTTATGGGTTGTGGGGGGTGTAATAATGCGCCGTGCTGGCCTCCAGGGTTAGGTGTGTGGCTCAGATATCAGACAGCATGCTAAGCTGCAGGGGCATCCACAGCAGTGGAACTGTAGATGGCTAATTGACAGGCTGTTGGAGACGAAGCCAGTCCAGATAGCCAGTCACTTTCACGCTCCCACACTCCTCACTCTCCACCAGGGAGAAAGCGGGTGGCTCGGCAAGACGTGTGTGTGTGTGTGTGTGTGTGTGGGTACGCTGTTAAGGGGTGTGCAGATATTGGAGCCACTAGGGAAGTGGATGTCACTCTCACAGTCATCTGCACATGTAGACAGCGCATTTTCACACACACACACACACACACACACACACACACACACACACACACACACACACACACACACACACACACACAGACACACACACATATATAAAACTGAGAATAAAAGCCTGTGCATGGGAGTTTTCACAGGACTCACAGACAACGCCAAAGGCAGGGGATGTATTTTTTGTGGTAACAGGAACGATCACAGTCATGTATCTTTCTACAGATGCACCGGCTCTTACACACCACATCGAGCCCGAGTGAGAGACTGACAAGTGGTGCGACCTTGCACCTGAAAGTCAAAAATAAAATTTGTGCATGGCTCCAACACGGAAGGAAAATGTAAAACTTGTGTCACAATAGAAGTAAAACCAGGTCACTGTACCAGACATGTTGTTGACTCATCTCTGTGTGATTGCACCTTAAAGTCTTTACTGTACATTGCTGGTACAAACCCTATAGTACAATTCACACACCACACAGTCAAATGCTGCCCTACTGCATGAACTACATGCAAAGTCTTCTAGGTTTAAAAACAAGCTGTACGGCTCGTTATCCTCAAGACGTCCATCCATCCATCCATCCATTTTCTACCGCTTGGTCCCCGTTAGGGGGTCGCGGGTGACTGGAGCCTATCCCAGTGACTTCGGGCCTTAGGCAGGGCACACCCTGGACAGTGGCCAACTCGTCGCAGGGCGAACACAGACACAGACAAGGACAGACAACCATTCACTCACCCACCCAGAGAGATTGTGTGATGTTGGTCCGGTCCGGGAATCGAACCCACGAACCCACGATCTCCTTATTGGGAGGCAGGAGCTGTAGCCGCTCTGCCACCGTGCACCCTCCTCAAGACGTCATTTTGCGTTTCTTATTTAGGCTGCAAATATGTTTTTCTTTGCTCACAATATCTTTTTTTCTGATGAACAACACTAGTTCAGTACACTTGTTGAAATCAACTCACAATAATGTCTCTATTGTGCCATTTCTTCACAGTATTGATTTACATTAATGTAGTTTAAGATTTCATCCCACTATGAAGGATAAGATGAAGGAGGGGGATGAACATCATCTGTGACTTATACTATTAAACATTCAATTATCTATAAAACACACAATAGGGGCCTGCAGTCAGTGTAATGACAGATTGCAGGTGGAGAGCTCTTCAGTGTTGTCCCCGTTAACCCAGGTTTTTATAGATCACCTCGCATGCCACCCTATAGCTGTTTAGTTATCTCCATGAATATATGCAGAAGGGATCTGTCCTTGCTGAGAGCAAAATCTGATAATGCAGCAGCAACCACAGCTGAGAGTCAGAGCAAACCAATTCAGAGCTCTGTTTAAAAAAAGCCAAAGGGCTTGCTGCTCATCTCTGCGACAGCACCACAAAATAGATGAACAATTATTCAGAGACTGGAAGAAAAATATTAATCTATTTATTCATGGCTTGTTGAATCAGCTTTATCTTCTGTGATTAATCCAAGTCAATAATGTAATCTTTAATTATAAAGAATGGCCTTATTACCTACGTTAAATAATCGCGCCGGTCCATGATGCTGGAAAGAGGAAAACAAATTTCTTTGCAGCTTAATTATGTATTTTCCTGCCATAAATTAGAGCAGCCAGACAATTGTACTTATTTAACTCGTTAGAACAGTGAATGCATTGAAACCAAGTAATGATTTTCTGTAATAAACGAATAACTTAAAAATGGAGGGGAAAAACTTTACGCCCTTGTTTTTTGTGATTCAAAGAGTTTAAAGCACACATTTGAGACAGTGAGTTTTGACTAAATTTACCATTCAAATGCAATGATGAACTAAATTATAAGCAATTACTTGAAATTATTTGTGGAATAAAACAAAATGCTAACCAGATGTCTATTGCACAGAACATGGTTTGTTTACAGAAGAGCTAAAATGTCAGAAAATATTGCAATTATATTTCATCATGCAATTTTCCCAGGAGCCCCACATCCATGTAGCCATTATAAAAAAAACAAAAAACATCTGGAGCTCCCAGAATGATCAATCGAAAGAAAATACATTACAAGACAGAGACCTGAAGGAGGGCCCTATGAGAGGCTTGCATGTGATTAATAGCACATCACCTGTAATAATGGCTTTTTTGCTATAACAAATGATGTGCGATTTTTAGTTACAAAATACACACTCACGCAAACACTCACAGCACTCTGTTACTTTTACATTCTGCTCTCATGCCTGGTCCCACAACTCCCAGCCCTTCCTCCCTATGCACTCCCAGTTATGTTCCCCACCAGGACTCAGAGTAAGTGATTTGTCATGCGTGGAGGCAGCAAGTAGCCTGTAACAAATCTAAGTGACAGACTCCCGAAAATGCAGATCACATAGCCGACAGAGAGGAAACAGCAGCTTAGAACTTTCAACAGGATCCTAATCTGTGATGAAGTCACCCAGTGTCCAAAGAGAGCTATAGGACGTTTCATAGACACGGGTCAAACATTTCCTGGATGTCAGAATTGTCTGCTAATTAATGTACTCAGGTAAGGTAGGTCTGAGTGTCAAAGTGTCAGAGGACATCGCCATCAAATGTGCTAGAAGCACATTATAAAATTTTAGAGTCATGTTGTTGCTTCAGACTGAATTTCGTCAAACTTTTCTACTCCCCAGAGGTGCATGACATTTTCTTTTGCCTGATAGAACAACTGAGAACATTTCTTGGGGGGGATCCATTCTCATGTCACAGGTAATTTTACGTCTCCATGTGAGGGGCTTTCTTAAAGACAACAAAGAAAAATAAATACCTCAATACGCTGTTAGAGAAACCGAAGGAGAAGCAGTGAAATGTCATTATTTCTTTGGTGTAATTTGGCACACCAGAGGTAATGTAGTGCCATTCCTGTGATAAGACAGAATCTTTAGGTCTCAGGAAGGTGAGCATATCAATGTTCAACACACCCTATTAAGACTTGACACCCGCACTTTATCATCACTAAAGCAATTGCATATTCCTATTCCTGCATGAGAGATGGGGAAATCCATCTCCTGCAAGGACAGTGCCTTTAATAAATAGTGCACAGAACACAGGCACAAACTCTCCCTCTTTCACCTGATCCCCCCCATCTCTCTCTCTCACACACACACACACACACACACACACACACACTTTCCCTCTCTCATGGAAATTGTTTCATTCCTTTTAGTCAATCTGGCTAATGCAAAAATCATGTATGTCTGTCTTTAAATATTTAATCTTAACAGCAGCAAGATTGAAATACAACGTTGAAGAAGCATTACTCCTTTCCTCCTGAAAGGTGCAAGAGCTCAGAGAGAGAAAGAGAGAGAGAGGCAGCTGCTCTGCAATGTCAGAAAGAGAGCGGGGGAGCGACAGGGAGGGATGGGAAAGAGAGGAAGAAGGGACTCGGCTATTTTTGATGACTATTTTGTTGCCATGCACTCTCAGCTACTGGAGTTGGAGGCAGCATTAAAGCACAGTTTGCCTTGGAAAAGTATACAACCATATATGACAGCTCTAAGTTTTTCTTCTTCTGGAGCAGCCTTTGTTCTTTGACATAATAGATTCTGGTACAGGCTGAAACACACGGCTGGAGACAAACACTGTTGCTGCTTAGAACTTAGTGAGAAGACATACAGCTCAATGATTGAGCCAAAGCCATGAATCGTGCATGCAGAAATGCATCGTGGGAACCACATGGCCCCTGGAGATGAGTACAAGCACAAAAAGAATTTAAATTCCCCTTGCCTTAAAGTGTTCATTTTCCTTCCGTGCTTATCGGTAGTTGTATGAACGAGACAAGTCTCGTAAAGTTATGTATGTGTGATTTCTCAGAATTTTTTAAATGTGAAAGTTTTACTTTTACTGAACTTGTTTTATACAAAAAGTGTTAATAAAGACAATAAATCACGGTGAAGAAATGTAATATGATAAGAGTCCGGCAAAGACAGAACTCTGAGAAACTTTTTCACTCACCACAGAGAAGTCCTCGACTGAACAGTTCTGTCCACTGAAATTGCAGCTCATGAGCATCTCTTCTAACTGATGTCCTGTCCTGTTGAATATGTCCTGCATGTCAGGGGCAGGATACATTAAATCAGTAGGTTTGTGCCCATCCTTGTTTTTGGGGGGCAGACCTGTCAAGTTAGCCAGGTGGTAGATGTCGGCATCAGTGAGCGCAGAGAAGCGAAAGCGGTTGATGTTGCAGATGGTCACAGCAGGGAAAACCATTTCTGGGCTTGCCTCTTCATTCAGAGCTGTGACATGAGGATGTTCCAGGTAAGAGATGGCACACTTAGCCGCTTGGTACAGAAACAGCGCCAGTGAAGTCAAAAAGGCAAGAGCCCAGAGAGTCTGCCGGATGCCCAGGCGACCAGAGACAAAGATGTGGTTAATACCATGAAGGGAGCAGGAGTTAGCAAACCCGGCCAAGTCCTTAGCCGGAGGTGTGCAGATCTCCTCGATCAGGCTCTCCTTGTCCCCATCCTGCTTGTTTTTCTGCTTCTCATCCTCCTCTGCAAATTTGATTTTGCAAACAAATTCGATAGGCATGGGGGCAGCCAGGTCTGCGTTTTGGTCTTGTTTTTGATGGCAGCTATCAGCCCTGGATCACTTCCTCCTACTTCCTTGGCTTTCGTCCTCTGAGCAGGAAACAACTCCAGAAAGAAGAGAAAAAGACAGGAGAGAGTTTGTTGCTGCTGCCGCCGCTGCTGCCTCTGCTGTGACTGATAGTGCTGTTGCTGCTTCTGCTGCCACGGCTCCTTGTGACTAGAGCGCTGCTGCTGCTGTGCTGCTACTGCTCTGAACGCTTGTCTCACTACTTGATCAGCTCACACAGCCTCGCTTATCAGCAGTAATACAGCTGTCAAAGAAAAAACACCCTTGCACACTGCCTCAGACCCACAGATGAAAATGCAGCATTTTGAGTCGGACTAAAATAGGCACAGGGTACTTAATAATTCATAAGAAGGTAACATTGTGATTATTTCCTCCTCACTGGCGCGAGTGGCAACTTCCCCCGGTCATCCCTGCGCTTCCCGCAGACATCCCTCCTCCTGCTTAATCCACTTGTTTGGACGGCGCCTCCACTTCTTGACCTGAATAAAGTTGGTGTTAAAGGTTGTTCTGCCAAACATCCGGTGTTTGATGTGAATCGCAGGGGGTCGCTTTTCAATGCCACCCCCAACAAGGTCTCTAGAGAATGCCTAATTGAAACAATAATGAGGAGTACGAGAAGTGGAATTGAGCACAAGCAACTAGCTGGCAATCAATCTTGTCTTTGCAACAAAAAAGTAAAAGACTATTGATCGACCGAACGTGTCTGTCAGAGATTAAGAGCGGCAGTACAACGGTGTTTTCTTATCAGGAACTAATGGTAGCCTCACAAGACTCTTGCACGAATTTGAATTAGTGAATGCCTCCTGATCTGGACCCTGATGCTACTAAAGATGTTGAAATGAAGTATTGATCTGCCTCCGTCCCTATCCTTTACAGTGTGTGTCTTAGTGCTGTTAATGGCCCTTTTCCAAGTTGCCAAACAAAATTATGCAAATGCAAGGCAGAAAAGTGAGCCCTAATGCATGTTATTCCCCTTTAAATGGAATTAGTCATGCGGGTCACATCACAAGGGGCTGGGACCTCTGGAGAAAAGGCATATTTAAAAGTGAATTCAACCGCTCCAAACGCATGTGTCCAAGGGAGCAACAGAAATGAGAAATTACTCAAAACTGCATAATGAAGAAGGGTATAAAAGAAATCTTTTTCTTACCCGCCCAAACATCTGTCTTGATTATGTTGACCTATGAAACATCATAATTTTTGCTGTAAATAAAGATGAATTCTGGAATAACACCAAATGGTAAGAATAATCAGATCTAAATCAGATTAAAATTGTTTAATTGATAGCTTTGGCTGGTTAAAAACACCATCTCCTTTTGGGACAAAACAATGTAAAGCCAAAAATCCCCCAACTCTGCCCTTTTGCCTTTGTTTTTGTCATCGCAGTCCCTCAGATATTTGCTTTTTTATACTTTTTTAATAGTAGGATTGTCTTTTGATGGTGTGTTCTTCTGTTAGATAAACAGAGATATCTAGGATATTGCCTTTACTTGATAGAAGTGAAGCGTCCACGGTTTAGCTGTGCCTCTGGCAGGCACTGAGGTCTGCTAACCACAGAGTGTTTTATGTAGTCACTCCCAGAGGATGCTGGGCTTATTTACAGTCTTACAGAGGAAATGAAAGCTCACAGTCCACGCCATGACTAAATACCAAATATGAATAAAAAACACGCAGGCACATCTGGCATATGAAAACCATTCAAGGAGTGCATGGCATTATGTTTATTTGCCAGAGCCAATAACACTTCAAACCCCAGGCCTGTTTTGTGTTTGATGCCCTAAAAATGAGATACAATGGATTAAATGTCGCTGACCTTCAAGTTATTTTTTGACACTGTCAATAATGTCTTATTTTGGAACATTTAAATACATTAGGAGGGGCTTTTGCAGGGCTTCATGGTCACTTCTAACACAACCATAAATTCAACTTTATACAGTTTATGAATGCCATGACCTGAATGCTTTTCTCCTTTTTAAATACAAGGCTCAGCTGTGAATGAAAATGTTGCAAAAAAT
The DNA here is from genome assembly GCF_020085105.1 of Siniperca chuatsi. Lineage (NCBI taxonomy): Eukaryota > Metazoa > Chordata > Actinopteri > Centrarchiformes > Sinipercidae > Siniperca > Siniperca chuatsi. The sequence continues at coordinate 9,526,618 of NC_058053.1, read as the reverse complement.
GGTTGAGAAGGTTTAAATCGGTCTGTTTGATCTGTTTATTGAGAAGTAAAAATAGTTCATAGATCTGGAAGATCTGGATGGATGATGTCCTCCCTAAGAGAACAGGCAGACAGTTTTATCATCTCGTCCAAAAGCTCCATCTATTGGACGTCTCTGTGGTCAGTTGCTGCTTTGATGTAAACTGCAGTGTGGCAATTTAAGACACATTCAGCTCACTGTCCAAAATTTAAGGAGGATGGTTTAGGGTGGACATGCTCCCATCATCCTCATCATAACCAAAAGGAATTAAGTATCATTCATAAATATTCTTTGTTTGTAGAAAACCTCAACTTATTTTAAACCAGATTCTAAGAAATATAATTATTTAGTAAATACACCACAGGGTAGCTCTGAACAAAAGATGGAAACTGCAAAACCTAAAATTTCAAGATATTAGACAATAATGGACTTTTTGGGTATCAGGAATCTATGGAAAATGCAATAAAGGTTCCTGAGTTCCTGGAAAAGTCGCAGTGGAAACAGACAATTATATTGGTCTCGTGTTTTCAACAGGGCTATAAGAAAGCATACAGTATATGTTGGAATATTTATCAAAATCAATAAAGCATTTTATTTTGCCCCATTGGTAAGCGTAAGTAATCTATAACAGTCAAAAAACAACTAGAGAAGGCAAAACTTTGTTAAGAAAATGTGAGTGTGTTTGATTTGGTTGAACGACAACTTCAGTGCATATCATGGAACCTAAAAATCCATAATTAAGCAGCTCCAATTGTGTATATAATATCCAGATTGATTTTAGAAAGTCTGGACAGCCAAAAACCACATTAAATGCGATTTTTGCAAATTGGATCCAAGCCATTTGGAGGTGGTTTGAAATGCTTTTGCATCACTTACAACGCAACAACGTCAAATTCAGAGCGGCTGAGCAGAATCCATGCTGCTACTAGTAGAGCAGTGTGGAAGACAACAAAGAGAACAACAGTCCGTGGACAGATGCTGAAATAAAGTATAGGGGTATAAAATAGTGTGATGGAGGAGTTCTGCACCGTGACTTGACAGCGCGATTGTTTGCATGGCGAGATGATGGATCTCCATTTCTCATGCTTTCGCGTTGGAAAGCTGCATCACCACTGTACGTAGTTACTGATGCCTACATCGTTACCACAGCAACCCATGCAGATAGGTTAATGATGTCTGGACGCACAAATCCGATCTGATCATTTGCAAATAATGAAGTCTGACAGCGCTTTCACATCAATCAATTAAGAGTCAAAGCTGTATTTCCTGTTGGTTACATTGTTACATTTTGAGAGAAAGGAGGCTTATGGCAACATTTTGATGTTTGTGAATGTGGGACTGAGAACAGTTTCCATATTTTTCTAGTCTTAAAAAACACAGCTTCTCACTCTGCAAGTCTAAAGCCTCTCTAGTGGCCCCTGGAGGCTACAATGGTTATTAAACCCATGTACAGTTTGTCACTAAAGCAAGGGGTCTTTAAAATGAAATGGATTTATGCCCTTGAGAACATGAATATCAAATTTTAACATTTTTCTTGTGCACAAGTAGAAATTGAAAGCATTAATAGCCCATGAATAAAGTTTCTAATTCATTGGTGCTTGAGTATGTGCTGCAGATTTTTTTTTTATCATGGCTTCTAAGAAATGACGCTTTGAGTACCACAAGCCGAGTGCCATATAGTCCTATTATATTCAAAAAAGACAGATATCTCCAAAACTCGGCAACTCACACCTTTGTTGTAGCTTTGTTAACAAATATGGATTGAATTAAGCGTGGTGAATTTATAGTATTGGACAAGTAGAAAAACCATAAACGATGAAAGAGTGCAGGTCTAAAGTGAATAATCTTGACCGCGTTCCTCAAATAAATATGTCTTTAATCATCTTTAAAACTGTATGTGCTGCTGAAGGCAGTTTTGTACATTTATTAGATCGCCAAATAAACACAGCAATCTACTCACAGATAAAACATGTCATTAACATAACAGACATATCACAAATGCAGCTTTAATTGGACAATTTTATTTGGTGATGATCTACTGGTTACTTGTTTGTTCTGAAATGTCTTATGTTACTGCAATGTGATAAAATGCTGGAAAATACCTGAACAGGATGGAATTGAAGCCATGGTCAAGATTTACTATTTACTTTCAGTTTTGTGAAATTCTTGCAAATGGCCTTCAAAAAGCTGCTGGCAAGGATATTTTAAATCATTAATTGGCTGAACACCGCAGTTCCTACTTTCAATGTAAATAACAAAGTCAATTATCGGTCAGTTACTGAATTTGATTGATTGGTTTGTATTTATTTTTTTGCTAATACATGTCACACATTTACAGTGATGTAAAGTTACAGTGTTAAGATACATTGGAATTGTTATTTTGTATATTAGGACTTTGCTGTATCTTTGCTTCAATCCCTCTTCAATAAAACTGAATAAAAAAAGAAGCTACCTATGCACTGCAACTCAATCCCGAAGATGCAGCCACAAGATAGTCCTGTACAGTCCTGAAAGACTTGACATACACTTCCCATAGATAAGGAACACAAGCAGCTCAACTTTTAGACTTGCATATGTGTAATTTCTATTTGACAGGTATTAATACGTTGATAACAAATAATGAAGACTCAATGCAACAGAGGCTGCTGCTGCCTCAGCAGTAACACAGGCAGGTATCTGTGGTCAACAGAGAACCTGGCTCTGTCGAACCGGCAGGGGAAATGTCATATTTGCATAAAAGCCACGAAATATTGTATTTCTTGTTTTTCTGGATGTTTCATATTTGAAGGTGTGGAATTATGGAGGCTGCAGACAGCGGGCTGATATTTGCTCTTTTTTTCCTTGAGCAAACACCAGAGATCTCGGCTCAATGAGAGAAAGATTTAGATTGAACTGTTAAAATCTAATGAAGAAATGTACTAACGTCTGTGTTCACAAAGCCTTTCATTGTAGTGTTTTTTAAAAAAAATCTGATATTGATAGTGCTCACTTTTGCATGTTATAAGATTAAAATTTACCTTGGGGGTTAAAACTCATGTTTAAACGATGCCCTCTGTTTTATCACTCTTTTATCACTAAAATTAATGTAATAGTTTAACTTTAATTATCAATCATTGCTTGGATTTACCTGCTCAGTCTATTTTGTGGGTAGAGCTTTGTACACTGAGGGCTTTTCAGTATAATTTATGTTGTGATGGAAATTTCTGCAGTTTCTGAGCCTCAGTTGTTTAAGCTAGAAGCAAAGCTTTTTCGTCTTATTTACAAGAAATTTATGCACACCAAGATGTGCATAAACAAGCCATGACAAAGAGCGCTGCACATGCAAAAAGCCATTTTCATCACCATGGAAGCTGTAAAATGAATTCACAGTGGAAGGAATCCATGCCCCCTAAAGCCCATTTATAATATCAGGCTTCTCTGATCTGCACCAATGACATGGTAGTGCCCTTCCAACCCCCCCCACTGCCCTCACCGGTCTGTTTGATGATCACATCTGACCCATGCAAAATCACAAAAAGACCCGACTTTCAGTGATGCTGACAGCCATTCTCAATGCAAATCTGTCACATTTCAAAGGATCGTATATTGACAGGTTGTCGAGTCACAGTCGGTTCAAGCAAGTCATGGTATATGTAACTACTGTATTGGTCCTGTTATATGTAACTATTTGGTTTTTCACCATGCTTGTTCACGGTCCCCAAAAATTCACGTACAGCTGCCAAAATTATTGGTCTCCCCACTTTAAACTCCCCTCCTGTACCCTAACACAGAGAGCATGCACAGTTGTGACAGACTCCGACCACCCGCTCTACTGCCGCTTTACTCTCCTTCCCTTCAGCTGAAAATACAGGACAATCAGCCAGCAGGAGGGCTGGCTTCAGCGAAAGCTTTGTACCATCTTCTTTACATGCACTAAACAGCTCTCTCCTTTGTACAATCACTGTACATAATTGCAATCACTCAGCTACATATATCAACTACGTATATCTATATCTGTTGCATTGTGTATTGTTAGTGTGTGCATGGTGTTTGTGTGTATAGTGTGTATGTATGTGCTCTGTGTAATGCTGCAACTTATCTATCTATATACATATACACTGCAATAATTGGTAGTACTCACTCAGTGGCACACTGAGTGCAAATCCGATATGTATGCACTCTATTACAAATGAATATTGAATGTTTGAAATAAAATGAACATTTAATTTATATGGCATGACTATGAAGTCCACTCAGTGGCTTCTTGTTTTGATCAGCACTACTTGGCTGCTTTCCCCTCACTGATGGTTAGTGAATACTATGGCTTTCTATTCTGGTCATGGTGATGACATTGTACACTTTGTACAAAACCTAAGAGCATACAAGCATCAATGTACTGTTTCAAGAGAAATTAATTGCCTTTTCAAGTATCAGCAGTCTTTGAAATGATTAATGTAGAAGTTTAAGATTGAACATAATTTTCTGAGATTATAATCTATGAAACACAATAACAGGTTTGATGGCGCAGTAATATTAAAAAAGAAACTCTGGCAGAGACCAATGCATGCCACTTACTTTACACAAACAAAGACAGATAACGTTAATTTACCTACTAAATTTCACGACTCGTTTTGTGACTCTGAAAGTGGCATCTGAATAAATTTTAAAGATAGGTTTGGTCATGTGTCACATTTGTGTTCGCACCATAGAGGGTTCTCATGCTTGTTGTTGCAGAGTTGGTATCTTGAGGTTTAAAAAAAACAGGAAATTGACAATATAACATTGTCACTGCCGTATACGTTTAAATTTGGGTTTAATTACCTTTGGCAACTGACGTTGGCTGATGCAAGGCATCCATGTTTGTTTGGTTTTCAGGAACTTTTAAGCAACAATATTGGAGCTTTCAGAAAAATCAGAGTTTCGACTTGAATGTTGATTTGAACACAATTTACAAGTCAGAATTATGATAACTCCCAACTCCCAAGCTCACTGCTGGCAGGTGAGTAAAGCTGGTGGCACCATGTGTCACTTAGGTAGCCCCCTTAAGCCTACAGTAGAGTTAGCAGTGACAGACAGAAATAGATTATTATTTTCTAATCCAAGATGGTGGCCAAAAATATATGGTACCATGGGTCCTAGAAATTATTAAAATACCTAACTCTATATGTATTAGGTATTTTGTCTGTTATCTGTACTGTATTGTTGCATACAGTATTGTGTTCATTTTGCATGCCCACCAGAACAAGGTCTGTTAACCTCTTCTAGTCTACGACTCCATTTTTAGGTACAAAAAATCAGACAGTTGGACAGCTGTCAAAGTGTACTATCAAATTTAATATGGCCTATGTGACACACAGCACATATTTCTCATTCTGTAGAAAGTGGAGACAGCTCCAAATGGATTGTTTATAAATTACAATTTATCTCAAACACACTTTTTTAATTAGAAAAACTGCATATCAAAAAAATAAATAGAATTAGAAATCCCCCCCCAAACACACTTATGTATCGCGCACATGTGGGGTCCAGACCTCACAATTTAAATTTTAACACTTTTGACTCATGATTTATTGGCATTAATCATCTACACTCTGATCAAGGCTACATAGCTGGAGTTGAAGTGAGACATTGGTGTGTCTATTAAAAGATAAAAACTTGATTTATTTAATTCGATTTTATAGTTGTTGTCTTTGCATGTCTAGGTCCCATGTCTTTGCATGTCTAGGTCCCATGTTCCCAATCTGGGGTTTTTTTTGTTTGTCAGTTTTGTATTTTTTGTCTGTTCTTTTCTATTATATATTTGGACACATGTTTTAAGTGTATGTTGTTTGTGACTAACTAATTGTAAAATGTGGGTATGTTCTAAATTTTGTGGTATAGTAAATCCATAGTTTCCATAGTCCTTACCAATTTACGTGTTTACGAGAACATGAGCAGCTTTGCATGTGGCCAATAGTAACAGCGAGCAAAAGGCTTAAAGTAGATAAAGCACAGCAGGCCACCAATTAGGTGGTTTGAAAGTTAAGGCAAAGAAATAAGTATAACAAAAATAATGACCCATCCCTAAGCTAATAGAAAATGGAAGAGGTTTGAAATTTTGTTTACATAAAATGATAAGGCCTGGTGAAACGACTCCACACACAATGAGACAGAATGATCAAAGTAAACCACAGCTGTGCTCATGCGAACCCACACAGTCTAAATGTCTGTTCATTTGCGATTTTGGATTAGGCTGATTCTACTGTGAAACTGCAGAGGGGAATTTGGAGGCATTCACTCACCACTTCATTGCAAATTCAGAACACTTGAGTTTTACTGTAGCTTTCATCACTATGAAAATGCTGAAATGACTGGTGTAGCTTGCTAGGTAACATATCAGCTTGAATTAATGCTGAGATTGGACATGGTGTGGTTCAGTAGCTTAGTTCAGCCTTTGCGAGCACAAATTCTGCTACCATGTTATAATAGTAGATGAAAGTCAGAGGTTCCACTGCCCAATGAGAGCTCTCATTATTAATGTTGTACTATCTTCTGAAGGACCATATGGGTACTCATTTTTCTGTATATGTAAGACCACACTGCTTAAAGGGAAAAGAAAAATATGGGAAGCTTGTGCAGTGGACTGAGGAATTGCCATGCTTTGCACATGAGTGCAAAGAGCAGGGTTCAGTGATTTTTTTTTATAGCCCTGAGGATCACTTCTCTTCAAGTCCACACATAGCATGCTGCTTGATGCAGGAATGCAACATATTACTCATAGATGCACCCTCAATATTTATATGCAAAACAGAGAAAAAAGTTAAACAATGAACGTGACCACTGTGTCATTTGCCGGAGGTAAAAGAATTGTGCATTTGCCATAACCTCTCCAGAGGATTGAAATATGTGTCAGAACAGGAAGAGGGCTGAATCTGCCATCAACTTGTCTTGTTCATGTCACCAGATGAATGTCAATGATTTCTCCAAACTGACTAGCAAGTATACTCTCATGAGAGCAAAAGAAATGGAAGTAAATGTAAAATTATTGATCTAAGTGCAGAATTAAAAAAAGTTGGCTGTTGACAAAGGGCACCCAATAATCGACTTGCAAAATAGCAGGGATCTGCCTTTATAGCTGAAGGTCACAGCAGCAAAGCTTCCTCCTTCTAAAGTGCATTTTTTAGTTCTCTAAACTGACCCCCGCATGAAAAATGAAAGAAATTCCCTCTTTCCCATAAGCAAGCGGAACAAAAGCTAAATGTCACCAGTTGAATCTTTTCTGCCCAAAAAAACATTCATGCGAAACAGCTACAATATATGTAGTTTATTGTAAATAATAAATGAGCTTACTTCTAACAGCCTTTTAATAAAACAATCTCACTCAGTTCATGGTGTCAGGTTTTCTGAGCGGGTTGCAATAGGACGAGGAGGCAATGTCAAGACAACACGACTGGAAGCTATATCAGAGTTGACTGAAGCTGGGAACAGCCCTGAGGACTGTTAGAAACCTACATAATGGTACCAGACATAGATTCAACCCAATCGCCAGAATAAAATATGTTTCTGCAAACTATGGATACGTTGAATCTCTGCGTTTCAAATGCTGTGATTAAGGTCTGGTTATGTTTATACTCAAAAACCACTTGATTAGGCTTCGGTAAAGATGATTTGGTTTAAAATACCAGTTTTGTCACTACAAAAACAGGTACAAACGTCCAGTTTTGTAGGTTGAAACAGGAAGCTAACAGTGGTCTCGAACATGGATCTCTGCTCCTTTTGCAACTCCAGCCATCTGACTACCGATCACACCACAAAAATAAAAATGTGTTTTTTCAGGGAGTCACTTGCTGTAACTATTGTGTGGCAAACAGCCGCACTCAGTGACTGTGTGTAGTCTTGTAATCGCAGTGAGGTTGCCAGGTTTGGTACCATTGTACCTGGTTAAAGACCAAAACCTGTGCTGACCGAACACATGTGGCAACCTTCACTGTAGGCTACCATGCACTAGTACATGGATAAACAGTTGCAGCAGTCCCCCTAAAGACACACATTGTTGTTTTTACATTTCTGTTTGCTTACAGATATAAAATAAAAAAGAGATACAAAGTGTTAGTTAGTGAGGTTTAGAGTTGTTAGAAGGCATTTATTTAACTTTGCAGTAGACAGGCTAGCTGTTTCCCCGTGCTTCCGATCTTTGCGCTAAGCTAGGCTAACCACATCCTCTCTGTACTCTCTCTCTCTGTACTTAATGCACAGAAATTAGAGTGGATTAGAGTATCAAACTCCTCATCTCACAAAAACATACTATTTTAGCCATGTCACTCTTTTTGCCTTCAAGTAATGTAATGCAGAACTACCCAGCAATTATCGTTTAGAGTACTTTGCTGAGGAGCATGTGATTACAGTGACTGAGCTGATGAGGCTATACTGTTATCATCATCTACCTGTTAGCATTTGATATCTTGATGTTGAGCAGGGGATCTCATTATTGGACAGATGCTGACTTGTTATTCTGCTCACAACCTATCAGTGCAGGACAGATGGGATGGAGGGACGGGATTGGAAGCCTGGGAGGTAGCGCTAACCCTCTTCCCCTCCCCATCAGCTACATCAACAACATGCCACACGCATCATGGGCCCGACCCATCCTCTACTCTGACAGAGGCTCACCTGCCCTCAAGCCCCCCAGAACAACAGGGCACACTCCCCTACCAGCTGTGTCGAACAGCCTGCGCCACTGGCCCGCTGAAGCCTGAACAAATTCTCCACTAGCCACAGGGAGACTTCTCGTTCATTAGGGCTGTGACATTTTATAAACAATGGCATAAATAACTACTGTCTGGAAAAATGTTCAGAAGACTGTGAGGAGAATAAAAAGTCTTAGAGCGCAAAGGAGTCACAACCATAGATGTAGGTACTGAGATGATCTTTGGTAATAGACAATATCACAATATTGTAAGATAATTAAGATAAGATAATTTCATTCTATTTTTAGGGTGTGACTTTTAAAAGTCACACCCTAAACTGTAGAACTGTAAAAATGTACAGTTCTTTTTTCTGTTGATCAGTGAGTGCTGCCCTTATCAAATAAACTAATGAAGTAAATCAAAAAAATAATGTTGACAAATCACTGCTTGAACTTAAAAAAATGGATTTATAAATTAGATACACTGTTTTCAAAAGGTTTAAATGAGGACCATAATCTTGTTCCTTTTATAATCTATATATCTTGTCCAGTGAAGTAAACATACAGTTGTACAGTAGACCGATTGTGTATTAAGGTCCGTGGTTGGCTATGAGGTGAATTCAAGAAGGTCTTATAATGAAACCTACCTTTTACATGTTGTTTTTTTTTTTCAAATTTTGATGTTTGATACAATTTTATCAATGTACTTACAACATTTATGTAGGAAATTAATGTTGTTCCTTTGTTGCAATCTTCATGTGCTTGTCCTATAAAGGAAACACACACTGTTGTATGCTACTGATTTATCACTGGTATATGAAGTTAAAGTTACTCCAGTGTTTTTGTATTGTACTTCCATAAAGTTAGGAGACACACAACAGACAAATTTAAAAAAGAATCATCAAAACTGAAGCAACTGACACACACTAGAGCCTACACTTCCCATAATGCAACTCATCTTTCATTAGACTGTCCCTGCCTGGTAAACACCCATATCTTTCAAACTCCACGCATTCTGTTTGCGTATGACATCATCAGGGTTATTTTCTTAAGCTTTAGAAAGTTTCTAGCTAAAGACAACATTAACAACTGTTTTCACAGTTACTCCTCATGACAAGTAAACTGAACTTTATGTGTAAAAATTAGAGTGGCCCTTTAAATTTTGGAAGGTTCAAGAAAGGCGCCTATATTGTTATATTATGTATTTATTTTTATTATAATAATATTATTTTATTATTTCAACCTTTGATATAACTGTAGTGTCAATGTAGTTATAACGTGTGTGTATAAAGTGTTTACTGTAGTGTCCAGGGAGGTGATTTAGAGGCGGGAATAAAAGGTGTATCTTGGTACACTGATGAAGGTCACAGGCTAAAGCATTTATACTTGTGTCGGCTGCTCATTAAATTGACTGAAGAGCCTTTGGCATCATGTGGTTTTTTTTTTTTTTTTGAGTGCAAACCTGAAACTATTTACTATCAGCTGTGCAGAACAGCCTGCTTCACTGCCCCACTGAAGCCTGAACAAATTCTCTGCTTGCCACTGGGAGACAGTTTGTGATTCTGTGTACTTTAGGTTTGTGAGATTTTATAAACAAATGGCATAAGTGCTCTAAGTACAGCATGCACATGTAGTGAGTAAGTCTAATGCATCACAAATTAGTTTTTCCAACTGATGAATACTAATACGTTATTTTGAGAGGCGAGATTGTCTTGTTTTGGTTAAGTCTTGTTTTTGAGAAATGGAAAACTGCTTATTCGATTGCTTTAACTTTTTCCATCCAAAGAATGCAAATGATGTGGCTGTTTAGTAAAGTCAGAGACAAAAAGGAAAAACAAACTTCTATCGACATCAAAATAAATATAAAAAGCACCAATTTTCAATCTGTGTGGGGTTGTGTCACTACTAAGTGGAGACTGTCATTGCCTCTTGCTTCTGGAGAAACTGAAGCTGTAGTCTGTAAGGAGGGTCTGATACTTGGATGGATGATGAAAGTACGCAGGACCTAGACAGCCAAGTCCCAGAGGGCAGTCCTGACGCAAGATATTAGAACCTGAATAAATCATGTAACGTTGCTGTATCATCCCTGCCCTGATCAATCTCGCCCGATCAATACATCAGTCTTCAGGCATGATATCTGAGGGACAGCAGAGCTGGCACCTGGCCATTAGCATCAGGTGAATGATTGGCTGACAAAGAGGCTGGGTGGGGGCAAGGGGGGAAATTACAGCAGGGGCAACAAGGGGTGAAAACCATAAATATTGCAAAACAGTCACCCAATAATGGAATTCTTGCAATCGCAAATAGAGACAGATCAATTTTACACTATTTGGTAAGCTTTCGCATCAGCCATCTGCTCTGTGCAAACTCTGGAGATGGGTACTGCTTATTGTTTCTTCGACTAATACCCTACTCTAGGTCAGTTGTTCATAACAAAATCTGGCTATTCACAGCATAATGTTCAGTTATCTGACAACACCTCATATTGTTCAGTCAGTTTATGAATGCCCGTCGATTCTTATTTGTTCTGTGGAGCAAAGATAAAGAAAGCAATAATCCTTTGTATTAAAAGTATTGCCATGGCTCCTTCAGTTCATCAAAGCACTCTGTGAAATAATAACACACTGTGCTACTAGTTGTTGATTAATTCATGTTACACTTGCTCACAGCAGGAACAAAGAGTCTCACTCTGCAATCTCACAGGGACTTATTTCCTCATTTTCCTCATTAGGGAACATTTTAACTTCCCTGTGTATCATTTTGTTTCTACTGTATACATACTGCATATTTTACTCACTTTAGAGGCAACTTTAAGGTGACGACTTACTGGGTGCTTGTTTTTCTCTTAATATTCTTTGGACATTGTCGCTAATTATTTGGTTATTAGAACCTTATTACCCAATTAACAAATCCATATTTGTTGGTATGTTGGCACATCAGTCATCACTTGTAAATTGTTGCTGTTTACAAAATACAATTTTTCTATTGCCTCATAATGGTTTATTTCAAAATTGAGCTATGTTTTTCACTAATAGGTCTTTTTTCATGAAATACATTTTGACATGTCACAGTAGGAAAAACCCAGGTGTAAATAAAATAAATGTCGACTGAACTGGGATACTTAAATAGAACAGAGCCATTATTAATGTTATTAGTAACACCTGTGCTTTTCCTGCTATGACAAGTCAAAATGTCTGCTGTGAAAATGGTCTGTGACTTTTGTATTACAACTTAGAGAAAATAACAGTTTAATAACAGGTGTAGGTCTACAGTCAACCATAGTAATAATTTCCTTTGTGGACTATAAGCCAGTAGTTTTTGAATGCAGGCGACTAGTCGGGGTTGGGTGGATCATCGCTGGGCACTGCCAAACTGGCGTGGATAATGGACTATAGGACTATAGGGATGGATGAGTAGGCCTGACACTTGTGACTATTGAATAAGGCACACAACAAATAAAGTCCTCGCAAGTATCGCCTACTTGCGATATATTATTGTTTTCTCTGATCGGAGTTTTGGTAAAATTTTAGAAACATTGCTTCGGTATTGCTTAAAGCTCCCGTCTGACAGTAATGCTTTGTACACATTTACACAACCATGGCAAACCACCGACCAGCATTAAATTTATCGAGCTTCAGCACCAAAAAGTTTGCCTCAGCTCTCACACTTGGGTTATTTCTTTGGAATATCCAGTTTACAGGTAGACTCCTGTTTTTTGATATGAAAATGTGTCTGTATGGCTCAGTGAAGAAGTGAATGAGGACAACACTAAATGCAAGGGTGGGCTATTTGCAAAGTTAAAAGTTTGATTTCCGATAAAGGCATTCACAAATAGCATATGAGGAAGAATCGGTGGCCCATCTACTGATCTTTTCAACTCATTTTGTGGCTCTAATGAGATTTTCCATTATGCAGCTGAAAATAGAGAAAACTATAGTTTTTCCAAGAAAACTGGCTTAAAAAACACATGACTGTGGATGATTCAAAAAGTCCTCATACATGTACAAGCATTTTCTTAATCTGCTGCCCCTACATAATTAAAGTTATAATCTTTAAGATTTTAATGAAATCAAACCATCAACACACGTACGCACAATAACCACAGGCAACTGCTCTTTAAAAGATACAATAGCATTTATTTAACCTTAGCACTGATTAACAATCAATAACATCAGCTCATCATCAACAACCACTACCGTCAAGTCTAAACACCTGATGACGTGGTACCGAGACAAATGGAATGTGCTAAACACAAAAAAACCCACACAGCAATTAGGACACAGTGGTCTGTTACTCTCCAAAATAAGCAAAGCACAATTCACAACAATGAAGCTTAGATCAAATAACACACAGTTAGAAAATCTATCTCTGCCCAGACGCAGTCCTCTTATTTGAAAATCACTCTTGGTTAGCGACTGTATGCATCAGTCCATTTGGGTTATCTGGGGAAGTCCTCGCAAGCTCGGATACTGACGGAGCCGGGTCCACACTATTGGAGGCTCCAATGGCAAAACCGTTCCTTCGAGTGGCAGCAAAGGGAAGCAGTGGTAGATGTGGGGAGTCTGTTACTCTCCATGCAGGAAACGGTCAGTCCGTGTCTCTTCCTTCTGCAGGTACGGAATCGTTATGGGGAATAAACAATCAGGACCCAAAAGTGTGTTCAGCAAACACCAAAACAGCTTGTTGCTCGTCCAGTGAGTGAAGACTCTTCACGTGATGTGCCTTCCTGTCGTAACGGGGGTTACAGTGGAAAAGACAATGAGCAGTTTGTGGGGCTAGGCTTTATAGACGTGATGTCGTCACAGCTGTGCGCCGAGATTTCATGCTCCATATTGCGCGTCTCATCCAATAGGCGTCCGGCGTTTAGATTCAACTGAAATCTCGTGTTGGATTCCAACGGGATCTCGCATCAGTCTTAAACCTAGGTGTGAATGAATGGCTGTGGGGACTTGGCACCGTTCTGCTGTCTGTCCTTTGTTTCTCAGTCAAGCCTCTTAGTGAAGGCTTCAGCTTTAGCAGGTAGGCCCAACACAGCCATACCACAGCTGTATTAAGTTGCTGCTAATTCAAACGTAACATTTTCATTGTTGAAGTCTTCGTTCAGTCTGACTTTTCACTGCACTAAAATTGTGTCCTCAGACAGAACGCAGAGTGAATTTTTGAGGCACCTTAATCACATATGAAGTCAATGCAAAGATGCGAGTTGGGGCTAAGACACGTCAGTATGAGTTGAAAATGTTTCGACTTGAGCAGAAAATTTGCAATTACCCTGAGGCTTTAAGACTCCAGTCCCTGAATATAAGGAGAAACAGATAGCATTCTAGAAGAAATAGTAGAAAGAACTGGAGTGCCTGGTAAGTTTTGAGATCAGTCAGAGGCCGAGCTGTCACACAGACTGTCTGAAAGTCATGCCACTTAGACACCAAACAAACACATTGGTCATTTTTTGGTCAAGTTTATTATTATTATTTAAATAGTTTCGTCAAATGGCCAATGCTGTTTTTTTCTAGAGGCAGTCTCACAATCTGAAAATGGTGAATATTCTCTCTTTTACTGTGATTTTTTAAAATATTTATTGGATTGAATGGTAATATATTTTTTATAATAATGAAAATAAAGATAGTTCATCAATTCTTAATGGCACTTATTTATTCATTGCTAATCTGAGGTAATTACTGAGTTAAGTGCCATTGGATGAATGTGATTTCAGGATTTTGTTCAGTTGTTTTGGCTGGTTTGAGCTTTGTTGACATTTATTCCAACAAAGTTTTGCCACGCTCCTGGTCTGTAAGCAGTCCTTCTAGCATGAAAATAATTCGAAATAAACAGCTGCAGGCTTATTAATTGAGCCATATGTTCAGGCCAGAGGCTTTGTAATCCAGAGGTGTATTGCTGTTAATCAAGATAACCTTTTTCCCTAGCCTTTTTTCAAAACTAAAGCTAAACTAATTCAAATCTAACATAAATACTACTGAAATGGAATGAAATGAAATAAATCATTTCTTACTTTCTTCATTACGCTTAAATGAAAGAAGAGTTCAGGAAGTCTTGCCTATCGTGCCAAATATACCAAGACAGCTACTGAACATAGCAGCTGATTTCACTGATTAGTTCCCCCTACCAATTTAAATGTGTTAATCCATTCATCCAGCACACTGTTGGCTATCCCTGCTGCAGTAGATAATGTGTGGACGTAAGTGTTAGAAGGAGGAAATGCAACAAATGTCTTGTATTAGTGAGGATATATATTTTATAATTTGGTAGATTATTTCTACAGTATATGCTTTCTCTAATCTATTTTTTCAATTTGGCATTAGCACTACAAAAGAAACATAATCCTTAAAAGGTAAGTGGGTAAAAAAAAGCCAAAATTGGAGGGGACTGTCTCTTTGACAGGTCAGAAATCACAAAAAAATCAAATTTTCTCACCCAAACAAGATTGGCTTTAAATCAAGGGAAGGGGAATATTTTTAATCTAGGAAGTACTTTGCCTATGAATTAATGGTGGGTCTTTTGACAGACTGCAGCACTAATAAGATCAGCACAATGCATAATGGCAGGTGACCTTTTACAGCGCTTTTGGCTTCACCTCCAGATTGGAACATTTAGCTGTCGCTGTGGCCAATTATTTCTCAGGTACCTCCTGTTGTGCAGGATAATAACACTTAATTAGCCAGAGAATGCGGGGGAGGGGGGGAATGCAGGGTGAGGGGACGGGACACACGACTACACTGTCTCTCATTTGCCCCTCATCTCCCACTCTCTCTATCTCTCTCTCTTTCCCTGTTGGAATGCAGCTCTCTGACAGCGTTTGCAGTGAGAGTCAATCATGTTCACTCTACTGCCTCAACACTCACCTGCACAGCGAGGGGTCCTGGGCCTGTGCAGTCTGGCCTGGCGATAATCAGGGTATTCACAGGTATCATGCTTTCAAGGGACGTGGAGGTCACATCAGCAGCGGGCAGGAGAGAGGATGAGGGCCCATCTGCCTCTCTAGCCCAAAGGCTACTCTCATCATCATCATCATCCAGCAGGGCAGAAACATTGGAGGACAGATTAGCCAGCAGCCACTGAAATGCTGTATACACTCCATTCCTGCAAACTGTGTCGACTCTGACACAGTTGGTGCTTTAAGCTACATGCTAACGCCAGCATGCTAACATGCTCAAAATGACAATGCTAACATGCTGATTTAAAACAGGTATAATGTTTACCCTGTTCACCATCTTAGTTTAGCATGTCAGCATGTTAACATTTGCTAATTAGCAGTAAACAAAGTACAGCTGAGGCTGATGGGAATGTAATTTGTTTTGCAGGTATTTGGTCATAAACCAAATTATTGGACAAATAAAAAATTTGAGTTGATAGTGGTGCAAGAGGAAAAGTTAAGGGATCACCAAAGTTATAACAAATCATCCTGAGGGGAACATGAATGTCTGTAGCGAATTTCACGGCAATCCATCCAATATTTGTTGAGATATTTCCGTCTGGTGGACCGACCGACAGACCGATGTTGCCCTACCTAGACATATGCCACTAGCGTGGCTGAAAATGTTGCTGTGTTTCAGGATAAGAGGAAAACGAAGCCACGCGTTGGTGGGAGGAGATACACAGTAACTGATTGAAAATGTCACAGTAGTCATGTGGTAGCTCAGTAGTCGTGAAAGATCAGGATCAGATCTTAATCATCTAAAGTGGCTTTTAATTCATGAATTTAAAATTCACCACTTCACAAAGTGCAGCATGTATTACTCATTTTTTGTAAGAAGTGCTGATGGTTTCAGTCTGACTAATGATACATGTTTTTATTGTCTTACACTGATGTTGTGTGTGGATTTCCTTCTTCTGCTTGTGTTGACACAATGGCAACTCATGGCACCAGGTAGCAGTATTGAAAAAAATAACTCATATCCTCACATGAACAGTAATTATGACAGGGAACTGCCATATTTTCTGAGTTGGAAGTTTGTAATCATGGATCAACCTGACTTGAATACAACAGTAGGCAACAGCTGTTAAGGATTTTGTCTCATCAGAATTTAATAGGCATGGTTAACTTGAGTTCACTTTCTAGTCAGCTAACATCACCTTCACTGGTTGGCTAACGACCTCCTCCACAGCAACATCCAAAAACACATTCTTCCCTGACCCATGACACTGACAAAATAACACTCCTTCCTGCAAAAGATAATCAGACTTGTTTGATCAGCAAAACTCAATCACTGATGTACTGATCACCTCATGCTCTCTGGTTCACACTGTCTTGACTGTCTCTAACATCTCACACCCTGGATACCAAAGGGTCCAAACAACTGATTGGACAGGACAAAATGTGATTACATTTTCTCCTTGATGAAGCTGGGATGATAGTGGAACCAGCTATGCATTTCACCAAGTAGACCACAACTTTTCTTACAATAATTTGAGGCTACAAAGAAACAGGATCTAAAACTAACAAACCAGAAAGACACTTGAACATGAGTCAATTACAACTTAGAAAATGTGACCACTGCTATGTCCAGAGAACAAAGGGCTCTTGACTTACATTGACCAAATGCATTAGTGTAATAGTCAGTGGTGGATCCCCACGAGATGTTCCTAAAATGCAGTTCTCATAGGAATCCAGGAATCTGTAATTCAAACTGATTTGCAATTATACTTTTAATAAAAAGACTGAATAATTTTTGTGTCACATAACAGTGTCTGTAATTGTATTGCATTGCCACAGTCACCTCTTGAACAATTGTCATAAAATTATTTCATCCTTGTCTTGTTTATTGGCAGTGCTTTATAGTGAGGGTAGGTTATTTACAGTATGTATGAATAACAAGATTGTGAATGTCAAGTATTTGATACACAGATTGGTGCATTTTAATGTGAGCTAAATCTTTAAAATGACATCTGTTAGTGCATGAAGTTGCATAGTTTGTTGCATTGTCATATCTGTACTTATATGAATGGGTATGATATTTGTGATCATGTACACATTATTGAGGCTAGATAAGAGATGTGTTTAAGTCACTTATCTGTATGATAAGATATGACTGGTTTTTTAATTTAATGTAGTATAAATCTATTGCATAAACATCGTCCTGTGGTTAACTATAATTAAATGTTAAATGTGTTTTTTTTCACCACGTTATGTTACTTCAAGTCTGAAGAGGTAAACTTTGGCTGTAAAATTACATCAAATGCCCCACTTTGGGTGACGTGGTTTCAAAAGCTTTGTATGTGTAATTCAAGTAAATGATAAATAAAATTAAATTATGATGAAATTTGTTATCGTGCTTTCCGTAATAATGATAATAATAAAATCATGTTTAATATCCTGGATGATGATGTATTTGAGTTTTACTGCCTTATCTTTGATTGATGCCCTATTATAGCTTCTTTTTTAGGAGAACATTAACTGTAAATAATAACAATATAGATTAAACTTAGTTTCTTTCTTCCTTTCAGGCTGTCTACAGCCCCAACAACCTCTTCCATCAGGTGGGGCAAAGTGTATGTAGCCTAAGAGGCAAAACACAGGGCAAAAAAAAAAGAAAGCACTTTCTGCACCACTCACAACCACAGTTAATACGACTCTTAACATTTTTATCAACTCTTCCCCTCACTCATCTGGACTTGGTGGCTGGACATTGAGAGGACAATGTTTAGTGAGATCTGAAAGTATGGGGGACAAACAGAGGATTTTGAAAAGTGAGGGGGACATGTCCCACCCCATCCCCAGTAGAAATTATGCCCTTGCATGGTTTACTCACAAATGTTTCTCATGCCACATTGCTGCTAAACTGTGCACTCCTAATGTCAGGGATAATTTAACTGGCCCCTCTAAAAGAACAACTGGTCAGTCTGACACCTGTGGTTTAAACCACATGTTATATTGTGTAAGTATAGCTTTATAGCATTAAGATTTAATTTGGGAATCGCACAAATATAATTAACCAACTTATTTATTTTACTGGTCTCACAATAAAACACAATTAGGCACTGTAGCTCTCTCTGCATGCTGTGTGTGTGGCTTGTCGTTTGTCCTGAGTGTATGGGACTTTTTGTGTTTCAGTTTTTTACATTTTTGACACAAAAAGGACACCAAGAAAATCCACTTTGAGTATTATAATGTGGGATGCTGCATGATTTGTAGTCTTCACATAATCTTCAAATATGTGCCTCTCCAGGGTTAAAAACTCTTAACCTATGTCTTCTCATATACTACTGTACGGATCCAGTATATTTATAAAACATCTTTATCAGTCAATTCAACTAAAATGTTACTGAATCACTTTCAGGCTTTCAGTGCAGCCTAGTGAGTATTTAGCGATTAACTGCACACAAGCAGCTTTTCAAATATGTCCATAATGGTATAATGTGAAGCCTTTTTGAGATTTAGTGCAGACCTACTGTAATATGTACTTCCTTGTAAAAATGCCTGCTGCCACAGTAAATGTTTCTAGTAAAAAGGCCACCAGAATGAGAATCAGGTCCATCAATTATATTTTAAAGGTCAAACAAACCCATACATAGGGTACAGAGCTTCAATGTTTTTGCTCCACTTTTCTCTGTATGTTTTTTTTTTGGTTACAATTTTCACCACCATAGAGAAATTCAACATTCATCACATCTTTTCAGCCAACCTTGGGCTAAAAATAGGGCAGAGATACCATAAATTGCTAAATGGTACACACTATTTCCCTTTTGATGTGGACACAGTGAAAGTCAAAGCCTTGGCAAACTAGCTGATGTCTGTGGTCTTGGTCAATCATTGTAAAAATGGCAGCCAGCAGTGCTGAGATCAGAACAATAGCACAGACAGTCAGTAAATTACTTCAGTCAGTCATCAATTACCCAGAAGACTGTGTGGGAAGTACAAAAGCCACCTAATTACATTTAATCTCGACTTTAGATGTAAAACAGGAGGTTAACATAATATCACTTAACCATCTTCATGGTTCAGTGATGCCAAATGACTAGGCTAATGAAAGCCAGTCTGCCTCACTAACACCCTCTGACTGGTCATTTTTTGTGAGACAAGGCACTCTTGAAAATCCAATTTTCTGTGTGCTTGGTTTCTTTTTTATGTCTATTCACTTGTCATGTCTTACGTCAAAGAGATTATTATTTTTTTTTGCCGTTTTCCAGCCTCTCTCTAAATCTATCATTTATAGCAGGTACAACACTTGGATAGGGCAAATCCTTTCTGCATGAGCTCCCCTTCTGTGGCAAGGACTTGAAAGGGGATGGAAACTGTTGAGCAGAAGGAATGAGTTCTGGGGTTTTGAATATGTCATTGGCGTTATAATCTCAGGAGGTAAAACTACAGTACAGTTGAAAACACTGACATTAAGAATTTAAATCATTTGGGAATCAAGCAGGAAAACCCTCTACAAACTGCACTTTTAAAAAGAAACTAAACAAAGCTTTAAAACCCACATCGGGAACATATACATAGGCATAAACCTAACTCCTGCACAGGGGTTACGTGTCTCACTGGTTGTCACATCACAGTCATAGATCATGAGGAGTTATTACGGTTGTAGCTTGTAATGGGTCTGTACAGGTAATGGGAGAATGGGCCGAATGTGACAGACAAATGGCCAATTTTCTCCCCTAACCTCAGAGGGCCTCTAATACTCCCCCATATGCTTTGTGCTCTTATAAGATACATCGCAGGACTTTGGAGCTCTCATTTTAGGCAGCACATTTCTAGTAAAAAGGACTATATGAAGGAAGATCAATCAGAAAAATGGCACATGAAAAATTATGTTGTAAAAAATACAAAACAAACCCAAACACCAGAACAGGGTTTGTAACAAATAATACATTGATGTTGAAAACCCTGTCAGATGTTGCTGTGAGCCTTGTTATATTTAGACAATTATCCCAACAATGTTTACAGAGACCTTCCCAATGCGTCGAGGCAAACTCTATAGTAACTTCAAGTGCTTTCACCATTGAACTGTATAACAAAGCATATACCACCTACTGTAAGCATGTTTATAAATAAGTGACTTGCCCTGAGGCTGACATTGACAGCAGTCTGTGCACAGAACCTGATGAATCTCAATTAGGTTTTTAGGGCTACATTAGATTGGTTTTGACCCTTTAAAACATCATCACTGCCATTATCATTAACAGCAATGAAACAACATTACAACCCTCTTTTCTGATCACTTTTAACACAGAACTAACACTGGCTAATATGGCTAATTTAGTCTGTTATCTTGAACATCTTGAAGTGGCTTTTATATAAGCTTTATTGTTATTGCTGATTGAGAGCTATTTGGTTCTAGTTAAAGGAATAGTTCCACATTTTGCAAAATATGCTTTCTGGCTCATTGTGGTTTTACAAGGGGTTATATGTGAGACTATTTTGCAGTGATGTCCAAGAAATAGCCTGGCTGAACTCCTGCAACACCACAACATGTAATTTTAATGCTTCGGTTAGTGTACGAATTAAATAAACAAGATATAATGTATTAATTAGTGAGCTTTAGAGGTGCTAGAAGGCAAATTTTTGTTAGCTTTGGACAGAGCCAGGATGGCTGTTTTCCCTTGTTTCCAGTCTTTCTGCTAAGCTAAGCTAACTGGCTGTAGCTTTATATTTACCATACACTGGTATCAATATTCTCATTTCTCAGCAAGAAAGCAAAAAAGTTGAACTATTCCTTTAAGAGTCTGGAAGCTTTTCTGACATCACATTAAACAGTTTGTAGCTCTTAATCATCAGTATGAATTTGTCAAAATCAACCTGGGCTCCTAAAATTAACCTTGTCATGATATAAAAACCATCTCTTTCCTTAAGCTTCATCCACCTTTGTCTGTTTTTCCTCTGACAACTTGAGTATTGCTGACCTTTTGTGTAAAATCCCTCTTTCGGGTAATTCAGATTGGACCAAAAAGAACAAGATAGAGAGGGAAAGAAGGGTCCCTGTCGACACCTTGTTCCAATACTCCACACCAGCTGCAGGCTAGTTTAAGCCTCTGGGGTTAATCTGCCATTTAGTAGCAAACAAGAACCACATTAAATATATTTCCACTCAACAAAGCCCTCTGCAAGAAATGTTCTGCTGGACTCTGATTATGTTCAAGGGCTCACACTTATGCTTGAACAGAAGGGTGTCTTCTGCCAAGACTATGCTGATTTTCATTCAAAGAATTATGCCATCACTGGCATGAGGGCAAGTGCTCCTGCCCTTTGAGCTGTGTGTGCCAAAGTGCCCTATTTTAAAATCTTTATTCAGCTAGCATATGACAGTGACCTTGTGGGACACCTCCATGCTTACTTTTTACCCTAATGTCACAACAGAAGGGAACCTGAGCGAACCAAATGACCCTAAACATGGGCTTTTCACCCCTGCCCCTTAGAGAATCTATGCATGCCGCAGATATGTGTGACCAAACAACAATAAATTAATGCCGTTTATTGCTTGAGTTTCTTTATGGTAATGTGAAACATCCACTGAAATTCAGAATATAATTATAGACTGCAAAAATCTATTGTTTGCACATTAGATCTAGATTTCTTACGCACTGTAACAGAATACTGCATGTGTTGCAAATATGTTTATCAATTGTCTGTAAATAATAGTAACCTGCATCAACAAATAATTCCACCAACACAGTTTTGTGGCCTAGTCAGCCTTGCACCGTTATATACTGTACAGCATGCTGTGTTCACTGTTGCTTAATCTTTCCCTCATCATTAGTTGTGCCACATTATCGACGTAAAATAAAAGATTAATGTGTTCTGTGGTTATACCTTCAGCATAAACCTCTCCCCTAATTCAATGTCCACTGCTTACAGGCTATTGTGCATGTGAGCAGAATACTAATGTCACTCCAAGGACCTGATGGCTTTGAAGTGTGCTGAGGAGCTGAGAAAAGCACAAAAAGCTTCATTTAAACTGAAACAGACACATTTCTTGTCACATTTTAAAATATTGTCAAAAATAAATAAACACTGTTGTTGTAATTATATATGTAAATTTAAACACATACTTTACACTTTAATTGTTCATCAATGTCAAATGCAAAGGAATTCCAACGAACTTCGTTTATTATTGTCACATTTGGCTCATTTTTGAAACATCAAAATATGAAAAAAAAATAAACACACTCTGAAAAAGTTACTTCAAACTTTACATGAAAAAGTTACTTCAAACTACATTTCACAGTACATGAACATTTTGCAACTTCGCAGATATGTTATGTTGATAAAAATCCAGGCGGCATTATTTTTCTCACACACATATTTGCTGCTGCAAATTAATAGTACATGAACATAATTTTAGGAGGGTTGCCCACCTCACTTTATTCAACACTTATTATTATGATCTTATTATGATACACGGTGATGAAGAAGTGTGCACAAAATGCCATAATGTAAAATAAAATAAAAATAAAAAATGTATTAAATGTGGAGAGTGTGTGTGGCATTCTTCAGTGTATTTTGTACAACTAGGACACACATGAACCAGGTGTAACTAAACATGTAAAATCAATGTTACAGCACGGATCAACTGATGTATTGTAGAAATAACAACTGTTGTGAGCTAAGCCACTGGTCTGGGTAAAATGTCAAGCTTCACCGATCCTCTGCTAAAAATAGTCAAAAATCAATTCATGGAAGTATTATGTAGAAAATACCTCAATTTCCAGTTTTTCAATCACAAAAAAAGAGTTTTCTGGGAAAGCTTTAAAATGTTTTGCTAAAAACAATGTCTTTGATTTTAATTTTTTACTGTATACAATATCTGAACTGAAGTCATGAACGCACCTTTGATATATCACACTTTGAACTGTTCACTTGAACCTTGGGCAATTAACTAGGCTTTTAACGTGTTTGCTTTGCAATCAGAACCCACTTTACCCCACAAAATGGTTGAAAACAAAAAAGCACTTGTTCATAGCCCTGTAATTCTTTCTTTTCTACATTAAGGCTTGAAGTGAGTAGAAGAACAGAGGAATGACACATAAATCCCTCTGCATTCTCATTAGCACACAAAAGGCATCTAATAAAAGGCTGACCTTCACACCGTGTTTTTGAGGGAACCTGCAGTTTTAAAGTCAAAGTCTTTATGCCAGATAAGCAGTAGTGTATTTTAATCCTCTCTCTGCTGAGTGGGGCATCTGGTTAAATAACTGTCTTTTCACCTCTACTCTTTGTAGTGGGGATTTCTGTTATGACCGCGCTTCCCTCCGCAGATCCCCAAGACCTCAGATCCACCCATTGTATGGGCACATTGTGTCAAGCTTAAGCTCCCGCTCCAAATAGCCTTCACAGGCTAAGGCAGCATATTCCTGTCCATGGCATGAACCAATCCTTATTTCCGGTGAGTTTAGATTATAAAACTTTTTTCAATATTTCTGTTCCCAATCCTGTGTTTACAAAAGCTGCTGTTGGTCAGTTATGGTTGAATCTCAAAACCAATTAACTTTTTTTTCTCTCCTCACTGAGCTGATGCCCCCTCCGACAATATCTTTTCCACTGCTTGGTGCTTCCAATCCAGTGTTTCCAAGGCATCAAGCAGGATGCTGCAGGTTTGCCATTTCAACTCCAGCATTTCAGCCGGGTTAATTACTTATTAAAGATTTCAGAAGTGCACACTGACATGGTCAAGACATGAAGTGAGAAGTGGGTGGTTTCCTGTAATGAACCTCATTATGCTTACCTTGTTTTCACACCCTGATACAAAGCAAGTGAGGTTGTACCCTATAAATATGCATGCACTGAACGTTTGACTGTACTACCTGACAGGCAGTATGTCCAATCAAAGCTGTCTCCATGCCATATCTGAAAGATCACAGGAGGTGTCAGTGTATGAC
Source organism: Siniperca chuatsi (assembly GCF_020085105.1). Lineage (NCBI taxonomy): Eukaryota > Metazoa > Chordata > Actinopteri > Centrarchiformes > Sinipercidae > Siniperca > Siniperca chuatsi. Next base: position 9,502,128 of record NC_058053.1, on the reverse strand, counting down.
AGTTTCTGTGCTGCTGACTTTAGTGATGCCGTGGTGATGTTCCTCAGGCAAGGGATCTTCAGCTAGCTCATTCAGAGATGATATATGATGCTTGGAGATGATGCAAACTGGTTTAACGAAGTGGCAACTAAGACAACCCCTTCTCAGCATCTGACCCTGCTGAAAATTCCTACTACTTTCTACTCCTGTTCTACTCTGCTTTAATAATTCAAAAGCTTCAACTTCCTTTTGAAAGTCCCTGTCAAGTGGGAATTTCCAGGAACAAGATACACAAATTTCGATGCTGTCTGTAGCCATAAAGTGAAACAGAGAAAGAAAGCCAAAGCAGTGAACAGCATCTTAAATTGAAGATAAGGTTGGTATGACCTTGTTACAGTACATGGAGTAACAGCCATGTTGGATGACGAGGGTGCACGGCCTCAGTCCCTGGTGACTGGCACACTAATCTTCCTCTCTGCAAAGACTTTGACACAAGGAAACCACCAGATGGATTTGCACACAGAAATCTTTCCTGGTCTGAATAGTCACACACTTAAGTTACATGATACTAGAAATAACAGACATTTTAAACATTTCAATAACACTTGTTCATAACATTATTAACAGACACTATTAAATGCTTAGACTTGCACACAGTCAGTAGGAATATACGGCAAACCAAGGCATGGCTGCATTCTCATTGTATAATCCTTTGCCCTCCAACAGTGAATAGAGTACTGCAATTAAATTTGCAATCTAAATTAATGTTACAGTCCACACATGAACAAAACATAACTTTAAGTTTGCAGTTTTCCATTATGTTCCATTATTAATTCCATTAGGCATAGTTTATGTAAATCCCATTACAGCTTAAATGCACGTTTGGCTTTGCATTTGTTCCATGTTCAGTTGTCATGCATAAGACAGCAGATATGAAATGGCCACACAGATGGTTTTGGTAGTGATGTATAGTCGTATTTTTTTCTTTTTAATGTAACTAGGAGTTGGGGAGTTGAATGGTGGGGGTGCCTATCATTAATGAAAGCACTGACAGAGCCAGGACAGAGGTCATACTCAAACAGCAGCTCCACAGCAAAGGATGGCCGGTGACTGGTGGAGCACATTCACAAACTGAACACCTTAAAAACAAATAACTCAAAAAGGTATGTCATGTTTTAAAAGCATTTAATGTCTATTTCAACAACATTGCTTATTTGGTTTCTACATTTTGTATCAATTCTTCCAAGTGGAGATGTCTTTTCTGATTTTGGCATATTTGCCCCATTGGACAGCTTGATGTTGAGACAGATGTCAGAGACAGAGCGAGATGATGTGACAAACGTCCTGGGCCTGATTCAAACTCAGCATACAGCATCATGGTTACATGGTGCTGCATGCACCTTCAACAACCATCTCTCCTATTAACTTTACATTGTAAATATTATACGTATATTATTGACTGAGTTTAGATGTTTATAATAAATTCAAACATATAAAACAAGCAAATGTCATTTAATGTTGTAAGCTCACCTGTAATACTAAGTGATGGTTAATTATACTCTGTGGCAAAATTACATCTATATATTTAATGTGTGAGAAATCCAATGAGATCATAGCATATTCACATCCATGCACGTGGCCATTGTTGACTCATTAATGCACTCTACTGAGCGACTGTTTTTTCATATATCTCCCATCTGCATTGCACACAAAATAATGCAGAAGCAATTCCTTTTTAACTTCATGGTACATATGTGAATGCAATATACTGTAACTATGTGGATCTTTAAAACCATTCGGAGAATAAATGGGGACACTTTCAGTGGAGTTCACAGCACATCATTTAGAATGAGTGTAATGAGGAGTGAGAGGAACGGCAATTAACATTTAAAAGCGGAGCCTTCCTCGTTGGTAATGGCTATAGTGCCATGGGTCTGTATGACTTGGCACAGTGCAAATATTTAACAAGGTCCTCACTGGAATGGATGAATGTAAAGAGGGTGACAGAATTTCATGTCTGAGAGAGGCACTGACGGTAAAATTTTGATAAAGATACACATTACACAGTAGATATTAAATTCTTTCTGGGAACTTTCAGAAAAGTAACAAAATAATTAATAGTCGTATGACTAGGCTTAGAGAAATAACACACTGCACAGTAAAATGAAATAAGACAAAGACCTGAAAAAATTAGAATATAGAAAAAAACAGACACATTTAAAAAAGGTTTAATGATCAATCAGTGTAAAGAGTACAAAAATCAGTTACAGAAGTATCACATTTAAGATTCTTTTGAGTGAGAGCTGGGGTGGGAATTTGTTCTGTTCAGGTTTGCAACATTAGACAGAATTTTGAATGATTCACAGCAGCAGTAAGGACAGAAGTGTAGTCCCTACTTCGAATATGCATTGAACTAATTCAATCTGGGTGTATAGTAGTTTGTAGTAATTATGAAAATCATTGATACATTTTATCCCAATCTGCCATGTCATTTGTAAAGTAAAGGTTCAAATGCAAATTACCCCAGCAGTCATCTGAAATAACATTCTTGCTAATTTCAGATGAGGTGTGCTTTTGGAATGTAATTTTTTCTTGAAGCTGCACAATGACTGTCCTCCTCCTGCGATGAAAATTAAGAGCAGTAGTGGAATCTACAAAGCAATGCATTTTGCTAAATCAGGGGGGTGACAAATTATAAAATGGATAAGATATATGGACTGACACAATCTTGCTGATCCACCCCACGGTGCAGTGCGCATCCAGTACTTGCTCTGCAGCTTCCTCTCTGTTTGAAATTGCAGAAACACACTCTGATGCTAAGGCCTTGCATTTTGGCAGTTTTGGATGAGTATGAAAAAAGCTCAGTCAAAGCAGGAGGCACTACTTTATGAATCTGGACCGCTTTCATCCATCTCGTTTGACAGAAGCATTTCCAGTAGAGCTCATTTCCCACGTCAGCTGTAGTTCTTTGATGTCAACAGTGAGGATTAGTTTAGCAAAACGCAAAGTTCTTGGAGGAGAGTATCCCGGGCCTGCTGTCCTTCCCTGCCCATTGTGAAGGACATTTCCCTCTTCCAGACTGCCCAATCAATCAGCCTCCTGCAGGGAGAGGGAGCTTCCTTGTCCCTGTCACAACAAGTGATTGCCTTGGCTCCAATACTAGCAGAATGTCAAGCTCTCAGCAGCTCATAATCGTCCTTACCTGACAAAAACTGTCTCAGCAGATGCAGGTCTGGAGTTGACTGAAAAAGATATTTGACAACACTGTATGGATTAATTTGTGTTAAAAGACTGGTGGTTTTTTCACGTTTTAGTATATTAGCACATTAAATAAAAACCATGCAGTATGGTGTGCAACTCAACTGAGAGAAACCAGAAACTTGGCTGAGATAGATAATCTATCACAGTGAGCATCGTGTTTGGTTTTATTGTCCTTTTAACCTTACATGTTGAAGCAGTTTGGGTGAGAACATAATCATCACTATCAGTCTACATTTAACTCAGTCTTTTACCCACAGACAGTATATTTATCTCTCTAATGGCAGTGAGTCCACAGATTGTTGTACCAGTTTTTAAGTCATTCAAAAACCTGCTGTTTGAAAGCTTGAAAAGGATTGCTAAATACAGACCTTAACTGACAATTATGTGAAAATCCTTTTCACAGTCCATCTTGCTGATGTCAGATTTGATGGCATGTAATAAGGTTAATGTGCTAAAAATTGGTATGGCTCTTTATCACACTCCTATTCTCTACTAAACTTGCTTGCTGTGTTCTGTCTGGATGGCATGGAAAATATCTTGCTTTAAAGAGAAAATTGGTCAAGTAGGAGGTGCTGAAGTATTTACAGACAATTCATATATTTAATTATTAAAGATGGATAGAAGACGCATTAGCAACTAGTGACACCATTATTTCTACAGTTTCTATATGCAAGGGATGATGTACGGCGAGCCAGTCATTATTGTGAAATTAACCCTGACATGGTGATGCTTTGCGGAGGGGTCTAGAATAACCCTGAAAGGGTTAAGTTTGCAATAATGACTGGCTCGCTGTACATTATCCCACTTATTATACGGATACTTACTAAAGAAATCAATAATTTGACACCAAATATTGATTTAATTAATTTAAAAATGAATTTTAAATGTTTTTTTGCCACAGGACTTCTTTCTGCGGATTGATATAATTGAACTCCAGTGTCCATGATCAGAACTGCGTCCATAGCAACGGTCTGTTATTTATAGCAGCGGTCAGCTCTTCAGAAATAACAGACCTTAGAATGCCGTAATTGACCAATCAGAATCAAGTATTCAACAAAGCCGTGTAATAAAGTAGCTTAGGGGTTGGAAAATAGTGGTCCTTGGCTCAAAATCTGCACCTCATCCAAAATAATTTTTCTCCCCAGTTCAATCAGATACTTTCTTATTTATTTATATCACCCCAAAACCTTTTAGCAATTTTAGTAAATGTACTCTATATATAATGATATATAAATAAAACTCATGCAAATCCCAATTAAAATGACCTTACTGTTTATTATCATCTAAAAATAAATACCTTTATGATATTTTGCCTTCTGCACCACATGCTGACAGTTTAAGAAGCCACACAATGGACAGCACAAGGTTTTTATTATCTACCTTTCATTTGCATGGTTTTGAAGGAGACATGTCTTTTATCTGGAGGTGCTGACTTTGACTGTAGCCTATCTTAATGGAAAATGTCACAAATTTCCATCCACATCATTTAAGTCTATTTCAGATTTTAAAAGATTTAAAAATACAATATGAAATGTGAATATCAATATCTGTTCACACATGTAAAGTGTTGAAGACTTCCAACCAGCTGGATATGTAAAACTAAAGACAGGGCTGACAAACCTGCTCCACGCCATAGATTATTCAGACACTGTGGGTTACATTTGGCTCATAAGCTGCATATCATCTCATCCACCCTTTGTTTTGTATGCTGCTAACAATGAAGTAGAAAAGTCAAGTCATATATATACAGCCCAAAATCTCATGTTTGTCTCAGAGGGCTTCACACCCTCTATTCAAAGACGTTGATTCAGCTAAGGACATTTTTTAAACATTGCGTCACCAAATTTAAGTTAAATGATATATTGTAAGTGATATACCTATTTAAAACGTTGGCTTATTGAACTGTGAACCTGCAAGATTATAATTATAGAAAATTTTGTCTAAGCGCCTCACAGTTTAAATGACCTCTGGCTGTAATGTGACGGTGAATAGCCCTTTGGGAAATGAGACACAAGGTGTACAGGTTGCCATGAAGGTAGCCTAACGCGAGAGACAGGGAAACAAAGGAACAGTTACAAAGTGAGAGTGGGTGCTTTTAGTGCTATTTCTGTCCTTTTTGAATCCAGGTGAGTGATGTGAGGCTGTTGCTTGTCTGCTCTACTCAGCCTCAGGCACCATTTTCTCCTTTCTTTCTTTCTTTTTTTTTTTTTTTTTTTTTTTTTTTTTTACACTGAATTGTCAAATGAGGCCTACTGTCAGAAGCAAAAGCTTTTGCTTGGGAAATTGCATCAAATAATTTCCAAAAATAATCTGCATAAGTGCAAAAGCACATCAGTGTCTTGCAATATAGAAGACTAGATTACAGGGGGAAACATTATCCTATTCACTCCACTCCCGCTGTGGTAAATCTGTTAAAGTATTCTGTTGTGAGAAGGCAATAATCTGAAGGTTTGTGCAGGCTTCAATTATTGGTATCTAATGTTCCTCTGTACAGTATTTGCTACATAGGGGGGAGCTAAAAGAGTACCCTAAAGGTTTCTTGGAATCACCAAGAGATTTTGTTTTCATTTCAGACCAAAAGGCATCAGAGTTGTGTTGTGCTCACTGAAAAGAGAATTATGGTCACATAAGTGCAGTATGTTCGTGGTGGTAATAATGAAAAGCAAAGCTGAAATGAGTTTTGGGGGAGAAATGTTTTCCTGTTTTTGCTTGGCAGTGCATGTTATACAGAAACATGACTGCGATCCAGATAACCTTTACTGCATATCAGATGGGAAATCCTCTTTCATCAGGGGGAGAGGCAATGGAAGGCGCATGTCCCACAGATGCCTCCATATCCCTGTGATGATGGGTGGACAGAAAGATCAGGGATAAAACAAGCCAGCCAGAGAAGTAATATTTCCTCCGAGGCTGTAATATAATGGCTTGGATCTTAGCTGTGATAGATTTTGCTTTGACACTGTGTAAAGAAAATTTCCACACTATCCAGTTTCCATCTGTAAGCGCAAACAATGCCGAGATGGCTCGACGGCTAGTTTATTTGTTTCACGTTTGTTCTCCACTCCCTGTGGGTAATAGTTTGCAGAGAAGTGTCATTGAATAAAACAGACAAACATTTAAGCTGAGAGCTGCCCTGACTGTAAAACAGTCTCTGAAACCAGCTGTATCGATTTCTTGTCCTGGGTACACAAACACAGTAGCAGGGTAGAGTACCATCTTTATCTCGACTTTCCATCGCTACTGTGACTGATAGGAGAGGCCCTTTGCTAACAGGTCTGTCCTCTACATACATGGACAGTTCAGACCAGCTATACATTGTCCTCTGCACACACCCTGCCAGCCCCCTGAGCCAACAGTTACAGTATTTGACAAATGGACTGATGCTATCTCGCTCAACAATACATTGACTTCAACAAAAAGCAATTCACGGGGACATTTTGGTATTTATAAATGTCAGCTTAAGTAAAAGCTAAGGTCTCCAGCTGCAAAGGTTTTGTAATTAAAGGTCAGCATTTGTGATAAAGCTGTTGTTTTTTCAAACCATTCCATTTTTCCATTTTCCTTTCTCACACTGATGGAAAGGACTAAAACAATCTAAGATTAGAGGTAAAGGTCTGCATTCCAGCAAGACTCAAAGTGGGGGTGCAACAGATGCAAATTTTAAGATTAGCTATATATTCTCAAGGTTTGATACCTAACACAGTCCACAGAGGAGAGAAACTGAACACTAATGGAATTCACCAATCTCCCTACATATTTAAACCAAAGTCTCAAGCCACACACACAAGGTCATTATTTCATGTCAACAGCAAAAACCTGCATGTGAACTATTTGAACAGTTTGTGATGGTGACCTTCTGAGTCAATTAATGCTGTCTACTGTATGTGTGTCTGTCCACCGCCCATCACGCTTTTCCCTCGACATCCCAGGAGCTGTCAGCCACTCAGCAGAGAGCACCGGTGGGAGGAACAACTCAATTTGAGAGGTCCATGTGCAGAATTGAAGCAACAAATAAATAAATAAACAAGAAAAAGTCAGTGAAGGCCTGGAGAACATCAAACGAGACACCTGGTTCCACTCCAGTAACATGGTGACAGATAAAGAGGGGTGGCCTCCCCCTGCTGAGCAGGACCTTCTCAACTGGCCCCATCATGACAGACACGGTGATATGTTAGCTTCAAGAAGAAACAGAAACAACTTCACACTTATAAGTTGCAACAAAACACAACACTGCACAGGAAGTAAAACAGATGAAAGCCTGAATTAAAGCAAACTCTGTCTTTTATTTCACAGCTTTAATGTTCTTACCAGTCTATCTTTAGTAAACTAATTAAAAATTGGTGTTAACTGATCACACATGCATTTTCAGCAGATGTCAGTTTGTTTATCATGTCATAGTTGAAAAACTTATGTTCAAAGCATGGGCCACACGAATATGCATAATCAACACTGCTATTACAGCAAATACCACTGTTTACAAATGTCAGTAAAATTTGAAGAGGCCAACTCATTCTTTGTATTATTTAGTTACAACCAACAAAGACAGCAAAACATTTTCTGGCTTCATGACTAAGTCTGATTGTTTGTTTGTGTGTCACATTTGATATCTGAGACACTCCTGAATTAATAAAACTTGAAAACACTGCACTCGGTTCTGGCATTTTGAAAATTACACCAATTGGAATATTAAAATGAGAGAGGAGGTGATGTGATGGTTGTTTGTTTGTTTCATTTCAAGGTTATGTCAAACACAGCTATTCACTTTTTGATTAAGCTTAAATAACTAATGCATTTCACCACTTGTTGTGTTGCAGTTAACATTATTCTCAGACAGTTATGGTTTGTGTTTTTTGTTTTGTCATCTGGGAGTGTTGGGTGGGCGTGTGAATAAAAAAGGATGGGGGTGGGTTGGGGAGGGCAACGCAAACAGTTCCTCAAAAGCCTTGAATCTATGGGCCATGCGCAACAATGCTGGGTTTGTTATTAATTCAAGCCAAAAGACTCTGATTAATCATGATATTCATGAGGCACCAGCGACAGAGTGGGAGTGACCTTGACTTCTCTCTCAATGTGCTTATGCAAGCCCCGAAGTCAAAGGATATCAAAAGGGACACAGTCCTGGAGATCTGGGGCAGAGACATCACCCACATCCGTCACAGACCTCTGGGCTAAACAATCACTTGGAGAGGCTGAACCACACTCTGGGTAAAATATCAGACTTTTAGTGGGCTTCCTAACTTCCAAACTAGCCAAATCCTAGGAGGCCAGTGTAGTGTGTGTGTGTGTGTGCGCGTGTGTCAGCACACAGAAAGTAAGAATATAAGATATAATATATATACACCTACAAGATATAAGTACAGCTAAGCAATAAAATAATCTGAAAACTACATCACAATAACATTTCCTTGATTAAGGAAGTTCTAATTAATCAAACATTTCTAATTAATGTAGTTTTTACATTTCAGCCAATCAAGCTGAAGCCAATCAGGATACAGTTTGTTCAGTGCAGACAATCAGGCTGTAGTTTGCTTATACGTTGTCACAGTTGCATGTAAAAAAGTAGCCCTTGAAAGGTAAGGCAAGTGGGAGAGAAAAGAAACAATACAAGAGCAGTGTAGAACCAAGGACAACAAAAATACAGCTAACCTCCAAACATGAGGAAATTATTGATTAAAAAAAAGTCACTTTCATGTAAAGTGGATATACTTAAAAAAATAATTGATCTCTTTTATTACCTGTATATGTAGGTGCCATACCAGTACACTGGGCCAGATTTACGTAGCGATATTTGTGCTGTACGCTTTCATTCAGCACCGTCTGCATGAAATTAGCATTTGATTAAGTAAAGCAGCAGGTAATTATGTAATCAGTGACTGGATCTGTCTACTTTGTGCATTCTGTGAGTGAAAGACCACTCAAAAGATGCTATTCAGTAGTTGTAGAAAAGCAAGCTCAGAAAAGAAAATGATAACAAGTCAACAAGTCAGTTCAAAAGCCATTTTTACATAGTTGTGAAAATGTTTGTTTTTTGTTAGAGGAATAAGGGAAATTAAATGTTCATGTACATTTACAGCATCAACAGACAATGTTAAAAGAATCCATCACACCAGCATTGGCATTGTAGTGATCATACAACATTTGAAGGTCCAGGTAAATATTTACACTCTGCTGACAGCCAATATCTACATTAACATCAAATACTATAACCAACGTCACTATCATAAAAATGTACATTTAAGTTAGTTGTTCTGTTATAGATGATGACATCGAACAAACCACTTTATGGGGTTTTTTTGTTCTGAAGCACATAGTCAGGAGCACTGGTCATAGTAACAACATCAATCACTGAGGGCATCAGTAATTTAACGCATTAGTGCTAATGCAACATCAATAACTGATATCTGGTTTATAAATACACCTGAAATGTGAAAAATGAGGAATAAGTACAATAGAAATTGGCTTAGATTTGTTTCAGGCAATACATTGTAGTTTTGGCTAAGCCTCATATGTTTTGTGTTGCACTAACTATTTATGTCCCAATTTAGAGTCTCATAGTGTCACATTAAGAGTCTTATTAATAGGGAGTGTTACTCATTTGAGCTATCTCATCTATTCTGCACTGTCTCCCATTTCTGTCAATTTATAGCACTCCAAGGGAGGCACCTGATAGCCCAGCTCAGCCTTTCTTGAGGTTCACGTTCTGCAGCGCCAGCATTGGCTGTCAGGGACATTTAACACAGAATTTGCATTATTTATGAGGCTACCTTTGAAATGCTTTCCTTAATTATGTTCCAAATTTCCATACAAAACTCGTGCAGTCTACTTAAAACATCCCGAAAACACATGCCTAACGCAGCAATCGGAAGAACAGAGCTTGGTGTCTAAACAAATTGAGTTGTGACACAGTTGCTGATTGATCATGTTTACCTCACCCATCTCGCAACTCACATTGTGGGTAAATGAGTTCTAACCAATTTACAACACTTAAAGCAGTAAGGTTTCCTTGGTTACTTTTTTGTCCAATCACAAAGCTTGATGCCTGTCCTCACCCCCCACCACTCAGCCTATAAATGGCAGATTAAGTTAGGGGACTTGGATAGATCCATTCTAAATAGCCTTGGGTTACACTAAAACAAGCAAAATAAGGCAGGAACTAAATTACCTTTGTTTGTGCCTGTGAATGATATCACTCAAAGTCACTTTCATATAGTGTATCGGGAGGGAGAAATCCTCCTGATTGCTTGAGGGAGTGCCTAGTGAGGCAAAATCCAGTTTATTTTCATATATTTGACAACGTATCATGTGTTCGTTTGGGTTGTGGATCAACCAACAAACATCAACAGTAAAGTTTTTATATATAATACTGCTCTCAGTCACCAATCTGCCCCAGTGAATAGGCTTTGAATCCATAGTGTAACATAAAATCTGCCACAGTCCTGTCTTTCGAAGCATAACCCTCTGTATGGCCCTCAGTTTTGAATCTTAACGCAAAGATTTGAACAAAACAGATTTCTTGAGTCTCACCGAGGACCCACTTGTGAAGAATAATAATCTATTACTGGCTTTATTTTTTGGCTGCCAGCGTAGCCATTTAAAGGTGGCATTTAGCATTTAAGTGACTGTGAAAATGCCGTGTCCCTGCCAAGTGAGTGATACAAGCTGTTGCTGCAACATACAGCTCATATTAATTAATTAAATCATATTAAAATATAGCGAGTTAAAAGGCAATTCCTAGGATAAAAACTAGACTGTTTTGTCTACTGTAAAACATCAAGACACCAAATTCAAAACCTGGTATTTGGTAAAACAGATTTTGAAAAAACACGTCATAAGAATTGGAAAGGAACAGAAATGAGTATTCCTCTGCAAGAATATCTGTCTGTATTTCCCGGATGCATGACTAAATAATATCTCCTCTCCAAGTAACAGAGAAGTAATCAGGTGCTCCTTCAGCATCTGGCAGAATGATGAATTTCCTCATCGGATCCTTCACTGAAGTGTTAATGTATTTAACAAATTGCATTCTATTCTGAAACTGATACATTGTGGGGAAGGGGTGGAAGCTGGGCAGTTGCTATTTGCCTTTGCGCTACTTTTAATGAAACCCTGTCAAATTTCACTGACTTTTAAGCCATCGGTTAGAGAAAGAAAATATGCCACATGCAATTTTTGCATACACATTTTGAAATGCAAAGGATAATTTCCAATACATTAATGCCCCTATAGTATGTGCAGGCTTTGAAAATGTCTCCTGTCTCCTATACCTTGTATCAAAAAAGACCCAGTGGCAGAAAGCAAAGTTTGCCAACTCTGAAATTTATGCCATCTGAACAACTAAAAAATAACTATGTTCATAATCACAAGGTCACATAATAATAGGTTCCTATGTTTTTGATCCTTCATAGGGATTAAAAGTCAGGATATCTTGGCCTCTGCTGCATTAATTTTGACCATTGTTTATTTTATATTTGTCTCTTCTAAGTCCCCCAATTTTATTTATCCCTTTAAACAATATTCAACCCTTGTGGTGAGTGTTGTCCCCAAATAGTATGGCAAGAAAGCATTTAAGGCAAAAAGTGAGTATTAAACCAGGAAATCTCAGTACTCACCCACGTGATGTTTGAGTCCAAGGAGTGGCTCAAAAGTTCTGTCCTCTCCTAATAGATTAATTGTTGCGATTTGGTGCAGCACCTTGAAATGTGCATACAGACAATATATAAGATTTTTATCTGTGTGCTGTAAGTGGGATTACTTATCAATACGTGACATACTGTGTGATGTTAGCAAAGACAAGTGGATAACACCTAAACAGATGGCATGATGCATCCAAACATGGTCTTGGCTTTGCTGTTAAGCCACCTAATCTTTTTAAAACACCATCACATGGACTGACTGCAACCCCTCTTTCAAGATACCTTTGCACATTTCGCACATATTCACAAATGACGGAATCTTAACGGAGCAGCTTACAAAAGGAGAGGAAAGACAAGCGAATCAACTCTGAGAGTGGGTGGTGTGACTCTGCTTTGAGGGGACAGAGCCAGAAACGCAGTGAGAATGTGGGGAAGACGTGAGGTGGAGGAGAAACCTCCAAGAAAATAGACAAAGAGAGAGATAGAGATTTGGAAGATCTAAAATAATAGTGACATTGTCTCTAGACAGCACTCATTATTTCTCTATTGAGTGAGCTCAGTGCTGAGGGGACATGGCTGAAATACAACTTCAGAATACATTTGACAGCGGGAGCAGAGATGAGGCGGTGGATTTACAGTGCCATACAGTATCAGCGTAATATTCAACTCCTGTCATCACAAATCACAGCGTACTGCACACCGGATAAATCCTACAACTTATTTGCAGAGGAGAGATATTTGCTGTTTGTTTAAAGGGAGAGGTAGGACAGATAAAGGCCATTTGATTTAAAAGCCCACATAAAATCTTGAGCTACAAACACCAAACCAGAGTATGTGATCAAGTGCCAAATGATATGTGAGCCATCAAAGCAAAGACACCGCTCTGAGTTTGCTTCAACAGCTATTTGACCTAAGATTTATCCACATGAATTACTGGTGCATTTATGCTACACACAAAACAAAATAGTGGCCAGAAAAAACACTAGTATACAGAATACAACATTATTACTGACAACAGGTTCTTGGTTTTGCCTCATTCAAGTAGTGTGTGAAGTAGAGTCAGATAGAGCTGCAACTGCAGCTAAATTGTTCTTTAGTGTGCTGATCATTTTCTTTCTATCTTTTGTCTATAAAATACACCAAAAATGCCCATCCCAATTTCCCAGAGTCCCAGATTGTTTTCTCACATCAGCAGTGTAGACCCCAAAGATGTTCAGTTTACAATGATATGAAACAGAGAAAAGCAGCAAATCTTCTCACTGGAGAAGCTGGAGGTTTCGATTGATAAATGACTTAAGCAATTGCTCAATTATCAAAATTTTTGCAGATTACTTTTCTGTCAATCAACCAATCCATTAATCAACTAATTGTTTCAGTTCTAGAGTCATGTATCAAAAGTAAATGCAAAGGGGAAACACACTCTTTTCCCTTTACTGCAAAGAGCCTAAATATGAAGGATCCTTCCAACTTCAGCAAAACACATATAATGTGCTCACAAATATGTGTTCCTACCAAAGTTATTCAAGATTATTTGTACTGGGAAGCCTGTGAGCCTTACTTCTTGCCTCATTATTGTGTCTGACTTGTATAAAGTACTTTGATTGCTTTATGACGAAATGAGCGTCACAGTCTGGACAGTAAATAGAACTGAACCACAGTGTGACACCATCCTGCTTCATTTAATGAATCCTGATGACTACAAAGCCAAGTTGCTGAGAAAAAAAAAGGAATAAGATGGAGGACAGTTGTATTCTTTGAAGACATGAATAAGTAAGTAAAACAAATCTGTCTGCTCAAAATGAGTGGCCCATATTAATCAACTAAATTGCTGCGTATGAGTTGCCCTTTAAAATCCCAGCTGTCCCTGGGGAAGTGCTGGCTGTTAATATTTAATATGTACATGTGTAGTGTCACAAATCAATCTGTCATACAAATTAGTTCGAATTAATTCAATTGGTGGTCAAAAAGCCATCTGATTAACATGAAGTGCTGACATCGGTACTGTGGAGATTAATAGTGCGGTTGATGTCACGGTGGCTTTTCTTGTGTAACATGATGCCGTTTAAATTTTTCTGTGCAAACTGCACACAACGTCAAACCATTTTTCACATTTTTGTGTCACCTTAAATGCAGATGATAGTGGAAAGTCATTCTGTGGTTTGTTAAGGTTAATGTGGCACAGGCACTATTAGTGCTCAAGGCTCGTTTTGTTCTGGCTCTGCTTTGGTAAGCATTCGACTGGGCCGGGTGTTAAACAGATATTTCTAGCTGCAGTCAAGGTGGCAGCGCATCATAAATATGTATGTACCTGAGGCGCTCATGGAAAGCAATAAGACATCATCATCACAGAGATCACCCTGCTGTCACTCCCCTCTGCAGGGCCCATTAATAAATACTGACAATCAGAGCCCTTGACCTGCCCCTGTCACCCTGGAGGGGTGAGGGAGCGGAGCATCCCTGTTTCCCCAATGTTCCTGTACACTCCTTTTCTCTGATGTCCATAATCAGTTTGCCATAGGAATATTTTTAGATAACCATCACTACTTAAAATCTTTCCTAATGCCAGCTATATACAAGTATAACTAAACAGAGGGACGATCAACAAGGTCTTTCTCTTGACAGACATTTACACTTGACACAGCAGGAAAAGCACAGGTGTAAAGGTCTATTAGGAGACTGATAGACCAGATTAGAGCACAGTAGGTGTTCAACTGTGGGTGAGACATAAAGACACCAAGTACGCTGTCCAGAGTTTTGTGGGTGTAGTGCAAAAAATAAGTAAGCAATGAGCCACAAGGGCGTAATTTCTACTTTTGAAAATCCTATTTTTGTTCCATTTTACAGTTTGTTTGATTAACTCACTAAAAGACCACTAAACAGTGTTGTCTTACTGTCTAACCACCATAATCCAGCTGGGAGACGCTCTGACAAGCATTAGAACATTTAGAACTTTTACAAGCAGTAGCAAGTGATTTGCTGATTTTTTTTACTCTGGATTTTACCTCTCAGGCAACACACAAGCTGTCCTACCTTCTGGGGGAGGATGTTGGGGCTGCATGCAGCTTGTGGGGAAGGCTGCAGAGAATACTCAGGGCTAAAGGAAAAGTTCAGCAGCTCCTCTGCATGTCCAAGTAAAACATGATTTTGCTGTTTTTGTTTACAGATAATTCTACTAAAAAAACTAGAACTGATCAGCAATCAAAAATAATGCAGTAAAAGACAGATCTCTTTTTTATGTATTGAGTTTAAAAGTTTGTTGTTGACATTGGAAATGGTAGTTTGAATCTTTTGTCAAACATTTTTTGTATAACATATTAGCAATATTTATCAAAAAGTATCAGGTCTCAAGGAAATTATACGCGATTATTGGGTTAGTGCATTATAATGCAGGAGTTTATGTGGTTTCTTTTGGTATACTAACATTAATGGAAAGCACAATAACAAATTGAAACATAATTTGATATTTGCTAGTTGATATATATTTATATAACTTGTACATTCTTCTTTGTTGTTGTTGTTGTTGTTGTTAATACAGCAGTCCGATATATAGTATAGACCCCGTTTACACCTGGTATTAAAATGTGATTTGTACTGCATCTGGTTAATAGGGAAAAAAAGGGAAAAACCAAACAGGGAAAACCCCATGTTGATGTAAGGTGTAAATGCATGTAACGAGCACTGCAACCAGAATGTTATCGCCCAGACCACATGTGGCGGTGGTCTGTCAACACATCATGATCGGATCTCAGGCAAGTGTAAATGCAATCTATATAGTCTGGCCACATTCTTTAGAAAAACAAAATCCTCCCAGCAAGTTGAAAATTCACCTAACTCATCTCAGGCTGCTCATCAAAAGGCTACAGACCATCCCTTCCTCAGCAGAAGAAAAATAAGTAAAGTCGATACGCTTCCCTTCGTCTGGCACGCGCCATGTTTGTTGACAGTCCACCAGCTCCACCTACGTAATGTGCATATTAGGACCTGATCTCAATGCTGGAAGAATTGAGACAACAAGAATCCTTAATAATACTAGGTGTATTATCCAGCGATCCGATGTCATTATTCAGATTTTTAGATAGCGGTCGCATGTTAATACCAGGTGTAAATGGGGTTATAGAGACAATTATATAAAGAGCAGTGAGAAAAAATCTGCACTGTGTGTGATATACAGACAAGTGAACAGACACTTGTAGCGCACCCCACGCCCCTTGGTGCAATTTTTAAAATGCCACAAAGGACACATCATTTGTAGGGTTTTGTGGCACCCAAAATATTGTACATGATAGATGGACAAATACAGATTGAGAGAGATGAACCATAGACCCTTCCAAATTTCATTACTGGGGACAACAATACCTCATACTGTAGTAGCAATAGGGTATACATCAGTACTACAGCAAAAACATTTTTAAAACGTACTTCTATTTTGAAATTAATTGCATTCCAAACATAGATTTTTTTCTTTCTTCAATTATATTCTTCCTGTAAAGGCTATGTAAGTATTTAAAATGTGCTTTATACAGTATATCATAAGGCATTTTGCGACAAGTGCTTAAGGTGAGCAAAATGACAACGATGGACAAAATGTCTGAATTCCAGAGCAAAATTCCACGCTGCATTTCCATTCATTCAAGGAGAGCAAGTGTCTATCCGTGTTTAAGTAAATAGCCTTTATAGAGAGACAGGGTGGATTTTGCCTCCAGGTAGCAGGGGCCTTGGTGAATGAACAGGAGACCTGTCACACCAGAGCTGTTCTCCTCTGCATGTCTGGTAGGATTAACCTTTGTTTATCCCTGCCTCCACTCAGAGGGCTTCCATAGCCAGGCGGGTGCCTGTACCAGCATCCCCTCCTCAGGCCTCAACCTACCTCACATCCTCTCCACGAGATGTTTTGTAGATGTGATCCCTTGTTACTATAAGAAGTAGTAGATTAAGACTTAATTGTAAATGTTACCCAAAAAAAAACAAAAAACGTAACTATGTGATGTAATATGTTATTATTCTTAGTGTGTGCAACAAAATAATCTAATTTCTTTGTAGAATTGTACTACAGATATTGATGGATTACTAAATGGGCCGACTGGGAACAGGCCTAGGGGCCCAATTGATGAGGAAGCTCCTAGGCCAGAGCCTCTGTTTGTTGAAGTGACTGTTAATATTTCTTGTTGAAAAGTCAACCAAACAACTACAAAAAGAAGCTAAACGACCACAAAGAGATGCAAAACGACCACAAAGAGACGCAACACAACTACAAAGAGATGCAAATCACCCAAAAAGAAACAACAACGATTACAAGGAGATGCAAAACGACCACAGAGATGCAAAATGACAGCAAAGAGAAGCAAAATTACCACAAAGACACGCAAAATTACTACAGGGATGTAAAATGACCACAAATAAATGCAAAATGGCTGACACAAAGAAACACAAAACAACCACAAAGAGACAAAAAAGCGAGTACAAAGAGACACACGTCTTTTTCAGTCTAGGTGTCTTACTCCGATGTGGGAAGGGTTCTGGGGGCCTTTTACATGTCTGTGCCGAAGAGCCCATTGTCTCTAATCCGTTCTCATTCCCAGGTCGTCAAATACAGATGTTTCGTCACGTCTCATACAGCACTATCAGATTAATTTGCATTTCAGTAATGTTATAGACCACAATGTACAAAAAACTGCAATAAAAACTTCCTATAGGAAAGCACATGAGGTAGAGCATGAGGCTATTAAACAGTAAATCATTACTGTAATTCTGTACCACCACATATTTGCTAATTTATTTTCGAAGTGTGCTGCAGCTGTGATGAAGACCTCTACTGAAATGCTGTGTGGGCAAGTGTGCTGATGAAAACATGTGAAATAAATAAACGTTCTAGTTTGGTGTGAAAGTATGTGGTGAGTATTAATCCATTCAGAAGAATATTTCATGCATCACAAATATACAAACCTACAATTTCATACTTTGCACTATGGAATGTATGCCAATTAAACCATTAGAAATTATAATATTTGAGGGCTATTCTGATATGTACATAGGTTCAGAGTCAAAGTCTTAAAAGCTGTGTAAAAATACTGATCAAATGAAAATGCACTTTGAAGATATAGGTTTGAGGAATTCTTTTTAATAAATCAAGTGGCAATATACATGAGGAGACGGTTCCACTGAGGTAGCACATGTCTTTTAGCTTTACTCCGCTCTCTCTCCTATTAAGCTCTGATTTATGGCTTCATAACCATAATTGCTGAAGGGCAGCTGCTCCATTGCATGATTCAACGGATTTCCAGGGTGTCAACTGCATCACCTGCTGTTCTGCTTGGAACTAGACATCACAGGTAGCAGGCTTCTGATAAATAACACCATGTGCACCCTGGCTGAAGTCAAGAAAACCACAGCAAGAAATTGAACTGAAGGCAAAAATCATCAGTGTCTTCCTTCATTTCATGTAATTCATCAAATATGAACCCTGGACCCCCTGCATAAACCTTGTGATTTAGAGAAGTAATTAATGATATTACTGGATGCGTCCTAATAGGAGGAGCCGGATACAGGAGATGGCTGCCTGTTGTGTGCTGTCATTTTAATACAGATGTACATTTAGGAATATCTAGTAAGAGCTTTATGAAGTTTGCATTACCTTGGAAACTGCTGGCAACTTAACAGCCCTCCTGTCTTAAAATGCTTTCCTTGTTTTGCATTTCAAATGTAATCATGGATAATTTTGCCGCAATTTATTTGAGTGACAGAATGACGGTGGAGTAATGATTGCAAAAGAGCAGTTTATCATGTCGTCACGTCACATTCCAAATTAAAGATACAATTCAGAAATCCAGAATCTGGCAGTCTAAATTTTGGTTGTATATTTTTTCTGGTCTGTCTAAGAAGAAATATTTGGAATCTTCCAATAATTTAGGCTAATAAAGGGAGGTTGCTTGTACTGCCAATCCAACTAAGAATCATCCCAAATCTGCGGCTCTTCAATTCGATGCTTTAAGATCATTGTTTTAGTTTGCCAGTCAGACAAACCAGAGGACTTTGGTGATGTGAGCTTGTTTTGAAGTCTTTATCCTCCAGAGAATTAAAAAACAACATAATTCAATTTTAACAAGTGAAACAACAGGCCTTATAGCACTACAGGATCGTCAACCGTTTGGGTTCCTCAGACATGTTGGTATGAAACAGTCACCTTCAGTCATTGCTCACAGCTGACCTTCAAGTGACAACTGGAGATACATGAGGTGCTGTACCTCTCTGCCATCCATGGCATTTTCCATCCAACTGCTTGTGCATTTCAGCACAGTAACATGTATGGAAAAGGGAAATATATTTCCTCAAAGAAGAATGTTGCAGTACTTCAAGATAAGAAATATGTATTTAAAGTAATTAAAAAATAACTGTTATTTTTCAGAAAACTGCAATTATTGTTCAACATCACTGCTATAGCAGCACTTCCGCCACACACCAAACATCCCAGTTATGGCACACAACTTCCTGGTACAAATCTACAAAAAGCAGGGAGAGATGTTTGTCTAAATATAGAAAAGTAAATATATATCCATCCATTTGTCAGTGTCCACACAAACTCCTAGCAAAGCTTTAAGATATCAGCGATGGAACCAATCAGCATAGGCTTTAGAAATCAGATGGTGAACGTGGTAGTCTGTTTATTCTGCTATAAAAGGCAATATTGCTTTCTTCTTCAATGCTACAATCACACAGACTATCTCTTGTCAAATTAGTCCTTAATCAACTTTCTGAATATCTAATACACTTTGAGCTGATACGTTTAGAAGTTGGCTTTCATCTGTGTTTCAAATGAGACCTCTAATGTGGATGTTTCCTATGCATTTCCCCTCTGAAACTCATTAATGTGTAGAACATGCATGACAACATGCAATTTACAGGTGACTAATCGCAATTAGACATTTTGTCCTGCATCTGCTTAAATGCAAAATGCACATAAAAAACTGGAAAATATGTTTTCAAATTAAATGAGAGGAAAACAGTCCATATATAAACTGCTGAAAAATATCTGGAGTCAACTCCACTTACTCCAGCATAAAGAGTGTATGAATGCTTGTGTAGTTATCTAGACAACATAAGTAATGACTTTAGGTTTGCTGACAGGGATGAAAGCTCATGAGCTAAATGGAGTAACAAAGACATGACTATATCTTACACACAATTCTGGACACATTATGACAGATATTACTGATCACTGATAGAATTGTAACAGCACAATATTGCAGTCCATTTTGGAACAGTAAAAATCATGCTGCCTTTTTCAGACATATGTTTCCACCAACTCTGACTAGAATAAAAACAAGATTTGAAGTGTAAACACAAACAGAAGAGATCAACTTGACTTATTCAGCAGGGACATGTGTAAATGAGATTTTGATTCCTGAAGTCCACATTTAATTGGGTAATGGCAGTAATATAATGGCAGCAGTGATTCTGGGTCACAAATGACAAACAGCTTCATGTGATTTTTCTGTCTGAAGGAAAAAACATTGCAGACACTCTAGCGTCTGCAATGTAATACATCTCATCTATTGATTCCTGGACATTGGAGCCTTGTGTTTAAACAATAATTGATTTGTTTTCTAACTGTGTTTCTGGAACCATTGATTTGAACACATCAGCAGCTGCTATTGTATGGTGCTAATCGGTTTGGAGGGAGTTGTTTCAAATGTCATTATGAGTAAAAATAAAGAAAGACAAGCTGTGTTATGCTTGTATGATACTGAGGAGATCCATAATTCGAACAATGTCACTGCACGATTTTATTCCTGAAATGATTTACTCATTCTTCTTTGCAGACAGTAGAAAGTCTCAGAGAAGGAAATTATTTAAAGTAGACTGTAGAAGTCATGGGTATTGTTATTTTTTTTTTATTTTCTTCATATCATGGGATAATTGTCATAGCCACAATAATTATGTTGTGACCTTGACATAGCAAACTTTGTTTGTTGTGATATAGAGAAACTCTATGTTATATAGTTTTGTGTTACATAGTATTGTATTTGTGTTATGTGCATGCAAAAGAATACAGTGTGTCATGGTTCAGATTAACATACAGAGTTCACTGTACACCCAACATCTAAACGTTTGAATGAAAACCATTTGTGACACTAGAAAAATATTTATTCCTCCTTAAGTATAACCATTTATAGTTTTTACATAGATTTTAGTGAACATGCAAATAATAGAATTAATTAAATTTCAAAAAGCATCTCCATACCTAAATAAAAAATAAAATGTCACGAATAATGTAAAATGGGGACGGTATCTTTAAAGCAGCATTTAAAGAGAAAATATCTGAACAAAACCACAAAACCCAGTTTAAACATCATCAGAGAAAGTGATTTTGTATTTTTTGACCTATGGGCAGGGAAAGCAGCAGACCAGTGACAGTTCACAGTGTTAATGTATGCAACTTAAATGTGCTGTCTGTCAATGAATTTAAACTAAAACCCTTAAATTAAACTTACTTAGCTCACCCCAACTACTTGTTTTTTTTTATATTCAGGTTAATTAAAAAATACACACTGACTAGTCATAAATTGTGAGCATTCCAACTTTTTAACAGCAATTAAATCAGATCTGATTTAATAGTATGGTGGATTATTTTCCCAAAATCAAGGCTAGGAAAAATCTGTTGTTAATAAGCAGTTTGACTATGACTCTATGATCAGTGCTTCACTGTTTGATATGTAAAATTGGGGTTTATTGTGCAACTTGGTGGCAGCTACCAGTTAGTGATTCAGGTTTTGAAAGATTCCTTTGGTCGGGATTCAGAGCATTTTATTATGATTTTTAAGAGAAAATCAAACAGATGGGGGTTCTACACTGTCTCCACGTTTTAAATGTGTGGTCAAAAAATCCTGGACCCATAACTTTGGATGACTATTGCATTCTGTTTCCTTCTGCTCTCCCTTCTGGTCTCCATGTGCTGCTGCAGAGTCTTTATCTCTATGGGCAACAGCTACAAGTGAGCTAACTAGCTACATGCTAATAAAAGACAATATTAAAGGGTTGGTTCACCCCAATTACAAAAACACACATTTTCTTATGTACCTGTAAGCTTGCATGCACAAGTGTTTATACAGAAAAGTGTACAAAATTGTGAGCATGTACATGTTAATGTGTGTGTAATGTGTGTAAATGTTTTTCTCCTTTCCATTCATTCAATATTAACTCTATGTATTATTAACTGACTGAACACCAGGAGCCTGTATCACAAAGCAAGTTTAGCTGACTAGCCAGCTGTCTTTGATCATACCTCAGTACAGACTGAGAAAACATGATGGCTACCTCCTGACAGCAAGAAGAGCTCCTTTGTTTGTTGTATTTAGCTGAACAACATGACATAGTCCAAAAAAGAAAGCTGCGTGTGAAAGCTTGATGGGAATAGGACCAAGGATGGGGAATACAGTACAGACATACAGTGCACAGCTTTTCTACGCATGCGTAGTCAGTGTGTGTGCCAGTAGTGCGTACAGTCTGTGTGGTTGGCCTGCACGCAGATGTCCACACAGGCTTTTGCGGTCTTGGGCAGATTTACATCACGCAGACCCCTGCAGCCACACGGTTGGAAACCATGAACTGGCCTTAACTCAGGTATCACAAAGCTGGCTCACTTAACCTGTAGGAGGTCACCATGGTAACATATGCTGCACACCCAGTCAGCTCTAGTGTGGGCTATTAACCAATCAGCTAACTGGAAAGAAAATTGACAGACAAAATTACTACATTTACAATGACTTGACAAGCAATTAACATTTCAGTTTAAAACTGTTTATTTGCTTTCTATGATAATTATTGATGTAAGAAACATTTGTAGCACGACCATTTGTCCAATCTGGTTTTTAAACAAAAGTTCTAACTTCAGGGATTAAATAAACACATTAAAAGTCGGCCCACTGTTTTTTTTTTTTTGGAGAAAAAATGTCCACACACTGTTAATTAGCTCCCAGTAAATTATAAATGCAACATTTTGATCAGATATCAAGCATTGATTTATTTTCTGTAAGTCAATAAACTAAAAACTGTCATGTTTGAGGGTCTGTGTTTGGTTATTTCCTGTTTTATTTTGAAATATTCTCCTTGCCTCACATGTCTGGTAGTTTTACTTCCTTTCTTTGTTTGCTTTTCCAGCCAGTTTGGATTGTTAGCCTGGCCCTAATTAGTTTCACCTGTTATCTAGCCCTCACCTGTGTATAAAGACTCTGTGTTTCCTTTGTCAGTTTGTCCTAGTTGCTATGTTGGTTTTGGCTTCTCTGATGTTTGGACTTATATCTGCCTGTTACCTGTTTGGTACCTGCCACTAAGCTCTATTAAATCACTTAAATCATCCTGCTGCCTTCTCTGTCTGCATTTGGGTCCTTTCCTGTTCCCTGTTTGCCAACATTGTGACAAAAAGCACAAATGCCAACTTATCTAAACAACGTAACTCAAAGACAGCTAAACTTTGCTTTTGATACAGGCCTCAGATGTTGAAAATGTTGGTTTGGTTTTCCTTTTACCACAGATCTCTATATTAATTTTTACTGTGTACTGTTTGCAACAGTGACAAAAGCCAAATAAACAGACAAAAACCACCTCTGAGTATTTCATCATATTACACTGTTACAGACCAATGGCATGTTTTCATTGCTTTGGCTGTGTGCTGCATTCCTCAGCAGCTGGGAAATGTAATGTGCTTATTTTGTGAAGACCAGATGTGCAAGAATTCTAGAGAGTATAAAGTCAACCACGACCTACTGTTACACCAAAAAAGATGTGCATCTTGTGATGACAAAATGCATCAAAAGAACTGCAAAAAGCAGTTTTTGAACTATAATTCAGGCAAGCTGTCAGGTCAACAATTAAACAGAGAGCACAAGCAGGACAAATATTTTCTGCACAGCAAATGTCTGGTAAAATTGTTCATACTAATGAGTTTAATTCAGCTTTTCATCTATCAACATCTTTCCTTTCTTTTGTCTTAAGTGCTGTGTATTTTACAGCTTGCTCATTTTTCAATGGTAAAAGCCTATTTTAGTGCTATTCACATGGGTACATTTTAAGGTTATACTAATGCATCTTGATGCAAGAAAATTACACTAAAATACTTGAGTGCTGACAGGGAAAACGTATGTATTTGGCCTTCCCTCTGACAAACATTTCACTATCCTAAACTAGGGCTAAAGAACACTTTAGGTAGACCCTGGGAAGTTTGTCATTATTTTATTATTTATGTTTTTCAAGAAAAGTTTGAAAAAGCTTCAACATTATGCATTGAGGATTAATGTTCACTGACACATGGAGATAGCCAAGCTTTGCAAATATTGTATAAAAAACAATAGCCCAAATAATACAAAAGTGAAAATTACCAGTTCACTGACCTCTTCTGATTAAATGTTTCAAGTCTGCACCTCATTTCACACCCATCCATGTCCTTCAACTATTGCTGGTCAGCAAAAAAAAGTTACTTTTTAGACGAGAAAGCTTTAATGCTTACTTTTCCCTTTCTTTTTGTTGATGAGCAGGGACGCTCCAATCACTGTTGTTAGTGCTGATAAGGATTTAATGTAAACAATCAATAACCAAGAACCACTTGGTTATCTGGACAGTGATCAACAGTCTCAACATTTCTACAGAAAATGCCTGGGTTCGCAGACCCTGCAAAAACCACCACTTTGCCTCATGTCTAAACTTTATGTGTATTATTTTCAAAAGTGGACTCAACAAAATATTAATATGGTCCTTTACTACCCATTTCAAGTGATTCACTACTTTTGAAATTCTTGACAGTTCTAGATAGTGTCTCTGGATAGAAACTGTACTGTTTTTTTTTCACCCAAGAAGTTATCAAAAAGGCACTGATGGAAAATGTATAAGAGTTTGGATCTTTCAGCACAACGGGTAATAAAATTCAAACTAGGTATACAACTAACATTTATACTCATTATTGATTCATTTGTGGGTTATTTGTTGATCAGCTGGTCTACAAAATCTCTAAAAGTATGACAAACGCTGATTAAAAGTCACTGGCCAAGTTCATATTTTCAAATTGCTTATTTTGTCTGATTAAAAGCCAAAAGCCCCAGAGGTGTTCAGTTGACATTGTCAAACAGAGAAAAAGCAGCAAAACCTCTGAAGGGTGTCAATGTACCAAAAAAAAACAAACAAAACAAGAGGTCATTTCAGTATTCAAATACTTGAAAAATAGCATGTGAAAACGAACTTGTTTACAATGTATCAATGGACCTATCATTGGATCCTACTGTAGTGTAGCATACATGGCAATCTGTTGAATATATGTAGGTGATCCAAAGCACAGAAAAGATTGTCTGCACCAATCTTTAAAAGAAGATTAAGAAGATTGGCCTCAGGCTAGCCTGCCAGCACCACTGGAATTTGGTGAAAGTGTGGTGAAGTGCCACTGCAGTTGTATTGCTTTTTATTGATCCTCTTATAACAGTTTTTTCTATTACTTTTCACTGAATCAAGGCTGGGTACACACAAGTTCATGTAGCATTAGTTCAATAACATTTTCACAGAACAGCCTCAATTATGAGATTTCTGACAGAATCTGATCATTTTCACTGTGTCATGGCTTCCAATTATCAACGTGTTGTATAACAAAGTGTAAATGGTATTGTGTCCACATGTTCTGTGGGTGAAGAGCTTGTGCAGAAAGCTTGAATACCAAAGCATGCCAAATACAGTGAGCTATAGCCACTCAGATGAGTTTTAAGCTGTTTGAATCTAACATGGTAAATGATCAAATGGGAGGCAAATTTTCACGAGGTTAATTTAATTGACAGGGGACATTTATCAGATTAGTTGTACACATTTTTCTATATTGAACTGGGAATGAGTCATGGTCTTAAACATTTTGCAGTTGTTGATTTCTGGACAGGATTAAAATCACTGACCAGTGCATGCTATATTAAAGTAACCAGACGCCACTGATAAATACTATCTGGATAAGTCTTTAATCTAAAAATAGCTGACAAAATGAACACTACTGTCATGCAGTGGTGGAAGAAGTATTAAGATCTTAAGTAAGACTCTCAAAATCACACTGCAAAAATACTATAAAAAGTATAAAAGTATTGGAAACAAAAATTACTTAACGTTCAAAAGTAATGACCCAGTTAGGCAGCAGAATGGCCCCTGTCACTGTAATGATACTGTATCATATACTATATTATCTGATTATTACTACTATAACATTACTATTAATGTACCATACTTTATATATGTTACTAAATGGTAAGTCAACCCTCAACAATATATCATTTTAGAAACTCATTTAGTGTAGGTTTAATCTAAAAAGTAACTAGTAACTAAAGATAAATGTAGTGGAGTAAAAAGTACAATATTTCCCTGTGAAATGTGGTGGAGTAGTAGTTTAAAGTAGCTTAAAATAAAAAAAAAATAATTATGAAAAACTCAAGTAAAGTACAAGTTCATAAAAATTGTTCTTACATACAGTACTTGAGTAAATATATTTAGTTACGTTCCACCATCATGTCAATACAAATTACAGGTCAGAATGGAAATCATAAGGAAGCAAGGAGGGACACTCCAGTCCAAGTTGTAATGAGTGAGCATATGTCTGTACATGCATCGTTGCTCTAGATGCGATCAGTGAAATTAAACTTGGAGTCAACAGACATGATCAAATTGTCCCTAATCTGACAGGCTCATTCATCACCCAATGGCAGATTCCTTCCTGTCAGTGCCAGCCTCTCAATCTGCTCTGCTTAGTTGCACTGATTGAAATATGATACAAAAATTAAATATATATAAGTATTGTTTAGTGCAGGTATTGAGATTTTTTTCAACAAGCTCAGAATACAACTTCATTTTGAAAAAGCTTATTCATATTTAGTCTTTCAGTTACAATTAGAAAAGTCTAGGACATACAGTAACACTATACAAATGAACAGTTTCTGTCTGTTCGATTGTGACTGTAGAAGCACTGACAAGAGCACAATACAGAATTCATACACAATGCTATTTAATTGACTTATATTATTGATTATCCTGTCTCGTTTATTTAGGCAGAAGGAGCACAGGCCAATCTGGCACTCCTCCTTGCTGGGGTCTTGTCTTTAACAACCTGTTACAATCATTAGGAGCAAAATATGTATTACTAAGCTAAACTGTAAAAGATCTTTAAATTATTGAACAGCCGTACTGATTATTTCTTCACTGCTGACAGAAAATTAGATTGTCTGCCATTGTGCATTCAGTTTGTGCTGTTTAAATTAATTCCTAACTCAAACCAGGTGATGCACAGCTCCAAATAAACAATAGTTATCAAATAATTTACTTACACCCCTTATATCCTAATTAGGCATGTTTACTTTGGCAATAATCATTTTCAATTTCACGCCATTTTAACTTGAAGTTAATTAAAACAAGGTTGTTCATTAGCATGGTTCCAGACCCTTCCCTAGCCACTGCACCTGCACTATAATGCAATGCAAATCGGTAGCAGGGGGAAACTGAAGTGCTTTCACATTTCCTTCAAGGAAATCTCCAATGAAATGGGCAGAACAGAAAAAGGGAAAACAAACAATTAAAAATAACTCCACAAATATTCTCACAGATGGAAAAAACACTGCACTGCTTAAGTGTTCATATTTAGAAAAAAACACGTGGACAATAATGTGGCCCTTACGTGAGTTTATTTTTCTCTGCTAAAGAAACATGTCAGTTTCATCTGCTTTAGAGCATAAAGAGCATTAAAATGCTAATTAGTGTATTTTCAAACCCTTAGTTCACCACTGCACCCATGTTATAACATCATGTAGATGACAGGCACAGGAACAATCAGGTGCTTATCAACATTTTAAATTAAATACTCTCCAGAGGGCTGTGTTTGTCCAATGAAAAATAACCCAATTAAAAGAGGCTTGACAAATGACCTTTCTGAAGGTAAAAATAATGAGCAGAACAGTGCCCGGTAAACAGTTGTACTGAGAAACACAAAAACACAAAGGTTCCATGGCTTGAGGCTGCGCTCATGTTCTGCTCTCGAATGACAAGCCATGATATGAGCTCACTGCAATTCATTCATCTGGCTGTATTCATTTCTAATCAAAGCCAGCACAGAATCCAACACCTTCAAAAGTAACAGAAAGCATTGCTAAGTTAAAAATATTTCATGTATCACTTTGTTAAGGTTTCTTAAAACTGAACTCCTTCGGTTTCTGTACAGTGAAGAGAGATAAGTTAAATTATGGCTGAAGAACAGAAAAGCATCCAGAGTCATACTTGTGCAAAATAGAGTTAACAGTATAAGGCGTTTATACAAAAGTAACAATGACGCAACACAGGCTATTACTTTCATCTGTCAAAATTCAAAGTACAAAATACCTCTCACAGATCACCTCAGAAACCCCCACAATCCCAAGATACGTTTCAGACAGTCTTATTCTATTCTAACAAAGCCATTTCTACACAATGATGTTAGGTTTTTATTGCCCTTTATCGTTGATAAAGTTGCCAGCATCAGAACCTGAATTATGCCCTCCCAGTTTACTGTATCATGCAGTGGGGTATCAAAAGTAATTAGCTTGTGGGCCTACCTCTTGTACAGTATATATGTATGCTTAATCTGAATAAAATGTGATTTTAGTACTGTGGTGGAGTCTAGGTTCATTGCAGGTTTATTTATTGCAACCCAATCACATTTGATTGTCTCACATTTGAAATAGGCCCAATGAACTCTCCCCTCCTACGGCCGAGATAAAATGTGTTTTGGTGCAGCCACAGTGAGCATTACGACAGTACGAAGACTAATCTAAAAACCAATGATCACTTGTTTTCATTATAACTTTATTTCAGGTTGCACATATCCTGTTACATGGTAGCATTAATGTTCACTTTCATATTGTTGATTGTGGCTGTATGTGGTCGATTCCATGGTGTGGTGCATGTTTGTATGCAGCTCTGGTAAACAGTCAAGGTTGCACTCTGGTTTGCATGATAACACTGTGATTTGTTTCTTCTGTATGTAGCTGCCATGCACGGTGTCAGTGTCTTCATTAACCAAGCGAAGGAATCCTACTTCCCTCTGAGGCAAGTCTTGTTCACAGTATAAAGAGTGGGGGTGGGGGACCTCTGGTGTTTCACAACCCATGGCTTCACAGACTATGCTCCCTGATTGATGTTTTTATAAGTAAGACCTTGCACGGCTTTCCCTCTGGGCCGTGCCTAGGCTTCCTGGTATCAATCACATATCATTTCCATTCTTGCGCCTTTGCCTGACAGAAATACTGTAAAGGTGATCTATGTGTGTGTGTGTTAAGTAATTATTAAGTGTCCAGCTACACTAATAAATCATTCACATCATACCAACACCCCTGCCTCTAACCTCTCTCCTTTGCCCCATTTCCCACTTGTCTCTTTACATTTTCTTTCCTGCTTTCTGAAACAACATTATAAAGAAAACATTACAAACATAAAGGTGCAAATGAATAGCTATGGTATGGTCCATTTCTCTCTCTCTCTAGGTTTACAGGGGACTTTTAATTGCAGTGCAACAGCTTGTGTAAGGGAGGACGTGCCGATTGGACATGTAAGGAGGCCTTGAACTACAGTGGCATTAATGACATGGCTGCCATCAATCAAGGGCTGTGGGAAATGACTGTAAATAAGGTTCTGATCATGGGAGGTGTGTGGTGACAGGCAGGGTTTCTGGTACACTTTACTCCCTCCAATTTGACTTATGTAAACATGTGTCAAAGCAACAGAGGGCAAGGGTTGGGGCAAAGCTGGGACCGATAATGTCCTCACACAACAAAATCCCCCATATAAATATATAAATATATTTAATATATTTTTTTTATCACCATTTTTTATTTTATCATCATAGCAACATATCGTCAGGCGTGTTTCGTTTTGCCGTCCTGCCATTCCATCGGCCTGTTTGTTTGTTTTTCCTGTGCTGCCCAGAAGGTTTTGTCCTTCTGCTGTCTACCATCTGCCCGAATCTATGTGAATGTAGCATAAACGTTATTGCGTTACATTTTTAAAATGGGGGCGGGTGTATATGATGATGTATGATACTACTGATAAGAGCACTGTTTGGCAGGACGAACGGATAGAGTGGTGTGAAAAAGCATTTGCCCTGTTCCTGATTTCTTATTTTTTTGCATGTTTGTCACACGTAAATTAAGGTTGTTATTATTAAGGGAAAACAAAATCCAAACCTACATGGCCCTGTGTGAAAAAGTGATTGCCCCACCTGTTAAAACATAACTTAACTGTGGTTTATCACACCTGAGTTCAATTTCTCTAGCCACACCCAGGCCTGATTACTGCCACACCTGTTCTCAATCAAGAAATCACTTAAATAGGACCTGACAAAGTGAAGTAGACCAAAAGATCTTCAAAATCTAGACATCATGCCGAGATCCAAAGAAATTCAGGAACAAATGAGAAAGAAAGTAGTTGAGATCTATCAGTCTGAAGAAGGTTATAAAGCCATTTCTAAAGTTTTGGGACTCCAGCGAACCACAGTGAGAGCCATTATCCACAAATGGCGAAAACATGGAACAGTGGTGAACCTTCCCAGGAGTGGCCGGCCGACCAAAATTACCCCAAGAGTGCAGCGATGACTCATCCAAGAGGTCATGAAAGACCCCACAACAACATCCAAAGAACTGCAGGCCTCACTTGCCTCAGTTAAGGTCAGTGTTCATGACTCCACCATAAGAAAGAGATTGGGCAAAAATGGCCTGCATGGCAGAGTTCCAAGACGAAAACCACTGCTGAGCAAAAAGAACATTAAGGCTCGTCTCATTTTTGCCAGAAAACATCTTGATGATCCCCAATACTTTTGGGAAAATACTCTGTGGACTGATGAGACAAAAGTTTAACTTTTTGGAAGGTGTGTGTCCCAGTAACACCGCATTTCAGAAAAAGAACATCATACCAACAGTAAAATATGGTGGTGGTAGTGTGATGGTCTGGGGCTGTTTTGCTGCTTCAGGACCTGGAAAACTTGCTGTAATAAATGGAACCATGAATTCTGCTGTCTACCAAAAACTCCTGAAGGAGAATGTCCGGCCATCTGTTCGTGACCTTAAGCTGAAGCTGAACAAAATGAAGACTTTGGAGTGGCCTAGTCAAAGTCCTGACCTGAATCCAATTGAGATGCTGTGGCCTTAAAAAGGCAGTTCATGCTCGAAAACCCTCCAATGTGGCTGAATTACAACAATTCTGCAAAGATGAGTGGGCCAAAATTCCTAAACAGCGCTGTAAAAAACTCATTGCAAGTTATCGGAAACGCTTGATTGCAGTTTTTGCTGCTAAGGGTGGCCCAACCAGTTATTAAGTTTAGGGGGGAATCACTTTTTCACACAGAGCCATGTATGTTTGGATTTTGTTTTCCCTTAATAATAACAACCTTCATTTAAAAACTGCATTTTGTGTTTACTTGTGTTATCTTTGACTAATATTCAAATTTGTTTGATGATCTGAAACATTTAAGTGTGACAAACATGCAAAAAAATAAGAAAACACTGGCAAATATTCTCACAGATGGAAAAAAAAGATGGCAAACACTGTATATATATATATAAAAAAACTTTGTCCTTCACCCTCCGCGGGTGGTCTCGTCCTTCGAGCTCGGGTCCTCTACCAGAGGCCTGGGAGCTTGAGGGTTCTGCGCAGTATCTTTGCTGTTCCCAGTACAGTGCTCGTCTGGACCGAGATGTCTGGTGTTCTTCCAGGGATCTGCTGTAGCCACTCCTCCAGTTTGGGGGTCACTGCCCCGAGTGCTCCGATGACCACGGGTACCACTGTTGCCTTCACCTTCCAGCTCTTCTCCAGCTCTGAGCCCTTGGTACTTCTCTAATTTCTCATGTTCCTTTTTCCTGATGTTGCCATCACTTGGTATTGCCACGTCAACCACAACGGCTTTCCTCTGCTGTTTGTCCACCATCACGATGTCAGGCTGGTTCGCTATTACCATTCTGTCAGTCTGGATCTGGAAGTCCCACAGGATCTTGGCTCGGTCATTCTCTACCACCTTTGGAGGTGTTTCCCACTTTGACCTCGGGGTTTCCAGTCCATACTCAGTGCAGATGTTCCTGTACACTATGCCAGCTACTTGGTTATGGCGCTCCATGTATGCTTTTCCTGCCAGCATCTTACACCCCCTGTTTGGCCGGGCGACGTCTGAGCCGGCATGTCATGTATTTCATCGTCACTCATCATCATCATGAGGTAGGCAGCAGCGTGAAGGGTCTTGCCTAAGGACCCACACTGGATGATGGGTCATTGCTCATTGCGCTCCGAGGGGGATTCGAACCCTTGTTCCCCCGTGAATGTCCCGTGGCCTACCAAATCGAGCGATCCAGCCGTTCCACACTGGATGATGGTCATTGCTCAATGCGATTCTAACCTTCTGTCCTGTGACTTACCAATTGAGCTATCCATATATATATATGTGAAGGGTCTTGCCTAAGGACTCTATTGCCTACATATATATATATATATATACAGCCATTGCAAAGTGGCAAAGTCTGTCTGATTCAGCAGCCTTCTTAACTTGCTACAGTTTTTCATTTGATTGTTTGTGTTAAATGCTCACTCACAAATGAAAAGTTATTTACTGAGTAAAGTGCTAACCCACTGACAAAACTACAGCTGAACACACTCTACATTAGGAGGGTTTCAGCTGCATATTTCCATTGTCCATCTCACATCTGTCTGATACAGATACAGCTCCATTTTAATCTACACAGCTGTAAAGCTGTAAATGCTTGCGCTTCATGACTGTAATTGCAGAAATTCTTCTTTCATTTCTGTATATATGTTGTCATTATCTTAATGCATACTCTTGACTCTGTATATATTTTTTTGGATCTTTTGTTTTGTATTTTTTATTTTTGTTATGTGAACTTTGACCTTCTTGACAATGTTATTACATGCCAGAGGCCTTGCTAAGGGGAAGTGAGTGTATGCCAGTGCTTTTGACAATAGAGTGTTAAAACCTGGTAAAAGCGCTGAACAGCAGGGTAAATCTTTTTTTAGGGATCACAGATATAGTATGGCATTTACCTGTGAAAAGTATTTTTGCAAAACACAGCTCTTCATTGTAACATGCTTTTTTTAGTGATTTCAATCTAAACATGTATCTACAATGTAATCTACAATGTATGTATTCAGTGAGCCGAAGGACTGAGGAGAGGTGTCTTGTAGAGCAATGTCATATGATGTTGCTGTACTGACATTATTCTTTGAAACTGGAAGCCTTGGAAGGAGAGACTAGACTAAAGAGCAGTGGTCCTCGCTTCCTTCAACTCCATATACACAATGTAGATTTTGTAGCATGACCATGTGTCAGAGCAGACCAGCTACATGCGTGTAACTACATTTCCCGTGTACTAGGCTGGGAGAGTATCTGAGTGCACAGCAGTTTGTGGCTGAATGGATCCAGCAGACACAGAGACATGACTGCAGCTGCTGGTGCTGTTTTGCTGACGTGCTGCGTTTTGCTACGCAGTTTCTGTAGACAACGTGTTATACTTGCACCTTTGTCAACAAAGTTGCAACTTAATCTCAACTAATCAGTTTGTCCTTTTGATATTAATATTAAAAACGGAATCAGGGAAGAAAGATGAAGCCCACCCACCAGTCTGACGTAGAGCTATTAAACACTATGTGACAGTTTTCTGTTTATATCAGTGTTGCCTGATTCACTGTCGACCCACAGGTTGACCAGCCCACAGAGGAAATCCCACTGCTCCAGATGGCCAGACTTCCTCTGCTGTCAGATCATCATTGATGTTTTTTTAGCTAACTTTGATCACAGTTAATTTGTGACAAATTATCTTCTCTCTTTCCTGTTCATTTGTTGATGAATAGCCGTCTGACTTGAGAGGATCAGAGATACACCTGTATTACAGGGTCTGCAGCTTCCACACAGCTGATTTTAATCTTATATGGGATTATTTTGCCATGACAGATCATCATTTATAATTGTGGCAGGCCACCATGATAAAACATATTCTATGTGGGGAAACAACTGATGCACAAGTCCATTTTTTAAAGGTTGACTGTTCAGTCCGTGACCAATTGATAAGTTGATTTGTGAGGTTTCAAGAAAGGCTGATATTTAAAGGAGCAGTGTGTAGGATTTAGTGGTATCTAGTGGTGAAATTGCAGTTAGCAACCATTTGAATGCCGCTTGCCTCGCCCTCCCCTTCCAAGCATGTAGGAGAAACTATGGTGGCTGTGAAACGCACAAAAAACGCTAAAGGCCCTATCTAGAGCCAATGTTTGGTTTGTCTGTTCTGGGCTACTGTAGAAACATAGCGGTGCAACATGGCAGCCTCTGTGGAAGGGGACCCGCTCCCATGTAGATAAAAACGGCTTTTTCTAAGGTAATGAAAACACAACAATTCTTATTTTCAGGTGATTACACACTAATGAAAACATACTTATGAATATCATATTCCGTTTCTGCCAATAGATCCTTAAGTAAAGTTGTGAGTTTGTGTCCAGATGTATTCGTGAATTTTGAGAGCTCTTGCCCCTCCTGACACATCACCTGCCCTGCACACCAGTAGCTTTTCCATTAGCACTTTTGGCCACACAGGGTTGTGCGGAGGTGTGGTAGTGTTAATTTGTGCTTTAGAACGTAACTGCCGTGAAACAATCAGAAAATATCGTTTTATTTCTTAGATTCACTGCTTTGTTCTCGCTAACGCCGCTCCCTCTCTTCATTTATTCTAATGCTTGCTCGACCACCCTTGCTCCCTCTCTCTGGCTCGCTCACTCAAGACACACCTTTAAGCAGGTAGCACTGTTGTAATGGAGATGCTAACCCCCGCCAAACTGGGATGACGTGCAGAGTCAAACCGAGTCGAGCCAAGCCAGCAGGTATAAGGAAAAGGGCTACAGGTGGCCTTCCCTTTCCTGCAACCACAAGCTTGTTATCCACCTACAGTAGCTACCGACACTGTAAAGCAATTCCTTAAAGTGATTTGAGGTGATAAGGTCACCAAAGAAGGGCTTTGTAACAAGAATGAACAAATAAAGCATTCACCGTATGTGCAAGCCCTTGGGGTTCAGAAGGCCCTGGATTTCAAGACTCAGTATGCAAGCAAGCTATATCTAATGCAAATTAGAAAATGACTTTTGACTTTAACTTTTGATTTTTTTTTGATAGATAACATACAGTAGAGGCATTAGAGCAACTTCTCGTATTCCAAAAGAGTGCAGAAATGAGTTATTGATGTGAAGCACAAACCTGCAAATATGAAAACTCATTTTGAAACAAATTCCATAAAATACATAACTTGCAACACAGCTCAGATAGATATACTGACTGTGGTATAGGTTTCAATATTCAAACAGACATTGTTAATTATATTTTCCAAATTTTACTTGATCCAGTACTAAAAGCACTGCTTCTTCATCTGGTTAGTGAAGAGAGCATGGCCCCCATGGGAATCTGTGAGAGATAGGCATAGTGATTGTCTGTTTACTTCTATATGTACAAAAATGCATTAAGTTTAATTACTGTAGCCTCGTGTGAAACTCTCCATTCAGCTGACCAACTCAAGGCAGTTAAATGGATCCCTGCAGCTTCTCAGATCAAAATGTTTGCATTAGATTAAACTAGTACACACACATTTTGTATCAGACCGAACATTTAGAATGATGCCTTTGTTGTCTACAACTTTTCTAATATTTCACCTAAAAAACAATTAGTATGAAAGACACTGTAGAAGCCTGTCTATCCAGTGAATAAGTGCCATCACTCATGATCTGATGCAGAAAACCATTTCCAGTCCATTACTTCTCTTGCTTACTGCCTCTACTACTAAGACTATAGTCTCTACCTTCACTCACCTGAGAAGACCTGAGCACCAAACCAAGGATATAAATCTACTGCTGAGCTGTGGCGAACGAGGTGAGCGATGTCATACTAATAACACAAAGGACTGAGAGAACAGGTAATGGTGGAAACTTTTTCCAACAGTTGGGCTTCATCTGTCCTAACTGCTGTTTCTGGAAGACATCAAGCTAACAGAAAATTGCTCTGTTCTAAGAACGGCTACTGTTAACTGTGGAACAGATGGCACAACTTGTAACACACACATAATGCAATCAATGTAGTTTTTAAGCAGTGCTGAACACACATTAAAAATTTGGTGATGATAATGTTTGCAGCAATTTTTACATTTCTGTCTACTTACTTATGGACACACAGTTGCTTCCCTTTCCAGGGATCATTCCTTTGAATTAAATAATTTAAAACACCCAGCTGGCCTTACTTATGAAACCTTTAGATGCTCAGATTTAATCTTGACTTAATTTAACAGATTGATTTACCCACAAATTAAGACCATTTGAAAATAATTTATTTTTTGTCAGAAATGTTCCATTTGTGATTGGAGTTATTATTACACTGAAATGTTTTTTATTGAAATTTTGCAGCAAGTTCTAGGCCATGGAATAGTAAATAATGCATTACTGAGGTTTGGGAAATACAAATAATAAAATATTCTAATGGTGTAGTGCTTTTAAGATTTTACAGTATTTTTAAGACAGTTTGTCACATAGCTTAACAGAAACATTACCTGTTGTCTAAATCATACCAGTTGCTAATTTGCTTGATATTAGGATTGTGCAAAGTGCAACAACTACAATAGACTACTTCACAGCTAATCAAAGAAATAATATGGATTCCTTCAACATAAGGAAATGGTGCCTGGATGTGTGGCCTTAGTGGGATGTTCTCCTGCTTACAGTTCACTGTCCTGCCAGCCAAAAGTTCAGTCTCTCCAATCACAGATCGAATGCGCTCCTCCTTTTCAGTTGTTTGGGAACTGCCCCCCCCATGGCCCCTCTGTCCGTGGCAGCTAGCAGCTGACAGATGTTTTATAGTTTCTTGTTTCAAATCAAACTACTTCTTTCTTCTTTCTTCTAAACTTCCACACATGCAATTTTGAGCTGATATTACACTGGTGACTGGCTCCCAAACATTGTTTGTGTGCACAGTTGTTGCTGTTGATGCACTTCTGTTGTGTTTGTTTGTTTTCATTTATTTGGTCTCATATGTTCTGATGTTTAATACTCACTTTGCACAGGATGCTGGGGAATGCTGCCCTCATATAGGATTATTTTTGCCATTTATAGATGCATTGCCAGGAATGCACATCTAATTTAAGATGTATGTGTGCTCAGACATATGGTTCTCTTATTTTCCTGCTATTCATGTTGGTGGACAAATTCAAAAGGGAAAATAAGAAAACATTTGTGAGTTAGTCTCAGTGTCACAGGCTTCCATTTCATCCTTTTAGCTGGTTAGTGGATGTGGACAGATGGGTGGTTAAAGCCACACAACATGGCTGTATTGCTTTTTCCTATAACTCCAAGGTCATAGTTCAGGCTTGGCTCAGTGTGATTCCACTCATGTAACTGTGACTACACTGGGCTCGCTTTATGAAGCATGTGCCTCGATGTGATCCCAGTGCAACATTTCTACTTGGTAGCCCCTGCTGATGAGGCTTTGGCTATCTGTACTTTGCTCCTGCTTACTGACGCTGCCTTCGTGACCCCTCCATCTTCATTAACATTACGATGATATCCACCCTTTGCACACAAACAGACACTATTCCTTATCCACTCTGCATCCTCCTCTTTTCACCCAGTGCACTTCGGTCTGCAGGAAAAAAACGAAGAAGCATTGATTTTCTAAAGCTGCCGTCTGATGTAGAATGATTTAGCAGCCCCCATGCCCCTCCCTTGCTATGAACTCTACGTATGAGCCTGTCCAGAGCAGGGCAGGGCTGAATAACTCAGACTCACTGATGGATTTGGATGAGACCTTGTCCGCCCTCCTGTCTCCATAGCAGCGGTAATGATGGCAGCAGCGCCAGTTATAGTGCACACCATGCAGACGGCCATCCATATAGATAAGAGGAACAAATCACAGCTAGTGTCTTTCAGCGTAAATTAGCGTCCATCCCCTTGAATTACTGAGCCAACCTGTGCCTTATCTGCCATTATCAACACACCATGACCACAAAGTCTGGTTCAGCTAAAACATGAGAATACAATAGGCCTATCATCCTCCCAGGAGTGTGATCTGATACCAAGTTACCAGCCTTACACCACTACTGGAACAGTGTTGATGAAATTATCACAAAGTACTAACATCCCCTGGTTTCACACATATACACAGTAACTGCTGATTCTGACTTTTGGATCTGGATGATTATGTTTAACAGTATTGACAGAGCAGTACAGACAGTTATACTATGAATATTGCATAGTTTAACATAGTTGGGTGTCTTTTACACTGAGCATGTATAATGTGTTTGCAGGTCACAGGACAGAATTTCAAGAATAAACACATTGCAAACAAATAAGATTAATCTTTGCATCAAAATATCATAATTCTTCTTTTTGGGGGCTCATATTGACGGTCTTGCAAAAGCAGAAAGGCCTGGAAAAATATCATAATGACTCTGGATGTTTAAGCTTTATCATCTTACCTGCTCAACACACACTTAAACATCAACCAAAGGTGGGTGTATGGTGATTTTCCAGTTTCAACTCAAGGGAAGAGGGAGGAAGCTTTAGAAATAGTCTGTATTCTTTAGCAGTTTAACATTCTGGGCATGCAGCAGCACAGAGATGAGAGAGAGGGGCTCAAAAGGTTTAGTTTGGGTTGCAGAATGAAACAGCTTCACTGTGTATATATATATAGTAATATAAATGTTGAGGTTACTCTGTAATAATTAGAGAAAGGACGGTTCAGTAGGTTTAATAATATTTTCCAAATCAATTTAGCATGGCTATGTAGGAAGCTGACTGCAAGACAGACAATAAGTCGTGCAAACCTCATTAGGCTTTCCTTTTGTGAGTGTGCGTCTGCAGTAGTTATTGCATTTAACTATAATACAGATTATGTGATAATAGCTTATTAAATTCAAAGTTCACTGTGGTCGTGGAAATTAATTTCAAGCAGGGAGCATACCTTTCTGTAACATTTAGGTATGCAAGACTTCCTCAATTGCATGACAAACAGAATTACCCCAGCAGATAAGCTAATATAAAACACCAACATTGCATTATTATATATTTTTTTTTGTGTTTTAGTGTTACTACACTGAGGGTGGCTGTTGAGTGTTGTACACTCAGTGCGGTCCGCGGCACATCAAGCTTAATCAGTGAATGTTTACTGTAGATGAGAAATTCATTCACATTCAGTGCATAACCATTTACTGTAACCATTTCTTGTCTTTTTCAGGACTGAAAGTCAAATCAGCCTGAATGTTTTTTACAGCATTTCTTAAAGGAGAAACCTTTACCAGTGTGTAGCCACTCCTACTGTGGCTCATCATCCCACTGTTTAACTTTTACTGTGCAGAATCTGGCTGACAACAGTATGTTTATACATACCCTTTATCTGCCCATCTCTACCCTTGGACTTAACATTCTCCAACAACATTTTTTTTGTCAACACTATAATCAACAATTATTACGCTTTAGATTTACTGTTAACAGAGACTCCAGCCTGCAGTGCAGTTCATACACTTCACTAATAAACCATAACTGTAGAGTAACATTAGGCTTCATGATCAAAGAAAGTTTTTATATCACTTCAACACTTCTGTCCATATTTGCCTCTCTCTTGCTCGTCCACATGAGTCTGCATCAAACCTTTTTATCAATTGATGGTTTTTATAATGCCTGCACCCCTACTTCCCATGTCTATGTCTCTTTTGAGAGTTGCACAGTATCGATCGGGCAGGATGTAGCCTATGATTTCAAAACGAGAGCTCTTTAACGCTTGCGTTTTTGTATTGGGCGACTGTGGCTTAGTGGTAGAGCGGGTCGTCCACCAATCAGAAGGTCGGCGATTTGATCCTGGCTTCCCCCAGCCCACATGTCGAAGTGTCCTTGGGCAAGACACTGAACCTCAAATTGCTCCTGAGGGCTGTACGTTCGGTGTGTGTGAATGATTAGTTTGTTTCTTTGGACTGATGAGCAGTTAGCATCACACATCAGTGTGTGAATGGAGTGAAGGTGACATGTAGTGTAAACAGCATGGAGTGGTTGGAAGACTAGAAAGGCACTATACAAGTACAGTCCATTCACCATTTATTGGTCACACCACACATGTTGATTACGTTACTGTTAGAGTTAAGTACATGTACTAACATTGCGTTGCTGGGACTTGACAAGAGAGAGCAGAGAGGCAGGGCGGGGAAAGAAAAAAACAAAACAGGCAGAGAGCAGGGCCACAATGCCGATGGGCATGCGATTTTCAGGAGGACATCAAGGCCAGACTTCTTGCCTGCTCTCCACCACACACCTGTAGAAGGAAGAGAGGACCGAAGTGCCAAGCCCGGGGGGCGGCTCGGGGGAAGTCCTCAAAACGAGCATAGAAGGTGTTAAGAGCATCAGGAAGACACAGGTCCCTGGGGCATTCTGCGTCTCTTCTGGTGTAGTCTGTGATGCTCTTGATGCCTGTCCACATGCTCCGGGGGTCGTTGGTGGAGAAGTGACCCTTGATTTTGAGAGCATGGGTAGCTTTGGTAAGCGAGCCTGTTATCATAATTCTTCAAATTACAGTAGTTTTATCAAAGCAAACTACAGTGTTTGCAGATATACCAAACTTTTTAAAACATCAGGGAAAGAAAAGCCTTTGTTGAGCTTTGCTGAGAATGTAAACATAGATTTCAGACCAAGTAAGACAGAGATGTGTATTCACAAGAATTTTAAACAGGTCACAGACTCAACAGCTGTAGTTACTGGTGAGTGGTTCACATTGTGCTCCCTAAAATCAATAATAATCTATTTGGCTTTGTCTACACTGAAGGATAAATTGTTATCTCAGCACCACAGTAAAAGTTCTCTCACCTCTGTTCTATAGACATCCATATTATTGTCATAGCTCAGCCCAATCACTATTGTATCATTTGCAAAATTGACAGTTTGGCTATAAACATTTTTACTGATACATGACTAATGAGTAAACATACTATAGAGTAAAGGACTAAGGCGTCATCCCTGTGGTGCACCTGTGTTAAGGATGATAGTGGACGAATGATTTCCTCCCACCCTTACTGTTCTGATGAAAATCATACAACCAAGTACAGATGGATTGACATAAGCACAATTCTCCAAGTTTAAACACCAGTTTTGTTGGCACAATGGTATTAAAAGCAGAGCTAAAATCAATGAACAGAAATCTGATATAGGTATTCCTTTCGTCAAAGTGTGAGCGGTGTGCAGGACAAGGAAACTGCATCCTCAGCTGACCTATATCATAATTTTCTATTATGACCAGTTGACAGACAAGTTGCTGATTTGTCATCTAAATGGCACACTCTTGAATTGAAAATGCAAATGAACCTGTAGAGCAGTTGTGCCTTTGTGAAAAATTACTGATTATTGTGTGTAGGAGCCATATATATACCTGATTTGACCACTAGGGGAAGTATTGTTTTTCTTTGTGTGTTATGATTACACATGAGCCCCTGGGGCCTGTACTACGACTCAAGTTCAACATACCCCAGGTCTCTTTTCATTATCTGGCTTCACTAACCCTAACAACCGCAATCAGGATAAGCGTTCACACGACGCTGGTAATCAACTCGGTAAATGAATCCAGGTTTTCCCAATCTGAGGGCGTTTGCAGCATATGACCAATTGCAAACATGCACAAGTCTACTGGCATTAGAGCGGCATGTTTTACAAATGAATAGCAAACTATAATATTAGAGAAACACCAAGGATAAAATGTAAAGATAATGGGTAAATTAAAACTTAAAATGGAGCAGTGCAAGACTTAAGTGCAGCTTCAAGAATAAAGTATAATGTAACTCAATACTTAAGAATTTAAATAAACCTAAAAATTGTAATAAGAAAATATAGGAAGGTAGGAAGATTTGCGTATTCCATTAAATTAATGTGTTGCTTAGATGTATTCTTATGGTGTGTATGCCAATTTTAGCCTTATTCTTTGAGCTGCAACCCGAATGGTGTGAAACGGACTTGGGAGCAAATAAAAGCTAAATATAAAAACATAATTCAAAGCAATAAGTAGGCTTACTTTCATACTTTCATTAGCTCCACAGCATCTTCTATGAATGATGATGCCATTTTCCAAGAGAATTGATTGGTCAATAGCCTATAAAGGCAGTGCTTTTATACATGTTGATCTGTTATCTCCAACATGCTGCTCCAGAGCAGGTTTGGTGTTCAGCATGAGTTACCATGCCAATCTACCCCGGCAAGAAGTGAACCACTGTCGTAGGACTGAATACCCAGGGTTAAATCTGAAGTTACCACGCTAACCCCAAATCCGGCTTCGTAGTACAGGCCCCAGGTGTGTTATTAAGAGCATGAAAGATCAGTTTTGAGATCGGTTGGAGTTGGCAGGTGGTTTGGGAGCACATGGTTCTTACCGTAAGCTGTAAGCCGTAAGCAACAAAAAAAGTCATAAAATGTAAGTCTACCATATTTCATCTTTGCAATAAACTGGAACATCACCCAAAAGGAAATAAGTCTTGGATATAATTTCATTGCTCTATGTCTTCTATGGATACTTGTCAGGAACATTCCACACTACCTGCTAAAGTGGCTGAGTAAGGTTTGGGCAGTCACTTCAAGCTAAGAAGAGGATCTTTCAGAACTACACATATGCATACCCAAGTTTAGAGACCTCTAGTCTCTTGCTGGGCTTTTGCTGGGATGTGTGGGAGGTCTGCTTCTCATCGTGGTTAATAACTATCTAACTCAAATCATGTCTTTCCTCTTCGGAACACATTTAGAGCTCTTACCCTGCCAGTGATTTTAGTATAGCTGGGGTCTTCTCAGACCATCACTCTTCCTGAATTTCTGAATCAAGGCTAAGGAGCTGAAAGCCTCTTGTGCACTGCTTGGTCTGCCTCCTGTACATCTCTCTCCATTAGTTGTGTCAGCCTGTCCCTCTCTGATCACAGCCACACGTACACAAAAACACAAGATACATGCACACACACACACAAAGTCACAGATGCATGCTAGAGATACACATACACGCAGTTGGAGGTTGCAGATGGGCAGTGTCAAATAACCTTGCTCTGCAAACAAGCGCGGGAGGACGACATCATGCCAAAACAGCTCATTAAACGCTATTAGCCTGTCATTTCATCTGAGTGAATCCTTTCTCGATTCCTCTGCTTAGCAAACAGCTTTGGGGTCACAGCTAAAGACGAAGAAAAAAAGACAAGCAAATGAAGCAGGGCCACTCACCCTAATGGTGCTTGTGGGACTGACATAGAGGATAATGTGTTGTCAACGATCAGAGAACAGGATTTGAATCTAATTAAACACAGAAAAGAGTAGTGGATGTTTTGTGCTTTTGAGAACATGCATCTCCCGGGTTACAAAAAAACCCAAATTACTGAATTAGAACATCAATGAGCCATGTAATGCAAAAAAAACAGTGATTCATGTTAAGCAATTAAACAATATAGTTACACGCCGATTGCAAAGTTAATGTTAAGTGCTGAATGAATGTAACAGTTTGAAGCGCACACAAAATGGATGAATACATGGATGAGATGAAAAATCTAATTTTTACAAAATCGTTCAATCATTAAGCTGTCAATTTCTAGTGCATTAGTGTATAAGTGAGTCAGAGTCAGAGAGAAGCTGCACTTGTCCATAACATTAAGATAAAGTCATTTGAAACTGTGACGGAACTCATAAAGGTCATTATGCACCAGACAAATCAAGGTACTGATTTGAAATCAATGTAAATGAGTGAAGAGGTTCATGGTCATGCACCTTGAATGGAAAGATAATCTATAGACTAATGAGCTGCTCTGACATACATCTTTAAAACAAAAATGTAATTCTTCTACTGTTCTTTCACTCTCTGCATTTCCAAAACAAGATTAAGGATTTAATTCTGTAAAATCAGTGTTACTGTGTATGTCGACCATAATATAGCTGAGTAAGACATT
Organism: Siniperca chuatsi; assembly: GCF_020085105.1. Taxonomy (NCBI): domain Eukaryota; kingdom Metazoa; phylum Chordata; class Actinopteri; order Centrarchiformes; family Sinipercidae; genus Siniperca; species Siniperca chuatsi. The sequence continues at coordinate 9,458,267 of NC_058053.1, read as the reverse complement.
ATGTTTCTGACTTTCTTCCAAAATCCCAGATGACTCAACTTTCATCTGAACTGACATTGGCTCAGAAAAAAAGATATAAAGTGAAGCCAAATGGCCACTATTTGAAGTCCATGGATCCTGTATAACATGGAGACACAGCAAAGCCTTTATAGTAAAGTCTGTTATGATGTTAACAATTTATTTATTTATTTATTCACTCTGACATACAGGAGGCGCCATTCAGTCCTATTTGAAAAGCTGTTGTCTGGTGCCTCCCTGCAGACAGCTTTATAAATCAATATGACTCCACAAAGTCAAAACACAGCCTAAATTGAGACTAAACAGATGATTAATATGGCTCAAGGTTTTGATAAAGGTCAATTTGGTAAAAGTATGCATCGGTTTGAAGCAATTACCACCTATGTGATCTGGCTCCACCTGCAGAATTAGAGTTGCCATGGATACTTGCTGAGCAGGAAATGGTGATGCTTACCCTACATGACAACATCTTAAATGTATTCATTACATCTATGTTTACCTGTGGGTATGGGTTTCTCCTACATATTCAACAACATAAATCGAGTGGATTGGAGGATATTACACTTGCAGTATACTATGTGCTACTGTATATGGTTGCACAGAAGACTGGCTCTCCAGGTAGGATAAGAACATAATGTACAGCAAAGCTACATGTAGATCTAGTTAAAACTTGATTCCACTCTCAAAAACTCTGAATATTCATAAAATATAAACTCATGGTCTTATGGTACTGGTGGTATGGTAACTGGTTACTCCCAGCTAAAATATATGTGGTGTTACTTCATCAGGAATTCAATATCCTGCACTGAAGTTCAGCCTTTGGTCTCTGTGGGTAACAAAATTTTGCTGATAGCAAAAGTAAAAGCAAAAAGAAGCCTGATGACTCAAGCTGTCTTTGAGATTGCACTTGCCACTTTGCGTGTTTGTGGCTCCAAATAAAAACAGGAGGTAATTGTTTCCTCAACAGCTCCGAAATCAAGTACACGTCTCACTCCACTGTCCAGTGCCAAAACTGTTCCAATACAATAGTTGTTCAGCTCTGTGGAAAATTCCCAGAATGCAATGTTTGCTCCATATACTCACTGAATATATATTTACATTTACACAAGGATCTCAGCTATTACATTTTTTTGAGTATTCGGAACATTATACAGTTTACAAAACCTTGATAAGCTGTTCTCTTGGTTTTGAGAGGTCTGACTATGCCAGCTAAGTTACTCCAATAGAAAGTGCGATACTACAGATATACTTCAATTCTAACCGGCCATTTATTGGCTCAAGCCTTACTTGCTTCATATTCAGCCTCAGCCTAATCAGCTTTTGTTTGAATACCACAAGTACATTTTAACTAAACATTTACACTGTAAAATATTAGAATTTTAATGTAATAAAGAATTCATTTATCACCTCAGATAACACCTCAAAGCCACTAATACGTTTGTTCTTCCCATAGCAGCACTTTCAGTTCCTCCTGTCTTAAACTTTTATAATGACACTTATTTAGATTTTCTTGCAGTAGCAAACTTGTGTGCCTTGTCTCAAGTAAGTTAATATGTAGTAAAACACAATCCTAGTGTTACACATTTCTTAGAGGTGAAAAACCCCAGGGGCCAGATGCATAAAACTCACGACTAGTGTAATACTCTGTGAAAAGACAGAAATATGCATATGCAATCTTTTTGTCGGATTTATAAAGCCGCACATAGGCATGGTTCTGGTTCTGGCATGTCTACATATATATATATATATATATATATATATATATGTATTACACATGTTGATGTCCCCAGAGAGTTGCATGAAAGGGGAGGGTTTTTGAACCACAACGGTGCTTGCAATTGGGCTCTAAATATTTTGGGATCCCGTTTTTCTTTGGGCCATCTGCAGTCTACTCAGTGGTTAGATGGAATAGGTTTAAACTGTGATTTGTCAGTCCCTTGTAGGGCAAACCCTTCATACAAAATAACATCTATTTGTAAAGAGGACTTCCTACAACCTAAAAGCATGAAAGACCATTCAAAAATATAGAGTATTCCTCTCAGCCATCTGACTGTACCGAATCAACCTTTTGCAGCAGGCGACTCCAAACTTTTGAACAGTAGTGTATATATATTTTTAAGAAAACAAAGGAAATAAATAAATACATAATAATCAGTAAGTCATAGAAGATAATTATGTTGGAAAATGAGTGAGGAAGTAGGTTGATCTTAAGCATGTGTGTGATACCTAAGGTATGCAAGAGTATGTATGTGAGTGTTTGGCAGTGCCAGAGTTGTATGGAGGATAAATAAATGAAATAACAAAATCAAAATAATAATAAATAATTATCATTGTCATCACATCACTGATAATACTAATAACAAGGACAACAACAGTAATGACACTAACAAAAGGGGGACAAGTGCTAGATAGTAAAATATAAAATAATAATAATAATAGTAATATCACCATGAAAAAATAGTGTAATTATCGTCATTATGTAGGTTTACATGTGTGATTACATCTCGACTGTGAAATGGAGGTTCATCTGACTAGGAAGAGCACAGAAAGCTATGGGCCATCTCTAAGAGGAATGAGTTTGACCTGCAGTTGGACCGTGGATAGAGGCATTAACTTCACCGGCAAAGGATAGTGGTTGTTATTTTTGGGCATGATTGTATGTAACTGTGAATGAGTGAGTGGGTGAGTGAATATTGCACTGCATATGTTTCTACGGTAGTGGAGTGTCGTATACTTTGGATAGCAGGTGGAGCCGCTGTGGTACTGAGAGGTTGTATCTATTTTTCCAATTCCTTAGAATGGTTTTCTTAGCAATTATTAAGGCGATCAGAGTTGGCTGTGTATGGCTGAGTAGCGGTTCAACTGAGAAACGGTCTCCTGGAAGGCATACAGATGGTGGAGACTGGAATGCTGCGACTCAGGGTGTAACGTTTGTCCAGAATGTTTGAATGCGTGGTCAGAGCCAGGTGGCATGGTCGTAATCGTCTGTGGTGTTTGGTGTACAGTGTGTGCAAATGTCATAGTCTGCGAATCCCATTTTGGACATTTTATGTTGAGTGTAGTGTGTAGGATTATATACTGAATACATTGCATTTTAGTGTTAGAGGACATTGAGAAGATGTTGCAGATTTGTTCCCAATAGTTGATACGGCGATTTTTTTGTGAATGGTGAATTATTTGAGGTGGTGGAAGAGTGTCTTTTGATAGGCTGATTTTACCTTTTAGACAGTATTTAAATTGTGAATATTGCAGGAAGCTGTTACCACCAATATCGTGCCTTTGCCTTAATACTTCGTGTCGTATCAGTGAATGGTCTTCAAATAAATGTTCCAGGTGTGTAATACCTGATTTTTTTCCCGTGAGTTGAATGTCACGGCTATGAAAGGGTTTTTGAAATAATTGTGTTTAACTGGCTGTGAAAGAAATGAGAGATCTGGTAGTGATAATTCCTTACATTCATATTGTTCAATATCCATGGGTGTTGTTTTTGTTGGTTCTCTTGTAGCCATTTTGTTATGTGTTGTAGATGGTTTGCGAGATGATAGAATCAGAAATTTGGTGCTGAGAAACCTCCATGGTCTTTGGGTTTCTGCAGTGTGGATAGACTGATTCTTGTTTTTCTTGTATTTTTCTAGTAAAATGTGTTAATGATGGAGTCTAGAGTGTTAAACCAGTGTGATTTGGGTTGGACTGGGGTCATGGAAAAAATAGAATTTATTTTTGGTAGTACGGACATTTTTACTGCTGCTGTTCTTCCAATCCAGGAGATGGGTAAGTTGTTCCAGCGGATAAGGTCTTCTTTGACCTTCTTCTCTGACAGCTTGGTAGAAATATTGATACCAAGGTATCTGATATTACCTGCTGCTACTGTGAAAGGTAGCTTTTTCATCGCAGCGTTCCAGTCTACCCCACAGTAGTCTGAAATGTTTGAAAATGTATAAATAATACTGGAGACTTCTGTAAGGGAATTTAATGAAGTTTTGAAGAAGTGCAATTTCACCGACTGTGTTAGCACCAGAACAACTGTCATTATGCACAGCCATTATGCACGGATGTAGCTATCTCCAGTGACCGTACCACTAATTCATCACATGTACCAGTAAACCATCGTCACTGTGATATCTCTATCATCATTGTGAAACATCAGAAGGATGATCAATGATTCATTTGCTGAGTTCATATTGAAACAGACTTTACAAAGTGCTTCACAATTCAGGATAAAATAAAAAGATCTTTAATAGGGAAAAGATGGTTCAAATGTAAATAAAAAGAATGATAAAATACAATTTGGTTTATAAATGCACCTTTGAGTGACATTTTACAAAACAATAACCCAATCAGTGAAATTAGCAAACAATCTAAACAAACAATGTTTTACTCTAGGTTACATCTCTCATCTTATATATCATATCACCTGCAGCTAATCTCAAGAAAACCGTGTAGGCCTGGTCTGAAGTATGTGTGAGGTGTGCACATTCTCACCACACATTCTTCTTTTAAAAATACCAGTTCATGTGTGGGAAATGGTGTATGTATGTTTTTTGTGCGTACGTAAGTGGTGGGTTGGTCATTCATCTCATTCGTCCTTATCTTTGCTCCGACAAACCTTAAACTGTGTCACAGGTCATCAGAAATTCATCATTGACTCAGTGTTCACTGAATCGGTAATCCAATCAGTATTCCAAATTGACTCTAGAGAGCAGTTTCAGACGTACTCCAAGATATCAAGTAACGTGACGTCAGCAGATTACAGACAACACACACATGTTAACCAACCTGGCCAGTCTGTGATGAGGAAAAGAAGCAAAAGATCTGATGATAGTTAGTCTGGATTTCTCTTGACAGAGCACTGCTCACTATTGGGAAGACAGTCTGGACTGTTAAAGGAGATTTGTTCTTACCCTGTTCTAGATATACAGTGTAGTAAAATTTAAGCAGCACAGCTGATCTCAGTTAAGTAACTAATATACTAAGACCTTGATTTCAAGCAAAACAAAATTCCTAAAGTAACAATACAAACACACCTTAAAGTAACAGGTATATTTGTTAACATTTGCTAAGAAATTACAACTTATTGTATACTTTAAGGTTTGTAAACAGTTGAGCCAAAAGTATGGATGATAACACTGATCTTAGGTTAGTCACTGGGTGATTCAGTTTCCTGGGGGTATCTAGCAGAATACAACTATATTCAAAGAAGCTGCTATATATGCCCTCAAAAAAACAAGCCCATCTCCATCATGGTTTTCATTTATTTTGGTAAAATAGTCAGTAGCATTCTATAACAAAATGATATGCTTATTGTACAGAAACTGCAACAACTATAAATAAACATTTAAACTCTTAATTAAATGAATAATTTCTTATTTTCTTTGGTATTTTTGTAGATTTGCAATGACGATTGCTGGGTAATACGCATGTTGATGTTGTCCAATGTCAAGTCTTTAAGCGCAAAATCTGTCAAGGCTGACAAGCTGAGCAAATTTGCAAGTCAAGTGAGCAGTCATGCCTTTCAAACATAAACATGTCAGTAAGAAAAGACAAGAGAGAAAAGAACAGGAGGAGAAGGTATCAAAGGTCCCTAAATTAGATTCCTTTGGCTTTTTTATAAACAGTCGCCTGCCCCCAGACAACCCCCTCATAGCAACAATGCAGCAGTTCGACTGGCATCAGCATCGCTGCCGTCAGTGGTGTGCCAACAACCGTGCAGCAAGTGATGTTAGGATAGCAAGCTAGATATAATGTTAGTCCTAAATAACCATATTAATGTTAGATATAAATTTAAAGTTATACATACATTATGTATAAGGCTTACTAGGCTACAAGTTGGCCACAAGTAACTCACTTGTAGGTGAGTAAGTGTTTTTTCAAGGGGATTTTAGGTATCTGATGGGCTGCCATCCCCCTGTTTAACAGGCTATTAAAACAGGAGGTTTTAACAACCTGTTAAAGTGTATGCCTTACATTGTGTATGTGTTTTTCAGATGTGGGTAAAGCTGCTGTGTGTACTGCCATACCAAACCATGCTGTGTTTTTAGCTACACTTTTTTATCTAGAATAATTCTTATTATTGTTTTTACACAAGATAATTAATTACTTTGCTTGGTGCTTGTAAATTGTTTAGGTAGACTACGGGGAGTATAATGTTATGGCAGCCTGTCCAGGCCGTGTTGTTGACGAACCAAAGGCCCACAGCGGTACTAAAACACAGTTTAGAAAAGTCGTATTGAGAATTATAAAGGTACTTACCACTGGCCCTGGGTGAAACATTGTTAGTCTTGTTATGAATAATAAGAGGATATTAAGACCATTTTAGCTGTACTGACAATGAGTGACATTTTGGTGTCTAGGCCCTACATTCTAGATGCCCTATATTCTAGATGTTGTTAATGCAGTCACTTTTTATATATAAGATATATGGCAGAAATAAGGCTGTTTGTTGTGCAATAAAATCATTATTTGTTTTAATCTGTTATTTTTTCATCTTTATTGCTGAAACATCATTGAATGATGTCTGATTGGATTTGATTTAAAGGGCTAAGCCAAAATTGTTCAAATCGACTGGAACAGGAGCTTCTGACTATGGCAACGGCTGCGCGTGCAGATGCAGCGGCCTGGAGCTCATTCAAACTCCGCTAGCTACATACATCTGTTTTTTGCTGTTTTTTGCAGCTTTATTGCTGAAACATGTATTACCTATGACAGTAATACATTATCGTTGTCATCGGAAAAGGAAGCCGGGGTTTGGATTAAAGAGCCTTTAAGCCTTTGAGCCAGATCAACCGCACCAGGCAGGCACCACAGCGACTGCTGTGATCGCCCAGGAGGAGAGGAAAGACAGCCGGGACAGGAGCCATGCTGGCCCAGCTTGGACTTAAGGCTGCTCCTGGCTAATGTCCGGTCTGGACGAAATGGGACTCAGAGACTGTTGTGCCCACATCTTTACAGAGACCTGCTCCATCAATATCCCGGATCAAGCACTCGATGGGTGGACAGTGTTCCGAGCTGACAGAGTGCAAGACTCCGGCAAGATGAAACGAGAAGGACTCTGTGTTTACGTCGATAATGCTTGGTGCTCAAATGCAGGCAAAGTGGATGGACACTGTCTCACAAATGTCGAACTCTGAATGAGAAGATGGAAACCATATTATCATCACTATCACGCAAATTTAAAAAATGTGCTGCAGAATTATTTCCTGGGTGTATATGTGTAGGCTATGCATGTAGGCCTATATAAATAACTTTATATATTGTTTTATTTAGTTTATATGTTACCCTTTTTTAATATGAATTTAATTATCTGTTATGTTCTGTGTATGTAGCATGAAGGGACTACAAACTTTCCTTTCATTACACAACCTTGTGTTGTAAAATGATTAAAAAATTACCTTGTACCTTGACTGTAAAATCCAACACATTGGGGCATGCCTCTGGCTAATGCTGTACAGAAACGTATTGCTCAGATTAGAAATATTAGTCTGCTGTATCTGTACAGAAGTAACATTAACATTATATTATATTCTATATGTTGTTGTCATCTTAGATTAACTGACTTTGTCATTTGTTGATAAGAATGCAGGCAGAACTTCAGCATTTGAATCAGAAAACACTAGTCTTTTCATGTGTTATTCATATGATTACCTTGATGAGTAGAATGACAATTTACATTAACAACCTAGAGGTCAATAATGAATTCTAGAGCAAACAAATCATTTCAAGTTTTCCACCAGCCTAAAGAGAGATACCTCAGCACATCAATGCAAAAGCTAGTCTTGACCATCTGCTGCTGGTACTGCGTTGTTCAAACAAAAATTCATCCACATTATTGCTTCCGCCAAGGAGGTTATGTTTTTGGTGCCGTTTGTTTTTCTGTCCGCAGTATTACGGGAAAAACTGCAGGCCCAATTTTCATGAAACTTAGTGGAAGGGTGTAGCATGGGCCAAGGAAGAACCCATTAAATGTGGATCCATGGCAAAATGAATTGAATTAATATTTTATGGTCGCACCAGCTTCTCTGCCCTCTCCTCTGCATGTTTGACCGAGGGCAGGCCTCAGCTCCTACACACTCACGCACGCACACACACACACAAACACACAGAGCGGACAGCAGAGCAGAGAGGCCACAGTGGAGACAGTGAACCAGGTGAAGTGAGGGTAACGTTTTACTCAAGTTGACGACAACTTGAGTAAGAAATGGAAAAAGTGATATTTACACCTACTTTATCTGCAGTTGTTGTTACAACCACAGCGTGCTTGTTAAGCTAATAGCAAATTGTTACGAACAAGCTAAAACAGGACTAGTGGCGGAGGTCTGCGCTCTCCAAGTGCCCTTCTAGTTCTCTTATATTTGGGAAAGTAAGCCAGAAACTCATTAAGGTTTTAGTAAGACTTCAGTGTTTCCTCACTGGCATATTTATTGGATGTGATATTTTTTCTTAGTGCAATATTTCTAAGATATGGCCGTCATCAATATGATTTGCCAACATTGTAATTCAACAGATATTAACACGAGGTTGTGACAAATATGATGATAAAACCTGATCTTTTTTTGTGTAACAGATATCTCAGTGCAGTGACACTGCCTTCTGAGTGAGCAGGGTTTTAATAAATTAAACCCCCAAACACAAGAGCTATCGATAAAGTCTTCACAACTTAATGCCTTGTGAGTTGCTGCCATGGATGTGAAGAGATTGGTGGGGTTATTTACACCATAGGGGCAGAGTTAATCTGCCTTGATGCTCTTGGATCTCTAATCAAATAGAAAGAGACTGTAAATACCACAGAATAATCCACCCACCTCTTGTGGCAAGGAGTCAGATGACTTCCGGAGTTTACGCATAGAAAAAGAGTTCATTTTTGAAATAAGAGGGTCCAGCTGAACATGCATTATGTGCAGTAAATACTTATGTGAGACCATTACTTCATGTTCCTCTATGAGTAGTGGTCAAGCTACTCATTGGAATATTACATTCTTGTCCTGAAGGACAAAGGCAACCGAAGGCCAAATTTCTATTTAAAAGCGCAGCGCAAAGTGGCACTGCATCTTCCATTAAAATTGAAATAGCTATTTGCTCATTCAGTGTAAAGGTAATATGCTGTTTTCCATCCAAGGATTTCCTGAGACATATATACAAAATACAAAATGTAAAATAATGGGTACTAGAATGTGGATATTTAATTAGAAAGAATGGCATGGTGGTGAGGACCATGCCAGAGTTTTGTCAGAGTTTGACTGTTGCCTCAGAGCAAGAAGGTCTTGGGTCGAAACCCCACTACAGCTGACTTACCAGCTTCGGCCACTTCCTCTTTTGCAGTTTCTCAAGCAATAACTTCTAGCTCTTAGCAATTACACTGCTTGCTGCTGTTTCTTTTTATTTTATTTTAGTTAATTCAGTGCATACTTTTTTGGTGCGATGTATTCACACTTTTTCTCGGGTTGAGATTTCTGTAGAATACAGAATAGAAATTGTATTAATAAACATTTCTCGTCCCCACAACAGATTTCCTTTAGTGTATACAAATATACAAATCTGTAACTGATTTTCGACATGGATAGTTTTCCACGCTGAACTGTCCCTAGCAAAGTACATGAATCTTAGTAAATCCAGAAGAATATACAATTAACCACACTTATCATATCCCCTCTACATGCACAATCCTCACTAAAATGAAAATGCATTAGGAATAGAAAGGCATTTCAGTGACTGCATGCAAGATGTGCCACAGATGACAGGCGAACTTCAGTCCCAGGCTGGTGCGCCTGTTTGATAACTATCATGCACATCTCTCAGCAAAGAATCCATGACAATCAAGTCCTTGTAAATCTGTTTTTTGTCTTTTAAACTAGTTTACAAAAAAGCTTTGAACACAAGAAACTATGATACACTAGAATAAACTAAAAGCACACATGAACATGCATTTTATAGTATGTGGCAAGTACTCAGGTATGAATCCAGTAGCCAAAAATACATTGAATTGATGCAGAAATACTACAGTAAGACACAGACATCAAACAGAAAAAGGTTTTTGCTTTGATGTCTAGTTACTGTCTAGATGAAATAGTTCCCAGTGATCTTGTCCAAAATGAGGTAAAGCGCACATCCTCTATACTGGAAGAAAAGAACTATATATATAGCTCAATTGTCCATCTCCTATGAAACCAATCACACTCTGAAACCAGGTAAAAAAAATCAGGGGTGGAAGTCTTTGATTCTTCAATACACTGTGGTTTATATGCATATTTCTTGGTTTATTCATATCTCCCATACAACTGTGAGAGCCTTAAGGCCAGAACCTCTGCTGAAAGGATTAAGTTCAAAGGCAAGCGAGAAAATTACTCACAGACTCAAAGTCTTCAGCCGTGCAGTGGGCCTTCTTAAAGCGACAAGACTTCACCATGTCCCACAGGCGGTGAGCTGAACGGTCATGTAACCTCTTCCAGTCAAACTGGCCACAGCATGGTATCTCTGCTTTGGTCCCATTGAGGTATTTGAAACTTTCCCTATTCACCTCATACACTGGACTTGTGATGTTCTCTGTATGCTCTGCAGGTATATGCCCTGATCTCCCTCAGATGTTCTATGTCACAGGCAGTGAGTGCAGACTTTCTAAGATGATTTATATTACAGAATGTAAAGGCAGGGAAGGTTTTCTCAGGCGCCACCTTTTCTTCGAGTTTGCTGATATGAGGGAACTGAAAGTAGTACACGATCCCGCTAATGCTATGGCAGAAGAAGAAGCTGAGACATCCAATCAAAGCATAGGTCCAGAGGCAATGCTGGACTCGATAGGCTCCCATGTTGACGCCATGCACCAGACCATGTAGAGAGGACTTTCTGGCAAACTTCTGCAAACTCCCTTCCTCTGGATTAGTGTAGGAACGGTTGGCGGCGGGGGGGGACACACTGGGTCAGTTTCACCCCAGGCCCCGAAAAGTGAATGCGTTGTTGTGCAGCTCATTATCATCTGACAAAACTAAAATGGAATCTGTGGGCTTTTATAGGAAACATTGGGCGAGGCAGGAAACAAAGAAGGGGGGCATTTCCATTCAAATACATTATCTCTATTCATAACAAAACCTTTTTCACCAACTATCCATCTCACACAAACAGGAAGCCAAGTTCAAATATATGTAATCCATTATAAAAAAATAAAAGCAAAGTTCATGCCAAATGGAAGTTAATGAAAGCTCCCATTAAAAGCTTTCTTTTATCTGAGTGAGAGTGAGGAATTTCTAATGAAACTTGTTCCCACTGGTCTTGATAAAGAGGCATAATAAAGGTTCACTGATCGACAATTAAGTTTAATTCCTCTGCCACAGCAGCAATAAATTTGAGAGGATTCAAAATGTAGTTTTAGCTTGAAAGCACTACGGCAAAACAAATTTGTGTTGTAATTGTCTTCTCTGAAAACAATGACAGTACAACTCTGGCTTAATAGTGTAGAGTACTAAAAATGCATCAACAAAAAACTACCAATGTTTACATGCGTGTGTGTGTGTTTGTGTTTTACGGCACCTTCTAGGGGAATAAGGGTATCACATGGTGTCCGTCCCCAAATTAGGTCAGTATACTGCACACTGCAAAGACTGTAATGCTGAAGTGGAAAGATAATGTACAGACAATCAAATAAAGATAAATACAGTACACTCTGTGTGTAACAAAAACGTGACAACAACATTTACAAAAGAAAAATGCCATTCACCCCCACTCCTTCTACATGCACAATACTAAAAGTTGTTCTACAATGTTTATTGGATTTACACTCGTAACTAGATGATATGATAATTACATACATTACATTTATTTTATACTTTACACTCTTGCTTGGAACTTTCTCAAGCTGCCTCATGAAGCAGATCATCTGATTTAAAAAAAAAACGTTTCAAGTCATAATCATACTGATGTAATTGCAGAATATACCAGTGAATTAAAACATTTTTTTAATAAAAAAAAAAAGTGAGTGGATATGATCAGTGACGGTGGCAAATCACCTTGCCTTATAGCAAGCAACCTGGTCTCTAAAAAAGGTATCACTTCGCTCATCTGGCAGTACTAAGAGACACTTCTCAAGTGGTGTGCAGGATTTGTGCTAATGTAATCCGTGCTAAAGATGGACAGACAACAAATCTTCATGAGCGTGCACACTATCCCGTGGATTATGCAACATTGCCATCGCATGCAGTGAGTAACATGCAAGAAAACATTCCACCTTAAAAGTTGCCGGTAGATGCTGGTAGCCACAATTAAAACATCCTTTAATTCATCATTCACTCTACTGACTGCAAATGCATCACAAATAAAGAAACAAACAAACATTACAAAGCCAGCCTGTTAAACTTGGCCACCTTGTGCTGCATCCACAATGCCCGCAGGAAATGAAAGCTTGCTTAGCTACATTTTCATAGCCTAGCCTATTAGATGAGCCTGACCTCTGAATGCACATTTCCTCATAATGGATGTTTCCAATGCAGCTTAATTTGCTCGGCACAAGTAAGTAAATGAAATCATTCAAAACACAAACTCTGACGATTTATGCTGCCTTGTCTAAAATTCTACCCCATGCGTTTCCATTTCCAATTGTGTATATCCCATAAAGGCATAACTCTCAGTATTCTGACGTCTTTTTTTCAGGCCAATGCCTTTTCACGGATGTTTTGGAGCTGCACTGATGAAGTGTCATATAATGCAGGTACTCCTATGTCAGCAGAAGTAAAAGTAGTAGTTTTCCCCTGTATTGTTCCTGTGGTTGCTATGGCCACACTAAGTGGCAAGTCAGAAAAGTTAAATTGTTAACTCAGGCAGACAAATGAGAGCAGTAACAGTGACAGCACTCCTGCATCAGACACAGAGTCAGTGGCAGTACTGTGTTAACACTGGAACAACAGATGTTTTAGTGGGAAACACTGTTTGAGATCATTCACAAACATACTATCAGTTAAGATTGCAAAGTGCTGTACCAACCCTACTGATGATGAGCCATTCTTGGACTATTGCATTATGATGGCGTTGCATCAGCTTATCGTTTTGAAGTTGAGAGATAAGTGCACCCTTGGGATGCTAACCAACTTGTGTCGAATGTAAAGAAGACAGAGCAGATGTCTTCCTAACTTTGGATCACAAGCCAGTGGTCATCCACATTCAAGCTATAACTCAGGTCAACACATACATGCATGCGACCTCAACAACACTGCCTTCTCCACATGACCCACACTCCAAACATAATATAACAATAAAACTTTAAATAATCAATCTCTTAAACTTCATCGGTACCTTTAAAACTGGTTATCACGGAAAGAGAAAAAAAGCACTCTTTCTAGTGGGTCTTTCTAGCACTATTACAATTTTTTTATAGAGACTTCTTCTACGTCATCTTTTGTATTGGTTAGCTTCACATGCTGTACATATAGACCTTCTAAGCACAGGCCTAGGTGGCTTTAATTAACACTTCAAAGTTTAACTCCTGCCTACAATTTACAGGTCTCTGTCTCTCAGCAAGTCTTTTGTCTTTGCAGTGGAAGCACAGGCCAAAAATGATGAATAAAGAAAGCATTTTAATAGAAACTGTGCTCAAGCTGGGATGGTCTATACAGAGAATGGTTGATCATAACACAATATTTTCAGAATAAAGATTACTTTAACACGTCTTTCCAACATCTTCCTAATATTGCTCTTTGTTCTGTTATTTTATTGCTATAAATATCTGCTTAAAGCATACATCTGAATTTGAATTTTCGGTTAACTTCAAAATTAAACTTCAAATTCAAGTTAACTGAATGCAGTTAAAGGGATGCTGCTTACTTCACTGGCCGTTGTCGCGATGAAATAATCAACATTAATTCAATGCCCAGGGCCGTGGTTTTGTTAAAATTATTTTGAAATTCCCCAAAGACCGCCATAATGACCTTTTACAGTTTCCTTCAAAGCAAGCAATCTTGAAAAAATTCCTTCTTAAATAATTCACAAGCAGTTCAAGCTATTTATCTTGGTATGTTAACTCTGGATTTGTGAAAATACACTTTCTGCTGCACTCATTTCAGAGTTGTTAATTGAGTTTAAAAAATTCAGTCTCCCTCTAATTGTTCCTGGTAAAGCCCAAGGCTATCTCTCAGTGTCATCACAGATTAGGGATTTAACTCTCTTGTCTACAAACACCAAGTGAGCAGTCCTCTAACATCTAGATGACATGTCAATTCTGTTTCAGAGACAGACTTTCTCTTAGAACAAACATGTTAAAAGTCTATGATAAATCATTTCACTTCAAACTTTTAGTTATCATTATTTCTTAATATTATTTATAGCTTTCCTGCTGCAACGTTTCCATGCCATTACTGATATCAGCTCATTCACCAATATGATTATCACTTTTTTTTTTGTTATCGGAAGCAAGTCAGTGACAAACACAGCATGTCTGTGCATAGACAGGATGTGCAGCTTTATTTTTACATTCCATTGTATACTTCTACTACTACTATAATGTCAAGCCATCGGTGGTCATGAGCATACACTGTAACATGTTCTGTTAGACAAGGCAGGAAAATAGAGAAAAATAATAATCTGTAATCTTCTTAGTGTTTGTTTATTACTGCGCAATGTATAAATATTAAAATCACAGGATGACAATGGATGTTCATTAAACAGTGATAATGATTTTTTAATCTCACTCGATTTGAGTTTCTCCATAATGCTCCAAAATTGCCCTGAACTAGCTAAGCAGTAACAGCCAGGATTTTACCTCTTATCATCCCAAATAGACTGAAAAAACATGTGCTTTCTATATAATTAGTTTTGCAAAATTACAACACCCAGCTAATTAATATTTTCATGTCTGTCCACAGTAACGGAAAGATGGATTTGATGAATTACATTGCCTGCCCCGGCCCCATAAGACTCAGCTTAAATTACTATAAATATATGCAAGCAAATTGAAAATATAATCATGAATTTGCTCTTCATGCACTTTCATGGAAAAGAGACTTCTGAAACCAAATTAATGGAAGTGCAAAACATGATGCAAAGTCCAAATCAAATGTGTCATTTTGACAACAGCTAACTTTAACTTAGCTGGCTCCGACAGATGGGTTGAAATTTTATGTAGTGTGTGGATTGTGTGTGTAGATTGTGTTTCATAGACCATCTGGCAACTTGGGTGACGTCAGCCAAACATCCGAACCCCCTTGAAATATGGGAGAAACCCGGGAAAAACGGGAGTGTTGGTGGGTATGCCGTCATACGCAACTGTTTATGTCAGCTACACATACACATCCGTGTATGACGGTGATGTCACTTACTGGTCCTTAGCAGTTTTATTTCAGGCCGCAGCAGAAAATGCTGAAGTTTACTCGAAATGCTTGGGGAGATGCAGTGATGTTGATAGGTTTTCAATGTAGTGAGTCCCCGGGACCCACAGGTGGTCATGTGAGTAGGTCCCCAATAAAATTTGTGTTAAACTTGTCTTTAGGGATGGGTATCATTAGGTTCTTTATCGATACAACTACTCTTATCGGTTCTTTTTCATTACTAAATTGCTTCAAAAAAATATATTATTTGAAAAAAAAGAATAAATTCAGAACAGGATTAGAATTGAATATTTTAAATATAGCCTAAATGTTGTTTCTAGAGCAGCAACAGTAAAGTTTACAACAGCAAAGTCACTATATAAACTCAATAATATCTCACTGGAAACAAATCTAAAATGTCAGTGAAATATATAATAGTCCTGACATCAAAATACTGAGTAAAATTTAGAAGAATGAAGAACACAGACATCAGTAAGTATCAGTCTTTCCTCCTGTCCTATGTCCTCTTCCCTCTGCTGCTGGTGTGATTCACAGCAGGTAAGTTACCGCTGGTACATTTTGGAGTCAGATGTATTCCATGTTCTTGGTATGTTTATTGTAAATTGTCATTTACAGTATCTTGTTAACCACATTAAAACAATATAATGCGCTAAACTCTGCCTCACAGGACACTGTCAAACTGACTATTCTCATAAGTCATTAATATACGTACCACCACTTACTCACTATTCAATATTCAACAAAGACATCTCACAAAGATTAGAACTGTTTCTCTGATTAGAAAAGAATCAGTCAGTCATTCAATCCAGTTGTTTTCTTCATTCAATCCCCAACCCCACTGGACTTTCCTGTCCCTGATCACTGGAACCTGGTTTTGCGAAGATTACTTTTTTTCTTTTTAAGAAAAAAAAACTCGTTATTCTCAAGAGAAACATCTCAGATGAACAGAAGGAAGTAATAAAGCACCAACATCTCCAAATGGGACTGGCTGTCGCTGCCTGATGTTGAAAGTCAATGACAGTTTTACTGTCTTTCTGTGTTCTAACAAACATAGGCTGATCGTATGTCTAGATACATTTTAGTTATCTGGGTAGTAAAATCTATAATGAGTTGAAAACATCCAACCACTGATCCCCAAGGGTTTACAAAGTGCTGAATTTTGAGTGTTTTCCTCACTACTAAATGGAACTGATGAATCTTCTTGGGTGAGAGGAAAAACAACTGCTCAATTATATATCCAGTGGATTTTGTCTGTTCATTTTTGGACTAGTTGCAGGGTGTGTGATTGGTTGAAATATGAGACATTCTTAAAAGAAAAGAACAACAATGGTTTTGTAATGTTTCAGCCTTTATATTAATATGAACCATGCTATACATCGCTGGATTGTGTTCCTTTCCTTTTAAAAGTGTAGCACTTATGTAACTTTGACAAAAAATAAAAAATAAAACTGTACTGTTGACTAATTACTTACCTAAAAGCAGAAATAATTTAGGTAATGAAAATCATTGGCTGGATATCAATCTAAAAACATATGCCATAGTTAAAAAAATGTTGACAGTAAATGTTGACTGATTTGTTTCAAACTGACTCAATTTGCAATTAATTTTGAAATTCATATTTGAATGAATGTACTTATTTTGTGTTATCTAACTCCCTTTTGTTGGGATTCACAATAGTTAAAGGGGCACCAAACTGTGTAGGTGCAATCAATTAGATTTGGCTATCAAGATTATCAAAGATGATCATAAATAATAACTTTAATGAATAAAGTCCTCGGGGGCACCACTCTTTTTGTGTGTGTGTGTGTGCAAGCGCAGGTCTGGGTGCGTTTCTTTGTTCTGCCTCAGTATGTCTCGTGTGCACGAGCATGAACACACATAGTCAGAAACAAAGAAATGTGTGAAGCCGGAGCTTTAAAGTTACTCTCCGCCGTGTGGTTTGTGTTTAAGGCCAAATCGAAGTATATGTGTGTGATCTGTAAGCTAACGGTGCCAAGTTAGAAAAGAGGATAGTTAGTTGCATGCAAGACCCTGTGTCTGTGTGAACATCACCAACATCAACTTAGCATGAGGCTACCAAATTAACAGATGAAAACACATCACAAAAATAAACCTCAGAAAAACACATCTGTACATGTACATCATTACAGTCTTTTGTATACGAGGCAAGCTGGGAAGAACTGTGGTTCCATTGTGGAAGCGTCTTTCGCTGTGCAGTGTCCGCTTGTAGAGATCGGAGGAAGCCGGTTGCTCCGCCTGTGGTTGTCCTTACAGAGTTAACACCTCTGATTTTCCTACTATGACAAGTGAAAATGTCTGCTGTCAAAAATGCCTATTCTGACAGTCTATTCTGTTCTATTCTGGCCTATTCTGATTCTTAGCTCAGGACCTCGAGTCAGTTAACACTACGAAGTACAATGTGCCAACTGTGACTATATTGCCATGGTGTTACAAAAGATCTTATGAAAACTGAACCAACAATCTTGTTTTGAGTTTTGTGCTTAATCTTTACCCCACTGAAGCAAATCATTTTTTGAAAAGAAATTCCGGTAACACTTTTTTTGGATAGTCCGCCTACGGATAGTTTATAGAGTATTTGTAACATTTCAACTGTTTAGCTTTGTCTGTAGATGTTTAACAGATTATCAACACACTATATGTGACAGTTCATTTAGACTGAGGGCAGACTGGATGCTACAGTGACTCACTATCGCCTCTTGAGGTACAAAGTGGTATTGCGGGGCAGGATGGACCAGGGCTAGCTGGTTAGCATGCTGACTTCAGTAGATATTTCTGCAACACAATACATAGACGTCTTTGACATACAGTAATATCAAAATTGTTACTTCTTCACATTCTGATGATAATTTTTGTTAATTTTTGAATGTTTTAAAATAAAATTCTTAAATATAGCTCATTTAATGTGAGTTCACCCACATCTGAATTGAAAAACTGAGACAGCTGATAACCAGCATTGTTGTCCAGGTTATCTGGGACCATGGACCAAAGTTAGCTTTAGTGAAGCCAGATAACTATTGTTTTTCTTTTTCTAGAGGGTGTTTATTAATAGTGCAAGACAAGTGATTAACAAGCCAGCTAACGTAAAGTGGCAATCCTTAAGATTTTAAAATGTAAGTTGTCTTGTATTGTAGACGCATTTATGATGAACGATAGCGGTCAGTGAGTGTCAAGCTCACTGACAAACACATTGCATTTCCTCTGACTACTTCTTAATAAAAGTCAACTTGTCGTTAGCCAGTTAAATGCTTTTAATGTGAAGCTGCAGCAGTAGGAAATGTTCGGTTTGCATTAGCAGTAACTTAATACAGTATTTCTTTCCAGGAATAATGCCACAGACACCCAGTTTGTAATTTTATCAGTGGGCCATAAGCTAAATCACCATTGTGGTAACTCATTTGGCGATAGATAGTGACTTAAAAGACATTTATTTAAATGAAAATCTTTGAGATTTCCTCTTAAAAGATGCATGTTATGTTGAAGTATCTTTCTGATGACAAAGACATTGCTCAAATGTTGATACTCATCAAAAGGTAACAGTTGCACTGAATCCATTTTGTCAAGATTAACAATATTGGCATAAGTGGCTAATTTCTTACACTGAATGGAAAAAGTCAAGGGAGGAAGAAGGAGGAGATCAAAGAGAGGTCCTTTTTAAACACCAATATTCTTTTCTGATCCTGTAAAAGAGGGTTTCTTTCATATATGTTAAACTATATTTTTAACATCAGTGCATCACAGTTCTCTAGAAAATAACCTCAGCAGTAGATATCATGTTAATGACACATGATTGTTATGCAATGGAAGACTGAACCTTTCCTGTTGTCTGGAAAACTACAATGTGTACATTATTTTTTAGAAAGTGATACTATTTTAAGCAATGTTTAACCTGCTTATTACTTATAACTCAAAACTTTGCTGAACCTCTAAATGCACATGGAGCTTATTTTGGTAAAGAGTTATGGTCTTTCCTGTGAAACAAATGCAGTAGGAACATCAATTATAGACTTTAAAAGTATATCATTAAGTTTAACCACATACCCTCAGCTTATTATTGATGTGTCGTAAGTTTCACAAGCATCGAACAGCATCCTTAAAGAACGCTCAGAATTTGATCTGCTCCCACACAGTCAGTGTGTTTGCTGTTGATTTAAAACTCATCTAATTAATTATTCAAGGGTATTATTTTCTACATTGAATCCATTTCCTGCATCAGCGATGCCAGTAATGGCTCCCAGAGGATTCTGGAGTGCCACGCTTTCACCGCCTCTGCCACACTGCCTTCATAATAACGCTCCAAACAAATTCAACACGCATGCACACACACAATCACACAAATCAATGTTTGTAATGCTTGTAGCGTTTAGCAAAGTAGGCCTACTATACTAAGTGAATTTCTGTTCTTGGCAAAGTGGAGGGTTTTTGTCAGTGTTCTCTGTCCAACTGGAGACGTTTCAGTGACGCGCTGCTGATAGGAGTATGGTTGAACATGATTGAATTAAAAAAAAAGCCTTTGGTCCTGAATTGAGTTTTATGTGTCTCATCATGCCATTGCAGAACCTTTTCCCTTTGAGGTGCATTTCTCAGAGGAGGCCCTGAGACATTTTAAGTCAGTTTAAGCTCAGAGACCCTGGGACTTTTGTCCCAGCTTTTTTCTCTCTGTCTACCTGTTTCAAGTAAAGTATGAGGTTAACTACTACAAAATCAATATGATTTTGCAGGCGATATGACATGACATGACATTAAGCAAATGAGACACTCAGCAAAGATGTTGTTTTAGTTTTCACTATAATACTGGAGCTATATTACTTAGTCACAAACTAAGAAAAATGGTTTGTGCCAACAAGGAACAAACAAGCTTTGAATGTTACCAAGCTAGCATTTGCAACATGTACAGCATTTTTTTTTTTTAGAAACTTCATTGTTTAGAGTTTACCTATTTGCCTCTTTATTGTTTAAATGGGCAAAATGTAAGATTTGGCCAGAATTTTATTTTAAAACGTTCAAAAAATTAACTAACCTTATCAACAGAATGTGAAGAAGCAACAGTTCTGACGTTATGTCAATGACGTCAATGTATTGTGTTGCAGAGATATCTGCTAAAATTAGCATGCTAACCCACTAGCCCCGGCCTTGTTCCGGCTGTGCTGTAATACCACTTGTGCCTCGAGGGGCGGTAACTAGTCCGATAGTGTAGCTCAGGTAGTTCTAGCCATGGACTATAAAGATGGACGACATGACAGCTTCCCAAAAGTGAAGCCAAAACATCTCGATCGCCCCCTGGTGGCTGGCTGCAGTATGGGTCATAAACTGGCTTGCGCCAGTTGGATCTCGATACAGTGGCTCAAACTCCGATCACTACTGCGCAGACTCTGACACCAAATGATGTCACCAGCGCAAGATGGCAGCGCCCGTATCCGGATATTTTGGCTTCATTTTTGTACTGTGGGAGGAAGGGGAGATGTGTCGTCCATTTTTATATACAGACTATGGTTCCAGCTGGGAGATGTGTGCCGGCGGCAAGTTCGCTACATTACACAAGCTCTCTTAGCTTTTTTAGTCTTAACAAATAAATTAAATTTAATAAAATACACCTATTTTCCTTATCAAACAGAAAATACAACCGTAAACCTTCTGAATTAATTCACGTTTCTCTCTCCCTGAACTACTACATCATAAAACACACTTCATTCAAACTCCGACAGAAACAAAATAAAACTCACCAAAACTGTCTTAGTTCATTTTAAAACTGTTCCAACAATCACCAACTCTGGTTTGGTCTAAATAAATCCTTAATTCGCCACGTTATATGTGAAAAATATTCTGATTCTACACACTGTCGTTGCCTCTGATGCCTGACCTTCCTCTCGCTGCTCAACTGCATGACGCCTCTCCTGCCCCTGCCTGAAGCCGCCGTGTCAATATCTCAATACTGGTGTATATGTCGGCTGATAAGTAACAAGGAATTGCATTACAGAAATGCCAAAGATATGTTTGAGGTACTTCAGAAACATTACACCCTCACCAATTGCATAGTTTGAGCATCAGAGAGCACTGCCAACTGTAAATTGTCCTGCTCAGATCATATCTTTAAAAAATCTAATTTAAGGGATGTTTATCAAAAATGTTTTTGTAAAAAAATATTATCAGCCAATATATCATCATCATTATTTTTTTTTTACACTTTCAAGTATCAAAATCAGTATCAAAAGTCCTAAGTAGTAACTGGGCTCTAAAATTGAGCCACCCTTTTCTGCTCTAAGCATGTGCTTCATGCAAATTCAACACCTCTTGTAGTTGCTTTTCAAAATAAAAGCCTTATAGCAAAGAAAATTGTGTATGGCTTTTATTGTGACGTAAGTTAAAGGCATAACTAGGAAACAGCTTGGTTAGGTTTTAATCAAGGTTAGAAGTTGGTCTAAATCTGTATTTGGATAGTTTTAACTGCTTTTTGTTGGTAGTTTGGTTTTAGAAAAGGGAGTTTGTGAAGAGCTCACTGCAGTTGCAGTTTGTGTGTACATCAAATTTCCAACACAAATAATCAATAACCACCATGGTTGAATTTCAGAACCACGGAAATGTTTTGTCCATAATATTCCTTTATTTATCACTATTTGTCAGCAGTCATTCTATCACTTGCAGTGTCACAGTAGATGATCTCTTGTTTTCTTCTCTGCGCTGTTCATTTGTTGCAGCTAGCTTGTGTTAATGCGCAAAGCTACTTTTGAAATATTACAAATGAATACTGGATAAATTATCAACAGATAATCAATCATAAAGCACTCTATAAAGCACTCTGAGCGGTAAAGTACATGGCTTATATAAACAGTTATATAGGTTATTGTCTCATCCCTACATATAAGTGCAGCTGAATCAGTGAATTCACAGTGGTTCTTGAAGAGACAGACTCCCAAAGGCCTTTTTGTCTTGTGAAATGATGTCATACACTACAAGTGTGGGCTGGCATTAACTATCACCTGCAGAATGTATTGGTAAGGAATTTATTGAAAATGTTTTCAGATAAAAGAATGAGTCACCTGCCAGCTGACAGGCTGGAACGCTGAACAGCATTTTATCACAATCACTGCTTTTGTAATCTGTTCTTCATGACCACTAACAGTGCTAAATGTTGTCATGTCCTGTCTTTACACTTGATGAAAATTGCTCCATGTATACTGTTCTGCTTTTGATAGGATGTAAAACCCCTTTAAATGAATCAGTTAAAAAGAAAAAGATGATACCAATTTTAAGATTATGGGTTATTACAAGGCTGCCAGCCTAAGCAATTAGCTTTTAAAAAGATAATTGCATTTCTAAGAATTTCTCAAGACACTAAGATCTTTTACCAGTGAATCTCCAAAAGTCAGAAACACTTGGTGGAGAGGGCACCCACCATCAAGGGTTTGAATCCTGGTTGTGGTAGCTCTGGCTTAGTTGTGAGTTCCAGCAAACATAACTGCTCGTGTTCATGGTTGGGAAGCCAGCAAGGGCAAACGTCCTGCGCTAGCCTAGAAACTCCTGCTGGCGTGGTGGGGGCACTTGCGAGGGGAATGGAGAGGGGTAAGCTTTTCTGGTGAAGCTGGTGAAAAACAGCAGCTCACAAGACAGTGTGTCACAGAGTATCTTTTTTTATTGTGGTGAATCAACACAACTATCAGCACACAGATTTAAGGTGTGTTGATTGATTCACGACGTCACCATGCAAGAAAACATTTCACCTTAAGAGTTGCAGGTAACTGCTGGTAGCCTTTGAGCAGCTTAGTGAATGAAATTATTTTTTCTCCAGTTTATAGCTAGCAAACGTTAACTAGTAAAAATGAAAAGGCAGCAAAACATCCTTTTCATTCACTCTACTGACTGTTTCTTTATTTGTGATGCATTTGCAAAGAAACATTACAAAGCCAGCCTGTAAGTCTTGGCCAGCTTGTGCTGCATCCACAATGCCCGCAGGTAATGAAAGCTTGCTTAGCTAGCCTATTAGATGAGCCTGACCTCTGCATGCACTGCAACTTTTCCTCAGAATGCATGTTTCGAATGCAGATGCATTTGCTCGGCACAAGTAAATGAAATTAAATCAGTCAAAACACAAACTACTTGTGTTCATCGTTAAGTTATTGATTAATGCCGCGCTAATTACAACCTACAACATCCATGGTATCAGCTAATATTACTAGATGTGTGACTGACTGCCGCGTAATATTCTCAACATGATGAAACTATTCATAAAGTCAGTCTCACATTTGGTCAGTTATATTTAACCTTTGAAACGAGTCACAACTTAAACGTGCACGTGCACACAAGCGCGTGCGTAATAGGTACACTCCGGTACTTGAACAAATAGCACTACACCTCTGGTACTATGTGTGTGTAGAGAGAGAGAGAGAGAGAGAGAGAGAGGAGAGAGAAAAGTCAGTATTTTCCTTAAGAGTTTAAATATTTACCTTATGACATAAAACAGATTATTGCTTGAATATTGTAGATCTTGTATTATTATTTTTCATATGCAGTTATACACTGCCGGTTACAAATTAAGTGACTGGTAAAAAAAATTGAGTGGCTGGTAGATTTTGGCCACAGCCACAGCCACAGTGGCAGGTGCACAAAAAAGTTAATTTCCAACCCTGGTACTCAAAATTTACTATAGTGGCTCATAGGTCAAAAGTCTTGCTATACATTTAAGGCACTCACACATTTGCATATAGTGAATCAGTAAGTGAATCAGTGAGAAAATAAAAGGCAGTATACTGTAATGTTTGAAACCCAGTGAATCCACATGCTTACACTATTTAAAATACTTTCCTTATACACCGTAAATAAGTAATATTGCAGCCAACCTGTGTGGCTGCCCTGATGTAAAAATAACTAAAGACTGTTATTTTAGTAATATGAGGCAACATGATGTGCCCTTTTCTTGTCAATTATATCTGCGTAAACCAACTTGTTAAGGCAAATATTTTTCTCTCAAGACTCAACTGCAGTAAAAAGGACCATTACCAGCAATGTCAGTTTTCCCACAAATAACGTCTCACATAGATAAACCCCATTTAATTTAAATGAATGTACCAAGTAAATCCAATGTCTTATTACTGCCTGCTGATAATTTTGAGTGTTTTATAAACAACAACTTTTGTATAGCCAGGAGCATAACAG
The DNA here is from genome assembly GCF_020085105.1 of Siniperca chuatsi. NCBI lineage: Eukaryota > Metazoa > Chordata > Actinopteri > Centrarchiformes > Sinipercidae > Siniperca > Siniperca chuatsi. The sequence continues at coordinate 9,433,782 of NC_058053.1, read as the reverse complement.
ATTCTGCACGACTATCCCCATCACAATGACTTTTTTTTTAACAACAAGCCTGGGCAAGGGCATTTAATTTAGAGAGCAAAACTCTATTTCTATAATCACGGTAGGATTATACACATTGTAAAAGATAGATGAGGAGACTGGAGGGGACCCCAATAATAAAAAATAAACATGCGTGTGTATTCATGTGCAATAGGAGAAGATTATGGGTTGGTAGGGTGTAGGTAGAAAGAAAGGTGGGTAAAAGAAAAAGATAAAGCAGAAATGACTCCACACAAAGGATCCAAAGGATCCATTAATATAACTTTGCCCGTTCAGACAGACAGCATTATAGAGACTGGATGATGAAAGTGGTAGTGGAGTGGAGATTCACCTGCAAGATTTCAAATAATTCTTCTTCTCTGATGTATCAATTCTCATTTGCAGCACAGTAGCTAGAGTTATATGATTCATTTAAAATTTTATAAAAATGTTCAAACAGAATTTTGCACATTTGGTCTATATTGACATTTGTATCTATGTTTACATGGCACATCACTGCATATCCTCAGAAAATGCAGTAGCATGAGTCATGAGATATTTAAGTGTACATGTCTGAATCAACACCCCAGTGATAAGACTCAATGTCTTCATGAATATATCAAAGACTAAACAAACACCTGCTTTTAGGCTTAGGCATGCATCTGCATCTAGCGGTGGGATCCCAAGCTTCTCATCTGCAGGAAAGGTTTGTTAGATCAATAAGAAATGTGATGTATTTTAATTTTGTGAGTTTTGCTGTCCTTACAGGTGCAGTGGGAATGCTAGAAGCAAGGGGGGGACAGCTTCTAATGCTACCCTGTAGCTTATTTACTGAGTGCCACAAAGTCAACCAAATACAACAGCTTTGCTCAAACATTGTAATCATGGGGGGTCACTCTCTCTCACACACACACACACACACACACACACACACACACACACACACACACACACAACATGTCTGGCCTTAATGAATACCCACAGTGCCCTCTACTGGAGACAGAGAAATGCACCTTTAAACTGCATCTTTGACAAAAGTAATGCTGAACAGGAGTCCCAGTTTAGGAAACAGGTGTTCACATCAATAAAAAATGAAATTTTGTTCCTACCTGTAATTGCTCTGCCCTGTGCCTCAGCCACACTCTGAGACATTGGTGTAGAACTTGACTGGATGGTGAACCTCTCCAGATCTGTGACAAGAACAAAAGAACAAAAAATAAATAACAAGGCAATTTAATTTATTGTACATATTTATTTATGATTTATATTTTTAAAATAGCAATAATTTACCTTCTATGAGTAGGAAATGTTATTGTAATATTGTTTTTGTATCAGCAAAGCTCAGTTTGTGGAGTCATGGAAAATGTACCGTATACACACAGCTACCGCAGGACCCCCATTACTAACTAGTTAATGTATTTGTGTGAGTCGGTTACAGCAGGCAATGTTTAGTGTGGTTACACTTGCCTGCTCTAGTTTGGAGAAAACCAACCCTTATCTTGAGGTTCCTATCTATTCCAAAAGTCTGTTTGACTGGTGAAACAGTTATATAGTCACAGTGTAGTTTAGTATAGTTATAGTTTAGTTTCTACTTATAACAACTATGACAAGTAGTTGAAAACACTGTTATTTAGATGTTTCTGTGTTTGTTGTAAACTTATTTTTGACATAATGGAATATCCAACTAAATAAGTAGTAACACACAGTAGGTAGGCAATGGCAGTGGACATATTACTCTGACTGCACGATGTGTGATCCATTCTAGTTGAGTAACCAGCTCACTCAGAGGAAGGGAACATAACTATACTTTGACAAGACATCAATATACATAAGTCTATTTTAATGCATGAGCTGTCTGACAGCTGCTGCCAGCACAGCAGAAGCGCACCCCAGGACAGGGTGTTTCTCAGATGCTTTAATCTTAGATGTACAGAATGTGCAAAATTATGATCTTATGGAAATGATGCAAATAATCACACTGCCACCCTCCATTATGTGTATGTGACAGCCCTGCATTATGCAATGCAATGCATAGTGTTCTGTCCACCCACCACAATTGCATTCAGAATGCAGAGTGATGGTGTGCATGTCTAATAAATATTGCAGGAGGATACATTTGGACCATCTACCCCACTGCATAAATCAAGAAGCTTTCCAGCCCCGCATTAGCAAGGCTTCACTTGGCTGCATGGACCTTCTGCTCTCCAGCAACTGTCAGTGGTTACTCATAACCATCTGTGTGACTCCATGTTCGTCTACTCCTTCTATGGATTGGGGTCTACGCCACACTACATAAAGTTCAATGTTTAGTCTATTTTTTGATTTACTTAAATCAAGTACACAATAGTTTGTTAATGAGTAGAATAGAATCATATTTAATTTCATAAAAAGCCCCCACTACTTTATCAACTTTAGCATCAGTGCAGTTTGGATTTTTAATGAACGTAAAGAAAAAATTTGCGACAAATCCTGTAACTGGAGTTCTACCAGGCAGGCATGCCAGACAAAAAATGAACAGCAGCAAACGAAGCACCTCTGCTCAAATGTCAATACATATAGCAAACATTTTGAAAAATGTAGGAGATGCAAAGTACATAAATATCTTGTAAACTAGCTAGTTCATTACAGCTATTTACATGTAAGCATGTTCTCTATAATATTTCACTTTTATCAAACAAATCAAACATTTGTCCACCTAATGCTATATCTTACTTAAAACAATTAGCTGGTTAAAAGCTATAATTATTTAGCAGGACACACATACACAGGTGGGTTATATACAATATATATATATATATATATATGTATATATCAAAATGATTTACCTGTGTTTCAAAGGCCTTTTTCATGGCAGCAATATTTGACTTGTCATAGCAGGAAAAGCATGGTAAGCCAGTGAGCCAGTATGCTCAATACCATGACCCCAGGCATCTAGCTAATGCAGCCAATTAGTAATGATATTAATTAGGCCTGTGCTTTTACTGCTAGGACATAATATATACCTGCCTACAGGAGGCTAATTAGGCTTTTTTGATCAACAGAAAAATAATATTTAAAGTTAAAGTGCAAAAATCTCCACAATTTCATCTTAATTTAATACAACTATAAAACACAAAATAATCAATTGCATAACTTATTTTTCCAACACCGCTAGCTAGTTAAATTATCACTGTTGCAGACACCAGTTTATAGAAGTTGAAGAGAGACTTAAGTTTTTTTAATACATCGTTTGTATGTGGTTGCTAGCACTCAACATTTAGTTACAAATATCTCTCCTCCAGGTGCTAACATCAAAGTCATTGTTTTAAATTTTTTGGTTGGGGATGTTTCCATTGATTATTACATGCAGTCAAAAAGGTTTTCTCAATCTCCAACGCTGAAAAACAACCCACAAATCGTTTGACGACACTTTATCTCGGTGAGAATATCCTTTGTCTGGACGGATAAAAAATATTCCTGAGTCTGAAATGTAAATACATGATTAGCCACATGTGAGAGACAAACTGGGGCTAGGCTATTGCTATGCTAAAGGGACATCACATTAAGGAACAAGTTACAAACTTCACCTTTCAAGTCTACAAGAAGTGTGTTTGATATTCAGTGTACATCTGACTTCTGGGGGTAACTTTCTTCAAAGACTGCTAGAATTAGGCTGAGTATATTTACTTTTTTAAATAGGCATTTCTCTGTTTGACTGTGCTCTGTCTGCTGTGTTAGGTTAAATTTGTTTTACCTGAATGTAGCGCTCGAAGCAGTTCTATGAGGGGCAGTTTATGCAATAATACATTCTGGCCCTCACACACACATACGTTCTCCTTTCACATACATATATTTTCACTCTCACATTCATTTATTTTCATTCTTACACCCACACATTTTCACTTTCATATTTATATATTTTCACGCACACATACATACATTTGTTCTCATGCACATGCAGTCAATGTGTACATTTAATATTATATGTGTGTATGTAAGAAGAAAATGTATGTCTGAAGAAAATATATGCATGGAAGAGAAGAATATATCCATGTGTGAGAGTATAGTGGAAAGCAGCTAATTTATCGCGCTGTGATTGGCTGAGAAGCTACATCCGTATACAGAACTTCATTCTTCCTGAACCAGCTGTCCCCTCGTCCTCTCTAAGCCTCTGGCATCAACGCAAACCTCACATAGAACCGGGCTGTGTTAAAGCCATGTGACAGCTAGCTAACGTTAGGCTCTATGTGAACAACCAATGGCAGAGAGAAACAGACTTACTTGCGGTTTGGGAGTTCCAGGTGAACTCCTGAAAGCCATCGTCGTAGATGTGTGATGCCAGAGGCTTAGGGCTGATGTATGTATGTGAGAGGGCCAGAATGTATTATGGCTCGTAAGGCCCCTCATACAGTTCAGCAGATTTGATTAAATTGATGTACTTGCATGATTCTAGGAATTTTTGGACCACATGGTTGAATGCACTTATTGTCACTTTGGATAAAAGCGACAGCTAAATAAATGTAATGTATTCAAAACATAATATTTATCCAAACTTTACCAAAACTAAAAGTATAAAAAAAATACTAATTCCTAGTAGTTGTGAAAGTTTTTCATTAAGAAATAAAAAAAACACAATGAGATGAGAACTTATTGTTTATTGAGAAAAGCTTTGTCTTTTGAGTCAATTTGTTGCAATAATGTAATCCTTCACTGCTGTGATGAATGTAATGCACTAAACTGAAACTGAACTGCATAAACTGAATTTTGCTACCATTACAACATATCAGTAGACCACCTTGTAACACACTCAAAAACAATGCTAACATCAGTTGTAAAACAAATAGATTACATAGCATAATCTCTGCTTTAGCTCACTTCAATTAATTATTTAATGTTTGTGACTTATTTTTATTAGAAAAAGGTAATATCTAACAAAAAGAGAAGTCACAAACATTTGACTGTCCTCTCATTCATATTCCCTATACTATAGATAGATAGAATAGAAGACGGATTTTCACTGCGACTTTTTCCTGTACCTCAGAGTTAGCTGAAGTGGTTTAAGACTTTGAGGCAATTCAAAAGCTTCATGCTGAGCTGAAGCTCAAGAAATACAAAGAGCTGCTGATGAATCAGTCATGGCCAAAGCAGTTCTAGAGTTGAAACTGAAACGTGCCCACAACCAGGTGCATGTGGATATTTAAGAAGTACTTCAAAACTGAGGCAGCCAGCCCATTATGGTGAGGCTGTCAGATAGCTAAGCTGGAAATCAGTGGTTTTCACCCGTACTCTGTGCCCTTAAATTACATTTCAGCAGGGCTAGAACACTGGATTTACTATTATTTATTAAAAGAAGAGAATGATATAAAGTAAAAATCATAGATATGTAAAAATTTACTTTTTTTCCTCTGGGGTAAGCCACATATTAAGCTGTCATCTTTTGGTGTGTTGTGTAAATTTATTATTTTTCCACTGCATTTCTGCTTGATGTCTGCTACTCTATAGTTGAATGCTTGCATCATTCAAGTTCAAGTGGGCGATTTGAATATTTTTAACCTGAGTGCAGGCTCAGACTTTGGCACCCTGTTGGTTTTCCAGCAGTTGTAGATGCAGCCGATGTGTGGTTTCTGGTCCATGACTGCAAATACATTGCATGTCTGAATGATGGGCAGAAGTCTCCACTGGGTAATTTGGACCACAGGGGAGCTCATGTCACTCTGCACAAGAGCAGTAAACTGTAATAGATGCATTGCCCTCTTGCAAAAAAAACAAATATTAAATATCCTTTGTGATTAATTAATGAAAGTTTATTTTTGCACTGGTTGTCAGTCATTTATGAGTTATTTTTTACACTCTAGAACAGATGAAGACACAGCATGATTATATTCCTGAAAGAAAGATGTTTAAATTGTAACATAGACATTGAGACACACTATAGTAAGACAGCAAGTTGACATGGTGCATCAACTAGATTAAATTACTCAAGGAAGGTTTCAACCCTGACTTGTACTTAAATTGGACCTGGACACAGCTGTGATCAAATCTCCCACATCTGAGCCTGGGAAGAGAGGATACGCAGCACACAAACTGTAGGTAAAGTTAATAAGTGTACAACAACGCCATATTTGATAAGAGCCCAGAGCGAGATGACATGTTACACATGCTGTAATCGTTTCAATTTTTTTTTTTAAATGAAAAAAGACACATACCACTACATACATATCGACAATTTTATTATTTACAGTTCACAAAAAAATGCAGAACCAAAACAGTCGTTGGTTGAGTCGGTTCGCTAATTGCGGGTGAACGAAACAAACCAGGTCCGTCCCCCTGTTAAAACTGATGAGGATTAAGTGCAGGAAAAAGACAAAGTGGCAAAAATAAGAATATCTTCTTTAAGTTGCATAAAGTGCTTTTTGACCAGCATGGGGCAGAGAGACTTGATGCCAAATGCACGACAGAGCCAGTATTGACTTCTCAAGTGCTTTTGGACTGACTTACTTACAGAAACAAAACAACACAGACATCCCATTTGAGTGGTCTTCTCCAGCTACTTGTCAAACATTAGTCCAAGTATAAATGTTGATTTGTCTCCTTGATCCACCACCTTCTCAGGAAAATATCGGGGTCTCCATCATGGCCTACCGATTCTCCTCTGTTTGAAATTGGACAGGTAGCATACACTCTGCTTGTACACACATGTTTCTAGAAGCTACCAGTTTTTTTATTTCAGGGTGGGACTCAACCATATGTGCATTAAAACACAGCTGAAAGTGGCTGAAATCCGCACAAAGCTGCAGACTGATGTGTTGATTTCAAGTAATACATTTTACAAGTAATACAAATTACTGTTGACATAGGACTGATATTACATGAAGACTTAGGAATTTGCCAAAATACAGACACCAATTCACTCTGGACTTTGTAGCCTGGTTACAAATACTGATGTGATATATTTAGGAGGATCCTAATCACAACAGTATAAAGTAATCACAGCAATTACAGCACCTGATCAGGTAAAGCCTATAACCCCTGCCATTGCAGGGGTTGTGTGACGTGTTGAAAATAAAACATCTTATCCATTTAGCACAAATGACCAAAATCTTACAAAGCCAGCCATATCCGGCACTTATAACACCACAATGTCAGTAATAACCGTAAGTAATTAGTATAATCTGATAAATTGTGTGCGTAATAACTTCTTGTAGGCCTGGTGAATGCCTCATTATTTGATTTACATTATTTGATTTTCTGATTTACTGGACAGTCTTTTGGTAGAGGGTAGTATCGAACCCTAGATTAGTTTGTTCTTTTAAGAATCCCTGTTTGAGATTTCTAAGAACTCTGAACAGCAGATTCAAAAGGAGCAGAGGTGACAAACTACAGCGTGTTGTGCCTTACAATACAAGTTTATCACAGCATTGTGCATTGCAGTTATAAAAAGTTTACACAATTTCATGTTCCTGCAGTTGTGCTGCTCCACATTTAATGATTCTCTTAGTTTCTCAAACATTGTTCGTGTTAAATCCTGTGCTAAGAGGTATTTGACCAGAGAGAGAGCAGGCGAGTTTATGAAAGTTCAGTGTGCTGAGAAGTGGAACTAAGAATGTTTTCAATGTGGGGATTCTGATTTGGCTTAGCCCCTCGGTATTAAACTTGCCAAAGCATACAGTGAAAGGCACAAAAACACAAATGGAGGTACAAAACATGAAAATTGGGTTTTAATCAAACTGCATGGCAACTTCATGACTTCATGTTTCAAGAGCTGTAACTAATGCTACATTCAAAGTCAGATGAAAATAGTCAACTGGTGGAGTGTAATTACTACAACACCACAGAGACTTTTTTTTAAAAGCTGGTATTTAGTGCTATGAAGGTATATCACTGCAATATTATGCAGACTGTCAACATTTGAACAAAAATGTGCCAGTGCTGCATTTATCTTGCCAAACCGTGACTCAGTGGCTGAAATGAGCAGATGGTTGTTGATGCAGACATGTTCAAGGACAGTTTTCCTAAGATACATCATCTTGTAAATAAAAAATAAGAGAGGATGAGACACTTACTTGACACATTCCAACTTATTTAAGTTGCTTATTGTGTTGCTGTTTTTTTTTAAGTGCAAGTTCACATTTATGATACAATGATACAAATTATTCAGCTATACACATCACAGTTTTTACTGTATTTTATTAAAAGACCATGTCAAGTTCTCCCTCCAAAGTAATCCCCTTCCAACCCCAAACACTTTCAGACAGAACATATAACTGACACATCAGAGATAAAGAAAAGACAGTAGAATAAAATACAGGTTTTTTAAAATATATGTCAGGTTATTATATAGCGAAAGTTACCTTGTATTTTAAGGATTATAAACAAGTTAAAATACATATTTCTGCACAGTGTTGACAGAATGTACTGTCATGTTTGTGACATAAATGCAACTTAAAACCCTCAGGGTTGAGACAAGTTTGTCTTCTACTTGGCATTTCTGTTTCAGGGGGCATTACACCACATTTATCAAAGTCAGAAGTCAAAAAGTCTGACTTAACATTTCTGGAACGCAGCACATCTGCTGAGTGAGGAACAAAAACGCCAGCGTTACACCTCTTAGGGGAACTGGCGCTCTTTGATATTTCAGAGCACAGTTTAGCAAAACATTAGTATTCACTGGTGATGCATGACAGCCAAATGCTATTTTTCTTTACCGTATGAATTTGAGCAGTGTGAGATGTCAGTTTCTATTTGACAGCTCATTTATCAGTCCTTTAGGCTTCTGGTAGGAAACATCCATTCAGTGTACAGACACGCAAACCCTCCACCTATCCTCTCAGGTGGAAACATCCCTGGACCTTCGCCCATAGTCAATCTGGCCTGCACTGCCAAAACTCCACACACACACACACACACACACACACACACACACACACACACACACACACACACACACACACACACACACACACACACACACACACACACACACACACACACACACACACACACACACACACAGTAGCTGGGAGGAAACAATGACCACTGAAGCTGTTTTTATTTTGTTTATTTCGTTAATATGAGCAGACATTGGTATGTCCACTGAGGTTTTTAACCTCTCAGTTGGTTCCATTGCTTTTTCAAACCAAAGCTTATAATCTGTATGTTCATGGTCACATGTGACAACATGTGCAAAGTTGGAAATGCATCATTATCAACAGCTCTGCATTCAAGCTACCAAGGTAGAAAAAACATGGACACCTGTGTTAGCATCTGTTTTTTTGGCTGCACATTGATTCTTTTTTATTACATGCATTCTTCTTCCTTGTCAAAAACTGGCAGCTGCATTACCCATAATGCAACTTGGTTGGACATTCAGGTGTGTTATGCTAGTAGCGGTTAATGTTGCCTCGAGCTGTTAGCCTCAAGCAGAGAGGAGGAGCGGGCTACAGAGGTCTGGTAAACTCACTTCTTTCTAACGCCACACCCCCAGATTGTGTCCAAACTTGTGGTCTTCAGACCCAACCGACAAATTTATCAGACTTCACGCAGCTCCCTCTGGAGCCACAAAAGGCTTTACACAACTTGTTTCACATATGCAGTAATACTCCACAAGACCTGTAAACAGACTTTAATGTGTAAAATTGGTGGAGTTCCCCTTTAATTGTAGATGTTAAACCAACTAATGCTGCTGTTTTGGTGTTCTGGTTGATCTGTAGTGATTTTGAAAGCTTGCAATTTAGTAGCAGCATGTGTTTACTGTTGAGGACAGCCAAATCAATTCAACGATGAGCAACTTAGACTTACTGGGATGTTTTACCTTTTTCTACAAGGAAATCCAGACTTGAGTATAATCAAACACTGTAATAATAATAACAACAATAATGATAATCGCATCATCTCCAGTTGTTAATTTTCTTTCTTTTAAAATCTTTATATTGGCAGAGAGATTTTCCAAAGGTGACCCATCCTGCAGTTCTTCTCTTGATAGTTGAATGTGTGAATAAAATCAAGAAGTTATATTTAAAGACAGTGTCCAGAACAGTGGGAGTGTGTATTCCCATCTTGTATGAGAAATATTACAGTGTTTGATCTCCTTCTGTTGTTCCTTGTTTCCTTTCCTTCATATTTGAGGAAGGACTTCAGAGAGAACCTTAAGGGTAGCAGTTGGGGAAGGAAATGTGTATTGTTTATGCTGAGCAAAGTGGACTTTTGTTTTCTGTGGCCTTGCTTTAGAGAAACTAACCATTTAACGGAAGCCTCAGGTATTTAGTGTTAGCTTGGAAATTATTTGCACGTCTTAAGATGCCAAAGCACATGCAAAAAGAATACAGATGTTGACAAAAAGCTTTCTAAAAGCACGTCACTCTCACTCAACATACTATTCCCTATGTTAGCACCAAGTGGAGAATGAGTGGCACCCAATGACAGTGACTAGTGTCATGCATACATTTTTGATGAGACTTTTTGAAGTCTGGAATTTAGCCTTTCCAGTAACCACAATCCAAAACCCCCCAAAAACAACATTTTGGGCAAATGACAAATAGAAGTGGGATGGAGCTGAGGTGGGGCAAAGTGAAGTGGTAACTAGAAGAGCTGAAGCTTGAGAGACCTGTGTATCAGGATAAACATTCCCTTAAATGAGCTTTAGTATCATAATATGACAGTCATGCACCAAGTCCTTTAATGGCTACAGTTTCTGTATAGCATGATAAGTTTGGGCAAAGTTAATTTTGCCCAAATTGACAGTTAGGAAATTTAGCATGAATGTGTCCGTGTTGACCTCCAAATAGAAGCATTTCACCTGGTATGTGTGTGCATGCTTTGACTTGCAGAGTCATGCAGATGTGTGTTTATCACTGTGAGACTACACCTTGACATCGCCAGCAGCTCTAGTTTACTAAATTGGCACTGATGTGAAAATGTACAAGCACCTTTGTGCCCTCATTTCCCCTTCTAGTTACAGAATGCCTGTATTGTCACATCTTATTGCCCTCTGGTCAACTCATAACTCTAACATGTGTCTTCACCAGTGATTCCTGTTAAAAACTGAATGCATCCTGCCACCGGAGACTTTCCAAAGGCTAATAGAGACACTTAGGCTTTCCTCATGCTTCATTTTCAGAAGACCTGTTCTATTTTACTGACTGCCCTGTGTTAAACACAACCCCTGGAACAACAATGACTTCATGCCTCCAATTATGGAAGCTGTTAGTGTGAAAGCTTGAAATGAGTAGCTAATATGTCATGGGAATATGACATATAACTAACTGATCCAGCTGCCCTTCATCAAATACTTTTGTTGCAAAGACATTTAATCCAACAACATGTCGTCTGGAAAAACTGTGCAGAAAGGCTTCGGCATCAGTGAAGTAGCAGATCTTTTACTTGTGTTGGCACCAGCAGTGTAATGGCTGCTGTGTAGTTGGTTTGATGCTGACAAATTCTGTCAAATTTTACCCCGGAGAGTACAGAGTGCAAATAACCCCAGTTTGTAAATCAGAGGCAAGAGATGATTAAGTCTGTGCTGGTGTATAGGTATCATAGGGGGCCCTACAATTTGCATTTGTTTGTGATTTTGTTTGTTTTTTAAATTTTTTTCAACCGCAACATTCCCGTTTTACTGAGTTGATTGTGTCTCTCTTTGACATGATGTCCTTCCCTGAAAAGAACTGGCAGTGTTTTTTGTGCAGATGCTTAGCAACCAGCTTCAAACACATTACACAAAAAATACACTGAAGAAGAAACAAGGATGTCAAGATAATAACAGCACAAATGTTTTTTGTTAAATTATGTGGTCCACCCTGGATTCAGACCATTTTTTGACATCCTGGACTCGTTTTTCACCTGACGTCATGTACAACACTATTTATTTAAATAGACACGGTGTACTAGACAAGTGTGAAATTTCCTTTCCCTCAGCTGGTAACTTCAGATTACAAAGACTAGAATCATTAGAAAGGTGTCAAGTGTACTTTTTATTCTAAATGAGCAACTATTTTTTAAATTTCAAATCATAATATTAATTATAATGGTATCAGTGAACCTCTAAATGTTGTCAGGTGTTAACAATGAATTAAAATACAGGCAACCTACAATTCAGAAATTGATGAGAACAACCTTCCCAAAAAACACAAAAATAAGAAAAGCTATCACAAAAACTAAAAAGGAGCAGAGAAGCTAAAATCTCAGCCTTTAAAAATCCATGTTGACTGAAAAAGGTGAGTCACACACTTTCTGACAGCTGACATGCCCTTTTGACTCACCAAGCTAAATTGCCCTTCACGTAGACAGGATGGGAGGGATTTTAATCCATCTTTTGTCACGTCACCTTTGCTGTCCTTCCCCCATCTGATGTTTTTTTGTCACTCTGTCCTGTATATTTTCTACCTTATAACACCCAGGTCCTATTTCCTGTGCTTCCTCTGCTGACCTGCTCAGAGCTAAGCACGGACTATGCTTCCCACTGAGAGGCAGAAGAAAAAAAAAAAAAACAAGAACAAGATTTCAACAACATGTTGTCAGCAAGTGTTCAGTAAATAATATTGGAATTTAGATCTACAAGCTCTACCCCCAGTGTGAGCAGTTCTCTGCATAAAAACATAAGTTTCACTGTTATTGGAGTGGAAAGCCTATTTGATCAAATGATTTTTAGGTTTGCCTTTCATGTGAGGAGCACGCAGGTTTTTTTGATGAACATCCCACCAAAAGGATAGAAACGTTGTAATGAGCGGCCCTAGACTGGCATGAGGCAGTTTTTTTGGAGCAGTTATGGCACCTGAATCAACAATGAAAAGCACAGGCGCCTACATATGAAACCTGAAATAAACCCACCATGAATAAAAATGTACATTAACTTGTTTTTCCTTTTCATTGAAGGGTAGTTTATGAACAGACTTGATTAAAATATATTATGCTGCAGTTCCAGTATCACAATTTACATTGCTCAATAGACACTCTCTTTGCAATAATTGGAACAAAAGTGCTGAAGTGATCATGAGTGCTCGAGGGCTTAATAAGTGAATGTTAATGTGCTGTATCCATAAATTGGAACAGTTCCTCCAGTGATTGCGAATGCCCAATTTAAGTATCTGCTGTTGCTGCTTATATGGCAGAATCTCAAGGCCCCCTGCTAAGTTCACATTTTAAAAGGCAACATTACTTGATTGCAATGTAAATTTCAAGCCCGCTGATTTATTTTGGTGGTAGTCAATTTTTAAGACCAACAATGAGGATGCTAAAAGGTTTTAATCAGAGCTCCACACAAGTAATCACCTCTAAAAATTCAGCCAGTGATTTTTATTTTCTTATAATTCCTCTCCTCACACTGAAGTAACAAGTCAAGTTTGTCAAGGATGCCCTTGAGAAACGCAGCGTGGTCGTCTATAAATTATTATTATTATTTTTTTTTTTTTACATCATATTACATCCAACCAAATATATTACACTGGTGTCTACACTAATTTTACAGTTCGGTAAAGTTAATAAAAAACAATACAAACCTCTGGCATGACAGCACTTTTCAAGGTGAATCAACATGCGTGATTAGCCTCTCTTTAATGTTGCTGACACCCAATGATGCATAAAGGCTCGAGGACAAATATATAAAAATCTATCTTTCAAAACTATTTAATGAATGTCCCATATCTTCATTTGACACCTTATATACAATAACTCAGAGGCAGTGCCGGCGTGTGTCCAGCTGCATCCTTCATCGGTGACAGCAAGTGGACAGAAGCGTGAGGAAGATTAACTAGAGAATAATTTGGTTCTTGAAGCTGCGGTTGAGGTCTTTGTGCGGGAGGACAATAGAGTTGAGTATAATCACCTCAGAGGGGATGTTCACGTTACAACCTGAGGAGAAAAAGCAAGGCTGTAGTCTCTGCAGTGTAGTACAGTACAGAGGACATACACATTATATTTCAGTTTTAACTCGCACTCCTGACATATAGGATGTGACGTATTTTACATTTCTGGTTTATTTGGAATGAAGAAAAAAATCCCCTAAAAAGGTAGTTAGCCTAAACAGCAATTTCCACCATGGCTGAACAGGCAAAGAAGTCATAGAAAATCAAATGACAGAGATCCTTTAGTATCGGATGTACTGTTTTGACAGGTGATCTCTGGGAAGTGCTGTGCAAAAACTTCAAAACAATGAGCACTCAGCACTTAAGATGACAGATGTCAGATGTATACTTCAGTAATGCTTCCTGTAGATTTATTGAGTCTTGTTGGCCACTTATTGCTAGAAAATATAAGACAAATGCATGCACAAATGTGTCAAATTACTATCCAAATATATTCTGTAGATAACTGCTGGGACTGATCCCAGCATGGGTTTAGGAGTAACCCTTGTCTAAGCAACCAAATTTGGAAAATGAAAGCATTTCCCTCATTAATCCACTAGCTTTTCATTTCTGAGAACAATTTTTTTTAAATGTTGAAGAGAAAAATACATATTTTGATACTGAATATAATGAATATTTAACAATTCATCTGAGGAATGCAAGTTTCACTTAAGGTCAGAGCATGCTTACCGAGAATAGTAATTGAGGGTGTGAGTTTTCCATCTCTAAAGAGGGTCTCGCTGTCAATCTTTGCGTAGGGATCATTGGGGTTTGGGTCACTTGGGGTTCCTTCTACTCTTGCCCACTTGCCAATGGTGCTGTCCCATCCCACAATGCTGTTCAAAACACAGCAGTGATCCTATAGGAAAAACATCAAACAAGTTAAAAGTTTTGAAATATTCATCAGCAGATAACTGGGGGTTTCGGGTATCCAGATATGCTGTATTAGAGACACTTCCTACATGTCAAATCAGAGTACTTATAACTTCAGATTAAAAACAGGTCATGTTTATTTTGAAGTATAGCACAACGAACAAATTGTCCTTGTAGGCAATATGCAATGTAAGTCAATAAGTCACCCGCAGTCTAAAATCATTCTGGAGGCATCCAGTCATCACTGGAGACATGGGATTAAATTATGGCAGCCTCCAAATCGTTAAAAATGACATCTTTGTGAGAGGCAAAGGCAACAATATTTCTGGTATGACAGAAGAGCTTAAAGATAAATTCTAGAGAAGTCGCTGTGGAAGTGTGGATAATGTTTCTAATAAAATGGTAAGATGTCACCCGCAGTAAATGGGCAGATAAATTTGCCTTCAACTCACTTAGTTTGAGTTCCAATTTCATTCCAAACGTGATAGTTATACTGTGAGGGAGGTTAATGTTTTCAGCAAAGGCTGCTCTTATTGAACCAAAACCTTAAACCTACCTTAAACGTAAGAGTTAGTTCACCTATTTATGTGGCAATCAGGTGAAAATGACATTTTTAAATTCATGTCAGACAGTACCGACTGCACATTGCAGTGCACCTCACCTGCACTTTGTTGCGTGGCAAGACACCAAAATACCAAACCAGTGCAAGTGAGGAAAAAGCTCTAGTGTGAAAATGTACAAAAATCTGAGTGCTGTGTTGCAACAAGCCCTGGCTGGTCCTGTTTGGGCAGTGACAGGAAACGCAGGGGCTCACCTGTAGAGTTGCACCATGGAGGATGATGGATTCTCGAACTCTGACCCCGGCACCAATAGTCACTCCAGTGCCAATCGAGACATTGGGACCCAACTGGATCGAGAAAGAAAAAAGATTAGATACACCTTTCCCCAATAACAGCTCCATATTTTTCACAAAAGTGTGTTCTGTTAATGGCACATGTTCATATGAATGCATTTATGGTATGAATGCAACATGGTAGGGAAGGATGCTTACCATAGCAGTGGGGTCAATATTGGCTGTAGGATGGATATAGACATTACCTAGGGAAGTGAGAGGAAGTGTGAATAAATTTGTCTTCAATATTCAATAATAATAATATAGTAAATTCAATAATTCAGGAAATGGACAAATCTACAAAAGATTTATAACTCTTACCACTTATTTTGGGCCCTCCCTCCTTATTTGAGGCCAGTCTTTCGGGGTGAGTTGTGTGATACTGGTTGAGGTACAACCGACTGGCATAAATTGCAGACCTGGGAAAAGATTATAAAAAAAACAACAAAGGCATTTTTGATGGCACCAATATCAATGCTATCAATATCACACTGTTTCTTTTGGATTAGGGCAGTAATGTACAGTTTTGGTGTTCAAAGTACAACATTGTAAAATGTTTAAACGTTGATTAAGGTTTTCTTCAAAAAGAATAATAATAGTGTCCAACTGTGTTCAATCTGAACAAACCATTTTATGTGAATACTATTTCAGCTAGGTTGTAAGTCTATGACAGTCCAATGTTTCTCTTCTCCTCAACATTTTTACTGGCTACAGGGTTGTCCATGTTGCAGAGACAAATTTGTCCTGTTGAATGTGACAGCATTTATGACATACGCACTCACCCAGCGGATTTAATCTGGCTCCAGAAGCTGAGGGTTTTATATACGTAGAGTTTGCCCTGTCCTGCCAGGGCAGTGAAAATGTCCTGCTCCAGTCTGATCGCCTCTGCTCGGTGCCAGCCGTTGGTTGGCTCCTCTCTGCAAGAGACAGATCATCAGTCTATGGCACTGAGTTACAAACCAGGGCCAGGGGCCTCATTTATTAAAATACAATCTTGTGCACAAAGTTAGAAGTTAGAATGAAATCCACGACAAAGTTGGGATTTAAACAGAAAAACATATTATAAACTGAAAATCCTATTCAATTTTCACTGCAACATCACAACTAAATTCAGTTTTTATCGATATTTTCTCTCTCCATATTTTTTTTTTTTTTTTTAAAGAATCAAGTGAAACATATATTTTCAAAATGAGGCACCCAAAAGACGTGGCCTTAAAGTGGATGTACCTAAATATTAAGCAAATGATGAGACACTGCAGGCAAGGGTTCTCCCTCTACAGCCATAAGTACTGACAGGATCTGCAGGCTTGTGTTGCAGCCTAGCCCTAGACATACTCATTTTAAAGCTTAAAGTTATAATCTCGAAGAGTTTCATTTAAATAAATGTCTGTTAAGTCACTACCTATCGCCGAATGAGGTAACACAATGGTGATTGAGTCTATGGCCCAATGATATTTGCTGTATTACAAACTGGGTGTCTGTGGCGACATTCCCAGGAAAAATGCTGTATTAAGTTACTGCTAATGATGAAGACGAAGAGCTGCAGGCGACAGGCTGCACACCTCCAACTCCTCAGCGAGGTAACCAACTCCTTTCACTGTGCCCTGCTGTGCGCAGACTCATGCTGAGTGCAACATAAAATCAGATCATGGTTGCTCACAGAATTATGGAAAAAGGCCAATTATTGCCTGACTTCTTTATTAAAACAACAGTAGTTTGTTTTGCTGCCCCCAGAATTATGTGACATGTAGTATTAAACTGCATTTGCTGTAACCACCAGTAACTAGGTGTTGCCAGATCAACCAGGACTGAAATCTTAAGGATTGCCACTTTAAAGTCTTTCGTGACCAAATTTACCATTCTCCCTGACTACCTAATGAGCCATTTAAATATGTATTATCATTTTCTTGTACTAGAAATTGTACCAGTAAAGAAAAAGAAAAAATACAAGACTTTGAGAACTGAGGATGAGTTCCCATTGCTTTGTGTTTACCCCACTTGTACTTAAATAGTCTTTGATATTATGAAAATATCCAGCCCTGTGGCACCATTACTTCCAAAATGTTTTTCTTAAAGCCAAAGAAAAACATGAATTTAATGCCCTATAATCGTGCCCCTAGAATAAAATGAGAGCAGTGAGTTAAAATGCATCACTAATACTAACTTTGATGGTGTCAGTACTGGGTTGAAACCAAAGCTGATTACCTAGTAGTGATCAAAACTTAAGTAGAAGAGTCTACGTGTTCCATATTAATCAGGGTCTCTGGCATAGTGTATTGTGAGAGCCCCAAGATGAAACAGAGTGTTAAATATTGATGAAAGGAATATTTTAAAGGATTGCACCCATAATCGAAGTTTTACAAAAAGGAGGGGATGTGGTTAGAGGCAAAGTATTCCCTGAGAGATTTTGAAGTATAACCCTTCTCATTTCTATCAAGTATCTCTGATGTGTTCAACAATTTTGCTGATTCAGTACCCAGCTTCATTTAAGTGCTATTGATGTTAGGAGGTGAATTATGCACAGCGTGGTTTGACGTTTTGTAATATATTTCAAGTGTCCTTGGGATGCCAAATGTTAGGTCTACTGTGCCGCAGTGAACATTTGAAAACACAAAAAGTGAAAAAAAAAAAGTGTTAAAATCTTGAAGTACAATAAAATTTTTTAAAAAAGACAGACAAATCCATATATTGACCCATGTGTTATTATGGCCTCTGTGAGTGACCAGGGTGCAATCTGCCCACATGCACATTTAGGCTGTGATCAGACAGGAAGCTTTTTCTAATGTGCCGAAGAAAAGCACAGCTGAGTGTAGCAACTAACAAACAGAGCAAGAATTCATAAGATGTAACACAAAGTTTCACCAACTGCAAGCTATCTAATTAGTCTTCGCTAGCTAACCTAAACAAACAACAGGGAAAATATAAAAGTACATGTAAATAGAAGAAGATGAAGATGAACAGACCGTTGAAAAATGCAGGATGCAGTGTTTGACATTCGGGAGAGCAAGCTACAATAGGGTTGATTTTTCTGGACAAAGATTAAACATCAGACAAAGGATTTTTTTTAACCTACGGATAAAGATATTGCAAATGAATTTTGTCTTTAATCCAGGACTTAAAGCAAAGGTTCAACATTTTGGGAAATTTGTGTTTGCTTTCAAGCAGAGAGTTAGATGAGAAGATCGATACCACTCTCGTAGTTGTCCATTAAATATGAAGCTACAGCCAGCTGCATGTTAGCTTAACTTAGCACAAAGGCTGGAAACAGGGTGGAAACAGCTAGCCTGGCTCTACTCAAAGGTATCAAAATCCACCTACCAGCACCTCTGAATTTTACAAATTAACATTTTATACCTCATTTGTTTAATCTGTACAAAAACTGAAGTGTAAAAATGATAACAGGTTAAGTGCTGGATGTTTCTTGGCTCTGAGCAGTTGCCAGACAACCAAGAAATAGTCCAGCACATAACCCACTGTAAAATAGAAAAATAAAATGAATTGTCGTTTTTACAATTCTGTTTTTGTCCAGAAGAACAAGTCTTAATTAGCGAGCTATGGAGGTCCTGGTAGGTGGATTTTGTTACCTCTGGACAGAGGCAGGCTAGCTATTGCCCTGTTTCCAGTCTTTGTGCTAAGCTAAGCTAACCGCCTGCTGGCTGTGGCTTCATATTTACCAAACAGATACGAGAGTGGCATCAATATTTCCATCTAATGCTCCGACAGTAAGTGCATATTTCCCGAAACGTCAAACTATTCCTTTAATCTCTGACTCTGGAGTTCTCCCGTAGTGCCTGTTTCAAGGTCAAAAATTGCCACAAATAATAAATAATAAATAAAAATATCCAAGCTGCTTGCAAAATGGGAGGTGCATAATTTGGCCAAAGAAAGTGCACAGAAAAAGGGCACAGACAACATTCACAATGGCCCCTATGCAATCTCAGTCTTATCATGGGTTATCTTTCTACAGCTCACACCATACACTAATTGCCCTATAACTACACCATGTAGCCTAAATGTACCAACTTACCCATCGTATGGATATCTGATGATTGTGTGAGGAAACAGAAATCATGGCAGGGAAGAGAATGGAAGGAAAAAAAGACAAATGAAGAGCAACAAAGAAATGGAATAAATGGTAATCACAGGCATTCCCACACAGAGATCCCCATGAGGGAGAGCTTCAACTCACAACAACATGTCCTGCTGATTCTTCTGAAAGACGGTGCCGATATGCTGGAAGATGTCTGGCTTAAAGAGGTATATACCGCAGTTTATGATGTCACTCACAAATGTGCTCGGCTTTTCCACATAATGCAAGACCTGATTAAAAAAAAATTATATCAAGGTGAAATAGTAATGAACGGCTATTTAGGGAAATAAGATAGGAAGGGTTAAATACCTCATTTGTTTCCTCGTTTTCAACAATACAGCCGTAATTCATGGATTGCTTTCTGTTCGACTGATAAGAGAAGAATGGCAGTAGAATTTAGTCTATGTCAAATTTTGACATCAAAGAACCAAGATCTGATATTTCATTACATTCAGCTAAACACAATAAATAACCAAAGAAAGGAGAACTTTTTGGAGTTTTACTTTGACTACATTTCATAAGTTCTATTAAAGACAGTAACAACTGTCAGTAATGAAATCTCACCGTTGTCCCAAGGATAACAAAGCTGTTTGGTTCTCCATGTTCTTTCTGGAAGCTGAGCATCTCTCCGAGAGGAAATGCTGAGCAGACATCAGCATTCAGGACAAAGAAAGCTTCTGGACTGCCAGAAACAATCTGATCTCTGAAGTGATAGATGCCCCCTCCGGTGCCCAGGGCTGCATACTCCTGCAAATACCTGCGGTGCAGAGTCAGGAAGAACAACACACCAGCAGCCATTCAGCAGTGGTAGTGCACCACAGCAGGAAAAGTACTTCCACTTGTACAGAAAACATTAACTTAAAAAGAAGAGAAAAGCAATATATTAAGTATTTCTGTTAATAACGCATTCAACAAAGAAATGTTTTCAAATACACGGTTCAGAGCATCTGAGAATATTTTTTATAACTGGTGTCTATTCTTTACTTAATGTGCAATTAAGAAAAGAAAGAAGTTCATTGATATGAATGTTCAGTATGCAAGTAACCAGATACGTCTGTACTTGTTTAGCGAGGTACCTAAGAGCTCTGTTGTTTACCTGATGGAAATTTTGAACTCCTGCTGTGCATTAAACAGGAATCTGGTCAGTTCTTCATTCGGTTGATAAAAGCCGATGAGCAAAATCTCCTTCATATTCGGTACCTTGTAACACAAAAGATGTTTGTTACTGGACTGATTTCATTAATGGCTGTTCTCTGCATCACAAGCCACAGGGAAAAAACTATTAACACCAACCAGCAACTGGGACGACAAGCTCTTTTTAACACCCAGTTAGACTATCATAGGCTGATTCGACTTCAGGACTCATGTGATGCTATGCAGGGGCCAAACTTATATAACACTAATATAAAACTAATGACACACAAAATATGTACACAAAACAACTTTTTATTAACTAGATACAATCTGTAACTTGAATATACAACAGATTCACAGTGTTACCTTTAAACAATCTACTTTAGCTTCCACATACATTGTATGCTACATTCGCTAATACTGCTCACCTTGGCACATGCTTCAATGTGATGTTGCAGCATGGACACACCAGCTACTGGAAACAAGGGTTTGGGAACTTCAAAAGACAGCGGCCTGAACCTTGTGCCTGCAAAGCAATGTAGGTGATTACTTGCAAATCAGATTACGTTTTCTCATGTTTCTAGTGTGTATCAAAACTAAACAGAACCCTTAAATACATGATATGTGATGCCCTGTCCTCTCTTATATGTATATGTATAAATATAAAAAGATAAATCCTTTCAGATATTTGGCATTTTAAATGTCCATCTTTATGGACAAGCAAGTGTTCAACAAAAGGTTTGGTAGTAAATTAAGCACCAGGCTTGGTTTACACTATTCTCATGTTAATATATTTTAACTGCATGCCGAACTGCAGAGTGTGTCCTAACGCCATGAGTCAACATATGACTTAACTTATTCCTGTAGTAAGTGTACAGTAAACTTAAAACCTCTCATTTTTAAATTGGAGTTCGTTCACTTCATACGAGATAATGGGTCTAATAGGTAACGTTAATTGAATGAGTCAATAATAACATTAGGTAGGGTACAAACAGTTACAGAACTGTTAACGCTACCTGCATAGACAGAGTTGTTATTTACATGTTGACACTTAGTGTTGTGGTCATAAAAATATTAGGTTATTAAGTATTAGCTAAATGTTCTTGTTTGCTTTTGTTTGTGTGGTGTCCTCTCATTGTGCCACGTCAGTGATATAAACAAGCTCAGCGGGTCTTTAGAGGGCTTGTTAGCGTTAGCAACCTAGCTTCGCTTTAACCAGGCACAGCTGACTCTGAAAACGCGACAAGGATGAGCTTTATCCTCACCTTTCTGAGGGCCTCCAATTAAAATAACCGCCTTCAACATCTTGACCGAGAAGCTGTGATTTGTGACAGACAGGTCCTGCCCATGGATGTGGTCCTGCCTGAAAACTACCTGCTGTTTGGTGTTTCCGCATCCACTTCCTACTTGTGACGTTGACGAGATCAGAACGAAAACGCGGAGCGGAGGAGATGATAAAGACCAGGCTCTGACAGGTTATTTGGCTATTGGAGCAACGCAAATGGTTATTACAGTAGGTGTTATTTAAGTGATATGTAGCATCTATCTATATTTAATGATCAATAAAAGAGGCAGCAAAGACATCCCAAATGAAAACATTAATGCAACAAAATCAATAGTTAAATAAGGAGACAGAACTATCACTGAAAGTATCCAGGTAAATTAAAATGAACTAATACAAAATAAAAAGGGAAATTAATAGTTATGTTGCTGAAACCTAATGAAACAACCAATCAGAAAACAGTCATTTCCCCCTTTCATTATGCTGGTGTTTTGCATTTATGGTAAATTTATCATAACACCAGCCTCCAGATTCCCTCTAGAGTCGTTTGTCTAGAGGCAAAACCTACCTCTTTTGGTGTCAAGGAATCGAATTCAAAGAGGATAGTTATGATTAAAGTTAGTGGTAAGCATTTTTAATTCTGCAGAGAGAATGGAAAATTGCATTTGCCAATCTCTCGTATTCTATAAGTCATTCATGCTCATTGTTCACAGGGACAGTGGATCTTCATGCCATGAGACATCAGAGATTTTAGGCCTTTAAGGTGAAGCCTTGTGGGAGAAAAAAAACATCACGATCGCTCCACTATTAACACCTTTGAAATCTCAAGCAAACCCATGCAATAGGCCTATAATATACACCACCCTTTCAAGTCAGTCCATTAACTCCTCTATCCACATTGTACATAGTTAAAATGGTGACTGTTGTGCACTTGGCAGATCAGAGGATTCTACAAATGCAGGTGTTAAACAAAATTGTCTTGTACAATATATGCAATAGCACTGAATTTGGTCTTGTAAAAAATGCTCTGAAAGTGTATTGTGTGATAAATTCCTAAAATACTAAGCAAATACATATCATAATGCTCTTTAAATTTCAGACTACAGTAACATAAAACAATCCCTTGTGTTAGTGAAATTATAACTTATAATTTTGAGTTATCTTGTCAAGTGATACGTTTGTCCCCTGTACAATTATTCATGATTATTATGTTGTTTGATTTACAAAAAATGCATCTGTAACAGGCCTTTTTCACAGCAGACATTTTGACTTATGTCAGGAAAAGCACAGATGTTACCGATGACATTAACAATAGCTCCAAGCCGAAGCAGCTGAAATTGAATTCAGCCATCATTCATTTACTTATTTACACCTGCGTTTTTACTACAGTGACATGTCAGAGTGTCTTTGGGGAAAAAGGCCTAAATGGAGGAAAATGGGAATAGTAATATCCATTGACCTACATGACACTGTACTTGGATTGTCCATTGCTTTATGATAGATTGAGTTTGTGTTAGCCAAGGCAGCAGTTTCTGGTTGTGGTGGCTTTAAATAAATGTTTTTATTAATGTATTTTTTGAAAGTACTGACAGTTTCAGGCACGAATGCAAGCCTGCTTCTGACTGTGTAAAGTGCATCAGAGGTTTAGACTTTTCAAGGACATAATAATGTTGATAGTAAAAAAAAATCTAACAGTATTATCTTTGTTTTTCCTTTATCTCTTATTATGCAAAATAAATTACTTTCATCAGTGTCCCTCTGATTTATACACTTAAAATGTAGACACAATTCTCAAGACACAACACATTGGTCTGTAATCCTACAGCTCGTCGTTGTGTTTTATTACACTGCTTTGTCGACACATTGTTCAGTTCACATTTTTTTTATAGAGTATCTTTTGCATGTGCATAAAGTAGGTTATGTTCTTATTTGAGTTGAGGGAAGTTACAGCAGTGGGAAAAATAACTCAGCTGTCAGTTTTGAACACTCATAAAGACAACAAATAACACATACACAGCTCTAATGAAGGAGTTTACTTTCATATTTCCTCATTAAAACGTAACCTGAAGTAAAACAGTCTCCCATGTGGTGGTATTCATAACTCAAACCTATGCAAATAAGATGCGAATCTGCATCAAACAAACAGAATAACATTTTAGTCAACAATCACCAGGGGACAAGGTGCTTTGATTTGAGCCCTTCTGCAGGAGAAACGGAGGAATCTGAAGAGCGCTCGTATCTCCTCAAAAATTTAAAGGTGTATTCCTTTGCATTCTCGCCCATCTCAGGCTGCATTAGTCTTCCTTTATAAATAGCAACCAAAATATTCAAATGTACATGGGAAGAATACGTTTTTACTTGAAATAATTTTAAGTGTAATTGTATTGTCACAGTATAATAAATCTTTCAATATTTTTAAAAAATATGTACAATTTTGCTCTCCAAAGTTTTCAAATTGGCTACAAAAACATTCCAAAATTCTGAAATTTTAAAGTAATGCCACAGTCAATGTCACATTGTAGTCTCATATTATAAAGAAGATTAAAGATCTTTCACCATCTTACTCTCGAATATTACATATTTTAAACAAAAGTCAAAAGTGATTGCAAAACAAAGTGTGTGCCTACAGATTGTTTGGCTCAACACCACCCTGTACGTTTGATTATGTTCATTATAACTGTTGGCAGTTATGAGTAATTCAACAGTAAGTCACATTTCATACATTACAGTGCACTACCGGTCAAATCCTTCACATATGCTGCTGTTCTCGTTCATGTAGTGCAACTACTACCACTTGGAAAATACAGGGGCACAAAAAAGGGCTGTACTAGAAAACACATGTTCCACGTCTAATACCTGGGGCCCCGTTTCAGATTAATTCTTGTTTCATAGGAGGATTATAAAATGAAAAAAACAACAACAACAACAAAAAAACAGAGCTTGTAGCCCAATCACATGCATCATAAAGAACTCATGTTAGTAACATCTTGTTTAAGTCAAAACAAAATTGGCTCTTTGATTCAGCAAACAAAGATTCACATGAAAGGCTAGTGTACAGACCCCCCCCCCCCAATACGTTGTGCTGACTTTAATACAAAGTACCGACAGCAAGCAGTGTTTGTGATTTGTTAAATTTACAGTACCATTATAGTAATACAATCAAATATTCAAGTCCAAAAATCACAGCTTCCACAGCAAAGTTAATTACTGTTCAGCAGCACTGTAAATGTGAAACCAGCATACCAAATACAGTCAGCGTACCAAAGATCTTCATGTAAGGATTTTAAAACAATGTATTATTGCCTTAAAAATAATACCAGGTTGTGTAGTAAAAAACACAGTACCTAACATGCTAACTTATGTAGTGTGCAGACCTGTTACCACCCTGTGCTTCACACACCAGAATCAGAAATCTGTTTTTACCTACTTGTAAAATAAGAGAAAGCTACTCATGCAAATCTACATGTTTTTGTCTCTGTGTTAAAGAGGCAATAAATGAGCACTGTCTAGAAACACAAAATTAGCATAATATACAGTATGTGGGGAGGCCATAGGCTTATTGATTAGTATCATGTAATAATGAAGTTGTGACTATGTTTCTAGTAGTCTCTGATACAGGTTGATAAAGGTCAAAAATGACTGAATGCCCCTTTAAATGTACAAAACTGGTTTCTTTGAACAGACTTAACCTTTTATACAGTACCTCAGAGCTCCCCGCATCTTTACTTTAAAACTGCAGATTGCTGCTTTCATACCACGTCCAGCACAGGTGAGCTCACTCCTCTGTTCTCTGACTTTTGGTCTTATTGTTCCCAGTTCTATCTCCTGTTGTAGAGGTCTTTGCGTTTTCGCAGCTCCTCCAGCACCCGAGCCCTGAACTGGGTCCAGTCTTCATCCTGGAACTGCTGGAGGCCCAGGGCCAGATGGAGCTCTGCAGAGTGACTGCGCAAGAAAGGATTGTACTGCCTCTCGTCTCCGATAGTGGACGGACTCTGAAATTGAAGTGCATGTCAAAAAGCAGCCCTTTTCAAAATTGATCTCTCTAGAGGCCACAATAATTCACATGCCATTCATTCATTTACACAACAGAATTGTGGGTAACAAATGATTCCTGCCAACTTAAACCAGCACAGCTTTGCATTTCTGCATCTGCCCCAATTCAACTGCTGCGAAACTTCTACTCAACAAAGAAAAAAAATACCCTTTAGCTCTCCATTTTATGCATTTAGTTGGACATAATCCACACTGATTGTCAATCCAGATGATAAAACCCTGGATCACAGAAGTTAAAAGCAGGGAGTTCAAGTGTTAATGGGAATTTCTGCTATCATATTGTTTAATGTAAAGCTCTCTGAGCAACCCCTCCTTCCCCATCACAAAGCAAATTCAAATACGTAGTTAATGGATATCCACCAAAAGCAGCACTGTCAAAAAGCCAAGTCTGAGGTAGTATCACAGCAAGCCAGATAAACCACGTGGTAATAATCAGAATGATAGGCCTTATTCACAGCAGACACATGCCACTGTAGGAAAAGCAAGGTGTAAATAATAAAATTAATGATGGCTGATTTCCATTTAGCTGCTTCAGTTTTCAGTTTCAGGGTCCTGGTACTGTGCATGTTGGCTCGCTGTCACGGCTTACTGGGACACTTGAACAGAACAGAGCCATCGTTAATGTTATTAGTAACACCTGTGCTTTTCCTACTGTGACGAGTCAAGGCTTTGTTCAAACTGCACTCAAATCAGATTTGCTTCTCAAATCCGATTTTTAAGGACAGACTGTCTGCACTGTTATTTGCAAGTGATCATATTGGATTTGTGTGTCCAGACATCACCAACATATCTGCACGGGTTGCTGTGGTAACGACGTAGGCGCCAGTCACTACGTACGCTGGTGACGCGGCTGTCCAAAGCGGAAGCATGAGACATGGAGATCCATCATCTCGCCCTCCAAACAATCGCGCTGTTTATACACCTTTCTCACAATAGTTTATCTTTCAGGTAGCTCTTGTTTGTGTGCATGTTTTTACTGTACCCCTGATCTGCCCATCATGTTCAAAAACTGTCAAACTATTACTGAGGAATCAGACTAGCCATATTGCATGCACATGATGCAGACAAAACAATGTAGTCAGTAATTTACTGAGTATTGGGTATGGAAGTTCAGGGATAAATGTGTGATACTGCCTTTAGTGCCATGCTGTATAAATGGTAGATAAAAACTAATCTAAATTCTGGATAGGCACTTCACTCAACACTGAACCTTTGCTCTGTTACAGACTGTATCACAGATAAGACCAAACTGTGAGAGCCTGGAAGAGGAGGGAGTGAGAGGAGAGCGAGCACTGGGGCACTGACAACACGTACACTGTAGGCAGGTGATAAGCCCTTCCTCCCAGGTGCTGGACAACGTGAATCCTTTCTAGGATGGCGTGCTAGAGAGGCATAACAATGGCAATATATCATTCTCACCGTGCACAGCTTCTGGCCTCGCTGCTGCAGCACCCACTGATATTTGTTTTCCCTGGCAGCGTTGTGTGGCTCAACCTCAGCAGCAAAAAGCAGGTTGTCCTCTGCATACTCATGACCTGAGGGATAGCCAGTGGACACAGAAATAAAAAATAAAAAAAATCATGCCCACACGCATTAAACCACACTTACACGCTATAGAAGTCCCCATACAACCCCTAATAAGATTTTGACTGTAAACACGTGCATTGGTGCTACAGTATATCTGTCAAAGCACAGAAATCAAGCCACAGCACATTCAAACCACCGCCACATCCACATCACGCAAACACTGACACACTTGTTTGACACGGAGTCTCTGACAACTGTGAAGACTATCCTACCAGGCCATAAGAGAGTATCATCACTCAAGGAGGCGACTGTGTCCAGAGATGACAGCATTGTTGTGGCACTGCCTTCAAACATCCTTCCTGAAAAACAACAAGAACAGGTTTCACTCAAGTAATTCTGAGTTCAAAACAGGGTATCTACAAGTTTTTAGAAGGTATTGTCTCTGCATTTAGAAGGCCAGACTTCACACTTTTTAGGATCTTTTCATTGCTACTTGGAATTCAATTTAAAACTTAAAGATTTAGAGTAAATTGGTCAATTGCAGTCATTCAGTGGCCCATTAGGGATCACCACTGTAACAGAGGTCTCTGTTGCTCTGTATTCTTTGTTTCTTTGTATTCTTTAGTGTGAACCAGAATGTCAGTTCTATATGATTATTTCTATGGATCCTGTTCTCTTGTAACTCACCACATCCTGAGAGGAACACCAGGTCACCAGAGAAGAGGCTGGAGGGGGCGCTGACCCCCCGGCCATCTAGGAGGTAGATCATGTGGCCCACTGTATGTCCTGGAGTGAAGAGGGCCTTAAAGTGCATACGGCCAACTGTTACTGAGTCCTTGTGTGAGAGAGGGCTGGGAACACAGAAAAAACTAATGAAAGTGCTGTAAGGATTTAAGATGCAGAGTTTTTTTATTTAATGTGTTACACAATCAAATCAAAAGGAAACTTAAAAATGTGTGGGCAATCTGTCAGCTCTGATGTAACTCTCCTACCAAACTGTCAGACAATCAGAGCAGCAGGGCATTACACGGAAAACTAAACCCAGAACAGCATAATAAATGGAATGGGGCATTGGGCAGTAAATTGCTAAACGTATAGCCAATTGATTTATTAACAACAACAACAACAAAAAAAAAGAAAGAGATTCATACATTTTCAAAAAAGTGATATATGTACAATATTTCTACGACATTTCTACATAAACCACAAAAACGACTAGTTTTGTGGTTTATGTAGTCAAATCCGTCATCGTCATTTTGGACAATACACTTTAGTCCAGTGGTTTGGATGTTGTCTAGCTTAAGATGACCCCCATTCATAGGCCACAACCCCCCAGACATAACGCAACAGTTTATCATACCATGATAATTTACCGTGAAGTCAGCTGCTACGAGTGCTGACAGAGGGAACAAGACAGGACTGAGTACAGTCACACTGATTCTGTGGGAAGCAGTGTGCTATACAGTGCGAGCAGGGACTTACTGCGTGAGTCCAGGAATGTTATCAGCTGCATTTCCATAAACTCTGCATGAGCTGTGAAGCCTTTTCAACCCTTTGTTTCCCCCACTGTGGTCCCTGTAAATGGAACAGAAAGCAGAGGCTTGCCGGTACTGTGGACACAATAGAAAATTGCTTATTTGTGTTGTTTTCAATCTACATTAAGCATTTTCAACTACATACTCTTTATTTTAGTTTAAGTCTCATTATCATTTTCCTGTTACATTGATGTTTTCCATCAATAATGGCTCTTTTAACAGATAAACAGTATAATTATACAACAAATGTATTGTTTACATTTGAAAGAGTTTTAGAATAATTAAATGATTAAAACTTCCGTTTAGTCGATGTTCCCACAGTGTTGCATGACAGATACAAATACTCTAGCTACTAGCTTTGCTAAAGCAACACGCCTGTTAATTCCAGCTTGTTATTGGCATTATTGTGCACTTGACACTGAAACAGGAACCTGTTCCTATTTCAATCTGCACAGATTTTAATGCTAAGCTTCTAATTTCTTTTACCAGTGACTGCTGATTTCTTATATTCTTATTTAACTGTTGCTCAGCGGTATCTTTGTCTCTTTCTGCCCTTTCAATTGTCAGTCTGGTTGAACCATTGTACAGCGTTTTGTTCTCCATGTACAAAACATTATCTTTTTTGCAAACCCTTCTTACAAAATAACATTTATTTGTAAAGAGCACTTTCTACAACCTAAAAGCATAAAAGACCATTCAAAAATATTGAGTATTCCTCTCAGCCATCTGACTGTACCGAATCAAGCTTTTGTAGCAGGCGACTCCAAAGCAGCTTTTGAGCAGTAGTGTATATATAGCCCCATTTCCTCATGTTTTATACATAAAATCTTAAAAACAAACCACATATTAAAATAATATGCATGTATAAAACCTATAAAACTCACCAATGCTTGTGTGTACAGAGTATTGCTTCTAACGTAACTCCCTCTTCCTCAAGGACTGCCTGAAAAATAACAAGTGCTGTTAAAACCTTCATTCACCATATAAAACAACACTTCAGCAGCATTTTACTCAAAAGCCCATCGAGCTGCAAAATACTTCAGATTGCAGACACAGTATGGTATTAGTGTGCCTGTAATGGATGCTGCTGAGCTAAAGCTGTTGACAATCAACAGCTGTAGTAAAATACATGTGATTGCAAAGCAAAGATAATAAAGAAATCAGAGGAGTCAATATGCGATACTTGACTGAGTAAGAGGAAGGCATACTTGTCACACAGTCCCTTTGGGTTTGTGAGCTTGATAAAAGTGTTTTGTGGTCAAGAATTACATCACTAGAAACACTATTAGCTATCTCTTCTTGCAACAGAAAAGGCTAATTGCACAGGAACATTTTGTCATTATCTGCATAGTAACATAGATCCGAAAGCCCCTTAGAGACAAAAATAAATAAATAAAGCTTTTACTGACAGTAGAGACATTCACCTGAACTGTTTGAGGGTCTGCAGGGTCTACAACAACTGCAACACTGGAGGCCGTGTCAATTACAAGATAGCTGTAGTTGTCAGACAGTACCGAGATGGGAATTATTTTGATACCTGTGGGCAGACAAAGAATTACAAATGAAATACTCAGTACAACATTTTCATTTAGAATGGTAGAAGTAGACATGTGGTATTAAAAGGTATAATGTGAATAGTATGTCATGAAATGATAGCACCTTTGCACTGATGGTAATGACAGTTGCATCTATATATTGTACATGTGACTCCATGCATTATGTGTGACCCAACCAACAGGGCCTTTCCGTTTTGTGGACGGCACTCGGGATCTCCTCACAATAACCAAGGAACATATGAACAACCACTGTATGAACGTAGTAAAGTGTAAAATCTAGACTGCTGCATACCATTGAACTCCATGGGCTGAGCTGTGGAATGTCCAGCAGGGTAATGTTCTCGGGCTTTCCTCATTTGCCTCTTGTAGTACATATAGCCAAGTCTGGTCCGAGTGTAGAGTGTGTACCTGCGAAACAGTTCAAAAGGCTAGGAAACATTGGGTCTGGTAGCTGGGGTTGATAATGCTAACCCCACCATGTAGTGAGCATCTTTCAAAAGACAAGGTGGTCACGCCTACTCAAGTGAAATGTCTGCAACTTTAACGTGGCCAAAGTACTAACTAGTACCACTTTAAAGTGCCATTTTTCGATTCGGCAAAACTGTGTTCCACTAAGCAGCACCAATTATGAGACAGTTTCAACAACTAGCAATTAGTTGGTTGGCATGTTATTGTAAGCAACAACGTCTCCTAAAATAAACTAGTCGTCAAATATACGTTTGTGGCTAGTGTGTATTGCGAATAAAACAGTGGCTATTATCAGTTTAGGAAAGGCTTTATACCAAAATTTCAGGGGTAGAACTTTTACTAAGTAGCAAAGCAACCTAAAATTGGAACATATTTGAATACAGTTTGGTGGGACGGCCTCTCTTAATAAGAATTGCTAGATGTTGCTACGCTACGCTAAAGAGACTCACCACGATAACAAAATCTTGTTTTATTAAGGAAGGTCATACACTCACGCGATTCGGAACAATGGCTTCTCCGTGCGAGCCATTATTTTGCTCAACAAATCTCTCCAAAACAATTTTCCTGCGCGTCTGTAACGAACACATAAACAGAAGAAACAGAAGAAGGATGCGGTGATAACCAGCGTTACCATCCAGTCAGGAAGCGCCATAGCCTCTGAGCGGAACGTAATGACGTGTTTAAGCGACACGCCAACCTCGGAAGCGAGGAGAAAAAAAAATATTACAATGTTTTTATTAAAAAGTAGCGTTAATTGTGAAACATTTAAAACATGTTTTGAATTTTTTCCTCAATCACATCCGAGTCCATTGTGCTTCAAGAAACGTCTAACGTGTGAAAAAATGCCTTCATTACCAAAAGTTAACGGTTTTTTTTGTTGTTTTTTTTTACAGAAACTTATCGTTAAGGTAAATTGTGTGACGTTGTGTCAAGAAAATGGCTAGAATTGTAACTTCATTTTAAGTTTAGTCGTTATTTTAAGCTTAAACTTATTCCCACTCAAAGTTAATTTTGTGGCCGCAAAATACAATGTTTTATAGTAGTCTATGATTCATACTCAGAGTTATCATTTTAAGACTTTAGCCCAGCATTTACCACTCTATCTTGTGACATGTACGAATTAATTCCACTTTAATTATTTAATTCTATATGGCGTCAATATGGAATCGAGCCAGGTTTCGGTTGACTTCTAAATAATTTAGCGATGCCTAACTTTCCTGTTGGGACATAGATTGACACTAGACTTTAGCTCAGAATGAGATGATAAACAGTTGGCTGTATAGCGTTTAATTACATTTGGGTCAACTAAGAGGAAAAATGCAATAGGCTTATTGAAAAATATATCATGATGCTTAAAATAATAATAAAAAACAACTCAGCGTTGGGAGTAGCGTTACCTAACCTCCAACTAAATGTGTGTAGGACACAGATACACACAACAATCTGTTTGTTTTTCAGTTGTATTATTATTATTATTTTGAATAGGAGCATGAGCAACCGGAGTCTCCATGCTTTCGGAAACACATCAGTGACAGTGTGAGTTTCAGTGAACATATCCTATTACAAAGATGACATCCTGTGGTTCAAGTCTGCAAAGCTCCAAGGACAGAAAGGACTGAAGGGCACAGGGCTCCCATCTTAGACTAAAGCCACAAGGTAAGTAACATTTCTTTCTTTCTCTCTTTGTTTATGTTGAAAGTATTTATTCAGATGAAATTATAATGAGCATTCAGAGTCTCATTTGTGTCATTGTTCTCCTAGACTTCTCTAGTATGACTAGGTTATTTTATATGGTGCATTTATTTGTTACAAGTACACAGACATAGCTTAGCAGATAATAAATACAGAACTTTGGATTGCTACCTTTGTTACAAGGTGGTTTTAACTGTGTTGTAGTTTTTGCACAACAACCAGATTTTATTTAGTAATTGTAAAAATGAAAAGTATAAGTACATACTAATTAATTGGATAACTCTTAATAGCATACTGACCAGACTAAATAGTTAGAGGTTGGAGAGTTTACCTTTTACACTTGTAGCTGATCGTCACTTATCCTCTCTTCAAGGTGGGCCGGCAAGATCATGACGTCTAAAATTGATAATCCTCCACCCTATGAGGAAGCACTGCACCCTCCTAAGTATGGAAACTACCCCTACCAGCCACAACATGGCTCCCCTCTTCCACCACCTCCATCTTACAGCCCCAGTCCTGGCATGTGCCCCGGCCCGCCTGGCTACTGGGGCCAGGAGGGTGTCTACCCGCAAGCTGGGATGTGGGCAGCCCCTGGCTTCTCTCCATCTGGGGTGCCCACCACAATACCAACTCTGTCTGCTGGAGTGCCTGCATCCAACCCAGGTTCTGAGGAAACTATACAGGACTTTACTTAATCATATCCTGCATTATATTTAGATTAGCTCCCAAGTGTAATAAATATAAATTACCACTTTGCTGTTCCCAATTCTGCAGGAGTAATGGAGGATTTTCTGACCACCCAGTGGGAGAGCACATCTGTTCGGCATGCCTTCATTAGAAAGGTAAGGATGTTCACCATTGATCATGTCACACAGATGTTTGCTGTGTGTTTTTTGTTGTTTGTCGAGTGCCAGTGACAATCCTGTTAATTTCATCTACAGCCACTGAAATGTTTTCTTGTGTGCTCAACAAAACTGCTTGGTTTTGTGTTTGTGGGCAGGTTTATTTAATTTTAGCAGCACAGCTTGCCGTCACCTTTTCAGTTGTTGCTGTCTTTACATTTGTGTAAGTGTCCCTGTTCATCCCAGTCTAATATTCCGTCTCAGTGCTTACTATATCTGATGGAGGGCGAGGAACAGTCTACTCCTGAGTGATCCCTTGTGTCTGTGCTTTCATAGTGACCCAGTGAGGCTGTTTGTCATCAGATACCCTGGCATCTACTGGGCATCTTTGTGAGTTACACTCTAGGAACAAAACAAAACATACTTTCAATGCAATTAAATTAAATAAAAAACATAGAAAGAGCAACTCCCCAATATTCTCAGCGCTATTATTGTCATGACATGCAGTAGTGATTTATCTCTCCATAGTGTGGTTTATTTTTTGGTTTACTGCATTCTCATCTGCTGCAAAAAGCCGAGGTAAGCCTGGCCCTGGCCTCTCCGAATAAGATAGAAAACAGTTTTACTACTGCTAATGTTATGTCTTATTAATACCTAACCAGTAATGATACATCTGTTTGTATACATTTTAAAATATTCATCGCAATTTGTGTTTAGGAGGCGTTTCCCATGGAATCTGGTGCTGCTGGGAATATTTGTAAGTATTGTTTGTTAGAGATCCATATGGCAAAACTGAGAACATATTGTGAGGAGTGAAATAATATTTGAGTTAAAGACTGGAAAAGTAAAACAAAACAAAGACAGCCAGTAAGAAAGAAAAAGAAAATGAAAAAAGGTTCAAACCCACTCTGTCGTTTATGACACATTGTTGTCATGTTTTATCTCGCAGACTCTTGCCTTGTCTTACATGGCCGGAACAATTTCGAGGTTTGTTTTTCAGGCAATACACCACAATACACAAATACAGTACATTTAATGATGTATTACACCCTGTGATATTTTATGTTTCTGTTTTAATCACTATATGTATCTTTTACAGCTATTATGAAACAAAAGCAGTGTTTCTGGCCATGGGAATAACAGCAGTAGTTTGTATAGCTGTCACAATCTTCTGCTTCCAAACCAAGGTAGATGGAGATGTAAACTGTGTCTCTCTGTAGCTCAGTAGCCTGTGGCTTGTCAGAGGATGTCTTTGTTGTCAGTGTAAAAGAACGCCTTTGTCTCGCATTACACTGGGGCACTGAGTTCCTTTAAATATTTATAACGTTTTGCGATAAGATGTGAATCCAACTTCTCAGTCTGATGCAACTCAAGATGAATAAGTTAAATTTTTCGGGCTGGTACGTGACACATCCAACCCATTTATTTATTTTACCTAATTCTGATCCTCTTTCCAATTATCTTGACTGCTCTTTCATGTGGCTTGAAGCATATTAACTTCACTTTCATCCTGTTAATGACTTGTTTCTCATCACAGGTGGACTTCACCTCCTGCGGGGGACTTCTCTGTATTGCTGCCGTTTTGCTCATGATTATTGGGATTGTTACAGCGGTCGTCCTCTCCTTCCACTATGTGAGGACTCTTTGGTCAAGTTCTTTAATTTATTCTCTCTACTCTTGTATCTCAGTGTAAGGAGTAGCAGCTCAGTAGGGTGTATCTGTGTGACTGATTTCACATTCAGAGGCCTTTCTTATGTCACTCAACAGGTCCCTTGGCTGCATATGCTCTACGCTGCAATTGGAGCCATCGTTTACACTCTGGTGAGTCTACACTCACATGAATTTAAAGAGAGCATTTAAGCGTGGTATTACAAGGTTATTGTTGAATAACAAGATGCATAATGGTCCTTACACCCTCAAATACACAATTGTTCCCTTGACTTAACAACATGCTGACAATTTGCTATTTCTAGAGTCTTAGATCCATCAGGTGTGTCTTGATGTTAGTGCAAGAGATGTTTGGCCATGAGATTAGTAAAATGAAAACAAACGGTTTATCACCATAGGACCACGAAGGGGCTCAGGGAATGTTGGCAATCTGCCCATCAATTTATGTGATATCATCTGTGGTTAACTGATGTTTTGGTCTGAGAGTGGAAATGGAAAGGGTTCATTCTCTGGGGATATTGAATACAATCAGAAAATTTCATGGCAATTTCACCATTTGGTTGTGATAGTTTTAGCACTGCTTGATTCATGGCTCTGGGGATGGCAATGCCGCTCTGTCCACCACTTTGGTCCATAATGTAATATCTCAACAACTATTGGATGGATTGCCATGAAAATTTGTTCAGACATTCATGGTTTCATGGTTAGTGCTAATTAGTAAATATTAGTATACTAAAACGCTAAGATGGTGAACATAGTAAACATTAGCATGTTAGCATTTAGCTCAAAGCACTGCTGGGCTGTAAATACAGCTAGTGTGGCTGTAGACTCATAGTCTTTGTGTACAGGCGGGCACATTGGCCTGAGAATAGTACATGGGTTCACACATCAGGATTCATTCAGATAGGGAACAAGGAAATCAATATCAAATGGTATGGCAATCTAGCAACTGTGTTGATCTGACTTGTCTGATCTTGAATGTGACTTTATGCTTGTGACTAGATTTGGGGTTAACAGGGGGAAAAAAAGTATATGACAGTTTTGCCAGCTGTTGTCAAAAATCTGTGATGGTTTGTATTTCCATACTGCACTCAAGATGACAGAAGCAGACAAACCCGTGTTCCTTCTTTTTTGATGACTAAACCTTGCCTTGTCTTCTCTTCTCTGTGTTAGTTTTTAGTATACAACACCCAGCTTCTTATTGGAAATCGAGAGTTGGCCATCAGCCCAGAGGAGTACATCTACGGAGCTCTCTCTCTCTACATTGACATTGTTCACATTTTCCTCTTCATCCTTCAAGTCAGTGGAGCTGCTACAGAATAAGCCCATGGTTAGAGCACATCTTGCTCTCTACGAGTTTGGACTGGATAGGATAGGATGGACAGGATATTGTGTTTGACATTAAACACACAAGTGTGTCACTTAGGATGTTGCATTACCAGTTATCAATGCTGAGATTCCTATTATTTTAATTATATTTGTTTATTTTTTACATCACTAACACTTGAGCACTTATTCATGCACTGTATGAAGCAGGGAAGTAATTACGTCTTTCACTTACCAAAGTGTGAATGAGGAGAGAAACTAAAGCCTTGCCTTCTGTATGGCTGTTAGTTAATATTTTGTCTTGCCTTCTTGTTTTCAGCAAGTTTTAGTAGATCATGCATGCTTCTAGCCATGAGAGATTACATCGAGACTACTGGAAGGGACATAAAATCTGCATGTTTAGACAATGCATTAGTCTGTGAACTATTACTTAAATCAGATGTCATCATTAATGAATTCAAAATTAGTATACACACACACACACACACACACACACACACACACACACACACACACACACAAAACAAATCATTCAAAAATGGAGACCAAGTAATTGATGGTTTTAGAAGTTTTATTTGTGTTTCATCCTCATCCTAATTACATACAAAAGGCCCATAGTTACAGGGATACTGCTGTAGACCACAATAATTAGTCCTTAGACCGTGCTGGTAGTTGGAGGGACTCAGATCTATATTAAAGTAGTTTCTCCATAGAAAATAACAAATACTGACTCATTGATTAAAAGATGGATTAAGTGTGTTCAGCTTTACAGCAACTTCCTTAATCTGTGATTTATTGTAAGACAATCATGTACACCAGTCAATAAAGTACACCTTACTGTTTCAACTGCTTCATTCTCTGGTCTTAATGGTTAATCATAGTGGCACGTTAGAGTCATAGGGTGACACTAGCTCCTATACCCTCTCCCTTTCATCACCAGCATCTGTGTGTTAGCCCAGTGATAACTGGGTTTGTCCATGTGGTTAAAGGTTCAAGGCGTCAGGCGCTTAGGGTCACGTGGGAACATGGAGGTCTGACGCACGTTGTGGAGACCCAGGTACAGCATGCAGACTCTCTCCAGGCCTGGGAGGGATGACAGTTCAGTCACTCATCAAATCTTTATTTTTGCCATTAAAAACCTACCAGACACCAGGAGTCATGTTCACACACAGTTTATTCAGATAATACTCTTTTAAAACAGGTCATCTGTGTTAACTAAAACAGAAAAGCCCCCCCAAAAAAAAAAACAAAACAAAAACAAAGCAGATATTCCTTACCAATGCCTCCACCACCATGTGGGGGAGCTCCATACCGGAAGGAGTCGATGTATGCCTTGATCTTCTCCAGATCTGTAATATCATAAAAAGAAAGAGCTTCAGTTGTGAAAGACTTGTATGTCTTGAAACTTTTTGCTTGTTTTCACCAACATGTAAAAACCATCAATCCAACAAATTTTCTGGTGTAATTCAAACTAGTCACCAATAGAGGGAGACAGAAATCATATGTAAATCACTTTATGCCCCTTTAACAGAGCCATCTATACACTCTTTACTCTTACCAATCTGGTGATGGATGGCCCTTTCAGTCAGCAGCTGAGTGTCGTGGACTCTCTGAGCTCCAGACAGGATCTCCTCTCCCCTCATGAACATGTCATATGAGTTGGAGTATTTCTGGACAAAAAACAAATAGAAACATCACCTATGAGGTCAAGAATCTGTTAATGAAAGGAGGTGAAAAGACCCAGACAGACAAAACATAAAGACTTGGAAAGTTAAAAGAAGGACTGCAAGTTGACAGTGCTGCAGTCTGGATCAACACGGGACTAGTACAAAACTCGAGAAAAAGCAGGCATCACCATGGCAAAGGCATCAAACAGTTGAGCTGAATCTGTCCACCTAAACTGGTTGACAAGCAAGATACTCAACAACAACTCATAATGCTATAAAAAATGTATTAGTACATAAGTTAAATTCTTCATGACCACACTGCAGGAAGCCCAGTACGTCCAGCAAAGGACAGAAGGCTGAAGAGTCTTTGGCTAGTCTAAAGCTGCTCTCTGGCCTCAATGCAAGTTTAACCACAGGTCAACCAAAAAACTCATTTGCAAAAAGTTACATGACATTTGTCACTGCACATTTCTTACTATGTAGCCAGTAACTGTGTATACTGTTTGTGTGTGTATGAGTAAGTGAGAGACTTACCGGGTTGTTTGGATCTGGCATCGTGTAGAAGGGTCTAACAGCCAGTGGGTACTTATCCAGCACATAGAAGTCAGTATCATACTGAGAAGAAAAGACAGTCAATAGTTGTTTTTAAAGAGACTTTCTGGATACACCAGATACACATGGATGAATCAAGACAATGGTATTGCATATTGAACTACTGTTCTGCACTATAACTACATCTTCCTCAGAACTACTCACTTGCAGTGATTATGAAGGCTGTGTGAAGTTGTAAATTAACTGTCGTCTATATTATTTTTACCTCCACCTACAGAAACTCCAAGTGGAAAATTCTGGCAATGCTGACTGTGACTCAGGTGTTATAACTTGATAATTAGATCACCTTGTTTTTTTCTTGGAGCACTCTGATGAAGGCAGACAGCTGATAAATGCTAATTTTAATGCTGCAACCTATCAAATAATGG
The DNA here is from genome assembly GCF_020085105.1 of Siniperca chuatsi. NCBI lineage: Eukaryota > Metazoa > Chordata > Actinopteri > Centrarchiformes > Sinipercidae > Siniperca > Siniperca chuatsi. The sequence goes on along the minus strand of NC_058053.1, from coordinate 9,394,362 downwards.
CTTTTTAACTTTCAATCCAGAGATGAGTTTTTTCTAACCTGCTGACAATTTTCAAGCAATAGTCATATTTTTGCACTCTGACATTAAATTAATGAAACTGATTTGAACAAACCTTTTCCTTGACAAGACGGCCAAGCAGCTTTTCATTGGGTGTACTAAAGAACAAAAAGACATTAGCTTTAAAACTGATAACTCTATCTTATTGTGTCACATTGTTTACCTGTAGCTTGCCAACATGTGAATATTATAAAATGATTTAATTCTCTTCTAGTGGCTTTATGTCCACAGCATGACAAAAAACTGTTTCTATGCTTTTCTATGCATGCAGTTCAACAGAACGGCATTGATCGTAAGAATCACTTGAATCTTAATATATTGCTGAGTTACTTGTTTCACTTCCTCTCTTTAAACTCATGTCAACAATTTATTTCTGCTTTTATCAAATTAAATCATCTGACAAAATGAGTGGGATGTAGGACAAAGGGCATGTGATGTATTCTGACCTGAGATCGTCCTCGTCACCCATTTCCACCCCGGCCTCGTGCAGCATGGCCAAGGCCTCTGTGTACTCCAGCCTCAGAGTGGGCTCCAGGAATTTGAAAGGCTCACTGGGGAACTGCTTGTTCACCGTCTGGATCTCTGTCTGGAAGCTGATACAGAGGCGCACACACACACACACACACACACACACTTAAACCTACTAACTTCAGAATTCCTACCCACACAGAGCCAAATGGCAGACAAATTAGCCTTTGGTATTTAACCTGACAAGGGTCACAGCCCACACTGGTCAGTAACTTTGTAAGATAATATTTTAGTATTCTAAGGCCTCTTACAGTTTTGTTCATTGTTTGAATTTCAAACATTGCCCCTGCTGGCCACCATAGATGGCTCTCTAACTATAAACAGAGGAAAGCAGAGCTAGTGGAGGTAGTAAAAAAATATTTAAATGGAAAGGGGACAATGTTAACTAAATCAACTAAATCAATTAGAAACATTACTACAAGGTGGGGGTGACAGCTAACAACAAGTATTTTGATACGTTTTCAAAGCAACATCAGACAACTAACACGGAGGCCACGTCATCTCTGCTTGAAGTGCTGGAAAATCAGTCAAACGTACATGCAAAATGTTTTATTACGTCAAGGTGGAACAGACTGGAAAGTACAAAAACAGTCCAACTGTCCTGAGAAAGAGGAACTGCGGTCACAAGTTGAAACTAACCAACCATGAGTATAAAGGGGGATGCAAAGTGCAGCTAGTTTGGTGGAAACCTAATATGACCCATCTCTGGAACAGTGCGTCCCATAGACATTTAGTTAATTCAGTATTCAGAAGGGTTTTTTTTCTTTTTTATGAAGCGGTAAAGAAATTGAGTTGTTCTCTTGTCTGTCCAAAGTAAAGTCCCCTCTTCTTTTCTTAATAAATGTTGTAGAAATTCTACCTCCCATTAGCCCATCAGCCAAATCTCCCTAAATTTTCATCTTCCATTCATGCCAAAAATCCAACAATACAAGTATGGCTACAGAATCTACAGCATGTCAGCAAAAAGTAATTAAAGGGGTTAGAGCACAGAAGCTAGTCAATTCTGAAGTGGTTTGGGTGCTGTGTAAAATAGGGAGCAGCTTTTTATGTCATACATATATATTTAATGGTGAAATTGATAAGAACATTTCTTCTGGGAGAGCTACAGAGGGCTTTTACAACCTTGGACTGTACCACAAGGGGGTAGGCCTCATCCCTTCATTGCTTGAGGTCAGCTATTGAGCTGTAAGGACAAACTGACACTAAAATGTAGAAAAGGTTTTTAAATCCATCATTTAGAGGCAGCCTGTATGGCACCTAAGAAGCCAATTTGGACATACCACAGTGTGAATGCCCAAAAATAACTGTTGTACACGGATACTTGAAGCCAGAAATGCTGAAGGTTCCAAGCATGAGAAGAGCTTTACTGCTGTTTTTTTTAATTTTTATATACATCCATTCATTCTGCTCTAACAGCTCCCTACACATGCTATACTGATTCACACCACTAGAAGGCAATAAAGCCACATCATCAAATTTTCTTGTTGGCAAAGTGAGTGGAAATCGCTGACTTTCAACAGAGCCGACAGCAGTGGATGACAGCACTTAATATGGATTCAACAGCTGAAATAGTTTTGCTAAGAAATACAATATTTTGACTTTTTGCCATCCACTGAATTTCCACCCTAGGAATTGATCCTGTCAAAATTGAGTAGGAAAACAAAACTTAAGCCTCTATGGCGTATCATTTGCATCTTCACCCTAACTCACAGAAAGTTTTGAGCATCACAAATACCATGAGAATTTGTAAAGTCAAAACAAAAATGTCAACCCATTCATTTGAGCTTTACTCTATAAATCCTAATCTTACTTGTCTCTCAGGCCCTTGAAGATCTGCACCATGGTGTCAGTAATGGAGTCAATCACTTCGTGGTAATGGTAGTTGAAGGCCATCTCAATATCCAGACCCACAAACTCAGTCAAGTGACGGTGGGTGTTGGAGTCCTCCGCTCTGAAAACTGAAATGATGCAGATTAAATATAATTGTCTAAACAAAGCAAACAGAAGTTGAGGAAAAGTGGCAGGTTTCAAGACATCTTCTGGTGAAGTGTCATCTTATCCAGGGTGCACTGAATCCGTAAATGTGCACTAAAAGGGTCAAGTTAACAATCTGGCCACTAAATTCAGCCTTGTCCCGATTTCATTTCATGAATTTAAATGTGTTAATATGCAACTTCATTGAGAAGTATTTTGTCACTAGGATAGGCTTATAGGGAGAAGACAAGAAAAAGGCAAAAACTAAAATCAGTAGTATTTTAACTTGAGATGATGTTATAATGCTAATCTTATTGCAAAGACTTATTTACTGTAGGTACTTTCATTTGATCTTTCATTTCATTGTATCCTTCAATGTGAAGCACATTGGATATGAGTGCTATAAACTACTCTAATCACTAGCAATGATGGTTTGCAGGTGCTTGTATGATGAATTAATGACATTATGAGCGCTACATGTAATTAGCCAGAGCTGTGCATTGTGGTTGTTTATAAAAATGGCTGCTCTGTCAGGATGGAAGGCCTTACTAATGTGAAACTGAGCTTCTTCTTTATTTCTGTTCTTTCTAATTGACAGGTCTTCAGACAGGTGGAGCAGTCTTTACACATACATACAAACAGCTGATTAAAAGGTGTGTCTGCATCCACATATGGCTGAATGGAGTGGAAATCAAGCACGTGCACATAACTTCAAAATGATTGAGATTTATAAAACACAACCATGCATACGTATGGCTTCCTGAATCTGTATGTGCATATTTCTGTTTTTGTATGCACACCAAGTTTTAGTCTAGAACCTACACAGTTTTATGCATCTGACCCCTGCATACATTTACTGAAACAATGAAGAAAAACTCCAAACATAACATGACATCTGCTCCTCTGTACTTAAGAGCAGCCTTGTGTTTACATCTGTTTGTTCCCCAGTGGACCCCTTTAGCTGATTTCAGATAGTGGCGCCATAGCTGTGGAAGCTACATTTTAACACACTACTTCTGGGCCACTGGGATTTAAAGGAGAGTTGATCCCAGTTCTCCTTTCTTGCTGAATTGGTGCGACTGTAACTAAGGCAACAGTGGTGAATACATCGTTTCCTTAGAAGCAGTGATGACCTTAAGCCCTTTGAATTTCTCCGGTGGAGCTACAGAGAAGCAAACAAAGACCTCGGCCGAGTCAGTAGAATACTGAATGTGCATCCTTCTCCCAAATGTTTTATTTTATCTTGGTGGAGAATCGTGTATCACTTTAAAATACAGATGCAAGTAGCAAATTAATAAGGAAGGCTGTGCATAGGATGTTTTGTATTTATGCATGTTTATTACATACTGCATGTATTCAATCAGATGGTGGAAGTGTTTGCTTACCTAAACTCTTAAACTCAGTACAGCCCCATAAAGTCTTTTATAAGTCCCATTGTGTCACTAACACACTAAGCCCTACAGCAGCTCTGACCACAGTGAAAGCAACAGAGGGAGGTCTGTTAAAGTTTAACAATCTAAATGCATTTGGAGCCATTTTAAAACTGTCATCTCAGTTAATAGGGTCTACAGTTTTCATGACACTCTTGCTGCTCATTTCGCTGTTTGCCATAAGTGAATGGAAGATGTGTGAGGGGACAGATGGGAGGCATTCTTACCTGGACCCACACAGAAGACCTTGTCAAAGTCAGCACAGATGCACATCTGTTTGTAGAGTTGGGGAGACTGGGCCAGGTAGGCGCTGGTCTTAAAGTAAGACACCGTGAAGACATTTGCGCCACCTTCACTGGCAGCTAGAAGTGGACAAAGACAACTTTTAGATATGAAATTTGTTTTTTCCTGTCCCACAGCACAAAATGTCCATTAACTGCAAGGGCTGTTTTTGACAAATATGTGTGACTCAGTGAGGTTCCTTCTTCACAAACTCACACCCCCGCCTCAAAAGATGATATTATCTGTTCAGTAGATCTTTCAGTTGGAACACTAAATAGCCAGCTTATAGTACTTTTTTCTCTTTTTTGAAAATAATATTTCTATGACTGATTTTTTTTGTGCAAATTCATCATTCATCTAATAAAAACTACATGCTACTGGCTACTGGCATGTTTAAAAAACAAAACAAAAACAATACAGGCCTCAAAATTATCTAAGATAGGCCAGACACATCTGCAGTTCCTTATTTGATACAGACGTCATAAGGACATTATCTGATATTCTCATATTGTCAACAGTAGGGTGGGGTTTCACAGAGCACAAACTGTTCACTGTGCTATGGGTGGCAGGCAGGAAGATGTGGTTTTTGAAAAAAGTACTCAGTGTTCATTTACAGGTGCCGCCAAAAGAAAAGAGCGGCAGTTTTGAAATTAGAAGTGCCAGGCTAAGTCAATATCATTGGCTCTTAAAGAGGAAGGGAGTGTGTCACAGGATTCGCCACAGTTCATTTCAAATCTCAGAGGCATGTGGGAGGCTGAGGGCTGGAGATTTGTGTTCAAGACTATGCATTTTGTTGTAAGAAAAACAGAGAATCCTTATTCATCTATTTTGACTCAGACTTACTATAAATTGATCCTGTGCCTGTTCACTTATGCACAACTATCATTATAAACTATATAAATCTTACTGAGAATTTTCTCTAGGCTTTAAACGATGAGTTCATTTCAGATGAAGAGTGGAACAATTTTTTTCAAGGTAAATTGTGTATATATAGAATATGAAGGCATCTCCATCACCTGATGTTGAGAATAAGATACCAGGATAAGAGAGACAAGCTCAAAACAACTGTCTCTTCTGTATGTCGGTGAGAAGACTTCTGTTTGAATCTGAATGTTTTTTCTAGTCTGCCCTTCTTTCGGTGAAGTGGGATATGGTCTTTTGGGAGCAAGCTTAAGGGAGGCCTCGCCTCTCAAATTAGAAGGGCATTGTGTGGAAATGTGAGAGTAGAGTAGCTGATGTGGTCTATACATCAAAATTCCCAATGGGCTGGATTAAAATCCTGATAGATCTAAAACAATAAAACTCTTAACACCTTCTTGCCTGCTGTTTTCTTGAACATAGATGTGCATGACTGTGTTTGGGTTCAGAGACTCGTTTCGTTAGCTTCAACTGAACTTTGAAGTTTGGTTCCTGATTTGAAAAAAAATGGACAGCGCCTAAAGGAAGTCAACCTTCCAACTGTCACACGATGACTCACAGGACACCTGTGGGCGGCAATATGAAAACAAGTGTGCCACTACTGAAACATCTCATCAAAAATGATACAGTGCATGTTAGTCTCAGTTTTCCCACTGGGCAGGATCAACGTGGCAGAGAGTGTGTTTGTACCTGATATGATTTTAGGGGTCTGGATCTCCACAAAGCCCTTTTTGGTGAGGGTGTCTCTGAAGAGCTGGCACACTCCTGACTGCAGGCGAAAGATGGCCTGGCTGGTAGTCGTCTTTTGGGAGGAGAGAGGCATTACCACACTTTGCGTGATTCATTGGATTTATTACACAATATAACAGATGTGTGAAAACAAGACCGCCAATTTCTGTTCATGCAATTCCTCTCGACACGAAGGGTGAAAACGCATGGGCAAGACATGCATTCAAACCCAGTGAGGAACTTTAAACCCTATCATTATAAATGTAAATGCTGAAACCAAGGCGGGGAGAAAAACTGCTCAAACTGAATCAAGAGATTACTGTAAAAACCCTAAGCCCCCCAAAACTATAGCAGTTAGGCGACAGACATGTCAAAACTTGAGAACACACCCTAAAATCGAATGACTCATCTCAAATGACCACAAGATTTTTACAATTGAGCTTTACTGGCTTTCAACTCCAGTTATTATTATACATCTTCATGAAGACAGACGCTGGTCCTGTCAATACAGGACGCACAGGTCTGCGTTAATTAAAAGGTTTCATTGCTCCCCTTTTTTCCATCTCTAGTGCCTGTCCAATCCTGAATAGGTTTTGTCGGTTGACAGAATGGAAAGGTGATAATGTCTAAATACTTGCAAGATCATTAATCTGCAGACAATGCTTCAGGGCTGTCTGTCTGAAACTTTTCCTTCTAATCTGAATACTTTGCAAAAAACAAAAAAAGAAGTGGAGAAAAACAGAAAACTTTCCTGCGTCAAAACACTTAAAATATTTATAACACCAAAACATTTAACAAGCAGTACACTAAATTAACCATGCTAACCTCTGAACTCCTATGACTCGATTGTGTCATGTATTACACATTGGGCTGTGCTCCATGTTAAATCTGGGAACCTAAACCCAGTCTGTGTGGGACCACATTCAAAAATTGGACAACACCTCCTGTTTACAGCATGTGTCAAGGTGGGTGGGTAGGTAGCGGTTAGTGTGTACTCAAACTGGCACTTCCTCTGATGATGTCCTTATAGCATGTGGTCTCATAAAATAGACCTGAACCTGAGAGGGGCACAGAGTACTGGCTTGAAACCTGACTGCGGCGACGATCCACCACAGGCAGGTTTCATGTATAAATATTTGCCTGGTTTCACTCCTGGGCTCAACTTTATTCTTTTTTTCAGTAATATGGCTAACGGTTGAACGATTGGATTCTCTGTCCTTGAAATTTTGTTCACTGATATTTGAGTGCGATGTGTCAAGCTTCTCTGCATTTGTCTCATGTACTATAAGTCAGTAACGCGGGTAATACGGTGGCATTACGGGAACACTTTACACCACTATCAAAATTCTCCTTGTGTGACAAGAGTAAGTCAAGCAAAACAAAATGAACTAGAGTTGAAACAGTAAATCAATTAATTGTTTAAGTCGTACTTTCTGGCAATGTGAGGACTTATTACTTTTCTTTTTCTTTCGCGATAGTAAACGGAATATCTTTAGATTCTGGACTGTTACTGTTAACAACTTGAAGACATCACCTTGGGTACTAGAGAATTGTGATAGGCATTTTTCACAATTCTGACGTTTTATAGACCAAACAATGAAATGATCAATTGAGCGAGAAAATAATAAATTGTTAGTTGCAGCCCCAAAATGAACATAAGGTACACTTGAGCTTGGACTGATACTTGCAGCACTACTGTTTGCATTGACTCTGCTCAACACCAACTAACTAATCGGGATGTCCAAAAAATTGTCTACCTGTGAGTCCAGCTGTCTTATGCAAACTAAATTAAAATTAATACAAGTAAACTTTTCCACTGTGTGTGAAGCACCTGTTTAAGGATGGTCAAGTTACCAGGGGAGTTCCATAGGAACTAAATTATCATTGGAAGAAGTTTATGGTTCTCTTTTGGAGTGTCTGTCTGCCAGTGTGGGAACCACTTTATAGCTTCGGTGGGCTCTAAAGTGCAAAACTGATGACAGACCCAAGTTCATGAGCTCAAAGTGTACTTTTACAGAAACAGGTGTTGTTGTGAGGCTGGTGAGCTATGTGGCTCTGTGCTGTGGTGGCAGTGCCTTCCTGCCTGCTGCATCATACACGTGGGAGGCACAGATCAAAACAATGAGACACTTTGCGGCTCGGCCTCTACTGCTGCTCGCATAGGTTTAGCACATCTCCCACGCTGCAAAAAATTCATAGCATCGGCCCACTAAATCTCTGTCTTTTTCACTTTAGACGTGTAGTGGTTTGTTTTGCATTTCGAAATACTCAGTGGCTTTTAAGGTTATCTGCTTTCCCTTTCATGTGAAAAATTGCTTTACATTTCTCCTCTAATTGTTTTAACTTTTTGAGTTTCCTGTACTACAAGATAAAATGTTAAGAGATTAGATTATCTTTATTGTTACTATGGGATTTGTAAATTTATTTATTAGGGATTAATAAAACTAACAATTTTAATATTACCACAATTAATGGTGGATAACTAGCCCACAAACTGTCACTTAAACTTGAACAGGTGTGGCCTCAAATATCTAAACTAACTACGGATGCACCGATATATCGGCTGAAGATCGGTATCGGGCGATATTTGCCTTGTTGACTATCAGCAAATAGGATGACATTCACTGATGGCAGTGGCCGATGCTAATCTGTTGTGTCCCATCGATTTTGCGCTGGCTCAATTTTGTGTTTCTTATGTGTATTTGTTGTATAGCAGGCTAAAAAGGCTTTTGAAGCAGTTATATTTCAAAAAAATAATCTTTTTCATGTGAAAGAAGGTTATATTAAAGGTTGTTTCATAAATTTGTATGATTGAATTTATGCTCATTGAAAGATAGTGTAATGACGGGCTGAATGACTTTACAAGCGTTTTTTTATAATGACAATTTCTTTGTTTCCCGTGTACAAAAGGGAGAATAAAAAACAATAAAAACCAAATAAACAATAACAAAAAAAAAACATTGGTATCAGCATCGGCTATTGGGCAAATTGTTATTTTAAACATCGTATTGGCTCAGAATTTCACAATCGGTGCATCTGTAAAAGTAACAGCTTTCTTCATTGTGCGAGGCAACTATACAAGCCTCAAATGTCATGTCAAAAACATGTCACTTGCGAGATTAGATATATCAAGACAAACATTCTGCAGGCTTTGTCACATATTCAGTGTTTTTCCACTTGTTTTTTCTGAGCTCTGGAAGCAACTTACCCTGAGATCAATCACCCTGTTGTCCAGCTTGGTGTCCTGGTTGACTGTGGCTCTGCCTTCCTGAGGGCAAACAAAAAACATTATCACATCACCAAAAACCCTCAGACTATGAAATATTCAACAGTGTAACTGTTCAGCTGATCTGCTCTGTTCTTTTCATAGGAGTGTTTGTGGCCGGTGATGTGTAAATGCTTTTTTTGTACAAAAATCCTAGTTCACATATCAGTTATTGGTAGTTCTAAAAACTGCAAAAACTGGTCCATATGCTATTTTTCCTAAATAAACTAAAGCACTAAGCACTGTACAACTACCTTGCTCATACATCTTTAACACCAACAAGTAAAAAACAAAAACAAAACACAGTTGCTTTGTTCCTTACAGCAACTATTACAGGGTCAACTGCAACAAAAGACATCTGCAATGTGGGACAACAGGGCAATAAAAGAGAAAAGAAAAGGAGAAAAAAACAAATGAAAGAGTAAATGTTTCATCACGGGAGGAACCACCGCTTCCAGGGTCATGGATGTCAGGCTTCCTCCAAGGACCCGCGGGGGTTTGAGCTAATAGCTTGTGTAGCCACATCCTGCTCCAAACAGCCCCACGCAGAGTGACAAAAGGTTAGACGGGCAGACAGTCAGACAGACAGGGCTGTTAAGGCCTGTGTCTCTCGGGAGGGCAGGTGCTGCTACAAGTGTGTGACTGACATGTTGAATCCCTACAGAAAACACCTGGGATGCTGCTGCAGCTGCAGAGATTGGCTTGCTGGATAAACACGGACGGGCTCTCAGCTGTCTCTGGTATGGTGAGACCCATATATTGATTTGCTCATGATAAATATATAAAATAATGACATTATTTAAATACACTATATATTTATACAATTTATATTGGATATGCTGAATCCAATAGGTGTTGGGGTGTGGCAATTCATTCACTCCATCCATTACAAATGATGCTGATTCAACAGCTTCAATCTGTTAATGGAAAGCTTTGCATCAAACAGCTGTGGCTGCAACATTATTGCTAATCACTTTCGAGTGACCAAATGGAGATTCTTTACAAAAATATGTATTTTCCCAAAATGCAGCTCAACAACTCTGTCATCAGGTCTTTTTCTTCTTAAAGTATTATAGTATACTATAAGGATATTTAATGTTATAGATTTCAGCATTTCACAAACAGGCATGTCAGCCAAAGAGAGCGACCACCGATTTCCGATGTTTGTTCCACCATAAGTCAGAATTATAGCAACATTTCAGTTTCCCAAAGAAAAATGGACAGCTTGATAAAATGTCTGCAGGATGAAACTTTATAAAGCTGCACTCAAGTGCTGCAGGAACACTACTAAAACATCCAACCACCTGTTTAAGGGACACAGCATTTCCACTGGCATCTTCGGTTGGCTGCAGCTAGTTCTCCTAACCTGCTAAGTGTTAGTGTTGTTAACTTGTTTATCAAGACGAAAAGAGTACTGCAGTAGCTATTTGCACAGATCTATAGTTAATTAATTGTTATACAATTTTCAATAATACATACTGGATCCAAATGTACAAAGCTGAATTCTAAAGAAAAAAACAATCATTCATGAATTGAATCACCTACCAATCACACCTGTATCCAACTGGCTTGCTGTTAAGCCAGCGATTCACACCCCCAAAACAGCAGCTTCAAAGTTTAATAACCAGTAATAACCACCTAAACTGTGGGTAGGAAAAATAATGACATCTTAAATGCATCACAATTCTCTGAAATGACTCAGCATCGATGCACAAATCTCCTTAATTAGAATTCAGAGGGCTCCCTAAACCCTGGCTGCTGGCTCCTATACACACAGTGTGATGGAATCACAGTTTGCATGGAGAGGTGTGAGTCAAACGAGGTGATGTTAGTCACTGAATGTGACGTTAATCAGTGTAAGCCATTCTGCTCTTGATTTCGTTTAATTCAACCCGGTTTAATTACCCAATCCTTGAGTCTGCCAAAAACACAAATTTCTATTCTCCTTACGGACAACGTCTTCTCTCTGTGAAGGACGAAGTTAGTTTACGTGTGTATATGCTACAATTGTGCTTTTAACATCAAGTATACAGCTAAATTAAGGCTTAATTGTTTATTACGAGTCTTAGACAGTGGACTCTCATGCACACTGACATTCAGTTCCTGAATGAACAGTTGATGTAAGAATTTTTTTGAATTAAAGCATAGTCACCAGCTGTTTTTTTTCTGGCTGAGACTGAGCTATCTTAATGGCATTGCATACTGATTCTTTTCACCTGACAGTAACGAGTTTCACCATACGAATGTACCACACTTGGAGGTTCATGCTATTTCATTCCTAAAATCCCCTAAATTGTTGGTGGTTGGATTTTCTCTTTTTCAGCCAAAACACAACACACAGTGGATCCTTAAGAGGGCCTTAATCACCTCTAAATGCCACTAAAATGTCCTACAATCAGTGTGAACTGCAGGGTATTGCTTCATTAAAACAAATGAATTGGGTGAGCTTTTCCACACCTTCTTATCCCTACATTCATCCTCACCTCTTCCCCCTCTCCATCAGGCCTGACAGCATCCTCCAACTGCAGGGGGAGACGAGGCTCTGCCTGGCTGATGACAAAAACCTGAGAGGAGGGAAAAAAAGAGCCTTAAAATTCAGAGGGTGACAAACCACCAACGTTTGCATTAGATGTTCAGACAATGGAAAGTACCTGGAGTCCACATGCACACTTAAAAAGTCAAACTGAAAGACACTGACAGCCCCATCTGTTAAAACCTCATCTATGTGTGAGAAATAGACTATGTGTTAAAACGATTGGGTTTCTGTGCTGCTAACAATCATGTACATGTGGTGGATACAAACTATACACCTGTAGAATCTAATACAGTCCACTGAGCCCTGCAATACTGTACATCTTGTATCATATTTATGTTGTTGTTGTTGTTGAGAGTTTGTGGTGTTGCATTGTATTGCATTATATTGTTGATAATATATAGTGTGTGTGTGTGTGTTTGATGACTGCAGTGAAACGTATGCCCACCCTCTCGATGTGGAGCTCCACATCCTGCTGGGAACAGCTCTCGATCTTCTGCTCCACTTTCCTCACCAACGCCTCCACGTCTACTATGCTTTCCTTGGTGATGCTGGTGGAGACAGTTGAGAGAGTGGAGTGTCAACAACACATAGCACTTAGAAAACAAACTCATCTGTGTGAGAGAGTAAGTGTGTGAGAACAATATTTCCATTTAACTGCGACTGTGAAAAATTAAAATGCTTGTTTCAGTGTGATGTGTAGTGGGTAGTGTGGGATATGGGTGAATGATTTTGAGTTTTTTTTTTCCAAAATGACCACACATCCTAAAAATACAACTGCAGCTATGGTAATAGCTAACTGGGGGGAAAGGCGCAAACAGATACCATGAGTTTGTGGCTTCATAACAAAACCACAGACCCCCTTTCTCTGCTCAACATAAACACGTGTCTACTTTCGTTTGGCTCAAATCGACAGGTTGCAGCAGGGTGGAAAAGGTTTCACTGTTTCCACATCTTTAGACAAATTTGGCTGGTCTGTTATGGAGTGGGCTACAATTTATTTTTTTACTCACTTCATTAAAAAAAAGGAGTCTATTTCACTTTTTGCTTTTGGAAAATCTCTGCGTCGGGTGGCATCACACTGTGATTTTGAGAAGCATAACAGCCTTACTTGCCCCAACTGTCCGTTAAATGGAATGTGCGCTATTAAACCAGCAGCAGCTAATTTCAATGCAGATGACAGGATACATTATAGTAATGTGCATAATCACATAGTTCTAATTCCTTTTAAAATTTTATATCGGCCACAAAGGAGGAGGAGTAAATAAATGGAGGCAGGCGAGTTATAGAGGGAAGGTTGAGATTTGAGAAAATGTGTTGCAAAAAGGTTGCAGCTTACATCATTTTGTAAGCTCCTGGGAAGTCCCCAGCTCTACTACAAAGACAGTTGATATTGAGAGCATGGCTAAGAATTCCCCCATAATACACTCAAGTGAAAGTCAACTACAGCCATGTGAAGGGGAACTCGTTTTTTATTTTGTTGCTATGGGTTTTCAAAACAATGCGCCGTCTTCCTTCCACAGGTTCCACTGAAACGCAGAGCATCAACAGAGATACGAGGAACAACACTGACCACCATGCAGCGCAAGGCCAGATGGGAAACCCGCTGTAATCCTTCACTCCTCCTCATTAAAAAGCAGTAATGAGGGACTGAACACTGGGGTACTGCTGTTCCTTCAGCCCCACGACAGCTGCCGCTATAGCCCTTCCCCTCTAGCAGGAGATCAGCTAGATAAATAAATCCCCACATTAATAACCTCCGCTGCATTGCCCAGAGGCTGGCAACAACACATTCAGCACACACTGAGGGAAACGGACTGATTAACTCAAGACTGAAAGTTGACAATATCAAACAGAGATGAGAAATACGACTCAGAGAGAAAAAGGGAGAGAGACTGCTTTTGCTTTGAATCAATGTCCCAGGAACACAAAATGTTTGCTCTTTGAGTTTATGGGTCATCATCACGTGACCCTGCTTACAAATTGGGTTTAATGTGGGTCCAAAACCACTCGGAATGGGTACCATTATTACAAGAGATTAAGTTTTGTTACTATATTATACTTACTATAGAATTAAGAGAATTACTCTCGGATTACTATACTAAACTTACTTTAAATGTATTGGTATAAAAATGTTACAGAGATCATCTAAGCCAAAAACAGTGTTGAACTCTGAAAGACACATATGGCCATTACTTCAGCTGCTAATGCATCACTAAATAACGTAATAGGCAAGTGGAGCTGATTAGACAAGGTTTTCCAATTTCAATATGTAAAAGACTCTACATGTGTTTGTTTTCACCAATCCTGTCGCTTTCAGTCCTTGAAGCCCACAAACAAGTACCAGTGCCAAACATTTCCCTCAGAACCTGAGAACTCACTCAAACTCGCATTATGCTGCAAGACTTTAAACCAACATTTTGGTTTCCCTGTCTCATGCAAGACACCTGCTACTGTTAGATGTCCCTGTTGCATCTAGTTTAAGAGGAGCCACTGTTTCCGAAAAGAGATATCCCTGTTAGTGTATTTTCTGAATAAAGTGAGCAGCAGCTATGAAATTTCATTCACCTCCACTGGGTTGAAATGGAGGTAGAAATCTCAGTGACATCTCAAAATCTCACAAAAAAAACATAACAAAAAGAATCTGCATGGCTCCATACAAGTAGAGAGGTAAGTGAGACATGTTTTTTTAAAATATGGGTTAATCTATCCTTTAAACTACTTACAGCTGATCTTTTATGCAGTGGTAGGGCTGCAGCTCTGAATAGTGAGGATCTTGCACACACACACACGCTATGATCATTTCAAACATGTCATCAAAATCAGCGATTCTTTAAGACGCCCTGAGTGAATCAGGTGATTCAGGACTGAATTAAACCTACAAACTTCACAGTAAACAACAATCAGACGTGATTATTGTTATTTCAGTTTTAGAAGCCAAATCAGCCACAGTTCTCTTCTGCTTTATGCTCGGCACTCCTAAGGTACTTGAGTCGAGTGAAAGTCGCAGAGCCTGAAGATCACTTAATTAAATTGTGTGAGTGAGAGGAGGATGACTTGGACATACAATATGTCAAGGGAGACATCCCCAGCAATGTCATCACTGCACTCGGCATGATTATGAGAGGATTTACTTGTAAGCCAGGGTCTTACTCGGCTTGTCAATCATTGCACCAAAGTGTGTGAAACTGGACCAGGGCCAGAAAGCCACAGGACCTGATGGTCCCACCTGCTCTTAAAGACTTAAATATAAAAAAAGCACATAACATTTTGATACCAGCAGCAACACTCACAAACCCTCTTGGTAAATCGTTACACTGCAGCATGACTTTTCCATTTTTGAGTTTTGATGTAAGACCATGTTGTCTTGGCAACCGTGTCATCACTTTCAATTGCTCTGTTAGGTGACAATGTATTGCACTATTCTAACTGCCTAACCACAACATTGCAGAACCGGATTGAGAAACTGTCGCATATAAAAGAAATCATTTGACAGTTACAAAAACATATTGAAACATTTTGAGTGATGTCTTAAACACAATATCCTGCGACATACAGCAAACTTTTCTACAATATTAGACAACATGCAGTTTGAAATCCCTGGTCCTTTCTATGCCTGTGTTCAATGCCATTTCTGAAGCCACAAAGCACTGTAGGATAACAGAAAGCTGAAGCTGAATCTCATGGACGACTGGGAGCAGGTCAGCTGACTGACAGAGGAACTATGGTGCAGTCAGGGGATTCTGACACTTCTAACAAAGTGGAGTCAGTGTGTTCAGGCAGCAGAGGTCAAGACTCGGGTCAGAGCGGCAGTGACCTCGCCATCATTAGAAAAATGTCCTGGATTTAGTTTCCTGTAAACCTCAACATACTGCAACAACCTGCCAAGAGGCTCCTAGGGTCTCATTTATGAAACATGAGTATAATGAATGTGTGTATAATGGTAATTTATGCACATTTAGGTATTCATCAAACATTTAGTACCTCTGACTTGTTTACATATGACTCAGGCAGGTGTGTACATAAACTCCATCATTCATTATTTACTTCTCATTTCTTTACATAAATCTGGCTGTGCTCATATTTATTTTGCTACATAAATCTGGCTGTACTGATATTTATTTTGCTGTATCTAATATACCTGTTTTTAAATTCTGTAATACCGATTGTTTTGCAGCTACTATTTTGCCGCTCAGTCCTAAATGACCGGGGGAAGTGAGAAGATGGGTAGAGACACTGGTCCTATGGTCTAGGGATGTGTGCGATTAACCGAATAGTGAAGTTGGCACCAGAAATACTAGTCGGTTAAACAAAATATTGATATTTTATTAATGTATGACCCCGGTTAACTGTTGCATTGTACAGATGTTACGCAGCCACCCACCACTCAGCGCTGAGTATGAGGTCACTGTCTGGAACAATAAGGGAGCCTGACACACATCCCAATGATGTTTGACGCTGCTTTATCGGTGATGTGATGTGTAGTTAAGAGTTTTAATAAAACTGATTTCTTTCAAACTTTTTGTAAGATTCTCTGAGAGGATGAAACAGCATACACTTGTTTTGTCTTGTTGTCAGCTTTGTGTGAGGCTGTAAGGCTATGATAGCTGCTACTTAACAGTAGGCTTATTTTAAATACAGATGCAATCTCTGCATTGCTTAAGTTGTTTAGTATCCAATGTCATAACTAACTGCCATTTTGGTCTGGCAGATTACAGTTGTGGGTGTTGCCCTTTGCCTAATTTAGCAATATCTGAGGTGGTGCCAGTTATGTAACACATAATAATTAAGGTCTTCCCCATTTACAAACATATTGAATTCATCTGGAAAACAGATGCTTCCAAACATCTGATGAATGCACTGTATATTTTAGTAAATTACATGAATTGTCAAGCATGTTTTTGTTCAAATTTAGAATTATTTCACAAAAGAGCCCCTTTGTGAACATCAGCCTCGTCAGATCGTCAGCCTGAAGTTGTACTATACCCCCCCCCAGCACTTTTAATAAAGTGCATATCCGCTGATAGTCGTGTACATTCATAGACTACCAGTAATGGGCTACAATTTGGCTGCTAACATGACTAATGATGCTTGGCTCTTAAGTATTTCTTCCTCCTCTGATCCAAGCTGCTGTATCTGCCATCTCTGCAGGAACTGCTCCATTAAAACACTGCTGTATCCCACCATGTTAACAGCCAGCTTTTGTTGTCAAGTGAAAAATGATTGATTCCACCACCCTCCACCTCACTCAGAATGTGTGAAAATGGATCGGTGGATGACTAGGGCGCAGGATTTTCCCACCATTGTTTGTGCCCTCTCTGACAGGAAGAGCAGTCTCAGTACTCACTTTGCGGCAAACTTGACCATCTGCTTGCTGGCACGATCTCCCACTGCGACCAGTGCCTGCACGTTGAATTGCTGTTGACGCAGGACCAAGAAGCATTGCTTCCCTAAAAACAAAACAACAACAATAGATAGTGCCGGGCTGTTAAGATCTCTTTCATGCAAGCTTAACAGGCTTGTCACAATAAAAGCCTGGGCGCTCTCTCTGAAGCAATAGATGTTCTTTCAGTTAAAAGTCTACATGTAACTCCCGGTGAAGAAGGTAAACACCAGCTGTAAAGATGTTCCTTGTCATCTACAGGTAAAGTGTCAAACATTTGTGAACGGAACTTTCTCTTTGAAGAGCACAGTGTGGAGAAAGACTGATTGCTACCTTCCTAACAAACACACACACACACACACACACACACACACACACACACACACACACACCTAGGAAGAGTGTAAACAAGTTAGCCAACAAAAACTCAGGGTAGTAGACAGTCAGACCACCCAGATACTTTGATGTTTGTTGCCCGTGAGAGGGGGTGGGTGGTGGGGATAATAGCAATGCCAAAATCCCACCAGCTGATGCACCTCATCCCAGACCAAATCAGGATGTTATTCTGCTCACACGGACATCCTTACAGCGAGCAGAGAGAATGAAGACATGAGTGGAGGGGAAGTGACTCTTGACTCTGGAAGTTATCTTGAAAGAAAATGACTAAAAGATATTCATTGACACCTTAGTTTATTTGTAATCGCACGTTTTGCACAGCAGCAGAAAGGCTTGATGTTTCATACAGAGATGTATTAACCTGGCAAAGCTGAGTAGGTTCATTGTATTCAAATAGAGTAACTTCAGGGCTGCCAGTATCTGGAACCCAACAAATGGAGGTTATCTGAGCTTCCAGTTGGCAGAGACATGCTAGTCTGACAATTATATCAAAAACACCCTCAGGTTGTCAAACTCTGCTTAACATGGAAGGGATGGAAAAAACTGCTCTGTAAGTGTCTGCACAATCCCACAGAGGAATATACTGGAGAAAATGGGGGAAATTCTCAGTTTACACAGGGGTACAGTTTGGTATGTATGTTCACAATAAAAGCTGCCCGTTTCTTTTTTAGTTTCTGAACTTCAGTGTTGATCAGCCTGAAGAGAGTGATATCAGTCATCTAGGTCATGGGAAGTCAAAAGCAACTGGTATTGAAGTTTGGTCTTGAAGAGAGGGGAGCAACATGGAGAACTGGCCCAAGGGCAGAAGTTTTAGACATTTCACTACAGTACACCAAGGATTAGCACAGAGGTCATCTAATCTTGGCTGTTTCTGTCTTTCACACAAAAGGAAGTTGCTCTAAGCTGAAAAAGGTGAACAAAGATGGGGGGAATGATCTCACCTTTGGCTCTGCTGGTGTGGACTCGGGCACGCAGCCAGATCAGCTGGTCAGCTTTCTCAGGAGTAAGGTCTTGGACCCGCACCAACGCCCTGTCTGGCTCATACACACACAAAAAAATGTATTACTTCAAAGGACTTTTCTGTCTGCTGTTTCCACACCTCTGTGCAAAGAATGTTGCGCGCACCCCCCCCCCGCACACTCCCAAAGGCAGAAAGAAATGTGAATAAGCATGCATGTGTAGACGTACACACAATAAAATGCTCAAATTACAGTCGTGCCTAATAAATAAGACACACTAGGAGGCCTGCTGAAACGCTGTCTAACTCACCCATTCTCTGTGGGCTACATGACAAATTGACTCTAGTTTCACCTGTGTCACTCAGACGCATGCTTTCCTCCTTATTATCAGCGAGCAGAAGAAGCAGACACTGAGGCTACACCAGAGAAAACAGAGCCGCCCTTTTGGCTGAGAGCTCTGCGTCAACCCACATGAAAGGCCCCCCCTCCACACAGGTGAGGGAGGCCCCCACTTTGTTTGCTGCCACTGGAGCTGAAAGAGCACCCAGACAGATGGACGACCTCGACAGGTCCGCCTGCTGCCTCGTTCATCCGGGAGTTATCACACACTATTAGTTACTGCAATTATCGCTGCTGCAATCATGACTAGAGAACAGACCAAAAGCATTTTTCATGATGTTTATCAGCTGTAATCGCGTTATCTGTAACTTTTGACAGCCAGACTAAGGTGATCTGAGACATTCTGGATCAGGATGTCATCTTGTATTTTAAGATATTATTTTATGGGGGAGACTTCCACTTTTGGAAGTATCTTATTCTGTGAATATCTTATTCTGTGAGTCTGTTTTTCCATTTGTGACAATGAATGAAAACATTGTTCTGAAACGCATATCTTTCAATCACTATGTTGACACTGTGCAGACACAAGAGAGTGGCAACATGGACAGCAGGCACATAATGAAGTGTACTAATAAAAACATCTAAAGAGAGTGATCAGTCCAATGTGATGAATTGAGACAGGGTTGGGCCAAAATGTTAATTCTACGAAATTAAACTATATTCAACTACTCTTAAAGCACCAAAAATCACCACATGTGACCGTGAAATGGGTCTAGATGGACATTAAAATTATAGTCACATCAAGGCGAAGAGCAGAAAAATATCTATTCTTTTTCTGTGTTTTCAGCAATAAGAGCTTGTTTGGTTGGCTGATGAGTGAAGGAAGTAGCTTTCATACTAACCCAGTTTTTGTTGGGACTGGACCATAGCCGACACACCATATCGGTCCCTGGCAAAGTCCTGAAAGAATACAAGCATGACATCTTAGCAGTCGAGATCAGTCACTTCCTCAAACAGCTAAATAAAACATCACGCTGCTTTTAGCGTATGCACATCAACTCTCTATTGTCCTCAAAGGCAACTCTACCACTTTGACTTCATAAGCGTCAGTCTGTCTACTACATCTGAGATAACAGACAGACGGAACAGATAATGAGGCTTATCACGATGTTAGGAGTAAAACTGTCAGAACAGAAAAAGTTCAGTGTGGAGGCATTTGCATACAACAAACTGTTGCAAAGGTGTGAAAGCAGAGGTAGAATCAAAGTCAGACAGAAAGGCAGGCAACTGGTCTTTGAGGATGAGTACTGAGATCTGTAGGGGATACTTACATCTTCCTCTGTGCTTTGTTGTTCTGCTGCCTGAAACACAAAGAGGCGACGGGGGTTTAAAGGGCATTGCAAATGGCCAGTAAAAGAAACAACATCTATCTATTAAATTCAAACATAAAACATTTTCAAAAACATTCCACTTCAAATGGAGCAACTTCAACGTTTTGCTACAACAGTCATGTAAATTGTGTTTTCATCTTGCGCTATCAGAGATTTGAATAAAATTAATAAATCATAGCTCAGTCGTGGAGCCAAGCCTCAGATCCCCCGGAATGCACATCTCTTCTACACATTGCTCTAACACATCACAGACAATGAGTAATGGCAGCAGGAGATATTGCTTTGTAACAGAAACAGCTTAAGTGGACAGATTCTTTATCTCTGCACTGACTTCTAGGCAAATGACTCCCAGAGTGCGATGAGATTGAGCCTTGGCAAAGTTACAATTCCATTTTCTATGCAAATTGATATTGGTGTGTGGAAATGGCTGGTGGCGGTGGAGTGAATTGGAATCGCCCATCCTTGATATGATAATCCAGTCACGTGATGGATGATATTGCCGCTCATGATCAACTGAATCTAGACCTGCAATAGCCATGAAACAACTGACCCACACTGGAGTCACTAAAATGACATGTGCCACTCACTCAATAAACATTCAACTTAGCTTTCAGGTCTTCCCCTAAGGCAATGCTTACTACGC
The DNA here is from genome assembly GCF_020085105.1 of Siniperca chuatsi. Classification (NCBI taxonomy): domain Eukaryota; kingdom Metazoa; phylum Chordata; class Actinopteri; order Centrarchiformes; family Sinipercidae; genus Siniperca; species Siniperca chuatsi. Next base: position 9,373,535 of record NC_058053.1, on the reverse strand, counting down.
CACACCGATACAGACATGCTTCTACCATGAAATATGCTGACTGGATGAATTCAGCTGGAAGACAGGATACTTTGTTGCTTTCACTTATAAAGGCCACTTGAGTCATGAGGACACACAGGGTTATAATTAGTCTTGGAAAAGCCAGTGTTGAGCTAGATGACACATTTTCTAACAATGGACACAGCTTTCCTCATTTATATGCTACATACTTTGCTTTAATGGACTGCCCGAGGAAAAACTTCAGGATGCATCACGGTTAGCTAAAGTCACCAAAGACTGACTTGATCGTACATTTTCTGCACTTTTTGTTTGGAAGTCGTTTGGAAACACTGCATCGATGACGTAACGTTTACATGATTAATAAAGCTCAGGAGAGTGGCTCAGAAAACAAGGACTGGTGTTAAATCTTATTAACAACACACTTTTAGCAAGTGGAGTAAAACAAACACAATGGAGGAGCTATGTAATGTTAGGTTAGCAGGTCGCTTTTGATTTGTGGGGGGAAAAGAGAAAAAACACAAAAATCAGTGCATGCCCAAAGTTTATAAAAGCTCATGAATATCCAAAACCAGTGCACTGCTGTCACTTCAGATATGTTTGTGTGATACAAAAAAATGTGGCACTCCATTTCTACTGTGGAAGTACAGAAGTACTTTAACACTGCCAACTGATCCACAGGCTTTGTTGGATGTAAAGAAACATAGTTCACTTGTACTCACTTTGTTAATGACGTTAATAAATCAGGTAAAACTGAAAAGGTCTGAGGAGTCTGACAGTGTGGGGGATTTTTGGTTCTTTCACAATCAGAGATTATGATCTGGCACACCTGTCCACAAGTCTTTCTAAAGCACAGGAATGTTGTCGTGAGTGTGACCCTTAAGGTGTAAAATGTTTAATGTCCCTCTTAACATGCAGTTACATGAGCTGCATGTTAAGAGCTATATATATATATATATATATATATATATATATATATATATATATATATATATATATATATATATATATATATATATATATATATTGTGCACTCGGTGTAGAAGAAAATAGCACTTTGTTTGGGTGGACATAAACAAAGCCAAAATGACAGGAATACTTAAACAATGGCTACTCTTGCCCCCGTGTCTAACCAACCCTCCTGGACCCACAATGCCCAGCAGAACCGCACGTCACAGCCTTACCAGCTGTAAGAGGGGGCGACGGATGTGAAACAACAAACAAGAAAAAAAAAAAAACAACACTGACCAGCTTGGCCTGTTTCTCAGCCTTCTTTGCAGCTTTCTCCGCTTCCTTCTGCTGTTTCTTCAGGCCTTTCTTTGACTGAGCCTGCTGCTCCTCCTCCGTCGCCCTGAAACAGGAAGAGACACACAACATAAACATTTAAGTCAACTTCCACCTCCCATTTCTCCTGCATCCCATGAGGAAGTTATTGACCGCCTGGGAAAATTAATTCGGAGCCATTGCCACCTCCAGCTTTTAAGTCTGCACTACCTTTAATCCCATTGTTATTTCCAACAAAACAGCTGTAGCCTGTGTGAATGTAGGGGTGGGAGTTTGGAGAGCGGCTAAAAGCAGAGATGTCAGAAAGTAAGATTAGCTAGATAACGGCTTTAAGAAGACAGTAGTCTCAGCAGCACTTTCTAATCCATTATAGAATTTGTGAAGAATATAGATTATCTGATTATGATAACATTTAGTCTTATCTGAAAGTAGATGTGTCTTTATGCTAAATGCTACTGCCACACTACGCAGCACAACACAATGTCAGTGCTGACAAGCGTGTGGCATTTACCTATAAAGTAAAGTTTGTTTTGTGGCAGCAACAGGACAGTAGACTAAACACTATACTAGATGGTGTAGTCCCTCATTCGTCCAGGAGTATTCATCGTAGAAAAGGTTTCAGTCGTAGTCATCTGGACTGGACATCTACGACTGAATAAACTGCCATAAACAGGTGGGAGTCAAACAGTCGGACATTAGACCAAAAGTTCATATTTTGTATTTGATTTTAACAATAATATTTAAAACTTACTTACTTACTTACTTTACTTTTGCATAAATACTGCATTTGAGACTTAAAATTAAATAAAAGTGATTTTTGCTACCCTAAATCAGTGCAGCATTAGAGCAGTGTCTGTGGCTTACTGAGGAAGTGATATGCCATATCTTTTTTAGGTCAAAGACTAAAAGGATGTACAAGACAAAGCAGCAATAAACCAGGTGATCACAGACTTAATATTATAAACAGTCTGAACTTTGCACTTCTCCAAATCAGACTTGCATTCACTGTTATAAAAGTGTGCTAAGACTGCAGGTGAATGAGTGAGTTTGTTTTTTCCCCCAATGACCAGGTGTCTAGACCTGAAGGAAGCCTAGGAGCAATATGGGAGCTGCTCCTGTTTAGTCACAGGAAATAACAAGGACCAAAGACCAGCTAGAAATAGAAATAAAGCCTAAACAAGAAACAAAACACAAGAAACACAACAGATGATGTCCTCGTCTTCCAAGGGAGGACTTCAGACCAGGTTTTACACTTCCCCTATGGTGAAATTTAACACTAACACTCTTCCAACAACCTGCAATCAAATCTTTTTCTTTATGGATCTCATGAATCGTATGCCTAATCTCAATTTAGGTTGAACAAAGGTCCCACACTTCGCAGTGACACCTGAATTAAATGTGGGCCTACATTAATTGGTACTGGTTCTGTTCCATTACTGTTTTGAAAGAGCATAGCATCTGTATCTATGGAACAAACAACCTGAAACATACATATGCGTAGACTACGTGTTAGACTACGTGACTACATATGCGTTACCTTGTGTTATAGCTGTGTTATGAACCTGGACTACACCGAGACAGAGTGTGAAGTAGATTAATAAAGATATGCTCGGGCTGGTTTATTTATTTATGTTACACCAACCAGTTGAATTTGTCAAACTGGATCAGCAATCTTTTTTCCCTTCAAGCAAGTGAGATCAGTCTGACTGGCTGGAGCAGCTGTCCACAAAACACCTACAGTCTGCTGTCAAATCAGTACACAAACTTTGTGGTTGTCCATTCTTTACAACGCATGTTTTATTAATCACTGACAAATAATTACATTACACAGTTAAACATCCAACAGCTTATCTCATTTGGCAACTGACAACTGTCACTAAACTACCTTTACTGAATAGCAGTTGCCATAATGACACCTGTTCAACAGGTGTATTGATAAAAGGACAATAAATGGATATAACAGTTGCACATAAAAAAAGTTATCAGTCCTTCTATGAGGCTTAGTCATCAAAAGTACACCAAGTAGGACCACTGAAAGCTATTTACATTAAAATGCAATCGAATGCAGCAGCCCTGCAATCTTCCATTCGTGAAACAAAGACGTTTTAAGTGTTGACGGGTTTGATTTAAGTCACTGGTAATTGCTGAAGCTACTATTTGTCGTGGTGTTGTATTGGTTTGCATTATGTTTTAAGGTGTTTCGAATATTTTTGCTTCTCCTTATTTCTAAACATTGTGGACAAAATATTAGAAACAACTTTTACTATAATGCAGTCCAGTACCATAGAATTAAGGTAACACACAAATAACTTAAGTAATCTCAACCAAAACCAAACATTTTAAGTAATGTAGTATTTAGTGCAGGGCTAGAATATTGCATTGTATTACATCTTACAAGATTACTATAGTTCTGGTCACTCTGTGTATTTTCTACAATAAGTTAAAGTAACTTAAGGTAGACTAACTTATTTAACCCCAAACATTCCTTCCTGTCTGTAACTCCAACTTTAAACTGAAACGACGTGGCCCATGACCAGAGGTGGAATGTGCATGAACACCCTGACAGGTTGGGATTTGCAAACTCGTTTTACAGACCTGAACGTTAAATATTGAGTTGTATGTAGTAAAACAGTAAGTGTGTGGAGGAATATGACTCAAGATGTTATGAATCATAAGGAATCAGATTTCAACTATGCAGCTTTGCAAATACAAATACACTTTGTAACATTTGGCATGATTTCATTCACATTCCAGCTTTGAGTCTGCTACCAAGAACTAAGTGGATTAACGTTAACCTGAGTATAAAGGCTGATATTTGTTTTTATATTAACCAAGTTATAATATGCAGAATTCACCGGACACCTAAAAAAACGTCTTGTATTTCTAACTCTGCAAATCGCATATTAAGCAAGGACATTATAAACTGAGCGATTCTTTAATAAAATGTGGTGCTCAAAGAGCACAAATCCCGACTGCAGACACGTTAGCCAACATATGGGTTCATCTTGTGTTTAGCTTTATATTGTTGCTATTTTAACATCTTTTTTTCACATGGGTAAAACTTAATGATGTATTTACTTAAACTGACAGATGATGCAATCTGCTGCATGTTTAGGTAATGCTAGCTAGTTGCTATCCGTACTGCTGCTAGAAAACGCTAGCTAAAGCGCTATGTGCTGGCGATGCTGTGAGACGTGAGTTGTGACATGCACAGCTTTCACTCCATTCTTACCCCTGAACTTCCTCTTTAGTCATGTCGAGCTATATTCTTGGAGAATGAGGACAAAATGTTTCACGGCTGTCTAACAGAGAAGCACCACATCAGCTGTTCACTGCATGGACGGGTACAGGAAGGAAAGACCTGTTTTGACGGAGCACCAAATCCCGGATGCTTTGGGTTCCGGCTAGAAACGAATGATTGAAATGTTGTTCCGACTAACATATTTTTGTCAGATCTGTACAAGGGGTAGACAAAATAATGTAAACACCTAATGGAAAATGGCTTTAACTCACGGTTAACTTGATCATAACCTACTGTAAAATCCAGTTAGAACCAGATTCAAACCTTAGTGGGTCATTAGCTGGCCTTACTGGATTTAACTGGTGGTCCAGCTTGCTCAAGCTGGTTTAACTGGCGACCAGCTGGTAGATCAGTTTTGTGTAGCTGGTTCAGAGGTGAGCAGCCAGGTTGGTAGTGTTGGTGTAACTGGTCAATTGATGGCAGACCAGCATATACATACTGGATTAGCAATACATTTTAAAATGCTTTCTGGAAATAAGTAGACTACTTTGATAAGTGAAGTTTGTAAACAACATGAGAAAATGGACATAGCTTCCAGAAAGGCCAACTCATGTGTCCAGACTGCATGTGAATTGGATAAAAAGTGTAAAACTGTAAAAATGAGAATAATAAATGGCACAGACTGGCATACAACCAATGACACTTTATAGGTACGTACAGTATTTTGTGGGTATTTCTGTTTCTCTAATAACAAAATACAGAGATGCATGCCAAAAAATATTAATATGGATTATTAGTACACGACCATCTTGGACGAATTGTAGTCTGTGGTCCAAAGTTTGTGGTTTGATTTGATGGTCCCTGAATGCTGAAAAACCTTAATATTCTATGCTATAGGCATGACTCTAATATTACTGGGTGTATGCAAGATAAAGAAAAATTACATTTTAAAATACTTGATGTAAGTAAATCAACATTTCAGACCTACAACTACATGCAAACAAACACATGAACACATGGTAATAACACTGGTACTACAACATGACCGCCGTGTGTGGGCTTCTTTATGTATCCACATGAACACTAAAAGTGACAATAAAAGTGCATGAAATTACTTTCGCGCCTTTGGTCGAGTGCACTAAGTGCATCCAGGTATCCAGTGACCTTTGCAGGAATGGCCATACACAGTGAGTGATGGTGGTTTGAATACAGTGGGGGCCATCAAAGCTTTTCTCAGGCTGTTAGCCACAGGAGCTCCTGATGCAGGAAACAGCCTTCCTGCTGCTCACTTTCCAACCAAAACAATGTAACCATTAGCGGAGCAGGTCACTGCCCAAAAGGAACCTGTGGTATTTGTGTTCCTTTCATCCTTAGTTTGCAATTTCCCTCTAAAATAATCTCTGCATTCACTGATACTTATACTGTCACTCATAAATTTAATACATCTCAACAGCAAAACTTAAATGAGCCCCTGCAGTTTGCAACTTGGATTCGCACTGGTAATGAATCACCAGTGGAAACTATTTCCTTTCCATTTCAACAGCTTTGGCCTTTAACCCATAAAGCAAACAATACACTTGTTTGTTTTAACTAATATATTAGATGACATTGCAGAGGAAGATGATGTTGATGTTTTGCAAGAGATGGCAGCAACAGTATCATGAGACTGTTATCATATTAGCAAAGACTCTAGTCTATCTAAAATAAACACTTTTTTAAGCTGATAGTACAGAAGAGGCAGTATATTGATTTAGAGGTGTGTTTTGTTGAGCAGTGAATATTTTCTCATCACACAAAGAGACCAAAAACTTGAATTATTAATGAAAGGGCACCTTCTTTCACCCAAGGGTTAATTCCCATGGGGAGGATGAGGTCTTTTTGTGCACTCAAGTGGGCAATTTGGATAAAAGCCCTGTCCGTTTATGTTTTGTTATGGTGAAGTACTTAGAAAATTGTATAAAATACATCAATGGCAGCCAAAAAATCAGTAAAATTCATTAAACAAATGATATGAAAATGTGGTGAACTTTCAAGAACTGTCATGTGATATTAAAAGCATATTCATCTCGTTTGTGAACCATTTGCTTGATCTTTGCCTTCATCTGTTGTGAGCAAATGATGTTGAAGGGTTTAATAAATATAGCTGTTAAATTCTTGATATCTGTGGATTTTAACCATTTTCATGTTAACCAATGTATTTAGGGTATCTGACATGTGATTTAGGTCAATATAATCCCCATATATCAGTTAACTGTGCAAGCCTAAAATGTTCACATCAAGTAAAATTCTGTATATATGGTGGTTGATATGATCCCAAAGCCTCTAGTCCAACAACAACCTTTCCTGATGGCGGTGAAAGAAGCAGAAAAAGAGGATTCATCTGAACACAGTGAAGTGTTAATCACAGGTCTGTCCCTGCACAGGCTGCGGCAGCACAGCTCTTATGCTAATTCTGAATCATCTGGGAACATTTCCAAATGAAAAAGCACCTTTTGTTTCATTCTGTTTCACTGTGAGAGACCAGAGCCCCAAAATATCCAACAACCTTGTGGCTTGATGAGGGCACTTCACACCTTTTTTTTTTTCACGTATAGAAATGGAAATGTATCTCCACTGGAGTCTTGAATGGATGCCAGCACTGCATTGCACAGCGGCTATTTGACGACCTAATTCCCCTTGACATCTATTGTTGCCAGCTTCCTTTGGTCTCCAATTTGAACATCACCAGTCCACCCAGATTAAATCTCTTGTATGTATTGCAGATAGAAGAGCTCACAGAAAGATTGACGTGTGTGTTTGAAACTTGTCATTTTTGTGCCCAATCTTGTCACTATAGAATTCCAGCAGATTTATTGCCAATGATATATTGCATGAGTGCTCAACAAAGACTATGTCTGCCTATTTGCATCTTCACAATATATATCCTGTCTTCTGAATATCATTATTTTTTTGTTTCGTGAGTTGGGAAATTGCTAAGTTGACCCACTGATCGACTCTGTGAAGTGAATGAGGATAACACCTGGAGACAGTATATCTTGTAAACTGAAAAGAAAAGAAGTCAAAGGAGAACTTAACATGCTATTTTCTTTGTTAAGGAGCCATATGGGTGCTAATTATAACCAAGGAAAAGCTAAAACTTTTGTGTCATGGCTGCTTAAGATGTAAAAGTGCACAGATGTTCTTGCAATTACAGGGCCTGTCTGCTCAGTCCCCCTTCTGCTTTTTAGCCAGATCAGGTGGAGACATTTGTGTTAGGAGACCCCCTCCACGCCCCCTCCCTCCAACACACACACACCTCATCCCCCACACCCTGAGGGAGGAGGAGCTGGTTTTAGGTCAAAATGCACATCACACAGTCATTATGAGAAGCATTGAATTTTTTATTTTGACATTAAAAAACAAATTCAAAATGGTAAAAAAGCAGCATGCAGTTTATTTCTTTTATAAAACTTCCAGTGTGAATGACGGCAATAAATAATAGCTTTCAGATAATCACACAACCTAAGTGCGAACACACAAATGCTACAAACTATGTACAGTTCCCAAGAGCAGCTACCATCCCTGAAAACAGAAGAGGGCATTGTATGACTGAGCTTTGATACAGCAACACAGATTGTAAAGATGAAAACAGGGGAAATGGATCTTGATTGTAAAGCTGAATAAATGGAAATGAGGCACTGCCTAAGGACACAATCTGCTTTGAGGAACATAAAAAAAAATGAAAAAATGCAGTAAAAACCCTCACAAGACACACAATTGCAGTAAACAAGGCAAACAAATCAAAGTGTATAAAAACTCTTTTTTTACATCTGTACAAAATGTAGTAAGTTCTTTGAAATTAAAGCTTAGTTTTTTTTCTCTCCTGAGGGGTTCAAGTCACAGATTCTGAGGTTGACAGTTTGTTAACTTGACAAAACACTTGAGGACTCAGACTCAGTTGACACGGATGAAATTGGCCCTCGCTTTTTTGTCATGAGAGTCACTTTCTGACTTGATCTGCTGCTGGCTGTCAGTGCACTCCTGGCTGATTTCTTAAACTTAACTCCTAGGAAAGCATAGAGGATGGGGTTTAGGCAGCAGTGAAAATAGGCCAGCGCCTCTGTGACAGAAATCCACATCTCCACTGCTTGTTGCAGTTTACAAGAGGGTTCGACCACGTTCAGCATCATGAGGGTGTCCAAAAAGATGCCAACACAGTAGGGCAGCCAGCAGGAGAAAAAACACAGGATGAGGATGACCGTGGTCTTCAGAGCTTTCTTCTTCAGTGCCTGGACCTTGGAGCCTCGCGACAGCTTGGCGATGATGATGCAGTAGCAGATGAGGATGACCAGACCGGGCAGTATGAAGCCCACCAGGATGTGCTGGAAGCGGAAAACGACAGTCCAAATGACACTGGTTTCCTGCGGGTAGATCCGCTGGCAGATGAGCGTGGAGTCTGCAGTGTCCATGCTTTCGTCGGAGAGGTGGAAGTTTGAAGACCCGGTGTTTTGCACCCTGGCAAAGACAAGGTCAGGTACAGTCAGCACAGCTGCAGGCAGCCACACGCCCACATAGATCACTCTGCTCGCAAGCAGTTTCCTCGTGGCTTGGCTGTTGGTAGCCCGCACAACTGCCAAGTATCTGTCCAGACTGATGAAGGCCAGGATCAACACACTGCTGTACAGGTTGACTGTGTAGATCATGTGCACAGACACACAGAGGAAACTTCCAAAATACCAGGTGCTGGTCGCATCTACGGCCCAGAAGGGCAGTGTGAGGACGAACAGGAGGTCAGCCACAGAGAGATGGAGCCGGTACTTGTCCGTCATCGTTTTGACCTTTTTCTGGTAGCCCATGACAACAACGACTAATCCATTGCCAATGATTCCCAGAACAAATATTATTCCATAAACTGTGGGCAGGAAGATCTTGTTGAAGTCTTTGTTGAGCGCTACGCCACATGCCTCCTGGCCCAGGTCATAGTCTCCAGACCCCTCTGAGAGGTTGTCGGTAATGTTGTCGAAGAAGTCAAATGAGATGTCATACTAAAAGAAATAGGAATCAAAAAGTTAGATACATTCTATTTCTAGGTAGTTGTTTACATTAAAAAAGTAAATTGTAATGCTAACCTGTTTCTAAAGTTAAAGTTGTCTAAAAGTTTAAATTCTACTTTTCACCCAAGTTGCTGATTTTACCATTGAATGCATTTACTTCAAATTATACAGCAAGTTAGAGTGATGATACCACTGTGTTCACGGCTGGAAAAACAGTGAAATCGATCTAAATTAATTGCCATTAAACAGCCTCAAGCAAAAACAGACCTAACTGTCACACACAAGTTAAAGAAAAAAAATACCAACAAACAAACTCACCTCCATGTTTACCACTCGTTCGTAATGTCACGTTAGGAGCTGTGTGTGGCTTGAGTGTGTAGCAGGGGGATCACTTTGTCCGTGAGCAACCTACTCAATAAATAGCGCCGGTGGTGGTGACCCCTCCCCCGAGGAGGAGGAGCAGCAGGATGCGCTCGTCTCCAAAAACGGGCTGACTATAAAGCCAACCAGTCTGCCCATGGTAAGGGCGTCAGTTTGTGAAACTTTTTGCCTCCCCCAAAAACTTTAAAAAAAAAACACACACACACACAAAAAAAAAACGTTGAACCAAGTCTCTGGGGGCAAAGTGGAGGAGGACTGCTGTTTGAGAGTGTGTCATTATTATCTGGCCACTGGGACAATTATGTAATGACATAAGACTTAGATGATTCTGGCGACAGATTTTAAATTGATTTCTGGTGAGTTTTGCTCTCCTCTGTATCAAATCAGACTTCCTGCATGCTGAGTTTTTTTTCATGCAATAGGAAGTAAAGAGTTTTACAAACAAGAACTGCACTAATCTTATGATCTATTTGGGGAAGAATAGCCTGATATGCAAAACATTACGACATGGCAACAACAGGAAAAAAACACCATCTCAGGATCACAGATTCACTTTCATGAATTCTACAATGTTAACAATGAAGATAACCCCCCCAAAAAATAGCAATTTAAAAAAGCATGCTGAGTATCACACAAGCATTTTGTTGTAGTATTATATCAGTGTGATAATATCATTATTAACCCATTATTAAGTGCACTGAAAACCCCTACAGGAATATAGGAATGTTACCACAGCAGTTCAATAAGGTCACTAGTAACTGATACTATATTAAGTCCCAACAGATGTCAGTCTGGGAAGGTTATTGGAAAATTAGAGCAATTTTAGGATTACACATGCTTTCCTGGTAATATATCATCAGCTCAGCAGCCTCACATGTTGCACTTCCCTCCTCATTTTGCATGAAGCGAGCGAGGACTGACAATTAGATTGGTCATTCAGGGCCTTCTCCTAGCCTCATATTTCTCTCTACAAATCACTTTATAACTGTGCGTCTGATGACAGTTTTCATCAGCGCAGGTCTGAATCTGTCCTCACCTTTATACACAGCCTGTCACTTCTCAAGTGCTGTTATGTCTGCGCTCCCAAGTGCTAAATGACCCCCAGTAGATTTGAAAAGAGCCACACACCTTATAATGTTGGATTTCTATCAAACGGCTTTTGAGCCTCAGAGTGTAAAACATTCATTCTCTCACAGCTTTGCCAACCCCTCTCTGATTTCAGTTAAGTTAGTGATGAGAGGGCCAGGCCACATGAAACTCTCCGCCCTCCTCTCAGACGGAGCTGACGGTTGTTTGAAACTGAATATCCTCCATGTGACATGCAAATACTATATCATGTCTTTGATATATGAGAGCAGTGATAGATTCAATGAGTCGATCTGCATCATTGATCCCATTGATGTCTCCTCCTTGTGTTAAAGAGGCATTTCTTAGAGTTACATGACCACAAAACATTTTGAGAGCATCAGGACATCACTGCATTTATCATAGTTTGCTCTTCTCTAAATTGCGTTTATATGCATCTATTTTGCATTAGCAATTATGATTTGAGAGACAGATAATGATTTTTTTCCTATTATTTCATTTCTATTCCTAAAATATCAGAGGTTCGTCAAGGTATGATTGAGGTTCAACAACTAAAACCCCTCTGTTAAAGGTAAAGTACATTTCAAAAACATCATAGCCTGAAAACTCCCAAAACTCACCACAGTTCATAGTTGAGTTTCAAAACATCAGCAGGCAGCTGTAATTAAAATATATACAATTAGGTTGCATCATAAAAACTCCTGCTACCATTAAAAGATGGGATGAAAACCCCTGTTTGTGTTGTGGCTGTGCTGCATGACTTCCTGAGTAGCACAGAAATGTACTGACTAGCATTATGTTCACCCAAAACATAGCTTCCAATCCAGAATAGTTTCAAATGATTGTAATATGTTTGACACTGAGCTGAACATTTTGAAAGAGCTGTTTTTCTCCTCTACATCATATTGACAAAAGTGATTCAATCTGTAGCCACTTCATGAAGGATTTTCTGTTCCAAACTTCTGCTATCTTATATGACTATAATCCCCTGGTGTGAGAGAAACTATGTATTTTTCATTTTCAGTTTCTTTTTGAACAAGTTAGCATGTGAAGCATCTGCAGAAAACCAAGGAAACACTTACACATTTTCATTTACGAGTAATCTGTTGAAAATACAGTGCTGAAAGACCACATTAATGAGTGCTGAGTAGAAATGCAGACAAAAAAAGTGATTAGCACTTTAATATAAAAACAAAACATGACTGAATTAATAATCTAATAATCAGCAATAACAGACTTAATTTAATAACACAATTTAAATGAAAGTAATAAGCATGTGTTGGAGCTTATCAAAGTGTATTGTAGAATAATCCTGTGTGTTTGTCATCGTCAGACCCTCCTGCAGTTGCACTCCTGAGGAGAGGAACAGGGGGAATCTGCAGCTCGGAGAAAGGCCACTGTATTGGTACAATGCGCTTATCAACACCATTCAGACGCAGACAGTTGCTTTGTTATCTGTCTGCAAGCAAAACTTCTGGATTTCATCTGTGTGCTGAATAACATACAGTGTTTAATTTTTTACATTCCCCAAATCACTTTCAGTACAGGGGGAAACTCCACTGAATCACTTTTTGAAGTTTGAAGTGTGTTTTTTGTTTTTTTTTGCCTTTTTCAGAAGTATTTCTTCTGAAGAGTTCATATGTTTTTAAGAACTACACATTTGGCTTAAATTTCCCAAGGCTGTTTTTTAAATTCAGTGTTACGTGTTTGGAATTGTGAGGTCTTTGAAATGATCAAGTTGCATGGTACAAAATGCAAAATGCTTCACATGTTTACAACACAGTTCAACTCAACTTAACACAGTCGCCACCAACAATGCGGCCTTCACAAACATGGGGATTTATTTGCTCTTAAATTAGAAAATATTAGAATCAATGCAATGTTGTAATTTCTTATCTCTTAAGTTATTTAAAGGAGGTCCTATGAGTGCATTCATCAAAGCTCAGTGAGTGTTTTTAGGAGATTCTAGGAAAATGCTGAAATGATGTCGTACAAATGGAAGCTACAAGTGCAACGTCCAGACTCATCAAAATGCTGTAACTTTAGTGTAGATGCAATGATGGGTGACACAAAAGTCAGGAATGTTTTCTCCTTTTCTTGGCATTACATTTGGTGATTTTTGATATTTTTTTCGTTGAATTAATTTCAAATTCATATATTTGAAAAAAGTTCAAAATAAACCCAATTTCCCCCCAAAATTCAATGTACATATGTACACTGTCTTGTAGCTTTTTAGGTATAATCAGTGCACTGCAATCAATCTGCTTTTGCAATTTACCTTTTATCATCAGTGGAGTCTGTGTGTACGTGGAGCTTATCGTTTTGTAGGATTTCAACTAATTTCACTCCTCATAATAAATAAGACCTTTTTTTTGTTGGCTTCAATAGGATATCTGCTGCCTCCACTGTCAGCGTGAGGATCCAGATTGCTATCAGCCCGGAATACAAAAGATCTGTGAGCTACTTAGAATACAAATCACAAGAAGTGTGAACGGCAGTGAAGGGGGCTCTTCAGTGAAGAATAGCTATTGAAATGAGGAAGAAGAATGCCAGTGAGATAAAGAGAAGAATGAGCAGCGCTGTTCAGTCAACACCAGCCCTCCAGTTCCAACTCATCCCGGCCCCCTCAGCAAGTCGGCACGGGATCATTTTTCATAATGATACCTCTGTTCAAATATCACCTTCACTTTTTTTCCCTTCTTTAAATCACCACATTGAAAATAACATCCAGCCTTTGTTGCTGAAGCTGACTTTGGGTGTCACCCATAAATGCACAAAAGGTTTTTGGGTAACTCAAACACCTTTAATCTCTTGTCTACACGCTGAAAAGTGGTTTGTGTATTTCATCTCAATACATGCACAGAAGAACTGTGTGTGCTTGCCAATGCATTGTAGACAGGAGTGTAACAGTAAAGGAAGAGTTTTTTTGTTGTTGTTGCTATATTTGTAATGCTCCCTTTGATTTAGTGCACCAAAACATCCTCTACTTATTAAAGTACTGTTTGTGCCATCTCATATTGCAACTCCCACACTATTATTCACACTGTCAGAGTCATATAAAGTATTTTCAATGAGTATCATATTCATTTTGTATCATATATTGTGTATTTTTGCATCTTTATGACGAGCTATGACCTCTGTAATGTTGGTAGGGGTGCTGCTGAAGTGTGGATTTTGTTGTTTTTAAATTATTTAAGATGATCTGAATGTCCCAGCATGTTTGTGCAGTGAGTTATGTTCATTATTCACACTGGAATGCATGACTTTATCTATCTATCAGTCGAGGCTCCATCAGGGTGCTTTTGTTTTTCTATCTGTCCATGGCTGCTGCGTGAAGTCTGTGCAGGGGAGAAGGTTGACAGGAGAGACGATTCGTCCTTCATTCTCTGCGACCCTTTGTTTGGGTTTTGAGACGAGATGCATCAAGCCTCAAGTGAGTCAAACATGACATTAGAAAAATGACTGAATCACAAGACTTTAATTGTGTATGCAGATTATCTCACAAAGAGTCTTGATTTGAGTGACGTGTAGAAGCTGCCAGTGCCAATGGAAACCACAAAGGTGGCACAGACAAATATTAATGATTATATTTCCACGCAGAAATTAAATATTTATAAAAGCATCCGGCTAGCTTGCTTAAGTGTTTGTGTTTGAAGAAAGAGCTTGAATTTGAACAATAGACCCACTTTCAAGACAAAGCTTGCCCCTTATCTTTAGAAGGCACCCTCTTAAACTTCCTACTTTGCTGTGGTGCTGCTGCATGAGCTGCTGGCCCTTTTAAAAACTCTTGTCTTGACCTCAATCAAGGTCACAATACCCCAGTGAATTTAATGTGAAATGCGAGGGGTGTGCAGGAACAGCTTGTCTGCTCAACTGAAATTACACTGACATTACTTACATTATACAGTAGTCTGAAGCAATAATCATCTAGCTTTTCAGTGATTGTTTTCCCAAAAGAAATGTATGTGTTTATTTAGAATTGTATTAACAAGTTGATGGAAGCATGAGTTTACGTCTCTGGAGAGAATTTGACTTCTAATTTGTCTGTAACCTGCCCCTCTACACTGAACAAAGTCTTTTCAATCATTTTGTGCACTAAGAAATGGCAGCTAAACTCATCTGAACAAACATTCATTGGAGTCTTCCCACTCAATTAAAGAAGGAGTTTGGAGTAGCCACCTTAGTGGATATTAATGGAGTCGCTAAATGTCTGTTTCTGAGGGCCGTAGTTTAAAATATATTAATCATTCTGACATACTGTAGTGTTACAGTTTTTTTTGGGGTCACAGCAGGATAGCACAAGTGATTTATTTTAATTTTTTCTTACTGGAATACCAGCAGACTTCCTCAGCCACTAGTCTGACAACGTTGGTGGGCAACAACTGGAAGGAGGCGATTTTTTTTGCCCCAGAACTTTTTTCACACTGATTACCCTGAATCCTGCCACTGCCTGTCCTGACATGGAGTCCCTGCAGAATTAGACAACAGGGCATGAACCTATAAAAACTGAAAATGGGTGACACTGCCCTCAAGCAGTTAGGGGAAAAATATATCCACATGTGGCACAGATCCAAAGCAAGCCACTAGGGCGGTTGAGAAATGCAGCTTGTTGTTGCATAGGAAGGGTGTTTTCTATGAGTCCATGATAAATGCAACCAGGGTTCCCTTTCCTTTTTCACCAACGTCTCCACTGTGGTTTTGCCTTGCGACAGTTTTAGAACACCGGCAAAACAGCCTACAGTGCCTCATGGAGGTTTATTTGTCATGTGTAAGAATTATATAAACTCAATGCAAACTGGCCTGCTTAGATGAATATTCATTTGCATGAGAGTTTAGTTAAATTAAGAACCTGTTCTTTTCAGGTTTTCTCAAAGAAACACGGTTATATAACTGTCACCGCCTCAACAGATCAGAGACCTGCAGTAGTAAGAATTTCAATCATGTTCTGAATGAGTTCCCCAAGTTACTGTTTTCTTCAGACACTGGGAGATCCTTCTGCTGCATTTGTATACGACAGAAGTTCACAGCGAGTGTTCTTTCACGCTCTCTGCAGGTGGAGGTCCTCCATCTGGCCTGTGTGGATCGTGGAGGAGACTCAAATGCAAACAGAGAGGCTCGGCTCAGCCCTGATCTTCTCAGATAACGGACACAATAGGCCAGATGACAGCAGATAAGCTAGAGTCGAGTGACCGGAGGAGGGAGAGAGGAAATAAACCTGCTGCCAAGTCAGATCGCCTCATTACCTCTACCGTCAAGCGTTGTGAAGAAGAATCTTACTCTTTTTACTGATCATCAGAAATATTAATTGAAATCAGGAACGTGATGAGTCTGAATGTTGTACTTTAGTTTCATCTTGGATATATTTTGCGAAAATGGTGGCTTGATTTTAAAAGGCAGAAATCATGCTATGATATCAGAGACTGTTTCATAGGATACTTTAAAGATAGGTAAAGAAGCTACTCAGCATCTTTGTCTGAGGAGCATCAGGATAAACATAGCAACACTTGAGCATTACCTCTCAGTGTCAGATTATTCAAGTAAACCTAACATTTTAACCTTTCCAGAGAGGCTCTGTGCGTAAAAATCGCCTTTGGCACTTTGCTTTTAGTGCTGATTTATAGCACCACTCAGCACAAGAAGACAAGCTTCATTCATTATTTAAACACTGTGATGGAAAGGCGACGAGCTGGATTTGTGTATATGAGCATCCTTGTTGATGGACAGGGCTTCCTGTGATGAGTGACGTGAAGCTCTGGTCTGTAGTGAGGCGGGCAAGTGTCCAGCACCAGACCAGAACAAAGCACCAGTGGAGGAACATCTATCAGCCCTGGCCAGAGGGACGCTTTACCGCCCCTGTGGTGCCTCCTTGTCTGAAAGATGACGCCGTCTACAGTGACTGCCTGAAGCTAACAGAAAACAAATAGTTGTTTTATTTTCTTTCTTCCTCTTCCTACAGGAAAGGGCAGTGGGTAGTAAAAACCACCACTGAACCACAGAAAATAGTTTTTTCTGCTCTCACTGTTTTTTCTGCTCTCACTGTCAGCTGATGAGTCACGAGTTAATCGTGACTCATCGTAGTCTACTCGTCAACCTGGAGCCTAATGTGAAGCAATTCAAATGATGTGCCAGCTTTCTATTTTACCTGGAGTAAATCAGTGTTTTGCTGAGTGTTTTCTCCTTTGCCAGTGATGTTGGAGCTTTTCAGATAATGCTGAGAATGTGGAAACAAAGGAAACTCTTAGTCTGAATTGTGTGTTACTTCAAAGAAGAAGAACACCATAATGCCAATAAAAGGAGTCTCGGATTGTTTCTCCTCATGTTTGTATCGAGGCAGACAGGGAGAGCCCCTTGTGAATAAAAAAATACCAGGATTTATAGCTAAACAAACCAACCTTGTGTGCTCCCTCAGCCCTATGATAGAGTTTCCTCCTCCGACTCTTCGGTTGAGTCCTAAAGGCGCTCGCTTGGGACCCTTTGTACTTGGTTGCCTTTGGGTTTATTTTCTCAGCACAATTGAATTCTTTTCTTGTCTAAAGACTGCAAAGACTGGATATCCCTCCGCTGATACAGAGTGTTGCCTTTCCTACCCCCCACTGTCCCAAATCTGTGAGGATTATTGTGTTTTTGTGTAAACAAAGATGTGGAGTAAATAATACATCTGGATTTGCTGTGCCTAGACCAGCCTCCGCTCCTCTGACTTTTTTGAATTAGCAGGCCCATGCTTTAGAGTTGTTTATGACAGGAAATAGGACTGGCGCTGGTCACTCTGTCAGCATACCAATAGCACTATATTCCCACAGGACGGCTATTGATCAGGATATGACAGGTGCTGTTTGTTTCAGTGTTTGTTATGAGTCTTATTTCTGCTGGAAAACTGTGTGCTGTTTGTTCTCATTATGCATCGGGAAATTATATCGTGGTCTCCCCTCTGCCTCAGCGGCCAGATTGGGTCAAAACACACTCTCTTCTGACAAACAATGAGGCAGGAAATATCCAGTAATGAATTATTAGCGGCAAGTGCACACGACTTATCAACACTGTGAGCTCGAGGAGCAGGATGTGATAAAGTGTTGCCTTTCTGTGGACAGACAGAGCTTTTCTGGCCTCAGGTGGGAGCAAGCTCCTATGAACTCTTATTGTTTGGACTGATTATTATCTGTCAGGCAGCGAGACACTTGGATATTTGCTTTGAGCTGTGTTGGCCAGAGAGGACAGCCCCGAGGCAGCTGGCAGAATGTGTCATTATCAGGAGTGTCAACAAAGCTTCTGGGTTATCATCAATAACATCTGTATGACAGCAAGCACTGTTTGTGTTTCAGTTAGCCCCATGCCCTGCTGTGATTCACTGTTTACTTTTGTCTTGTACCTAGATAAACTTTGTGTATTTTTAAGTGTTTTTTGAACACCACTTGGTAACCTCCATGCCCTACTTCTTCCACGTTCTAGTCCTTGAAATTTTTACTTGTTTTTATTTTGTCTCCATCCTTGTTGCTAGGTGCTCTTTGGTGTAATGTTATCTGCTCCTTCCCAGGGATCACCTTTCAGTCAAACTGTGCGGACAGTACCAGGGTCTTTCTTGTGTTGGGTTTTTTGTTGATGAAGCTTTCGTTCTCCGTTTCTGTTCTTTTCTGTTTATTTCAGACAAACTGCAGATGCAAAGCATATCACTTCCTGTGCATCACAGGGGTTTTCCTGATGTAATTCAAACCGTAAATGTAAAAGCTTTTGTGAAGTCGTTTTACGTTGAATCATTGTTGTATCATTATGTAGCATGTGTATAGATTAAACAATCCAACAGTATGTGAAGCTGTTAAAATTAACTCAACCTCCACCTACTAAAACATTAAAGTGCTGCCTACAAAGTAACGCAGCCATAATAATGATTCAAGGTAACACTTTATTTGGATAGTCTGCCTACAGATAGTTTATAGAGTATTTGTAAAAGTTCAACTGCTGTCTGTAGATGTTTAACAGATTATCAATAGAGTATAGGTGACAATTCATGAACATACCCTAACAAAGATGTTTTTTGTGCTTAAACCTAACCAAACCAAAACATTTGTGAAACAGTTGAATCCCAACTAATAATCTGCTGAAATGTTACAAATATATAAACTATCTGTAGGCGAGCTATCCAAGTAAAGTGTAAAATGATTCAATAATACAATATGACACTGACATTTGGCATAATGAGCATTTTAACGTTTGATATTTTAACACATTTTGCTGGTAATACCTCTGTACTTTTACTTAAGTAACATTATGAGTGTGGGACTGTTGCTTGTAATGAATGATCTGAATACTTCTTCCACCACTGCATACAGCATATGAACAACCCAATTTGTCTGTGATGCTTTATGCGAAAAGATAGGAAAGGGATGAGAGAGGTAACAGCTCTAACTGCGGTGGGTACAGTTTTGTTTTTAACTGCTCATTGCTGTTCAGGAGACAGATTTGGATTTTACTCTGAAGAAAAAGTGTTTCATCACTTTGTGTAGGTGAAGCAGATTTCATAAAAGTAATCCAGCCGACACCAGGATTTCATTATGGGTAAACAAGAGAATGTCAGGTATTTGGGCACTCTTCCCTCATATGAACCAACTGTAAAAAGATGGTGTATTTCGAAATGAAACTCTTGCTTAATACAGCTTTAATGACTATATATATATATATATATATATTGCTTGTGTCTACTTGTGTGTCCAAGAAGCAACCGCTCAGAGATGGTGTGGTGGAATAGCTGGCAGCTGGGACTCGCTTTTTGTTTCCACTCTGTGAATCAACAATTCATTTCCAGCCGATTTGTACAAAAGGTGATTGTTAGCAGCAGGTCCAGCCTGTCCACTTACAGTTTCCTGAGTGAACCCTCCAGACAGCCATTGCTCAATCATGGTTCACCTCTCTGGCAGAGGGCACGGACGGCGGCTTTCATACTCACTTCAAATCAAATCAATGTCTGATCCATCATGGGCCACTAGCCTTCAGGGCAGGTTTGGATCTGTAAGAACTACTCTCTGTGGTATCTACTAGCTGCTTATGTCTTGAATTGATGTGTGTTTGTGTGTGTGTGTGTGTGCACAGAGTAATAGAATTAAAGGGCCCCTGTCCCCCTTGGGAGCTTTCCATCTGGTTTTATATGTTATCTGACAAAATTAGAAGACTTTGACGTATATATTAGCAGATGGTGAGACAGGGTGCAATTGAGATGAGATGCTTTGAATATCCTGAACGTCTTAGGGGAAATAAATGTCTAGAGATTTGACGTCTGGGGTAGTGAGAGACGTAACTTCTTAGCTGAACATTAGAGAAGATGTAGTTTTTGGTCCTGTGACTTTGGGTCCTCTGCGGCTGTTTGTGGCTTCTATTGTTGGACAAACTGTAGACATGGCACTTCAGTCACGCCAAACTCTGAAACATTTGATCCGAATGAACAAAAATATTAGTTCCTGTTTCCTTTCATAACCACTTTTCCATGGCATCAGTAGAGAATGTCACGAGATAAGGTGACATGTGACAGAGGATCATGAAAACACTGTCTTTAGCTAGACATCCACTGCACATGTTTTAAATATAGCCCAAGAAAACTATAAACAAAGTAATTTTTTTCCAAAAACATAAAGTAAAATCACATAAAATCACAAAGCTCAGGGTTTATAAGAATATAGAGTTAGGCTCTGTGTTTACTTTGTGTTTTACTTTTTCACGACAACTCACTCAGTTGGGAAACATTCAATCATAAAGACATTCTCATTTTCAGTGTGTTTGTACATCTCTATTTAGATGGCTATAATCGATATTTTTTATAATAACAATGTATTGAACAACAATGTCAAAACAATGTGACAACGAGAAAGAGGTCACTCGTAGTGATGAACCTTCAGAGAATTACCACCTGACTCTGCAGCTCCCCTCGGCTTGACTGAGCTTTATAGCGAGTTTCAGCTCCAGCTTCCGGCCCACAATTTTACTGTTTTGGTTCACTCTCACTGCTCTCATATTGTCGTTTTCGTTTTATGCTAATTGCCTCCTGGCTCCAGCTCCGTACAGAAGTGAGAATGGTATTGATCCTCTCATCTAACTCTCGGAGGAAGTGAATAAGCATATTTCATTATGTTGAACTACCGTAGTCCTTTAAGGATACATTCCTGGTTGATTTGGTGATTTATTATCATTAACAAGACACGAGACAAGGTGTTGGTTTCTTTGTTATGTCTGGGCTGGCAGGAAGGGATATTAAGTGGTTTTATTCATGTTAATATGGAAATGTAATCACACTTGCTCATGTAAGCAGTTCAGCTTAAACAGGATCTTACTCCATGCGTGTATTCACAGGCACTGACGGCATGAATTGTCAAGGTAAACATATAGAAACAGACTTTCTCCTGCACCTGTAACCTGATCTCACTCACCTTTCTGTTGTTCAGGCCTATTATTAGTCTTACTCATCTAACATTGTCTGTAGTCTCTGACAGGGCTCCAGTAATGGTGACTCATACAACACCCACTGCATTTTACCTTTTTCCCTTCCCGGCATCATTTGCAGCTACTTATTCTTATAACTCTCCTTTTCTCACCCTCCATGATTCATTAGATTTACTGTGTTTGAATACCCAGCGGCTGGCTGCCATCATAATAGGTTGAGAAAGATTGTTTCTTCCATCATCAAGTTTCTAAATCATCTGCAGGGCTTTTCTATTTCTCCCACATAGATAATGATAGCACACCGGCTTTGTAACACTGTGTCATAAATCAAGTTTTTATAATGCATATCTCCGACAAATGCTTCGCTCCATCTCCAAGCTGTCTCTATTCTGTCCTTTAATGACGTGATGTGGTTTCATATAAGATGCTTTCATTCAAAGCGCTTAAAACATCTCTATACCTAACCCAAACGTGTGCACAGCAAAGAGGAGAATTATTGAATATATATTTTTTGAGAGTGTCAGCGCTGTTTAGTGATGTTACAACATTTCCCTTTTCAGATAATCTCTTTAACTTCAGGCAAACGTCTGGACAAAGTCTTTCACAAATAAACGCATATGTAGCCAGCGGCTTGGCTGCATCTCCAAAGAATGTGAAGCATCAAGCCAGTACTACATTTTGTTGGCACCATCTATGATTTTTGGCCCAAGCAAGCCCATTTTCCACTGCCGTGATAATTAAATGAAAGCTGCAGATACAGCGCTTATCTCTTTACTGGTGCCTTTTTTTTATATAACTACAACCCATCTTGTTAACTCCTTCTGTGCAAGCAAACACTTTCTCATACACACATTCAGTGTTCAGCATGGAGACTGGGAGGTGTGTGTGTGTGTGTGTGTGTGTGTGTGTGTGTGTGTGGGGGGGGGTAAACTGAAATAGGATAGAGAGAACCCAAAACAATGCTGCTTATGTCGAGCTGGTGGAGAAACATAGTGAACTCTTAGTGAACCTGTTTGTCTTGCTGTTGTTGTCTGGCTGCTTCATCACACGTACGCACATAAAACCACTCCACTCTGTCCTCACTTCCCCTCTCTGATGACTGACAACCCTCCTGATAGATGTTACAGATGTCCACAGTGAGATCAATAACCTCCCACACCTCCACCCCCACTCTGCCACGGATCACAAGTCACTACAGTAGCCATCGCTTGACTGAGTCGCACTTCCCTCGTCTTGGATTGCGTGAGAGATTTGAAAAGATGAACTATTGACTGCTGCAGGGAGGCTTGTTTTTGTCTCCTCATGCTGCCGTGCTGGCGTCAGACTGTGTCAAAACACTAGCTCTCTCTTGTCGACACGACTACAGAGTGTTTTGTCATTTATTCTTACGCAATGAACGGTTTCAAGTCTTAGCCAGCACTGGGTTGACCTCTGTGATGTGTTGCTTAAAAAAGCCCCAGGTGATTATGTCATCGGCACTACAGCGGTCGAGCCCATGCTTAGTAGACAAACATAGCAGCCTCCTCAGGTGAACGTAATGTGTAATGTGACTCCAGAGGCTGCAGGTTGTTTGACAGCAAGAGGCAGCAAATTAATTTTTTAAAAGAAAAGTCTCACTCATTATTGGATTCCTCTGATCTGGTCATTGTGTTGCTGCTGCTGAGGGCAGATGGCCGCCCCTCCCTCAGTAATGGGGGAGGGTGTGTGCTTCAGTATTTATGATTCTTTGTGTGTCTGTATCTGTGTGTATGTGTGTGTGTGTGCCCTTGGGTGTGTTCACTTTTGTCTGTGTATGTCTCAATTTATTCTCATTATGTGTGTGTTTGTGTGTGTGTGTGTGTGTGTGTGTTGTCAGTTCAGTTCACCGCAAAAATAAATCTCCATCTTAACAAGTAATTTGCTCAGTTATTGAGCCTTAAGGTCTTATTTTCTTAACAAAACAGGGGAAAAACATCTTGAATTAATTTCACCTGTTTTCAACACAAATCAGCTTCTTTGAGAAATTTCTCAAATTAAGTGTCATTTTCTTGATACTAAGCACCGATCTGCCATATTCTGTCAAGAGTGTTACACTCACATTTTGTAAATTTCTGAAATGAGGGGAACTGCGACAGGAAAATGTGGAATTATTTCACTCCACTGACAGAGGTTTGTTTTGAGAAAAATAAGTCTTAAATGCTGAATATAAGAATAAATGGCAGTTTTGTAGTGCTCTGAGTAGGCGGGCAGGCGCAAGCAGCAGAAACGATAATGGCAGAGTATCTCATTCCGAATGTGAATACCCTACGAGCGCCGAGCCTGGTGCTTTGTTGCTGCTGACAATACAGAGTTGACAGCACATCTGGCATCATAGCAGGGCCACAGTGTTTGTCTCCCCCACCGGGATGTGCTCTCTGCACCATTAGCTGCTCACTAGGCAGGAAAAGACCAGCTACAGCGCTGTCCTACTGCCAGTCATTCATGATGCATCACTTAACATACTGAGCCCATGTCCACACCAAAGTGGATGAATCTGTGTTGAATGTTTTCTATCCACAGTTAGCATTTCATTCTCTGAGAATTCTTCCACTGGCTACCTGGAAGAACAGCCATATCAACGACGACACCATCATCTGTTCTTCAAATGTAGTTTGTTACTCAGTTCAGCTTTATTTATTCAGGAAGTTTCATTTAGACCAAGACCTCTTTTGCAAAAGAGACTGTAGAACAAATGACATATATACAAGATCACAACTGACGAGAACTAAAGAACAAAATGTGCCAGATAGTTAAAATTCTCACAAACAGACCACATTAGTATCAGATGCCTGAGATCACATTCACACCACCGCATTTCCAATTGAAGGTTGCATTTGAAGGTTGAAACTGCTTGCACCCTCTGGCAGCCATTTTGGAAGACCAACAGTAGCCAAGAAAAGCCAAATGTGTTTCTGAAGTTGAAAGGTCAGTGACTTGGACATTCAAAGTTACATTTATTGCTTTATTTAAGCTTCATCTGCCTTTCTACACCATATAATTTATTATGATGATATCTTGCTTCTCATCACTCATTCTCACTCACTTTTCCCTAGAAATGTGTTTAATATAAGAGTCTTTCAGAGGAAGTAAAAGAATTACACTTTGGGACCTCTGGGTTAATTGAGGCCCCTAATCCTAAATTAGGCCCAGTGTTTCTGTGTCAAAATGGTAAGAACCCTTCAACCAAACAAACAAATCTGACCCCGCAATGAAAGAGTGAAAGGAGAGCTTTGTGACTTCTTCTCTGAATCTGTGTTTACTTAGGGAATTTCAAGTCATTAAAGCCCTAACAAGCACAGAGCAATGAAAGGCCTGATAGTAGTAGTTTAAGTGACCCACAACTAATGGCTGAAAGGGGGAGACATTTATACAATGACTTTGTTTGGTCCGGATTGCTTTTACACAGTCAGTGCAACAAAGCTATTCCAAATCGTTACTTGGCTTAGAGCTGAAGTCTATCAGATGATTAGGATTCGGTGCACAGGCCTTTTGAGTGCAGTTATTTCTCTGTAATTCTGAAGTGATGCATAACACCTCACGGCAGTCACAATGAGAAAATACAAAGTAATTTGGAAAAGTAATATGAACAACACTCAGCAGCTACAACACTATTTAAATTATTAAGGCATCCTAGTGTTAATATCACACATTGTTACTGAAACAACAGGTAAAATCCAATCATATCAGGTTTGAAACATCATGAAATATGCTTATAGTAGCAACTGCTGCGCCTTTGTTACAGTTTTACTCTTCCAGTGCACAGATTTTATGCCATAAAACCCAACATTGTGCTGTCACTATACCCGCTAAAGCAGCTGAATTTACTGCCTAGTAAATTTTGTTTTATGCTTCTCTCTTCCTAGTTTCAACATGTGACATTTGCAACATGAATAAGTGCTGGTATGACCCCTGTCAGCCAATTATATCTCTTACTGCTTAAATAAGACAGATCAGGGTCAGAGATGCTTGTTTGGACCGCCAGTTATAAAATTATAGCCCCTTAAAGGTTGCTGCCTCACTTTTCCTTCACAGGGTCACGCAAACACATACACAAATGCATACACATCAACAAACAACATACTGTATGCCTTCACCAGCTGGAGAAAACTGTCTGTTGTTGTCAGGTGTTTTTGTTTGCTTATCCATCCATGTATTTCTCTCTTTCTATAAATATAGCACAAACATCCTTGAAGATGTAAAGCTGACAGATTGCTCTGGGTGGTATTTTATTGCCGAGCATCATGTTGTAAAAGGGAATCCTGTCCAAGCAGTTAGTGACTAACTCACACCGACTTTCTACTGTTGCAGTAGAGCCTGATTACTAATAAAAAAAACCCCCTGGAGCTTGTATGTTTTTTCCTCATCACACGCAGAGTGACTAAAAGGCATTTAAGGCCATAAAACTAAATCCACCAGATGGTGCTCATCACTTCCTCATTTGACTCATTCTCAGTTTTCATATAATCTTTTATAAATTTCAGAGCAAGCATCAGTCTCACCTTGCAATCCCCCAACACGCCTTCATGCTAGCTCACACTTGGAGCAGAGACGACCGTGATTGTCAGTGTTCGTGTTTCTGGGTCTACATTTCTGTCTGCTTTAATGACTTATTGATGGACGACTGCCTTTCATCTTAGTGGGGCTTTCTTGCCCTCTCGAGTGTCCAGCCGTTCCCATGTCTAAGGTTTCGCTCTGGACTTTCTCCTTTTTGATCATCCCTTGGCCTTTTTCAATCTATTTCAAGTCGAGTAGGCCCACATACCACCTCCCTGCCGCAGTGCCTCTTTGAATTCTCCATGAGGATAAATGTGTTGAAAAGAAAGGGGCTAGAGGAGGACTGACAAGCTTGTGTTACCGGAGAGAGATTTACATGGGGCCATAAAAGCTGGGGTGAAAGGAGAGGAGGTATATCCCATATTAAAGGGTCAGTGTGTGGCGACAGAGAGGTAAACTGACCCAGCCAGGCTGATGGCCGGACAGCCCACATACACCACCTGCGCACACTCCCATTCACGCCCTGCCCTCCAGTCAATGACTTTTTGGTTTTAGACAAAACACCCCCACCTAACTATCCTCCCTCTCTCACTCACTGAGCTTTATACTGTTTCCTTTAGAAAAATATCCAGGTCTCCACGTTATTTTATCATCGTCTCCGGCCCATAAATCACCAAGGTACCAGCTCTACCAGTGCAGCTCAGCTTATGCCTTGAAGCCATGTCAAGGTTGAGCAGCCCTCTGACACCCAGTATCCATGTGGGCCAGTGTGGATGGATCCCAGGCGACCATACTGCCAGAAGAAACAAAAGAAACCTTGTAATATTGTGAGCGAGAGTCCACAGGCTGACTTGTGAGGGGGAAAAAAACGCAGCTTTTTCAGCTCTGAGATGTTTTGAGAGGCCTTGGGAGGGAATCCATCATTGCGGAGAGGGCAGTTTATGTCCAACATGAGATAGTGACTGACATCTTCCATCATACAAAGAGACTTTCTTGGCTCCAACCATTGCACAGGCCATTGTTCATTTGGGCAGACAATTGCAGTTGCTTAGTGAAATGATTTTAATATCAAGCATCAAATGGGGATTGCATGTGACACAGTCTAGTGAGCAAACCACTTCCTCAAATGGGGAGAACATATTGTACTCTGCATAACACTGTTGTTGTTTTTCAATGAAGGTGGCTATTTCTGACTTACTACGTAGTTTGTGGTGCTTTCATGTATGAAGCAGGATAAAAAGCATCCCCTGTGCAACATACTTTTACATAATAATGAGAAATATCACTATAGAATAGATAAATCTACGTTGTAAAGACTGGACCTGTAATTACAGATTTTTTTAATTAGACAATCTGCTTTTAAGTTTAAATATGGTGTCTAGGTCACTTAATGGAAAAGTTACATGTTATTGTCAGTTGTTTTCCTTTTCTGGGGCAAGAATTAAGTAGCAATCAGATCTAGTGCTAATGAAACTTGACTCCTGAAGAGGCAGCACAGCTGGGTGCAAGGGCCATCTAGTGGAAACATGTACGTCATTACACAGATGGGTTCACCCATAGACCACAGATTCACAGTCACTCATTTCACTTTTAAACACAGTTCCATGTGGATGGCCGTTCAAATGTACTCTACCAGATTAGCCCCTTTTGTGATTCAGTGATTGTACACTAAAAAACGACCAATGAAATATTCCACACTGAGAAAATAGCCCATTGTTGTTGTACTCACTGAGTCCATTGTTGTCCATTACTTTCCACTCACATTTAAATGGGGTAATTGTTTCTAAGTGTTTGTTGGAAATAAATGAGGATTTAAGATGAATGTAAAGTGATTGGTTTGGATGGCTGCCATTGATTGCTTGATAGCTTAATAGCCTAATTAAACAGATATGCGCGAGTCAAACTGCCTACTACATAATTTTGAACACCTCTAAGTAAGAACATTAAACACTAAGAACATTAAAATCATTCATGTGCACCATGCAGTCCATTGTGTCCAGTGCATCATGCTGCGTGCAGGGTTTGAATAATACAAAGGTGATGTTTGAATTATATTGCCCATGGATATGAATTTTAAAATAAAATTAATTCACTATAAATGAAGCAGAAAAGTTTATAGTTGGAACTATTGTAGCAGATGAGTCATTCATCCATAGCACAGTGATTTTTAGGTGTAGTTTCCCATTCCACCTAGTTCGCTAGTTCATATTGTTTCTTCAGGACCAGGGTACAAAAACTGAAAAAACTTTGGTAATTTAACATTAAAGCATTTTCTAACATTTTAATCTGGATTATTCACAGAACAGTTTGTACTGAAGAAATACTCCCTATGATAAATAACTGTGTGCTCTGTGTATTATCCAGAGTAAACGGGACACTGTTTCTGGAAAGAGAAGTTGCTGTTGAATTTTTAAAATGTTGTCTTTCAATGCTATGAGCATCACAAATGGAATTTCATTCACCTTCATTGCACTGGGATGGAGGCATATCTCGGGAGACAGATGTCTTAAAACCTGTGCAAAAATATCTTCATGGCTAGATAGCGTAGATAAAGTTAAGATGTGTTTTTTTAACTTTAATTTGGGTGAAGTGGCCCTTGAAAATAAAACGTCACCAGAGTACAAGTGGGTTTTAATGAGTGAGGATCCCTGGGTGGATGCTGCCTACACTGAAATGTTTTTTTTTTCCCTCTCAGTTTAAAGCTGAAATTTCCTGCACATTGTAGCCTTTTCCAGCGGTGAGGGGTCTACAGCAAAGGTGACAGAGATATTGGGGACATGAAAATTACAGTGGCTGTTTATTTGAATCAGCCATCCCAAAACTGCAAACCCAAGCCACTCAAGTGTGATATCCGCTACTGTCATGGTACAGCTGTACCATTCCTAGCGTCTCTGTCTGTTTGTCCCCTGTTGGTTCCCCTCTTGTGTTTGTCTGCATGCGTGTGTGTGTGCTGCAGGGCGCGGCCTCCAGTGAACTTCCGATCAGAGACTAAGACACCTGCTACTCATCTGCTACTGCTCACCTGCTCTCCATCCAGCAATCAACACCTGGCAGTATATCTAGCCGGCTCCTCTCACCAGTCTTTGCCAGATTGTTTGTTTATGCAAGTGGTATTACGCCTCAGCCTCTGACTTACCACACTCAAAAAAATTACCTTCATGTTATCTGAAACCCTGACTACCTCTCTGATTCCCTGTGTTCAGGTTCGTTCCTCTCACCTGCCTCCAAGTTACTTGCCGGCTTTCCAGGAAGACCTCACCTCAGATCTCCACATCTCGACCTCAGCCCACTGTCCTCGCTCCGCCTGCCTGTTGTCACCAGTCTCTTGCCAGCCTGCTGTTTTCACTCAGTCCACCAGCTCACAACGATTACCTCCACACTCCTGGTTACTCATTGTATTTTACAATAAACTGAAACTAACTACTTCAACTCCCTCTGTGCTAGTCGTGCTTTTGGATCCAGTCATGGTGAACCATACCAGCAACTAGGAATATGTGTAATGCCACACCAGCAGAGGGAGCCCTCGCCTGAATTCTGACTGTGTGCCACTCCCTCTGCTCACTCTACAGTCACTTCCTGTTTGGTAGCCATTTTAAGCATGCCATGACCAAACAGGCCTTGCGAAGTATTGCCAGTTCTACTGCCTTACCGAGCGTTTTGTATCTACTATCTGTTCACCTTGTGTATGACCATTTGCCTGCTTTCTCTGATTTACTGATTATTGGATTTCCATTTTTGACTTGGCTGCCTGTTTGGATTGCTTTTGTGTTTGACCATCTTGCCTTGCCATCTCACCTGCCTTTGGATTACCCCTTTACCTGTTTGCCTTTGGACTGTTTTTGTGGTTTTGACCTTTTGCCTGGCTTTACGCTCCTTTTGGACTGTTCTTAATAAACTTCAGCACACGGATTCCAACACAGCTTCCATTACAGAATACTTCACCAACGATGAATCCAGCAGAAGTTTCTGAGCTTCAAGTGGCATTTGCTTATCAAAGTGAAATGCTTAAAGGATACCAGGAACAGCTCGACAAGCTCCAGTCTGCCAACGAATATCTGACCCACTACATTCAATCGCTACCTACGCTGCAAACGGTAAGCTTTGCTATGCCTGATAAGTTTGATGGTTCTGCTGAACAGTGCAGAGGGTTTATTCGCCAGGTGGAGAGTTTTTTTGATAACCAGAAGGACAAGTTTAATTCAGATGGGGACAAAATGTGCTTTTATGATGACACTACTCTCTGGGAAAGTGATCGATTGGGCTGCAGTGGTTTGGGAGGTTGATTTGATGTTTATAACTTTCTATGATTACTTTATTCATCAGCTACGAGATGTGTTTGAATATCCTGCTGGGGGCAGGGATATATCAGCACAACTACTTAAAATCTCTCAGGGTAACCATACCGCTGCAGAGTATGCCATTGAATTCAGAATGCTCGCGGCTCAGAGTGGGTAGAACGATGTTTCATTGAAGGCTGTGTTTCAACAAAGTCTCAGTGCTGATCTACAAACCGAATTGGCCTGCAAGGGTTAGAATTCTTCATTTTCTGAGTTTGTGACACTTTCAATCAGAATTGATAATTTAATGAGAAATGCCTCCCAAGAGGAGATCGGCTCGATGGTCACAGTCAAGCGCTCCTACCACACATCAACTTCACCGTGTTGAGGCCAAGTCAGGAGCCGATGCAACTGGGGTTCTCCAGACTCTCTGAGGAGGAGAGAACTCGACGGTGGCAGCTCAACCTCTGCTATTACTGCGGTAAAGCAGGCCACCACAGTATGGAATGCCCTTACAAGGCCTGGAAAACCAATAAGAATACTATCCGATTAAATATTGAACAATTTTCTCTCCTCCCTATCAAGTCACTTACCCTTCCTGTTCGGCTGTCTACTGAAAATATTTCTATTGCTTCAACAGTGCTGATCAACTCCAGAGCAGCCCTGAACCTTATCCATAAAGACCTCATCGCTAAATTCAACATTCTGACTCAACCATCCGCACCACCTATCAAGATCAGTGCTGTTAATGATGCACCCATAGGAGATGGAATCACCCAACAGTCACAACCCCTTATACTTTATATTGAATTGTTCCATCAAGAGGCCATATCTTTCTATGTCACTGACTCACCCAAACATGAAATCATCCTTGGCTTTCCCTGGTTGTCTATCCATGATCCAGTTATCTCCTGGCATTATGGTGAGCTGATTCATTGGTCTGAATTTTGCCTAGCCCATTGCATACACTCCACCGTAACCCAACCATCTCTCACTACAAGCGTTGAAAGCCAAGACACCAAGCACACCACGAAGATTCCAGCCTGTTATAATGACATGACGGAAGTGTTTAGTAAAGCTAAAGCCACACAACTTCCACCTCATCAACCATAGGACTGCGCCATTGACCTGTTGCCCAATGCTATGCCCCCTAAAAGCAAAAGTGTATCCTCTATCACGTAATGAAACTCAGGCTATGGAGGAGTATATAGAAGAGGCCATGGACTTTGGGTTTATCCGCCCCTCGACATCTCCAGCTGCTGAAGGGTTTTTCTTTGTAGAAAAGAAGCATGGAGGCTTATGCCCATGTATTGACTACAGAGGACTGAATAATGTCACAGGTAACGTGACCCGTTTACCGTTACCCCCTTCCACTGGTTCCTGCAGCCCTAGAACAGCTAAGTGAAGCCAACATCTATACAAAACTTGATCTCAGAAGTGCTTACAACTTGATCAGAATTCGTGAAGGGGATGACCTTCCTCACCACTAGGGGGCACTATCAGGTCATGCCCTATGGACTGGCTAATGCACCTGCAGTCTTTCAGTCCTTCATCAATAAGATTTTTCATGATCTCCTGAACCAGTATGTAGTGGCCTGCATAGATGACATTCTAATATATTCCAAGTCTGAAGCCGACCACATTAGTCATGTCAAGTCAGTGTTCACCTGTCTTTTGGAGAACCAGTTGTATGTCAAGGCTGAAAAGTGCGAGTTCCATGTGAAACAAACAACCTTCTTGGGATATAAAATCAGCCATCAAGGTGTTAAGGTGGATGAATCCAAGGATCAAGCAGTCACTGAATGGCCCCAACCTACTACAATAATGGAATTAGAGAGGTTTCTAGGCTTTGCGAACGATGAAGGCAGCCATTGAAGAGTGGGGACATTGGCTTGAGGGGGCTATTCATCTTTTTCAAGTCATCACAGATCATAAAAACCTGGAGTACATTAAGAGTGCTAAACGTCTGAATCCGCATTAAGCTTGTTGGTCCCTTTTCTTCACTCGCTTCCAGTTTACAGTCACCTACAGACCAGGCAGCAAGAACAGTAAGGCTGACGCCCTGTCCAGACGACATGATACTGAAAGTATCTCACCTGAGTCTATTCTCCCTCCATCAGTTATTATAGCTCCAGTCACTTGGGACCTAATGGAAGAGATCCAACGGGCCCTTCAACAAGAACCACCACCTGCCAACTGTCCCCCAAACAAATATTATGTACCACAAGCTCTTTGTCTACGAGTCATGCAGTGGGTCCACACATCTCTAAACTCAGGTCACCCTGGAATTTCCAATACCCTCCGCCTGTTACAAAACTCCTTCTGGTGGCCATCAATGACTAAGGACATTGCAACCTATGTTAAATCTTGCCATGTCTGTGCACAATCCAAGACCCCTAAGGAGTTGCCCTTGGGCCTCCTCCAACCACTGCCAACTCCACAACATCCCTGGTCACACTTGTCCATAGACTTCGTCACTGAACTGCCCCCTCTCAAATAGTTTCACGGCTATACTGGTAATCATTGATCGTTTCTCTAAGTCCTGTCGTTTGGTTCCCTTAAAGGGTCTCCCTACAGCCATGGAGACAGCACAAGCCCTATTCCATCATGTCTTTCGGGTCTAGGGCATACCAGACAACATTATTGCTGACAGAGGAACCCAATTCACATCACCCACAATCAAATGGACAAGTAGAACCATGGATTCACACATGATCCAGTCATCCACAGCGGGGACTGACGAGGGTTCGCCAGACCACGGGAACAAGGGGGGTTGGTTGCCTCCGCATTACAATATGGTAATATAACCAAATGAGGCCTATATACTTGCTGTTTGTTGACCTTTTTGCAACATTTCCTACAAACTATGTTAAAGATATGAAGAATAGCTTGAAGGCATTAAAAAAAGACACTGTGGAATTGGCCCAGATCAACACATAGACTGTACCAATTTTCATGTCTAAGTACTTCTAAACTAAGAAGCTAGGTGAAGTTCTTGTGTGAATATTAGCTAGCTAGTGGCTAAAAATAGTGTATTTTAAACGCTGCACAAGGATTTGACATTATAGTAATGTCTTTAGGAAATAGTAATATAGTTTTTAACACACAAATGTATTCGATGTATGGAGCATTTGATCGGCTCCCTGCAGGTGTTAAATATCCTGCATTAAAAACTGACATATCTGTCAGGCCTAATGTTTCAAGCATGGCTAACTAACTTCCACTTTCCAAGTTGAATAATAGGAAGATGTGTCCTCTCAAAAGTTGAATTATTTTTAAAATTTTTAATAGTGTTAATGTGCATTGCAGAATAGCTACATATTGCGTAAGTTGTAACATTCTGGTTTTGTTCCTGTTTTGTCTTTGATCATTCACTCTAGTTATAGTTTTAAGCCGCTCAAACTGTGATCCCATCATGGGACAAACTTGGTTTGTTCAGATTGATAGTATTCTTCGTATTAAGTAGATTTCTGAGTGTGTAGTGTATTATGAAGAGCATATGACTAATGTGACTAATTTAAAATGACACTGAGTAGACTCGTGTGACCACAGATTTAATCTCTCATCATATTCATGCTGACAAAAGCCTAAACTGAGACTAAATCCAAAAATGGGTGTCAAAATGAACATTGCCCACTGTCATTGTCTTCCTTGTATTCTCTCCTCTGATCTTTCGGCTTGTTTGGCTCTTTGCGTCAGTTCATGTAGAGCTTCCCAGGCTTAGTTGACTGGGATAAACAAGAACTGAACAGCCATTTCTTCCCATCTCCACCTACAGTTTGATTTACAAGCCTGTTTGAAAATAAAAATGCAAAGGAAGAATTTCATTTGTATTTCAATTTTGGCAGGGTAGATAAACAGCCATGCAAAAGTAATCATGTAAATGGTGCTGAATTAGATTATTGACACTCTTGTGAAACAAAAACATGAAAATGAGATGTCAATTGGCTATTCGAATTCTCATTTCCGTTTCATCATGGGATCATGCGATTATGGTAATAAACTAAAATCCTAAAGTATCTGGTTGACAGGGTTGTATTATAGAGGGGAGGAAAATTAAATGTGAAATGGAAATTTTAATATTGGCGGCTATTGTACGTATATTTTGCATTCAGTTTTGAAGTATATCATCACTTTTTTCACACATGAAAACAAAATGCAATTGCTGATCTGCATTTTCAGTTTAGTTATGTAATTGTAGTTTCACAACGGACAACAAAGAGATGACATCATTTGTTAAAAATGTACAACACATTATGATGAAGTATTACTGGGCTAAGTGGCTACTGTAAGTGGGCAACTGATACACTCTGTAATACAAAAGTCTTCTCGGGTCTGATTCATTGAGGCATTTTTCCTTATTTCCACAAACAGTTTTGTGTTTATCAGCCACAATTGAGATAAAGTTCTCTCATTTTACTCAGCATCCAGGCAGACTAAAGACCCCAAGTACATAATGACACCCACATCCATGATTATTTACTTCCTTTATTCACAGAGAGGACAAGAGAATGGCTTGGATTAACTCATTAATCTCTTGGTACAGGCGGTTTATCCACCAAAATGGGTTTACACAAATCAAGGTAAATGCAGATTGTTTTTCCTAATGTCAGCAAAGCTATTTGGGGACCAGTTGTCTTACCAAACTGCTTTGTCAAAGGTTATACAAGCCTTTAAATTACGTTGTCAGCATTTATATCAGTTGTTGTTGGTGAAATGGCATTATTTCTCCCGCTCTAAACCTTGTCTGGGTGCTGCCTCCATTTGCTAAACTGCCATAAAGTCTCCAAAAGGAGAGTAAAGTGATGAAGACAGGGTGTTGGAGGAGCTGCAGGAGCATTTATCTGAATGAAATGGAAAGTCTCCTGACAGGTAAATGCCAAAGCCACTGTGTAGTAAACCACGCATCACAGTTTGCTGCATAATAAGTCACCCCCCTCGCACTGAATAAATTACTCTCACCTGACATCACTGGTACAGGACATCAGGGTTTTAATTTTTATATGCTAATAATTAAAGCTGAATGTCTTGACTTGACTTTGCTTTAATAGCTCCACTTCTTTCTGCATGGATTGAGATGCTTTTAATAGTGTAGAGGATTGAAGTGGGCAGTTCGGGGAGCACCGTGAGGAAGGATATTGGGAACAAATTGACAAGGCCGTCTATTCTGTCTCACTCTTCATTTAGACCCGAATGATCCAGACCAGCTTGCTGGCAGCCAATTTATCTTGGAGAAGATGAGAATGTGACGGAGGTTCCTGTTGAAACGATTCCAGAGGACATCCTGAAGTGTGATGAGATCCACTGTGGGAAAAGTACACATTTCTTTTTCAAAGCTTCTTACCTTTGCCAGAGTCTGCCTGTCCATCCGTCAAAGAGCAACCCTGCCTCCTAAAAGTGACATTTTAATTCACCTAATTTGCACGTGAAGATGTTTTATTGGAAATGTAATGATGAATAGGATAAATGCTGAATTCTGTTTCTTAATCAACATGAGATGTGATAATGTGATATGATGTGTATATTGAACATATCTTCAATGTTTAGTGTCAACATCTTTCATTGTAATTAAAAACATGAACAACAATCTGCTTCTAGCAACTAAAGCATGATTATGGTTTTATGGTTATCTTTAGGCAACACAAAGCACATAGTTATGGTTAGGGAAACATAACGGCCAGAAATCGGCATATGTCTTATATAAACTCAAAAAATCCTAATAAACAAAGGTGATGTATCTCAAACATTCAGGACCACTGCTACTATATGTACTGTCAAGCAATGAATGACAAACACAGAGGAAAACAGTACAGCACAAAAGTAGACTTACTGTAGAAAAGTTTGCCCCACTAACAGTATTGTTCAGATTGATTTAGCTTACAGTGAATCATTCTTGCAATGCTTACACTGCCATTATTGGCAGTGTGTGTTTAGGTAATTTACAGAAGTCATTAGTCTCTGCACCAAGGCTACAGAGAGAGAGCTAAGCTTGCTTGTGTGGGTAGGAGGAAGGCAACTAGCTGGAAAGAGCTGCTGCTGGACTTGGAGTGGGAGGTTCAGCTCACTGGAAGCCGAATGTAGCACTGCAGATCTGCTGATAAATGATGATAAAAATTCTTCTTTTGTTAGTTTTTTTTGTCAAGCACTAATAGGTATCTGGCAATTGGGAAGTCCTTATGGTCCGTGTAGCTTTTCAGCCACATCTAAAATTTATGTAGAATAGCGCCCCCCTCAAGTGTTCAGCGCATTAATGAAGGTAAATGAACTCAAACACAGTCTGCCTCAATATCCTTCCCAAACGGCACTACATACACACCTCCTCACTAAGCGAAACAAATGCAGCAGGTTTTCGCACTTCCCCCAGCAGGTCAACAAATACAGTGCTCAGGAGAGACAGTTCCATCAACACAGCTTTCGGGTTTATTTGCATATTAAATGGTTAAAGTATCACAGACACAAAATATTCTGAAGAGGTCAGTGCATGCCTTCCATGCCAACAACCATCTACTTAACTGGGGCACCTGATGACACTTGCTGGCTGGAAAAAGTTCAGTAAATTACATTAAATTGCCCATTAGATTTTGAGAGGTGTACAAGTGGAACCTTTGGCTCAAGGGTGGAGGTAGAGGAAAAGTCAGTAGGTCACCATGATCATTGGAAATCATCCTGTGTGGACCGTGCATACCCATAAATTAAATCTATCTGGTACTTGTGAAGACATTTTCCTCTAAACCAGACTACTGGATAAAAATGGACAATTCAACAAATGGACCTGCTGACTGACCAATATCAGCATCCTTGGACCCCACTGCTTGAGAGGAAAAAACAAACAAGTCAGTATTCTCTCTGAGGATTGTTTTTCTACATTCAATACAAATTGTTTTTTCACCTCATTAAGTGGTTACATTTTGCAATGTTTCTTCCAAAGATTTGTCCTGTTTCACATATTACTGTACAGTAAAACAATACAACAGCATTTCTGACACCAGCTTGAAGCTGCACTAACCCATATTTGTTTATTAACAATGGAAAAAAGTGACTACATTACTGTGTACTGCAAAAGGTGTCGCTCAAAGTGACGAACCCACAGAGAATTATCACCTGACTCTGCTCTATGGAGCATTTTAGCATCTTTCAGCTCATGGTTTTGGTTTTATGGACCATATCTTTACTTTACTAGGTTCACTCTCATCAACCTCATCTTCACCCGCATCAGGCAGCTGTTTTCATTGATAAAGCTCTGACAAACTCGCTACCTGCCCAGCACCAAACAGCAGACAGACAAAGTTAGCGGCTAGCTGGTGAACACAGAGGAGCATTTAGCTAAATAGTTATTTTTTTCAGGAATTGGAGACGAAAACAGAACTTAAAGGATGTTGGACTTGCATTCAGAAAATATCACTCCAAATGAATGCAAATGTTGCTGTGTGTCTACTGGAGGTGTTATAGGTAACTGTTTGCCAACGTGTTGGCCATATCAACATTTTAAGGTGCTGTTGTCAGTGTTGTGTTTACAGCCTGTTGTGCTGTCCCCAAGTGGCCAAAAAAAATCACTTGATGCCACTTTAAAGTGAATATGCCTGGTTTAGCCTTGTGGAAATGATGTGGGAGGGGCTGACGGTATAGGAAAGGAGCTTTTCTTTTACAACCCAGATAAAATACATGAAGCTGAATGAGGAAAACAAAGCAAATTGTGAATTCATCATACATTAATTTTTCCACCATGTCTTTGACCTACTTACATGATCACAAGCTAAATCTTATATGCACTGTTAAACTCTAATAACAAAGCACTGTTATATTTCTGTGAACATCCACACAAAGTAAATTTTATTATCATCCTTTTCTGTTTCTAGTGACAAGCCCAAAGCATTTCCATTATCAAAATAATCTTAAATCTCTTGCCCATCGCTTAGTTACTCCTACATGGTTATATCACTGGTTCCTGGTGACTTCCAGCTCATTGTTTGTTGGTCCTGTTGAGCAGTGAGGCTCTTTAAGCAGGAGTTGTTTGTTTTCTGAATGTTAACAATGACCTGCCAGTCATCACTGTTGATCAGAGTACTGAATGAGCTTTCCCTTCCTGTCTGTACCCCCAAGTCTGATTTTCAGCTCCCCAGGCAATTACAGTTCATTTGGCTGCATTCAAGGGAAACTGCACTGCCCTACTTCTCAGACTTGTCAACTCTGTTGAAGGTTGAAGACACACTGTACTTAAAAAGGGTCTATTTTATTCCATTTGATTCTATTCTATTCCATATGTCTGTAACTTAGTCTGGTCCTATTTTCTATGCTGAATCAAAACCTGAAAAAATGTATTTCTTCAGCAAATAATCTCTTTCAAGCAGAAAAGAGACACCCAAAATATCAGCGTTTGTATCTTTGCAGACGGTGTTATGAGTTTGCGCTTCAACACCACGCAGTATTAAAATGCCACATTCAAAGATTAAGGAGTTGATATGCAGAGAAGAGAATTCAGCAGAAGCACAGTGGGCTAGACGCTTGTCACAGAGCCGGTGCTATAAAACACAAAGAGTGAAGCAGTTTCTGTTTAATCACAAAAGGTTTATATGCTGTCTTTGTCCCAGTGGCTGTGGTTTGTTCCAGTATGTCCTTTTCAACACGTTTTTTCAGTCTCTCCCCATTGTAAGGTTCTGTGTTGTTCATCTAAGTGCTGTTGGTCCACTTGATGCATGGGAAATCAATGATGTTGTTCAGAATCTATCTGAGTTTGTCTCAAGGGCATGATCCATATTAGCAAACCTCCTGCCCCTACAACTTTATTGTAATGATCTGTCATTTTTAGAAACTGCAGCCATTTGTAAAAGCTACGCCAGACTGATCAATGTTGTTTACAAATTCAGCAGGTAGGCTGCAAAATTATTCCTGATAAATCATGCAGCCCTCTTGCTCCCCAAGATCCCTAGATAGATATCCACTTGTGATGGCATCCCTGTCAGACGAGGGGGGAAGAGTAGCTGGCTGCCGGAGACAGCTCTCTGTATTCTCAGATGTCTTCTAATTAATCTGGACAGCTTCCAACAATGTGAGAGGCCCACTCTGGTTCATCTCTCACCCCAAGAGAGTGAGTCTTGGCCAAACTGTCACTTTTCAACACAGTTCTGCGTGAAGACAGTCACACTCTCTAACCTCGCCCATGTCAGCTTGGCTCACTGCCAAATTCTCTGAGCTTGAGTTTAGTGGCAAACATCATGCCAACGAAAAGCAACAGGATCTTCAGCAACCAGGGTAAAAATGCTATATATATATATATATATATATATATATGTGTGTGTGTGTGTGTTAGAGGAACTTGTTCTTGAGTCTTTATATTAACTCAAGAATGAAAGTGATTTCATAACCTCTTTCCTTTGTCCTGTACATATCCAATTATAAGGG
The DNA here is from genome assembly GCF_020085105.1 of Siniperca chuatsi. Lineage (NCBI taxonomy): Eukaryota > Metazoa > Chordata > Actinopteri > Centrarchiformes > Sinipercidae > Siniperca > Siniperca chuatsi. The sequence continues at coordinate 9,333,903 of NC_058053.1, read as the reverse complement.
AAAAAAAGGCAAAGATACATTCCATGAGAATCACAGGAAGTCCTTCTCAGTCATGCACGACTGTTATCACCAGCACATAGCAGAATTGTAATTTTGAAGATTGACTTTGTTGAGGTCAAAAGACGGTGATGTCAGTGTATATCTCAGATATGAATTGTCAAAGCCTGAAGGGAAAACTCTATAACTAGAATGTCATAAAGTACCTTGGGTTCATGTTGCTTGGCAACAAAGAGTCTCTGAAAAGATTTCAATGCAGCTCAGACATGGCTAAATGAAAAGCTGCTTGAGGTAAATATCTGCCTTAGTTGCGTCTTCTCTGTGATGTTCTCTAATTATAAGGCAGCCGGGCTGCTGAGTATGGAATATGCAGGCTGCATCAAACCAGAAAAAGTGGCTAATCTTTCCACCTCACCTCAGCCGCTCATGATGAAGCAACTTTATCTCACAGACGCTGGAGTTAAGGTAATTAGCTGTTTGTTTAGGAAGCTTAATTAGTATTGTTTAATTACCTTCATTAGATGTAACACTCCACTTACACTAGAAGATTTTGCGCACTTACTTTGCTGTTTATCTCAGTCAAATGAAACAAAATGGTTTCTAATTGTGTAATGCAATGCAATGCATAGGGACTCGCTTGTTTGAGGTTACAGTGCCAGCATCTCGATCATTACAGACCTAACACTGTATTTCGATACTGACAGTCAATCAAAATTTGGCAAATTGGCTATGACGGGTGATTTTTTAGTGACTGAATTAATACTCTGAGGACATCTTACTCTTCTGGAAACTAAGCAAACGCGCAAGAAACCTTAATCAGCCTACAATAAAAAGGAAAATCAATTATTTGCTTACAAGCAACATAAAAAAAGAATGAAAAAACCCTGCAAAGAATAATTCAAGGTGATGAAATACAGAGAAAACCATCTTCACGCACAGACACACACAGACATTGATCCGCCCCCACACTTATATTCCCACATTCTCAACCATACTGACAAATCACCTATGGTTGCTTGCAGAGTGAGCCCCCCCTTCCCCACCCAGAGCTTTATTACACTCAGGGAGTCGGAGCCTCAGCGATCTACTCTGCTGAGCAGGACGCTGCATGTTTTAACTCCTGCCCTGTAGTCACACCAGCCATTACAAGCCACATGCAATTCTCCATTCACTGCTCATTGATGCAATTAGAAAAGAATTAACATGAAATATGCATGCCGCCCTGAGACATAACACACAAGGCAGAAAGTTTCGTCTCCACTTGAGTGCCAAAGCAGCTTGAATTCAGACATTGTAATGGAAAAAAAGTTGGCACCCAGAGTCTGCCCCCTCTCCCATTATTCTTCATTCTTCTGTGAAGGAAAAAGGAGAACACGTGTGAATAGATTCCCCACTGCCACAACTTTATTTGACTCGACCAAATTGGAAGCTATACAAAGCAAGTAGAGTGCTGACAAACGCTGTCTACAATTCTCTGAACTGGTGCCAGTGTAATTCATTATTATATTACATAATTATCTCTCTTTCTTCTTGCTCTGTGGGTGAAGGCTGCTGTTAATGCTTGGTCAGCAGAAGCATGGCCAGCAGGCACATGTGTCAGATAGCATCTCAAGACTCCTGGTCTCCATCTACCAGTCCCTTATTATATCCTATCTCCAATTTGTACATACGATCTTATCTACAGTATGTTTCCATTAGCCTCTGGCTGAGGCTTTGCCATGATTACTAATTAAATGCACCGACCAGGCCAGGTTTGCTGTCTATTTCTGTGGCTCAAGTCTGTCTGCTGTTTCCCATTAGTGTCTCATGGGATGAAATCCACTGTGGATATTTATAAAGAGGAATCATTAGGAATGTTTGCACGATTATAGTTCTCTTGCTATTCTATATCTCCTGGTGCTTTACTTGTGGCTCTTCTGTTTCTGCAGTCCTTCAACTTAGCAAACAGTATTCCATTAAGTAATAGAGAATATGTCCCACTACACCGCTGTAATTTCACTCTCTGAACCAGCCTGGTATTGAACCAAATGAATTGCTTCTACAACTCTTGAGTGCAGGAGATTTGATGCCTATGCCCCACTGTATACCTCTGTATAAAACCTCATGTGTTTATGTTCACAATACAGAAAAAAAGAGTGCAGTTAATTCCTTTACCCAGCCATGTGAACACAATCAAGCCTGTTTGAGTTTTGTGGTGAAGAAAGCAGCAAAACTGGAGGTTGGCCGACAGTGTTGCATCAAGGTAATGCACTATTGTTAACCAATATGTATTTCTTTGTGATGAATGAAGCTATTCTTTGGAAACCTATTCATCCACTTCTCTTTTAGCTTGGCACAGACAAACAGGTGCAAGTAAATACTCAAATAAATTCAGACTATTTCCAGTTTTCAAAATCTGATGAGTAGACTGGGGCAATAACACTGCTCTGATTAAGCTCTGTGTTCCTGTCCTCTGTTCCTGCCTCATTACACCAGTCAGCTGTATCATTTGTTTTATAGAAGTGGCTGGTAAATAAATGCAAAGCTTGGATGCTCACAGCTACTTGTTTACCCCACTGAAAGTGTTGTAATGGTGTTGTTCTCCAGCCCCCCACTAGATGGCACAGTATCTTCTCATTATGCAGCAGTACCAGAGGAGGGATTGCTCTCTATTCAGTGACAGGAGCTTATATCCACATGAGACACTACAATCCAATTTTAAACCTTTTGTAGCTAACGTAGTTCCTCCAATCTTACTTGTGGATGAAGAATCATTCTGTCACCATGCAGTCTATATCATGACCAGACCCATGTTAAAAAAGATTCATCTTAGTGACCTTTATTGCATTGGACAACTGATGAGTCAGTTTTTTTTTCCCGGTCACAAATTGAGATCTGCTCTGCTTTTGTGCTCCCTTTGTTAAAGATTTAGTGTAGCAGAGAGGGGAACAGCTTGTCACAGCTGTTGCTTACTGAGGCCAGAGAGCACGCTGAAGGAGTAATTCAGGTAAAGTCAGGCATTTCACACAGAAAGCGCTTTCCTGTAGACTCTTCTCTCTGTAGGCGGCTGGGTGCGTTCACACAAACAACATCTAGAACAAACTGCCCCTACATTGCTTTTTTCCTCAGACTTTCAGCTCTAACAAATTATATTTTCCTTGTCATAGTGTCAGCCACTTACAAAAGCATGCAGCTGGTCCTGCTATATGAATTTGCTACAGGAAAAAGAAAAGTTTTAATTTTACTTTAACATGGCTGGCCTGGAAACAAACAGCCTAAGAGTTCACTGTGTCCTGTGGCTATTTCTGTGCCAGATGTGTCTAACACTTTCTCTCAAAGATCATGACCATGGAACAGATGCTTCATGGTCATGATTGCTGTGGCTGAATATCTTTTTGGTGGAGCAAAATGACAAAAAAACAAAACAAAAAGCAGAAACATGTTTATTCAATTACTGATTGGACTGGCTGAATATACTTTCCCTGTTACAAGTGATGACATCCATCACCACCTTCCCTTTTTATTCTGTATTTAGCTTCTCATTTGCCTGTCTCCAAAGGTGCCTGGCAATATCATGCACTGTAATCCTTTGGTTAGTATGCAGCATCTTACAGGCTTGCCGCTGGAATCTAGGGAGACACACTTGAGTCTGCAGGTGTTTTCCTTCTCCAGCTCAGTAAGCCTCTGCTCTATCTCATGTAATTAGGAGATAATGAACCCCCGCCCCCCTCTACTCTGCCAAATCATCTGCCACTGTTGAACTGTCAAATCTACACGAGTGAATCCGTTAGATCTTCCATGCCGCTTCGCTCAGCTCTGACTTCAAACTTGTCAAAATGTCTTCTTCTCGGCATTTGCTTAAAGAAGAAAATTGACAGATTTATTAGCTCTCACCATGCAAAATTAAACCTTACAGAGAAATGTTGGCAAACAAGCGAAATAAAGAAATTATGTTCTTACTTCAGAATTTAATTATTGTATTACTAGGTTATTAGTATTTTTAATGATTTTTACAAAACTTGCGGAAGTGTTTCCCATCAATTCTGCCATGTTGCTCTCTTTCTCCAATTCTGTTTGGTTCCAGGTCTTTGGAGCAGTTTTTTTGAAGTCAACGCTGTGGGTTGAAGTCGATGATTCAGGAAAGAGCTTGACGCCTCGAGGAAGTACTAAGACCTGCAAGAAGTACAACAGCTGTCATAGAATCTGTCTGCCTGGTAAGACAGTGCTGGACCAATTTTGGACACACGTTGTGCTCAACTTACCACTACTCATCTTCCAAAACAGCCATCAGCAAATCTTCCACTGAGATGATGACAAGCAACACAACAATATGGGTATGGCAGCAATAGGAAAATCTGATTCAGTAATGGTGCATATGGCAAGAAGTGGAGTGTTTCTTTTTAAAGGAGCTCCATAAACAGAGCCTCTTTTAAAAGAAAACAAACATGCACCTGCCAAAGAGATTAAGGGACTGTGCTTAAAGGCATCTTATGTTTTTGACTGCATGAAACTCCCCTGTTACTTTGTTCTGCCTGGGGATGATTTAAACACTCTGTGAAGATTTGATTTTTAACATGAGAATGCTTTGAACTGTCCCTGTTGGTCTCTCCAGGAGACTCCTCCACATTGCTGTGTTTTTAAGGAATTTCTTTTTGCCAAGTTGTCAAAGACAGTTGGTTGACATGTGACAAAGGACAGATTTAAGCCTCACTAATGCAGTCACATGGCATTCACCTTAGAACACTCATCCACAAGAATGCCTGTATTCAGTTTGTTAATATAATACTAATGAGTCTGAGTGAACACCAGCAATTCATATCTGTCAGTGCACTCTTATCTCAGAAACAATATGGCTTAGATTCAGAATCATAATTATTAACATGCTATTAAACTTGCAGACTGTACTAAACTAGAAGCTGTTATGATTCCTTGATGTCTAAAACTCTGATCAGGACTGGCAAAAAAAAACACAAAAAATGGGGCAGACCGGGATTGAGAGTGTGCACAAATACATTTGGAGTTTTCAACTACCATGTTACAAACACAGTGTGATAAGGCTCTGGCTTTGCAGATTCCTCTGAAATTGCAGTATAGCCACACTTCACCACAGAGATCGGAGTGCGCGGTGGGCTTTTTGATGGACATGAAGCAGTTTTGGGTTTTCATCAAGCACTCACACAGAGACAGACACATTGACTTTAAAGGGGAGGCTGGGCTGGGGGGAATAAATTGTTGATTTGTCTTAAAAAAGTAGGAGAATTTTCTCAACCCATAAAGGAACACTTCATCCTTCAGTTTATCACAAACATTCAAAATCACCACATTTGGAGATACATAGTTTTCACTGGACAGGAAGGTTATGAAAAACGGTCATCTGAAAAAAGTAACTAATCAACTAGTAAACGGAATCCTGGCTGACCCAGGACAATATAGTTCTCCTAGTTGAAATGTGTCGTCCTGGCTACTGCTACCTGAACCAGCCCTTATTAACTGGTCGAGGGGGTGGCCTAGTTTTTAAAAAAATAAGAATAGTCTTAAACGTTGCAACATTTCCTTTGGGTCTTTTTCTACCTTGAAGCCCCCTGTTTTATTATTTCAGGCAATCCACGGACCCTCTGAATTTTGATTTATAGACCACCCAAATCCACAACTGGTTTTATCACAGAATTATCAGAGCTATTATCAATTATTATCCCTAAATTTGACAATATTCTGATTATTGGTGATAATAATGTGCATGTATGCTGCCCTGAGAATTTTTTAGCTAATGAGTTTTTAAATATGGTACAATCTTTTAATCTGCTTCTTGCTCCTATACTGGTCCTACCCATCTCAAAGGCAACACCTTAGATCTTGTTTTATATACTGAAATTATTTTAAACAACACACTCTGCATTGATTTTGGGGTTACGGATCATAACTGTGTTTTATTCAACACTACCCTGCCCATCTCAAACTGACTTAAAGGTCAGACATGCTGTCATAATGTTCTGCCAAGAATTTGCCAGATTTGCTCTTTAATGGACACCAATGCAACCACAAGGGGGCACAAGCCAGTGTCTTCGTGTGCCAGTCCCAAGTCTGGATAAATGCAGAGGGTTGTGTCAGGAAGGGCATCCGACGTAAAACACATGCCAAATTAAAGGCCGCCACCGGTGCTGTTGACCTACAGGGTACCGGTGGAAATTGGACTACTGTTGGTCAAAGACGAAGAAGGAGAGGAGGAAGGTGTGTTCGTAGGCAGAGAGAGAAGAGGAAAGCTAAGAATGTAGACAGTAGGGACTTTGAATGTTGGGACTATGACAGGGAAGGCTAGAGAGTTGATTGACATGATTCAGAGAAGGAAGGTGGACATAATGTGTGTCCAGGAGACCAGGTGGAAAGGTAGCAAGGCTAGAAGCTTAGGAGCAGGGTTCAAGTTGTTCTACCATGGGTCAGATAGGAAGAGAAACGGAGTAGGAGTTATCCAGAAAGAGGAGCTTGTGAGGAATGTCCTAGAGGTGAAAAGAGTATCAGACAGGTTGATGAGTCTGAAGCTGGAAACTGAAGGGGTGATGTTCAATGTTGTGAGTGGTTATGCCCCACAGGTAGGATGTGAGTTAGAAGAGAAAGAGAAATTTTGGAGTGAGTTAGATGAAGTGATGCAGAGCATCCCCAGAGGTGAGAGAGTGGTGATTGGTGCAGATTTCAATGGGCATGTAGGTGAAGGGAACAGAGGTGATGAGAATGTGATGGGCAGGTTTGGTCTTCAGGACAGGAACGCAGAAGGACAGATGGTGGTAGACTTTGCAAAGAGGATGGAAATGGCTGTAGTGAACACTTTCTTCCAGAAGAACATAGGGTGACATATAAGAGCGGAGGTAGAAGCACTCAGGTGAACTACATCTTGTGTAGACGTAATCTGAAAGAGACCAGTGACTGTGAAGTAGTGGTAGGGGAGAGTGTAGCCAGACAACACAGGATGGTAGTGTGTAAAATGTCTCTGGTGGTGAGGAAGATGAAGAGGACAAAGGCGGAGCAGAGGACGAAGTGGTGGAAGTTGAAAAAGGAAGAATGTCGTGTAGTTTTCAGGGAGGAGCTGAGACAGACTCTGGGTGGTCAGGAAGTGCTCCCAGATGACTGGACCACTACAGCTACTGTGATCAGGGAGAGAGGTACTCGGGTACTCAGTGTGTCATCTGGAAAGAGGAAAGCGGACAAGGAGACTTGGTGGTGGAACGAGGAAGTTCAGGAGTGTATACAGAGAAAGAGGTTAGCTAAGAAGAAGTGGGACACTGAGAGGACTGAAGAGAGTAGACAGGAGTACAGGGAGATGCAGCGTAAGGTGAAGGTAGAGGTGGCAAAGGCCAAACAAAGAGCATATGAGGACTTGTATGCTAGGTTGGACTATAAAGAGGGAGAGGTGGATTTGTGCAGGTTGGCCAGACAAAGAGATAGAGATGGGAAGGATGTGCAGCAGGTTAGGGTGATTAAAGATAAGAATGGAAATGTATTGACATGTGCCAGGAGTGTGATGGGAAGATGGAAGGAGTACTTTGAAGAGTTGATGAATGAGGAAAATGAAAGGGAATGAAGAGTAGAAGAGGTGACTGGTGTGGAGCAGGAAGTAGCAAAGATTAGCAAGAGTGAAGTGAGGAGGACGTTGAAGAGGATGAAGAGTGGAAAGGCAGTTGGTCCTGATGACATACCTGTGGAGGTATGGAAGTGTCTAGGAGAGGTGGCAGTAGAGTTTCTGACTAGTTTATTTAACAAGATCTTGGAGAGTGAGAGGATGCCCAAGGAATGGAGGAGAAGTGCACTGATGCCAATTTTTAAAAACAAGGGAGATGTGCAGAGCTGTGGCAACTACAGAGGAATAAAGCTGATGAGCCATACAATGAAGTTGTGGGAAAGAGTAGTGGAAGCTAGGCTAAGGGCAGAGGTGAGCATTTGTGAGCAGCAATATAGATAAATTACAACAGATGCAGTATTTGCTTTGAGGGTGCTGATGGAGAAGTACAGAGAAGGTCATAGGGAGTTGCATTGTGTCTTCGTAGATTTAGAGAAAGCGTATGACAGGGTGCCGAGAGAGGAGCTGTGGTATTGTATGAGGAAGTCTGGAGTGGCAGCGAAGTATGTTAGAGTGGTGCAGGGCATGTATGAGAGCTGTAAGACCGTGGTGAGGTGTGCTGTAGGTGTGACAGAGGAGTTCAAGGTGGAGGTGGGTGTGCATCAAGGATCGGCTCTGAGCCCCTTCTTGTTTGCTCTGGTGATGGACAGGTTGACAGATGCGGTTACACAGGAATCTCCATGGATTATGATGTTTGCGGATGACATTGTGATTTGTAGTGAGAGCAGGGAGCAGGTGGAGGAAAATCTAGAGAGATGGAGGTCTGCTCTGGAAAACAGAGGAATGAAGCTTAGCCGCAGTAAGACAGAATACATGTGCGTCAATGAGAGGGACCCAGGTGGAACGGTGAGGTTACAGGGAGCAGAGGTGAAGAAGGTGCAGGACTTTAAGTACTTAGGGTCAACGGTTCAGAGCAATGGAGACTGTGGAAAAGAGGTGAAGAGGCGAGTGCAAGCAGGTTGGAATGGGTGGAGAAAAGTGTCAGGTGTGTTGTGTGATAAATGAGTATCAGCAAGAATGAAAGGAAAGGTGTTCAAGACGGTGGTGAGACCAGCGATGTTCTACAGCTCAAAGACAGTGGCACTGAAGAAAAGACAAGAGGCAGAGCTGGAGGTAGCAGAGCTTAAGATGTTGAGGTTCTCTTTGGGAGTGATGAGGATGGACAGGATCAGGAATGAGTACATCAGAGGGACAGTTAGATGTTAGATGTTTTGGAGATAAAGTCAGAGAGGCCAGATTGAGGTGGTTTGGACATGTTCAGAGGAGAGACTGTGAATATATTGGTAGAAGGATGCTGAGGTTGGAGCTGCCAGGCAGGAGGTCTAGAGGAAGAGGAGATTTATGGATGTAGTGAGAGAGGACATGAAGTTAATTGGTGTGAATGAAGAGGATGCAGAGGACAGGGTTAGATAGAGGCACATGATTCGCTGTGGCGACCCCTGAAAGGGAAAAGCCGAAAGGAAAAGAAGAAGAAGCTCTTTAATGGACACCAATGATCTTTTAAATGGTTTTAACAATACCTGTTCAGCCATTCTAGACAGAGTTGCACCTTTTAAAACAAGAAAGCCCAAAAATACTTTTCAGGCCTGGATGAATAAGGAAATTCGTTCATTGAAGAGCATCTGTCGTAAAACAGAACAGAAATGGAAGGCCACACAATTAACTGTTCACCTTAACAGTCTAAAAATCTTAATGAAAAACCCCAATTCAGCAATTAAAAATGCTTGAGCAAACTATTTTGCTTAGATCACGGAGAAAATACAGCATAACACCAGGGTGGTCTTTTATATTATTACCCACACTACAGATGCCCCCCTAATGTGACTGAGCCATCCACAGAGATATGTGAGGAGTTTCTATCTTTCTTTTCCAACAAAGTCATCACAATAAGAAATCATATTACTCCACTGACTGTTGTAACACCCGAACCTCCTAGTCATTTGTCCTGCTCTCTTAATTTATTTCACTCAGTCTCACTTGATCATTTAGCCAAGACCATTACCAATATGAAGCATGTATCATGTTATCTTGATATCCTACCTTCCGCCCGCTTCCTTGAAGAAGTCCTGCAGCTAGTTTGTCCTTTTATTTCAATCAGAATCAATTCCTTTCTTACATCTGGCACTGTCTCCGAATTAATCCTTTTAGATCTCAACGCTGCCTTTGATACCGTAGATCATTCAATTTTATTTGAGCGTCTTAAAAAATGGGTTGGTATCTCTGGCACCGTGTAAGACTTTACTCATATCTCTGAAATAGGACTCTTAGTTGCTATTGGTGATTGCAGATCTTCCACAGAATCTTTGTTTTGTGGAGTACCTCAGATGTCAGTCCTTGGCCCCCTGCTTTTCTCCATTTACATGCAGTGATGTTGCTAGGTACGCGTCTTGCATCTCTGACGCAAATCCGAAAGGATGTAGTAAACTCACTATTGACGCGTCCAGGGGAAGCACTCTATTTTTCCCCTGATAATGCTACATTGTGAATCATATAAATAGACTAAAGAAAACCTCGCTGTCAAAAAACTTTATTAATAATTTATTATTTATTATCAGCCTGCAGCCTCTCACCTGGTCTCTGTGTCAGGGCTGAGCACAGAAACACACACGCACACAAACGCAGTTTGAGCGCAGTCAGATCAGACAGGCTGCAGTGGAGATTCCTTGAGTTGATATAAGTAAGTGCAATAAAACATCCACATAATCACATCTCACCACAACTTGGTTCATTCTTCACCAGTATCACCTCGAGCTGCAGAAATCTTTTGATAATTATCTTAATTTCAATCAGCATGTTAAAATAATCGTCCAGTCTTGCTTTACCCAGTTATACAGAATCTCTAAGATCCGGTCCTTTCTGTCTCCCAGGAACCTGGATTTTAATTATCACTTTTAAGGCCCGGATGGGACTGGCCCCTGAGTATATCAATGATGATGTCAATGTCAGGGCACAATGTTTAAAATGCCCTTTTACTTAATTAAGTCCTTGCTGTGTATGTTTAATAATCTATTTTATTGTTTAAATATTTTATATTACTAGTCGCTGCTCTCACTTTCAAATGATTTAGTTTAAATAAATGGATAATAACAAAGCCAAAGTGGAAATTTGTCTGGTTATCTCACCATTCATGTTCCTTCTCCTATTGTGATGTCTTTCTAGGTTTGTTACTGTGTGTCCAGGAGCCAGTTTTACTGAGTCATTCAGATTATCTGGATGAGTAAAACATGGAACCCCATCAAATCAGGAACATGGAGTGATGGGAAAATTTATTTTCAGGGTCAGCAGAGTTACTGTAACTCAGTGAACATGATTGAATTTTTTATGGTCATGTTCAGGTAGTGATGCATTAATTTTTTAAACATTTAACCAAAACCACAGTCCTTCCCTATCCTTGACCAATTACTTAAACCTAACCTTAATGGGGTCTCCAGTGTCTTGTGCTTCATATGCCTAGCCATCCTCTTGTGCCTATTAACACTGTATATAAGAACATAACACTTCACTCATTGGAACAGAACATTACCAGTGAATGGAAAATGTTCAAAGGAGCTGGATTGCAACAGAGTAAAATATATCATTATAAAATATATATTACCTACAGAATAATGCTAAAAAAGGTCAAACTTTGAATTTTCCTTTAGCTTTTGTGTTAAACCAAACACAGTAAACACAGTTGAGGAAGCAACAACTGGAGTGCCAATTCACCCTTCTTATATGGATAAGGAAATGTTCCCCTGTCCCCCCACGAAGCGCACATCCATACACATTATTGTGGCAACTGAATGGCTTATTTTTTATCTAATCATTTGGGTATTTTAGAAAACAAGTGCATCCACATTAAGGGAATCCACCTTTAAAGGTTGTGTTAAAGGGCAGCAGCCACAGGGGTGGGCAGGGCCCCAGCTGATATTGACAGCATCTCTAAGTGATGTCTCCAGATCCTTCATACATTATTCAAGCGCCGGCTAGGGGGGACGACTCTCCCCAACTAGACTTCCCTCAGAGATTCCATGCTGGCCTGTGTCTGTGTCAACTTTGTTTAGGCTAAAGAGCATACCTGGAGGGAAAATACACACTATATTTATATTCTACATATTTATTGGAAGTTAGCATTCAGAATAAACTAGGCGTCTTTGAACAAAACTGTGTAATTCATAAAGAAGAAGCCTGAAATTAAAAGCAAACTGTCATAAAGTATTGAACAGTATTTTTGGATTCCTCTCAGTAGTCTACAGATGTAATACCATAATAAACAGAACTCTGCATAGGTCACCCCTGTGCTAATTAATATAGATAAACAAATGAATAATCTGCCCTTATCTCAGACACCTGGTAATTATGTATAATAGTTGATTCATTTAACATGCTAATTAAAGGCTTAGCATTTATGGCTGTGCCTCAGAGGCTGATTTTGTTAAAGAAACACAACCTAACTACTGTTTTAGCCACTTGGGTGCCTAGACCTGTTTCTTTGGATCAATGTTAGTCTTTCATCAATTGATGATCTTTTAGCTGCCATACAATTGTTCATTTATCTCAACAAGGGTGATGGATACAATTGACCTTCTCTTCCTAATGAAATAGCATTTGTACTGCCAAGCTGTGCACAAAATGTCTTGCTGCCGTCTTGTCTCTCAGAACTGTGCTTGTTTGCTGCCCTTTTTTCACTTCTGCTATCAAAGGTTGAAAAATGGATACCTTTATAATAAGTGACAGTAACATACAGTCAAGATGTGGTAGATCTGCTTCTGGCAGCAGATTTTCTGCAGAATGCTAAACATGTTTATCTCTCAGTTTTCTCCTTCACACATTAAGAGATACTAAAATACTGTATACAAGATCATGTGTCACTTCCTAGATCTTGTTCCTGATAAGTTATAAATTTGACATTTGAAATCCCTAATAACTATCCCCAATAATTGATTTTGTATATAAATTTCAAGACAATTTCATATTATAATACTTCAGTATACAAAAGTTTTCTGCAGCCTCACAGAGCCGTTAGCATGGCTGTAGAGTATTAATCTTGTTTTTTTAACCTAAATACAGCCTTGTACAGCAGTGCTTTTAGCTAAATGGTAACGTCAGCATGCTAACATTCTCATAATGACAATGCTTGCATGTTGATGTTTAGCAAATATAATGTTTATTATGTTCACCATCTTAAGTTAGCATGGTAGCATGTTAACATTTGCTAATTAGCACTATACAAAGTACAGCTGAGGCTGATGGGAATGTTGTCAGTTTTGTAGGTATTTGGTCATAAACCAGTATTGGACAAACTGAAATGTTGACGTGATGGTGGCGCTAGAGGAAAAGTCAGGAGCTCAAAGTTACTACGATTCATCTTGAGGGGAAACATGAATGTCTGTACCAAATGTCATGGTATTTTATCCAGAGGTTACAGAGACATTTTACTCAAAGTTACAAATATCAACCCCACGACAGCACACAACAAAAAGTCAGGAGACCACCAAAGTCATCAGGAATAATCAGGACAAATGCCACATGTTGATCCTGGGACTGTATCTAAGAATTTCTACTGATGATGAATGCAAGGGGATTCTTTTAAATGTAATAAAATATGATTAATTCTTGCTCTGGTTTTGCCAAGAGGACATAGACTTGAAGCTTTGAGTCAGCTGTCAGGAGTATGAAGCTTCTGCCAGGCCTTAAACTAGAGGTGACCGTCTGATTAATGTCCTAGCTGTAAAGTTTTATGTGCCATTTCAGGTAATGTGTTAATGGACTGTCTACTACCTGTGAGGGTGGTGACACTGGTTCCTGCACAGGGTTTAATAATAACTGGCTGAGATTTTGCACTGTCTGCTGTGCAAAATTGTTATTCACCAAACTTATTATTCTTATTATCATTGTTCTTCATCTTTTGTACAGAAGTTTTGCAAAAACTTGGCTTTCAGCGTTGCCAACACATACGCAAAAAAATACATGAAAATGTGTGGGAATGGTGTGCTATGACTTTTATTCTTGTGATTTGACAAAAAAAAAGCAATCAATTTCCACACACACACAACGATGTGAAATCGTTGCGAACAGTGCTCTTTGGATTTATATTACTTCATCATTCTTTCATGTGTTCTTTTACGTGTTACGTGGAACCTTCACACTTTTAATATCAGCCATTTTGTCCTCTCCTAGCAGGACATATCAAAGTTAGCTCAACCCAGGTGTTACTGATGATATTAACAATGCCTTGATAGCTGTCGTGCTCACCATTGCGTTTTCTCTCACACACAGGCCTATGAATGCTACAGCCGCTGCTATCAATATTACTGGTGATATTAGCACTCATACCACTGCCTGAAGTAGCAGTAAGACTATCACTACCACCAAAGGTTTAGTACTATTTGTTAAAGTACCGGAGCGCATTTGTGCACTCACATTGTTCAGTTGTGGCTCATTTCGTAGGTTATGTAACCACTGTTCCTACGTGGCAAGTTTACATACATTAGTCAATTATAACTGACCACACGATCAAATGTGAGACTGACTTTATAAATAGTTTCATCGTGTTGAGAATATTATGTGGCAGTCAGCCAGACATCTAGCCAAGTAGTATTAGGCGATGCCGATGTAGCAGGTTGTAATTAGCGTGGCATTAAGCAATACAGACAAATGAACAAAAGTAATATGTATTTCGAATCATTTCATTTACTTTTTTGCTGAGCAATTACAGCCACATTCAAAACATCCATTCTGAGGAAAGGTTGTAGTGCCTGCAGGCTGGCTTTGTAATGTTTCTTTGCAAATGCATCACAAAAGTGATCAGAAGAGTGATGCATTTTTCATACTAGATAATGTTATGGGGTTTTCAGGTTTTTCATAGACGCAATTCTTTCTTTAATCAGTGGGCCACAGTTTATGGATGGCTGAGAACAGTTTAATACTGCCATCTAGAGGATTATGTCCATATTGTCTCAATATCTTGTTATCTGTGACCTGACTATTATACGGCCAGACTGCCAGCCAATTATTTAGCCGTTTTTGTAAATAAACGAGTTGCATCACGGCTTTGTTAGACCCTAACACTGATGGACTCTAGCATTAATAGTAATGAATGGAGAGGGAACGGGATGCAGACATAATGGCGGACCTCCGCAAGAAGCACCTCCGTCCACAGCAGCGGAAGTTGGTCTTCTTTGTGTCATTTTTGCATTAACATTGACGGTGTAGTCCCTCATTTGTCCAGGAGTGTTCTATCATAGGAAGGTTTTCAGTCATCTGGACACTGTTTTCAGAATCAAGATGTTTCGGCTCCCATCCGGAAGTCATTCTCAATTGTGAAGAAATGGGACGGGAACTAGAAATTTAAGCTACTCGTCGTTAACTTGCAGTGGAGTCCACTGCAAGTTATCGTCTGTCAGATAGCGGTGAGGAGAGTGTGTGAGTTGGCGTACTGTTGGCGTAATTGGCATACTGTTGGCGTAGTTGAAACTACGAGTGACACCCGAAAGAGAAGTAGCATCTGGCTACAGTTTAAAGACAATGGAAACAACAAAGCAGAGTGCATTCACTGCAAGATGAAAATTACTTTAAGAGCAGGTTCCACTACAAACCTGCATAGACGTATGTGAACTGTCCATCCTACAGTGCAGTTAGAGGCGAGAGGGCAAGCTAGCACACCATCTACAGATCCTGGTGTGTCTCATCCCAAAAAAACAGCAACTGTAGCAGCATCTACTGGCTTCCTCACACATGCAGGTATAACCTCTCCTACTACAAGTCAAAGCAAAATAAGCCAGTTTATAATTAAAATTTTAAAAGAATGGTTTTGTAACAGAATAAATGCACAAAATTAGGCAGTTATAAGGATTCTCATAAAAACACTGCACATGAAAGGGTTTTCAACACACAAACCATTCATTTTTGCAAAGTTATGGTAAAATAAAGGCCTACAAAAAAAATCCTAAATTAAGAGCCGTTGAAAGATCTCTCTGAAAAGAGCCGAACTTCCCATCACTAATACTGCCAGGGTGGATCCAGTTCAACTGGTTTTGCCTTTGCTACCCTCATCTGCAATTTCACGAACATGAGAGCTGACACATGGCATATGTGAATTGGAGATAAGTTGGAGTCTCTGAATGCGTTCAGAGTGGAGACGTGTGGAAGGCGGATTTTAAACGCACACGTTAGTAATGCAACTTTCTCTGTATCTGGAGGTAAAGAGTCTGGCCAAGAGTCGCTGTCCAGGGCTTTTGTTTGTTCAAGCAGCTAGGTGTACTCTGAGTGTGAACATCTTTGGCTGTACAGGAACGGCCACCAATCGCTCTTGTGGTTAACATGATTCCAGATGTTGCTAATTAGACTTGACAAACTGTTGCCGATTGATGCTCACAATTTTAACATTGTCAATTAACTCCACTGTCCCCAGTCTACCTCTGGCTGCATCTATGTTGGCCTCAAGTGTCGTATGTACGATTTTCGGACCCACAAATGCAGAATACAACTATAGTTTTTATAACCCAATTCACACTTTATTTATATGTTAACAGGAATAGTGGGAAGAGGTGTAATTGTTCAGTGCAAAGCCATCTGCTGCAAACTTGGTAACCCGGGGAGAGTAGCAGTGGTCCGGACTCGGAGCAGTGGTCACCTCGCTGACCAGGTCCAGCCGCTGCGTGGGTCTGGACAGGCAGGCTGGTCCGTCCAGCAAGGTGAGATGGTACCGCGAGGATCTGGCTGGCTGTGGTGTAGCGCCGATTGTGGTGTGTGGAGACTGACTGTCAGCGGGAAAAAAATATCACGGAGCAGGCAAGATGTCAAGTGTCTGGCTCTGAGGTGGAGTGGTGGTAGAAAGGCAAAGTGGAACTGTTGAAGACAGGCAAGGTGAAATTGGCTGGAGAGGCAGGCTGACAGGAATCCAGGCAATGACAGGAGCTGGATAAGCTTTCAGGCACAGCAGAAGACAGGATCAAACACAAGGCAAAAAAGGTACTTAGGTGCGTAAGCTTAGCAGCGCCTTGACGTAGTGGTCATACAATGTACAGGGACAATCTGGCGTGTGGAAGAGCCTGGCATATAAACTGTGGAGACTGATGAGTTGATAGGAGACAGGTGTGCCGGTGATCAGCAGCAGGTGGGGATTAATGGAGCCAGACCAGCAGACATACACACACACATAGCCAAAGACAAACTGGGGACACAAGAAACACAGGGAAAGAGGAGCACCCACAAAGACACACAGGGATGGGGAGGATAGGTGGCTGACTACAACATCAAGAGGTTTGGTACCTGGTGATTCTTTCATGTATTCAGGGAATTATATGCTTTTCCTGATCCGCGTATGTGATGATGATGAGATGTAGGCACTCAGACTGAAGAGCCAATTCGTTTAGGACGTTGTACATAATGGCCAAATCTCTGATGAACTGCTTGGAGCACAGTTTTCTTTGCAAGCCATCATACATTTTCCTGTCACTGTGGGTTTTAGATTTGTTTGACATCCCTTGACAGAAGTTTGAGCTCAGTGCTTCGATTTGTTCCACACTGCAGCCACACTGCAGAATGAGCTGGCCACCTACAGCGTATCCAGAACGCATCCTATTTTGATTAGTTCCTGGTGGAGTTGATATGCTGTAGATGGTATATACTTTGTCCATGAAACTTTGGAAGTGATTCACACTTGCCACTTCTGAGACACAGTTACCCACCTGCAGCCAGGTCATGATGCAGAGACTCTCTTTGCCACACCGGACTTCGGACCCAGCATCACACTTGCGCTGATGCTTGCAAATGCAACTAAATGATCTGTGAGGTACTGGTGGTCAAACTCGTGAGCTTTTAGGCAGACCAGGAGGTACCTCACAAGTGTTTCAGCCTTTTGGTCAGGCAGTTCCACCAGGTCCAGAAATATGAAATGGGGATCGCTGCTTTTGCTGTACTCACACTTCAAGTAAACTCTCAATGTGTCCTCAATTCTCCTCTCTGGATTTGTAGAGGATTTGTTGCACACTAATGTATGTGTGCGACTGTTTGTGCTCAATGACTTTCTTTTGCAGTGATCGCAATTGCGCATTGTGGTTGTCACCTGAATGGACAAATCTATACAATTGCCACTCTACTGACAAATGCACCCCTTGTGATTTAAAGGCAGTGTGACCGGTCACCTCTGCAAGTTTTGCACCCTAATTTCCCATCTTTGCTGTTAATCCAAGGGTATCCCTCTTGTTTATTCCTCCACATTTCCTCGTTCCATTTCCAGCCTCTTCTCCATCTCTGCATGTCTCTCTAGCCTCATCTTTAGCTCTGCCAGTCTGACCATCTCCATCAGCCGCCACATGTCCCTCACATCCCGCTGCTCTCCCTGGATGTGTCCTCCTCTTACTCTCTCATTCTTTCCCTGTGGGATGGTTGCCCTCTCTCTCTCTATCTGATGCCTGCTCTCTCCCTCAGTTATTCTCTGGTGTGGTAGAAAAACATGTGAATTAGTAGCCAGGGAAAAACTATTTAATTCACTGTACTACCTTTGAGCAGTACAGAGAACCAGCAACTTTTAAGGTGGAATGTTTTCTTGCATGTTACTCAATGCATGAGTTGATGTCATGAATCAATCAACACACCTTAAATGTCAATATGACAACTTTGACCATTCCATTTGTTTTTATTGGCTCTCTTGTATGACATATGCTTTCAGTGTTGTTCCAGTGCGCTCCGGCAGCACTACACCTATCACTCCCACAAATACTGTCACCCATAGTGCTTCAGGTACTCCTGGATGAATACTACTATCACACCCAGCGTCTGGCAACCATACAGTGCTCCTTCACATCCACTTGGCAAACATCCAGAATCAAAAAACTGATTACTAAGATACGCTCCAACCAGCAGGCGCATTCAATGCTATTCAGGGAACCTTTTTACCCATTTGAGCATTCCTGTGGCTTCTGTTGCTCATATGTTTTACCTTATATGTTCTCATAAAGGTATTATTTATTATGGCACCTAGAGTCTTAATATACTTTTATTTAAAATTGATGTCACTTCCAGTATTATGTTTAATTTTGTGTTTGATTTGCAACATCTAGCTTAAGTAGTTGTGTAAGGTTCAAGACTTTTGAGAGATGCATCAAAACGGAGTTCTTGAGATGTTGTCTGGCTTTGTGAGGCCACTTTACAGCTGCTCAATGAAAACAGAAAAATCCAGTCATCTTATCAACATAAATCTTAACTCGGGCCACCAACCGAGATGATATCCATTCCCACCAAATGAGATAACATATCCCATTTGGTCAAATTAAAATTTGTTGTTGGTATTCTTGTTACTGGTGGGAAATCTTTCCAGCAGTGAAATCAAAAACAGTGTTCTTAACAGCAAAGAGCACTCTGTCCAGACAACAGTGGACTCAATCAGTCTTTTTTCTTTCTTTCCTATTGATGTAAAATCACAGTCCAATATGCTTGATTAACATGAATGTGTGCTATACTAAAGCTAAAAAAAGAAGTGAGTATTGTAAATATTATAATGCTGTCATTACTTTTTTCTAAATTATCCACATGAATCAAAAATGTGTTTTGCAAAAACTTCATAATAATTACATATTTTTAGCCACTGTTCGCATGTCTCCAAGTCTTATACTTGGCTAGAGTAAATCCTCTTTCATTGTAATGGTGGACACTGTTCCTTTGTCAGAGTGATGGGGTGCAGGGCTGACATTAAACCAGTCCCTCTGTCCTGGGTGAGCCACTGGTGTTTCTGTGCATCACATTTTCTCTCTAATCTGTTTCTTCCTTCATCTCTCTGTTGGACCTGCACTTATCTGTGCTGTTGATGGAGGGAAAGGGCCTCAGACTGAGAGAGAATGGATCCCTCGCTGCATTGAATGTTGGGAACAAAAGGCCTGCCATTGTCACAGTCCCCTTGTATCTTGCAGCAGCTCTTAAATAGCACTTCTGGTGGCTCTAGGCTGTTATCTTCCATTCACTCATTTAGCCCCCTTTGCAGCTCTACAGGCCATTATCAGATCCAGATTCAGCTGTTTTCATCTCCCTTTATTGTAAAAACATGAGCAAAGTTAGTGCTGAAACGCTTACCAGGCACAATCACAAATGGTTGCTATGCTGGAAGGTGCCGTAAGGTTGCTGTGGAATAGAGGAAAAGCTCATTGTTTCCACACCATTTGAAACATAGGCGTATATTTGGGGGGTGGGGGTGGGGGGTGCAGGGGACAAATCCCTCTCAATATTTAGAACACGTGTATTTGTCCCTATAAAAACATGAAAGTAGCCACTAGAACTCGACTCACTAGCAACAATGCCCCCGGTTAAGTAGGTGGTGTCAGTATGCAACCCAATCTCAAAAGCAATGGTTGCAATCTGTCATAAAACGGAAAGAAGAAGAAGCAAGTATGCATGGTTGATAACCTTGGAGGAGCCAGAAGGGAAAAGGAGGAGGAAGTCCAATATTAGGACAATTTTTCAAAACCAAATAAGTGGTGAGTTGTGATGGCAGCTAATGAGCTATCAGGTAATGTGTTTCGAGTCTACTTTGAGAAGTGTTGTTTGGATTTTTTTTTTAACTAAGGTAAGGCCTGCCCATAGGTAAAACTTACTAGCTAGCTAAGCTAGCAGCAGCAATTTCACACTGTTAACACAGAGCATTGATCTACTTTCAAAAGCACAAGAATAGAACAGTTTTTCTCAATGTGGGACCTGTAAGAAAAATCCTTTATGCTAAAGATGTGATTTCTTGTGATTTTGACTGTCATTGTGTGTAGATATAAACTTTGGAGCCTAAGGTTTTTGTTTTCCAGAATTGTTAAGAAGCTTAAACAAGGACTTATTATATAATAGATTTGAACAACGTTTTAATCGGTTATGACCAAAATGTGTTGTATTCTTGTTTTCAGTCAGCGGCCTACATGATTTCTAAAAATCATACCAAAACACAGATACACTATATGGGATATGTTTTGAATGTGCAGAAAGTTTTGAACATGAATAGAAATATTGCTGAAACACGTGTGAGCTATTTAAGTCGAGGAGTTTATACATTAATTAAAATTAATTAATTTATCATTGACGTGAATAGGTGCCGCATGCACGTTTAAGGAGGTTACTTCCCCCCCAAAGAAGACACAAAAGAGGATCATGCTTACATGTGTTGACTCAGCAGACATAACAAATGAGAAAAGTTGATCTAAAGGAGAACAAATATTTCAAAGCAATACAAAAGGCCTGAGAGCCTTACTGCATTATATTCCATTATGTTTTCAATTGTCACCTGGCGCCAGAATTTTGTGTTTTTCTTTACATAAATAAAGACACTTCCACCATATCTTGATGCAGAAAAAGCACAAATTGGTGCATACAAAATCACCAGAATGTGGGAAATTAAATGTTTGATGCTCAAAATTTCCTTGGGGGAGGACCCCCAGAACCCCAGCTTAACATATGATTTTAAAACCAGGAAATGTAGATGGGCCAGACATTTTCAGCAGCCTATTTAAAACCTTTTTTTTAGGTTTTGATGATGACAAATTGAAAACAAATGCAAATGAATGTAATAAAAAATAGCAGGCATTTGGAGATGGCGGTAAAATACACAAATACTTAGGGTTAAACTGATGGCTTTCATTGTCAAATTTACGTTTCAGGGTTGACAGAGACATATTTTCAGTAGAGCACTTCCTTATTTGTGACTGTCGATAGTCGCATGTGTTTTAAAGCTACTAAGCATGGTCGGAACTCACATGAGAAAACGTTGATTTGTGAAAGATATGATTGCCAGTGTTGCTACATCCGTAAACGTCCTGCCCGATCGGTACTGCGCATGTGGAACTCTCAACAGAAGGAAGCGAGATGGCTAACTCATTAGCTACTTCCATACACTATATATATAGTTTACTTATTTTGTCATATATCAGATTTATATATGCCTGGCCACTCGGAGACTGCTTCTGGGCCGGATGTGGTCTGCAGGCTGCCAATTGAACAAGCCTGCTGTAGAGTCCGTCTGTAATTTCTTTCTACACAATTAAGCACAGGGAATATCTTAAACATGAACCCTTTTGTGAGTTTGTGGTCTGTGCAGGCAGGATCATTGACCCTGAAGGATATTCCAAATATTCAGCACAGACTACACCAGCTTTCCACGTTTTAATGAAGCGAAGGTGAAATGTCTTGCTTCACTCCTGTCACTGCATGTCTTTCCGCATTTTGCACAGTCCTGTCACAAAAAAAAACATTTTAAATTGTTCTGATTTCCTCCTATTAGGGAGAAACAGTTTCAAACCAAACAGTGCCTTTCATGATGAAATAGAATGAAATGACAATAGTTTAATGGCCTCTCTGAATTTACATTAGCCATATGCCAGCTTGCACTTCCTTAGTTTGATGAGTCATTAATGCAATGTCTCCAAACTTAAATTGCATCATCTGTAAGCTTCACTAGGCTGTAATTTGTGGCAATTACACTTTTTCCAGTGACTTGTTTATGAATAATGAATAGGTGGACAAGTAGAGAACTGCCACAGTTGGAGAGGGCTCATGATTGTGCAGCATGGGTGACCTATGTCAAACACCATCTGTCTCCTGTCGCTGAGATGCATGGTACCCAGCTACAGAGAGCTCATCTGACCAGATGCTGGGGAAGGAGATGGCTGTGTCATAGTGTGCACAGTTAGGCTCAGCTTAGCCTTCACCCTGTACAGTCTCATTATATACCATTATTTAAGTTCCAAGACTGATTCATATGCTTACAAAGAGGTTGTGAAATTACAGCAAAAACAAACATTAACTGTACCACTGTGTTCGCTTAAAAGTGTGTTCAGTAATATTTTAACCACAGTATATCAAGAGGGAATTTTCGGTTTTGTTGATCAGTGCCAGTTATTCCTCTTTTCCTCTTCTAGGCTGCTGAGATTTCAAGCTTCCTAAACATGTTGTACTCTCCCAACCCCCTTGAACTACCCAGTGTGCCCTATACACTTTGTTTTTTTCTGAAACTTGAGTGAACATGAATGCAGCAGTTAAAAGGTGAAGGATGCTTCAGACTCTCTCAGAATCTATACTGCAGTGAACATATGCTACATAAAGCTAATGTTTGTTATGTCAAACATCCAGTTATACATTTATAGTACCTTGTCTTGCAAGTTGTTAGTCAGTTTAGACAGAAATAAAATGCAAAGATAAAACTTTGAGTGCGACACATACTAACTTTAGCTTTTGGAGGTGTGGAGATATATGTTGGGTAAATATACTAAACAGTGTTATGATATGCAGGCGGATTTTCTCTCAAGAACTGTATCATTTGGCAAAAATGTGTAAAGCTCGAAATCTGTATGAAACACTGAGGGAACATGTGTTTGCTAAAAATTTCCACCTTTAATAAGTGCCACGTTAGTGGTGCATTATGTTTTTATTGCAGCTCTGTTGAATACTCTGGATTCGGATTGAACCTGGCTCTTCTCAGACTTCGTCATAGACGAGTTTAACAAACCATGTCATTGCGATACACATGTGTAGACATGGAGGAGAAAACACACCAGAATGACTGGGTCACGTGAGGCAAAAGAGTGTTCATTTGGACTTTAATTTACTACTGGAATGGAAAAAATTATACCGTGACACATTTACTGAATGGAACGAAGTAACATGTCAGATGTTGGAAATCAAAACCTGGTCCACATTCCTAAAAACTATCTTCAAGATCTTTTAGGATGCAATCCATCTGCGGTTGATAGAAGTGGCTGTACTTGTAGCCGAGAGACAAGAAAGGACCCTAGGTGGTGCAGTTTTTATTGTTTTTTGTTTTATTTTTAAAGTATTCTTCTCTGAGTTAGTTATCAGTTATCAGATAGCTGAAAGTTAATATTGCTGGATATTTTTGGATAGATGATAAATAGAAGAAGCTGCAGTTTGGTCACAAAGTTAGCAGTAGAATTTCTGGATTCTCATATTTGGGAACCATGAAACAAAAAGTTTCTGCTTTAGGCAGGAGGATACTCCGGACCATAGACAATTAGGTCGAATGAGGAGCTGTCCTCCAGCTGAATATGGTGGCAGTGGATGGGTGATCTGAGGTTCCACCCCCCAAGCGTTGGAATCCCCATTTAAAGGGATAGTTGCCCAGTTTCCACTCCTGAGAATATCAACAGGATGGACCAAGCAGTGCTGGGTAGCATCATAAGATGTTGGAAACAACCCAGAATGCTCAATTTTTTTGTGGTATCTGATCACCACCTCCATCCACATGGACTGATAGACAGAGATAATGAAATTCCTGGCTGAGATTTTTTTACAGCGTGTGTAGCGTCTGTGTATACAGACTAGAAACTACACAGAAGTTATTTCTTATTCTCTTTATTTGACAAACGTTGTACATCCTCCTTAAGGTTTATGCTGTCTCTGTTCACTTCATCAAATGGCATTTTGATATTTTGGACTAGGTTAGTGTCGGTGCAATAAAGGCTATTCTCCTGGCTAAAATCAAATCAAACTAAGCCAGCAGCTACGCTTGCAGCAAAAACTGGCAGTGGTGCAAATAAAGAAATTAACAGCAGTAGCTATGAAACAAGGCAGATTCAGGACAAATTAGTCAACAAGTCCAAAATGAAATGCAGTAGTACTAAAACATTTTTTAAAAAACAAGTCAACAACAGCACTGGGTCACTGAGATATTAGGGGCTAAGCCTTGTGGCAGTGACATTAGTAAATAAGATCACAAATCAGGAAATATTTACTTTTTATTTTATTTAAAAAGCAGAAAACATTTGATGGTTGACAGGAAGCTGCAAACAGGCTGTACTGGATCTTACTGGATTTGTTTGAGTTTCAATGGTTGTAGGGCCAGTGAAGCTCACTGTCACACACATTTCTGTTCTACAGTTGTAGATTAGCTGATGCTACAGTTGCTTATCTGTTTCTGGCTTGTCTCTTACAGACAGTTGCCACTAAGCTGTGTGACTGATGCAACCTACAGTACACATACCATGCAGGACATTGCCGTAGTCATCTCAGTTGATATGTCTTTCAGTTTCTATGGACAGGCCCGTATAGCTACCATTGAGGACATGGAGGTCATGCCCTCTGTATTTTTTAATTAAAGTGACAAATTGCTAATTGTATGGTGTGTTGTGAACAAAGGTTGGCATCATCTCACCTGAGCAGCTCTGCCTGTGCATCTCGTTACATTGTGTGACATACATGTAACGAGTTGCACAGTTTCAAAGCACACATCACTGGCCTTACCAATATGGTGTTGGTAATATGGATGATACAAATCCTCTTAGATAATTTAAAAACAATAAAAATAAGGAGGGGCACTCCACTCCACTTCTGCTCTGACAATTTTACTGGCAAAAATATCCATGGTGGGAAATTAGCTAATACATTATAATAAAGTACACTGCATCGCAGCAGCTTTAAATAAACAATTAGCCTACATTGCTGCAGTCATGCTGTCTGTTATCGCCTGAAAAAAATGTACGTAAATATACAGTATGTATATCAGTTGTACATTTCAGCAAACCACAGACATGTGCAATCTGTACATTTTATAACATCTATTATGCATCATATCAACATTTGTACAATATGTATCATAGAGGCTTAGTTAATATGGCGTCTTGGAAGTGGCGAGATCAGTATGGGTGGAAGTTGCAAAAGCACCAGAGACCACTGTTTGAGACCACAATAACACCGGCTGTTTTTAGCTACAAAGCTGGATGTTTTTAGTGCTGGGACATTTTCTGCTGTTTTTATGGCAAGAAAACTGGGTATTTTTATCCAAATCATGATCTTTCCTAATCCTAACCAGGTGGCTTTTGTACCTAAACCTAACCACAGCATTTGAAATGTAGAGATTAAACATTTGAAATATGGTTTGCAGAAGTGTACAATTGATACATTTTATTCTGCCTGTTGGGTTGGATACGAAAGTGCAGCATTAGAGAGCAAAAGGAATTAGGAAATCTTGTCATTCCAAAATCTTTAGCAGCACAATGACCCAGAAGAGAATGACTTCTCTGTCATACATGCAAACATATTTATTTTGGACATAGGCTATATGCCCCGATGCGATCCTTCATCACCACGAACCTTGCACAAGAGTACACTTTTGGAGTAGGCAATAAGTATCTGTGGTTTGCAGAAACGTACAATTGATACATTTTTTTCAGGCAACTGGGTTGTCGTATCAGAATCGTTGCCGTCAGGAAATGTACAGGAAATGAGGCACAGATAGTTGTGTGTCCAGTGATTATTTCCAAAATGTTTCAGTGATACCTCATTTATCACTTTAATTCATTGGTCAATGATGAGAAATACCTCTTTTTATTTCATTGCAAATAAGAATTACATTCACTGTATTTTATTTCTTATTTTAAAGGGCATATTATGTATTGATATATATTTAATTTAAAGACATATTAGGCCTTTGTATCTTTTAACAATTTTATACATCTTCCTTGAATCTGTGAAACACGTTAGTTTTTTTGCAAAGAAATAGTTTGAATCAGGGGTGCCCCAGTCGCTCACCTGGTAGTGCGTGCGCCCCATGTACAAGGCCCAAAAATAATCTTAAAAAGAAATTGTTTGAATCAAATTGTGATTTTCCAAGTTAAACATTTTCCAGTACCTCTTTCTTCCCTTATTTTG
Source organism: Siniperca chuatsi (assembly GCF_020085105.1). Lineage (NCBI taxonomy): Eukaryota > Metazoa > Chordata > Actinopteri > Centrarchiformes > Sinipercidae > Siniperca > Siniperca chuatsi. The sequence goes on along the minus strand of NC_058053.1, from coordinate 9,307,703 downwards.
AACACGCCATTTTTGGTGGGTGTAGCAACCACTAAATTTAAAATGAGTTATTTCCGTCCCTGCCTGGCTACACCACACCCAGTTAAAAAAAATTATAAACTGGGCAGTAGGCGACAGTACATTAGATTATGGCTTATTGTTTGGATGAGCCTGAGTAATGAGTGTTAGAACACTTGTCAGGTAATTTAGGGCAAAACCTGAAAGATACTGCAGTTGTGCTCAATATATTTGACAGTGGAAGTGGTTTCAATGCAATAAGAAACTGAACTGAAAAACAGTCATTTCAAAATTGGCCATATTTGTGACTTATCTTGTGTTGGATTCTAGTCCAGTTTTCATCCATGTGTTAGCACTAACATTATTGCCTACGTGATATTGTTACTCTCAAAATTCATTAAAATGAATTTATACTATAGTCTTCAAAATGTTCTCGAGCTCATGACTTCAGTATTTCTAAAATCCTGGCCACGGCCCTGGCTACAGAGATGCCTGTGAATGTTTGATGCAAATCTTTCTATAGTTAAAATGTGTCCGTTCTCAGTCACAGTCAAAGTACTAAGACAGACATCCATTACTTATGTTGGTTAAAAAAACAATAACAATGTTCTGATTCTGAATGTTTAATGATTCATGTCATGTATAACCATGTATTAAAAATTTCAGTGAGTCGCTGCTTCTCATCTCATCATTAATTCTATTGGGACTTCTTTGATGATCATTTTACATTACCTCCCTCATTAAATGCCATGTTAAAGCTGCATTGAGCAAGATTTCCCTAGAAAAACACTCCCATCTTAAAATCCTAATTCACTGAGGTGGCAACAGAAAATAGTGTGCCCCACTATGAAACACTTTAAAGTCATCTTAATTACCCAATTTAAATTCCAATATAACTCTCAAACCCCAAATCTGTCACCTAAAAAGCTAGCAGCTCTTCAGTCTTACCTCTCTGGTCTGTTTGGTCTTCTCTGAGCATCCCAGACCAGCTGAGTTGGTCAACATAAGCATGCTGTGTGCAGTTTGACTGGTGGCACTGTACATAATTTCAATTCTATCTGATTTTAGACGAAGTTTAAAGAAGTTCTCTGTTGGTTCCCTTTCCCATCACATTACAAAACACTTCAACACATTTTGGCAAATTTAAAAGAAGCAACAGTTCTTCATGACTTGTCTTTTCTCACTTTGAATTTTTGATATATTTTTAGAGGGGGGCTTTAGTCTTACCCTCTTGGTGGTCCTCTCGTGGTTAATCCTGTCCAAGACTAGTTTATGGTTCAGGATCTCACATCCCACTTGTGGGAAGAATCACTCCAATATCTCATGTCTTGTTTTAACAGCATGTTGGTGTAACATTGCCGCCTCAGCACATTAACTATATTTACTACCACCCTTTTCTGCAGGAAATTGCCTTGGCAGGGTGAAGAAGTACTCGGCGAGGAGGGCAGTTCCTACATTTAAGTCTCTCTACAATTTATAAATGGGCATTTCCAGAATCGCATTACACATTTGTAATTCCAACACTGTCGCCTTGCTGTGGCAGTAGACTATAGCTGCGGATGAGACTCTTACCACTGTGATCTTTAAATGCTAATAGTGACTGATGTCAGGGGCAGAATAGGAGCTGTCACACACACGCTGTAATAAACCATTTGTCATGGAGGGGTGAGAAGGAGACAGAGCTACATTGCATTTGCTAATTTCACGTTACAACATAGGAAGCTGTATGGTAATGGGTTTGCATGGAAGAGAGAATGTATGTATGTGTTAAGATGTGTGTGTGTGGATGTCTGTGCATGTGTCTTCATACAGCAGCTGGCCCATGGAAATGAACAGGCCATAAAAATATCCATCTGTGGTATTTCCTCTGTCCTTCACGGAGTAATTGTGCTGCAAACTGTCATATCTAACTCCATCAACTCCATTTTTTTTCTCCATGTGTTTCTTGCTCACTCCCCGTCATGTTATCACATCTTGTGACCTGATTATTTTCTCCTTCAACTGTCAATCTCTCTCTTCACAAGTATTCACAAAGTCCCAGCTTGCTCAGTGCAGCATCATGACAAAGGTGAGATTGCAGTGTGAATGTAGCCGTGGACCCACCTGACATGGGAGGAGGAGATATCAGAGATGAAAAAATGGGACAAACAGTCGCCTAGAAACTGTCAGGGGAGATGAGGGGGAGCTGGATCTGCTGATATGACCAAAGTTCTTTCGGGACAGTGATTTAACAATATTTTCTCAGACAGAGCATCGAGGAGGGAGCGAGATAAAGCGTCCACGGAATGGAGAGACTTTGTGGGTGTATGGAGGGTTTGGAAGAGGAAATCTGATATTTTTCTTTTCCACAACACACACCATCGTCCTCAAACAATCACACGAGGAAAATCTGTAAATTAGTCTTGACTAGACTGCAAGTATTCTTCATTCTTAGCGTGATTCAACTGTTGATGCAGGCTTGACATTGCAGATACTGCAGGCAGCCACCCACACCGAGTGAAAATAAGATTTTCAATAATTTTGGTACTGAAATGTATCTGAACTGTTCAAGCTTCATCCATTGTAAGACTTGTCTCTTAGCTTCATTTCTGTCTACAGTTTATTTTTGTTTGATTTTTTCTCTCACAGCAGTAAGACACTCTTCCACTGTGCAGCACCAAGACTCTTTGACAACTACTGAGCTTTTAGTAGCCTCAGAAAGGACTTTGCAGCAACACAGTGATGAAAGCTATCCAGCAGCGTGTTCATTGTGTTCATATCTTTCTTTAGCTTTTGGCAAATGTCTTTTTACACTGTTGCCGATATTTGAGGTGTTTTGTTGTTTTATTTGAGTACCTCAAATTTTAAATACAGTTTTTACTAAAATAACAAATGTATTGATTCCAGAGATAAACCACTTATTTGACAAGAATAATGAGAATATTAGACGGAATCCACATGTATTCAAATGTATCATTTGAAACGAGCACAGCAGTTTTGGTGATGGTGTTTTATAATACTTTTTTTCTATGCCAGCTTTGTCTTTGGTCATTTCAATGTTAAGTGGAGTTTCAAATGGTACTTGTGTAGCTTGTAATTTTTAAAGCATAAGGGAATCCCCTCACTCAGTTCATGGTTATCTACTGCTGAGGTGCCCTTGAGGACATTGGTTTCTTGTACAGCTGTAACATGTCAATTTCCTCTCTGAAGCTCAGTTAAGTCTTATCTTACATGTATGTTACTTGCATGGATCATTAAATTAAATTAAGTATTCAATAATGCTTCACAGATACCAAGACTACAGAGTTGGCAGTGTGTTTTTGTTTTTCAACACATGATTCCTTGAGATGGAGCACTTTAATCATCTCACCCATGACCTCTGAGGGACTCATACCTCATACCTTACTGTGCCTCCTATGTTTCCCAAAGGAATACCAATCCTCCACAGAACAAAAGGGATGAATTTCTGATTCAGAGGCACCCATGCAAGTAAGACAGAGTAGTTATTTAATAGAAGTTATTTTCTGGTACATTGGAGTAATTGGAATGGCTACAGTACTTTCCCTGTAAACACATTTGTAATTGTGCTCACTCAGGAAAAGGATGTCTGTGTTTTACAAATTATAGCTCACTGAAGCTGAGCTTAAATACAGCATCCAGCTGTTCTCCAATATCCAACTGCAGAAGTATTTTCATTAAGATGACGCTACAAGGACACTGTAGTGTTCAGTATGATCTCAATCTTAATCTGGAGCTTCAAAAACAGTTGAGCTCAGTGACAGAATTTGCATGCGTTTTGTATGCTAAATATGGAAGTCTGTAAGTGTGCCATTATGGAAGGGTGGAAGTGGAGGTTGAATCCATTAGAGCTCTCTTCTCACATGTAGCTTTCATACCTGTCACTGTACTTACTTGCCTTAGACATGCATGGTACAATCACAGCAAATGGCTTTCGTGAAAAAGAACATTTGATGCATGCACGCATAGGGATTCCCACAATGCATCTTGCATGGATCTGTGAATTGTGACAGCTACTCCTGAATTTGATTAATATTATAATAGTTCCAAGGCAAGAAAAAATGCAGCAATTAGCCTGTCCTTTAAACAGCACACGCTAACTGTGGAAGTGTATATAGTAGAACTATTAAGCTTAATTGCCTTTTGTAATGATTTGTGAGAGCCAGAGCCAATACATATTTTAATGAGTGGGAAATTAAAGGTTGTGAACACACGGATGTCATTGCACCCGCCCAAATCATTCTGTGGCTTCCTGAGAAAGCAAAACTCTCTCCACAGCCTTTATTGCCCATGAAAAGTCCAAACCCACTAATGTCAGGGGCTACGAAGCATCAGACATGGCATGATATTTTTTCAGGATGAAGTATTTGCACAAAATATTTAAATATTTTACAATTATAATTTTAAGTGTACAATGAAAGTAATACTCTTTTTGATGAGGATTGAGAATGTTTTTCTGTAGCTAGTATCAAATAAACTCAAATTAAACATTCCTGTTTAAAAGTAGACGTACAGATGATGCTTAGTGTACTTTAAAGATGATTTAAATTTTTCTGATTCTCTCTCTTCATCACAACAAGCAACCCCTTTCACATTACACAGCCATTTGATCCATTGTTGCTATAAAAAATATTGATTATAGCCTCCATAACCCTATATTAATCAATAAGTTTGATATATGAGAAGGAAGTGGTGCCCTGATGGCCTTGGGGTTGGGGCGCTGACCATGAAGTTTTCACTACACATAGTTCAGTGTGGGGGATAAGAATCTTAAATGACAGAAGAAGCAAAATTTAGTAGATCATTAGTGAGAAACAGAATAATAGATCAAGGAGACTTAATTATTCAAGACAAGGTAGGAGGAGTTTTGTGAGTGGACTCAGAGGAATAGTGGAAAAGATCACTGTTTTTGCTGTACGTGCTTTTAATAGAGCTTATAGACAATTGAGGAAAAGCCCTCTAGATAGTCATGCAATGGAATAGAAGAGACTAAGGGGAAAAGCAAGAGTTATAAAAGATGCAAAGAAAGGAAGCTGACACAAACATTTGAGCCAGAAAGAGTCATTCAAGAATAAAGTTTTATAAGTCGCCAGTTTTTCAGGTCAAAGAGAGTTGTTCTATGAGGACTTATCCAGCTGGTGAAGTTTTGCTTTTTGTCATCAACAAAACTGGTGAGTGGGTTGTCATTCTGCTTGTTGATTGATTGTTTTTGATCGTTTTAGGGTCTGTTTTTCAGTGGAAAGTGGCGAACTGTGGGCATGTGATGTTTAATGCTTGGTGAAGGCTACACTGTTTGTCTCATTATTTACAGTCCATTCAAGTTACTTAGCCTTGATCCAAGACTAAAACATACCAGTATTGTGTATGGTCCTGATCAAGATTCGTGATGTAGCTATAATGGATAGACTGATACTGATGAAAACTCAAGGCACAAGAAAAAAACATGTTGTGGAAACAGTGGACAGTGGAGTCACAAAACAGTGGAGTCATGCATTGATCTGTTCACATCTGGCAGAATGGATTTGATTGCAACTGCAGTGGTTATGGATGATCTCATAAATCGTACCTGGAAAAACGTAAAACAGGTCCTTTATAATGATGCATTGCGCTCAACAGCACAGCCATATGACTCTGCAAGCTGCTTTTAATATATTTGTGAAAACAATGACAGCCTATGACTTCCAGTTAGTAAGGGAAATCTGTATCACACAAGTGTTTATTACTATAACCAACACCACTGCAACATGTAGACCATCCTGAACCTTGACTTATCAGTCACATGACTTTGCTCGTCAACAGCAGATTAAAAGACGGTTGACCCTGTCATGAAGAAGAGGGTGTTTGGCTTCAAAGAAAGGCTTGTCTAAATGTAAATAGGAACAGCATTTCTGGGTGAGCTCACCCTCCTCCCAGTACTCTCAGCTGTAATGGATAACACTGCCAAGCCTGCAATTACTCACTGTCTCTCGCCTGCACTGTTTTCATTACACCTTTTAGAATGAGTCCCATGAAAAAACAAAAAGAAAAATTTAAATGTATGCCATTTATGTTGATGTTTTGATGACCCTCTTGAAGATCTCTTAAGCCAAATCCATGGCTTCCACCCTCTGATTGATTGATATTGCTGGTCGGCAGATGAGTTTAACTTGATAAATTAATTGATACATAAAAAACAGTGATTCAATTTGCATTTAAAAAAGTCAAAATAAATACAATAAAAGCAGACACATTATTTTATTAACTAACCAATTCTTTAAAGTGTGACAGAATATGAAAATTTTAAAGCATTTTTAAAATGATATACTAATTCAGTCAGAAAGTAATTAATTTATCTTTCAAGATTAAATAATGAAGCAGAATTCTCAGTTGTCACACTTAATGGCAACTTTATTACTATTTTCCTTAATGTTGGCTGACTGAGCTTGGGTTGCAGTCGAATACTCTATTTTGCTTAGGAAGGTTCCTAACTGAGTGAAATGACCCAGAAGTATCTAAGATAAGAGCTGTTTGAATGATCTAAATGCTAAGGAAAGGTGCTTCAATGCTTCCTTTCATATCTTCTTTAGCAAAGGATACAGTGGATCATCCTTTACGAACGGAAAGGATATAACGCCGTCGCACAATTCCTTGCGGCAGCAACATTTAAAGTGACGCACCATTCGGCCGTTCAAGTAAAGCAGACTCGAGCACTCGTCTCCTCTATGAAAGGTCTGTATCCTTACTGCGCTGTATTATTATAAACTATGATGAAGTGGTCGTGGGTCACTTCTCTCGCCCCTTCCAGGTGCTGTCTCTCCCTCTTCATCTCCTTGCAGTTCTCATGCATTAGTTCTGTACAGTCAACTGTGCTTGTTGACTGTAGTTGCTGTGGCTGCTTTCACATACAGGTGTTCATGTTTGCTGCCTGCTGTAGTGTAAAATATTCTGAAACTGTTGTGCATTAGTGTTAAAAACTATTAGATTTAAGTTATCATAGCCATTCAAATGAATAAAAAACAAACATGAATTTTGCGCACCATTTAGTATGATGTCATTATATAGACTGACCTTCTCTCCGCACCCCCATTGAGGTCAAGGAAAGGTGTTTAGGAAAAGACATATGAGGGACTTTGACCGCAATCCTGGTATTGGGCTTTTTTACAGCAGACATTTTTACTTGTCATAGTAATAAAAGCACAGGTGTTACTATTAACATTAACGATGGCTCTGTTCTGTACACGTGTCCCAGTAAGCCATGACAGTGAGCCAGCAGGAACAATAGACTTTTCACAAACATATTTTGGCTTATCATAGCTGGAAAAGCACAGGTGTATTTGATAAAATTAAAAACAACATTTGGTATTGTGCCTGCTGGCTCACTGTCACACTTGATGGAACTGAGCCATTGTTAACGAAATTTGTTTCACCTGTGCTTTTCCTGCTATGACAAGTCAAAATGTCTGCCTTGAAAAAAGGTCTACACCAGGACACTGAAACTGAAGCAGCTAAATGGAATTCAGTCATCATTCATTTTATTTACACCTGTTCTTTTCCTACTATGACAAATTGTCTTCTATGAAAAATGGCTATTGGTCTCAGGTATGTTTGTGCAACATCAGTGGTGAATACAGACTTGAGCAATCGAGGGAGGTTCGCAGCTAGCTTCCCTGAAAACACACTGAGCCCCAGCCATTTCAGCTAGCTACCTTGCAGTGGCTAATTTTCATCAGGTCATTTTAATCATCCATATACCACTTGTTTCTTCACAGGAGTCTTAGCTTTGAAAACACCTGAAGCTCTACAAGGGTGAGTACCATTCTTGGCAAAACACACTTTCAATAAGTCTCGTAGATGAACAAGTTTTGTTCTTATGGGATCAAAACATGAACTTTAGATACAAGCTGTGCTAGGTGACCATTCAACATGCTATTTGGTGTGCAGCTACTGTATATTAAAACCTAATTAATTTGATATTAAACTAGCAAACTGTGAAAATAATGTATCTGCCATTACAGCCACCAACCAGTGAACCAGCCAGATGGTTAGCTAGCCGACCGTTAGCTAGAACTACCTTGGCTAAGTTAGGTCACCATTAATGAGCAAGGTGTACATAGGCTAACATTAACATTATTGTCCCCAATGTCTTCTAGCCAGGTGAAACACAGAACACAGACTGAAACATAAGATACTTAAAGCATAACAAAAGGATTGGACATAAACATAATATGACTATGTAAACCATTTAATACCACCCATGCTCACATAAAATACAATGTTCACCAAGTGACAGTAAAACACTGGTGTACGTTAAGCACTATCTTCCAACCCAATAATCAATGATTAAACACCCTACAAACCCATAGTTCACTCGTACAAGTGTTTACTTATTTCCCCTAATCCTTGGACAGTTCTGCTTGGTTTCAACCTGAGAATAGGTCTAATTAGCCAGAATAAGTGAAAACATCTGCGTGGGTGTGTAGGGACTTTAAAACATACTCACCACCCCCAAGGAATTAATATTAATTAGCTACAGCAAATGTGCCGGGCGACAGTTTTCTTGATAACCAGAGAAGTTGCTGGTTACTAACTAAACTTTCAAAAAAACATTTTACAGCTCGTTAAGAGATTATTGATGCAGTCTAATTAAAATGGCAGCTTTTTCCATTAGAAATTTGAACTCTTTCAAAATGGGATTTCAATGAAAAAACAATCAATCAGGCCCTTGCTAAGGCAACCAATGAAAATTCAAAAGGACTTATTTTACCATTCTCCAAACCATTGAGTGATTCAGAATAATGTCAGCTCGAGAACTAAGCTTTACAGATTCTGTAAGAAGAATCACATATGTGCTCAAGCATTTAATTTTCTGTCTTGTGCACGTTTATTACGCTACTGGCCGATTGTCAAGCAGGAAACACAAGGGTCTGGGCCCAAACGCAGACAGAGGCCTAGCAGGTGCAATTCAATGATTTCATGAAACAACGCTAACATGAATTATCAGGCAGGCAGACAGTGGTCAACCAGGGGAGCAGTCCAAACCGGCAAATGTAATCCGGCAGGCAGAACATCCAAAGTCAAATAAATACAACCATTCATTGATTAATCCGTTGATTAATTAAGCAGCATTAACAGTATCTGAAACAGTTCATTATTAAATCTCAGTTTTTACTTGACGTGTAATGACTTCATCTATTAGTATCATTTTCAACAGTGTACTTTTGGCAGCTTTTATGGGTTTTTTAAATCACGTTTTCCATCTTTTAATTCACATTTTTGTGAATGTTCCCATACCGACCATTTTCAAAGACTAAAGTCTATGCTCTTACCTGAAATTTGGCTGTCACTGTTAACAGTTTCATAAAGTAATGCACGCTACAGTTTCTACTCCATTTTTAAACCATCCATTGCTTTCAATAAACAGGATTTTTGAATGAGATCTGCACACTGAATTACATGCCCAATGCTCTTAGAGAGATTGGTTATGTGTAAATGTTGAAAATAACAGGGCTTTTTTTTGCACAAAGTATTTTCTCTCACCCATTTACCCCTTATACTTTTAAGCAAATATTGTGTTGTGTTTACATGCTGCCTTGTTTGAGTTTAATTAAAGTAAATGTCAGGGGGTGGGTGAAATGTTCTATTTTAAAAGTAGATGATAAGCTATCTCCTTCACCATAGCTGGGGTGTAATTAAAGAGATATTGCATAAAGACCCTGATAGCAATGAGTTCCAATAGTACTTAATATGATAAGTGAATTTAACCACAACCATTTTAAGATATGGCTTCAGGAGCTTGCCTCTGGCTGACACTGACGTGAGGTTAAATGCTTCAAAGGCAGACAGGCAACCTGATGGTAAGCCTGATTGGTACTTAGAAAGAACAGCTTTAAATAAAACACATTATCAGATAGCAAACCACAGGCAGCCAGCCATAGTCCTCCGTGCGATTCCATGAATGGAAAAGAGCATCCAGAGGCTGAGATGCAGAGAGTCAGCTATCAGCCTCAGCAGCGTCGGGTGATTTGAATTTACTGTCAGGATTAATGCCATCCCTAGATTTCGATTTGGTCGGTGGGTTTTCAGTTTGTGACTGATTATTCAGAGTGTTTTCCAATCTGTGTAGCTAGGGAGAATAGTATGGGAGTTCTGTTCATGTGCCCTTTTGTGAGGGGGAAACCTCCAGAAAGGCATGTCTTGCACTTGCACTACAGATTATAGCCTTGTCGCATGTGAATCTCAAAATGAAATTCTTTGTGATAACAAATGAAGAGAGAGGACAACACTGGATGTCAGCTCAAATGTTTTATTCACTGCTTGGAGATGAAAGCTTTGTCTGAATATTTTTTCCACTTCATAAATTAGCAAATGTGCTCTTTTAGGAAATGATAAAATCTTTTGGCCCTCTGTACCTGAGGAAATCTGAAGTAAAGGCTCATTTGCTGTCTGATTAATTAGCGTTGTCCCCTCTATTATCATTCTGTTAGATGCTGTGCAGTACACACATTCCTGTGTGATGGGTCAGCTACTTTGTGGTTCTTGTCAAAAGGAAAGTCTCTTGTTTCTGAAGAGCAAGTAAGGCAAGTTGACGGATACTGAAGAAAGAGAAAAATTCCAATTATACTAGGTTTTATTTCTCTTTGGATAAAAGTATGGGGTGGCAGAGGGCAGAATGACAGGAACTCAAGGGGGTTATCACTAGCTCAGCCAATTACCCCACAATGGGTCAGAGAAAAGTACAGGTCAAACAAAAGGAGTCCATCAAAAATGCAATTATGGAGGACATGAAACAGCCAAAAGATAAACTTGTGTCCCAACAGTGAGATATTCCAACAGTACAATTGATACAGAAAGAGGACAATGGTGATGCTTCAATCCATCTGGTCATAATGAATTGCAAATTATGAAATAAAGATATAATAGAGACCGTTTTGGAGAATGAAAATACAATAATTACCAATACAACATACACAGTAATGGTGTATGCCATTTATATGACTAAGGACAAATACAATGGGACATTTTGCTGAAAAGGGGATGCTACTGTTTTTACACATCAAGATCAGTTTACCAGTCACAGGGAGTACAATTCAGCTGATGAAAAAACATGGAAGAATGTCTTCTATGGTTCTCCTAAGCTTTGTCAAGTCTGAGAAAATAATTCCTGTTGATGTAATTTTGATGTCATTGGGGTTATCTTGGCTTGGGCCAGGAGACTAAACATGGAGGCCGTGTTACAAACTAGGGGTGTTGAGATCGAAAGAAGTGGGAATTCACCAGGCAGAGAGGGTCTTGTAATTGGCAAACTGCACTCTTTCAAATTTTGATTTGAAAATTATTCATCATTCAGCTGTATCCCAACATTATTTGAAATATGGTCAAAATCTATGTCAAGGCTGATAACTGTAACTTAAGATTTGTCTTGGTTCCACTACAGGAGATTCATAGATGTCAATCTTGCAGATGTCAAGGACAGTTAAGGAGGAAGGCTGATTAGTTTATTTGAGAAGTAGAACTATATGTCATCCACATAACAATGAAGACTGATACTGTATTTGCGGCTCGCATGTCAGATACATGGAAAATTAGATTGGCCCCAAAATGAGTACATGCACTCTGCAGAGGACCGTCCATTATCAATAGCGACCTAAAAATACCATGCAGGTTGTAGATAAAATGCAATTAAACGTTTAAGGCATTCAAGGAGGATAAAATGCAGCATAGTCTAAAATAACTATTACTGAAGATTTCCTTCCATCAGCAGCTAAAAGCAATTTAACAGATCAACATTTCGATCTAACGGAGATCTTAATCAGGCACTGTCAAATTTTCTTCAACCCCAGACTGAACCTGCCTGCAGCCCAGAGAAGAGATCTAACACACCTCTGTGGGTGGAGCAAGGGTGTGTAGGGGCTTTAAGGATGATTGATAAGCTATGTGGATTTAAAATGTGGTCAAATAGAAGCCCATACTTCACCATCACCAAAAAGCAACAGCAGTAGTTATGTGTTCAAACATTTAAAATGACCTCAACAATGACCTGGACACCAGAGACAGGTTAAGGTCCCATCTCCTACCAAGACAATCTTTCAGTAACATTAACCATGACAATGATTTTCCAATTTTTCAACGATTGACAGTTAAGATCACAATGCTTTGTCTTGTTTTTATGCTATTCCCTGATGTAAATGATAAATGGACTGCATTTGTGTAGCGCTTTTCTACCTTAACGGAGAAAGCACTTTACAATTTGCTAATGCTGAAATTAATGCTAATATTATTCAAAGGTATTATGTAACTTTTAAGCAGATGTAGAAATCGGTTCCATGTTTAAGTGCAAATACAGTTTTGTACAACTTAGACATTGGATTCAAAATCCACCCAATAAATCCCAATAACAGTGCAGTTTAACAAAAAACACACATGTACATACTTAAAACATCTGCCTTGTGACAAATACTAATATTTTCCAATCAAGATCAATAGTTAATGACACAGTAATGTGGTGCAAACACAAGTTCTGACTTACTTCACATTTAATCATGTCACTGGACTGTTAAATGTCTCTCTTCATAGGAGTCTTAAATAAAAACACTGCAGTTTTACCAAAGGCAAGCAGGACCATATCAGGAGAGAAAAATTAACATCCACCAAAAAGCTAAGAGGAACATTACATGTCTAAAAGCAACAACAACACGAAAGACTTAAAACTTAAAAAGCAGGAGTATCATACAACAAACAGTCCAAGTTCGTGTGAGATGATCAAAAGTACACGTCCAAAGCTTTTAGAATGAATAACACATCGAGTCCACAATTAGTGCAATGCAGGGAGCAATAATGTCCATAATCAAAGATGGTGAACACGGAAAACTGCATCCTGTCTGTCTCACCATTACACATTGGTAACAGCACACTGATTGAGTCTGTGATACTGATCCTAGAGAGTGAGTTGCTTTCCAGAGTTCAGGAGGGTAGTTTAGGCTCAAACAGAATGGCAGCCGCAAATGCAGTTCTCTGCAATCCTGCAACACCATCTTGCCCTTGAGGACAGTCCCGATGTCCGCTGGTTTAAATGCTTTGATAACTTGTATTCCCACTGTGGTCTCCTTGATGGATCCCTGGATGAGAGCTTCATGATCTGCGACCTGTAGAATGCACATTCACAAAATCAAACAAGATGAAATCAAACAAAATACACATATGCACTATAAATAAGTCAGGAATGTGCACTTGCAAAACTAGGGGACAGGTTTGAAGGGAGCCTTTAAGTAAAATCTTCTCTAAACATAAGATGAAACACACTCACATGCCAGGTTGAAAGAGTTGTTAGTGTGTGTAATTCCTCCTGTCCATACAGTTTGTGTGAAGTGATCCCCTCATAACACAACTACACTGTAAGACATGGAGGACAAAATCCACAGACCTCGTTCTGAAGTTCAGATGAAGCTAAAATGAGGCTTCAACAGTCCGAGTTGGAAAATCATTTGAATATCTTCCAAAGTTACAGATTTTTAGTACCAACTCTCTTTTTGTTTCATTGGTGAACTGTGGTGAATAGATACATCCTGGTGGTAACATGCAGATTACAGATGACTGTCAGGATGAAGACAGCCACTATTTTGTCTATAATATGTATTTTTACACAGGACGAGGCCTTTGGATTTTGTCTTACATTGTAGTTATGTAACAACTCTTTCAACCTAAATATGTCATTTGAATGTTGTGCTAACATGGACAACTTTCTTTTAAGACATTTAATCCCTGATGATTCAAATGAAGTTTACCTATTTACCTTGTAAATAAAGATTTGGCTATTCACATCAAAACCTTAAGTCATATAAAAGATGAATGGTTTGAAAATAATAGTTTCTCTTGTGCATACTTAAAGACTATTGCCAGAACTGACCCATTTTGACTGGTCGACTGGTTTCTTATATGTGGCTTCCATAACTGGGGAATTTTTTAGAGCTTAACAAGATATGAAACATAAAATCTTAAATTACTGAACCTTAATAAATTAGACTCACCACATAGTACAGGTAGTAATGAGTCTCATGTCTCTCGTATTAAATCAGCATCGTCATCCTGGTCAAGACAGAGCAGATCGTCATCCTGGTCAAGACAGATGTTACCATCAATATGTACAGCCACCACAGTGTTGTTTTTTTCCAGAATGCATTCTTTCTTCAGCCATGGGTGCCACAATGCTCTCTAGTGTTTCGCCTCGCTGTCATTTCTTTATGAATATCTTCAGCAGTTTGTCAGGTTGTACATCTGGACTGCAGGGATGGTGGTAATACACACATTCTGCTACTAAGTTAGTGAGCTGAAGTAAAATTGATAGGTATTGATTGGTACAGCAACCAAATAATTTCACAACTGATAGTCTCTTGAATAGTTGCATACTTTTTTCCCCCTAATATTCATTTGTTATCCTTGTTTTAAATATCATTAACACCTTTGAATTATTTGTTTTGCTGCTGTAGTATCCTATTTTAACTATCTATTTAAGTCTGTCCTATCTCAGTTATTTATGCAATCACAAAATAAGTGTTACTTCTTGAAGCTTTGCTGAAGCTTAGGAGAAATCAGGGTATTTCCCACCTGTAAATCTAAGACATCCAAGTGTTAATTCAACCATTTAAACAGGCATGTTAAAACAGTAATACAATTATTAAAACCATACCACTCACCACTACCACAGAGCCTTTGGAAGACAAAGCATACGTTAATCAATGGCCATGGTTGAATAAACACCTGCTTGGTGAAACTCTCAAAGAATCGGGAGATTTCCCACCAAGGGATAGCTAATTGAAATGATTCTTCAACCAAATATTTTATTCCACAATAATTTAATATGAATAATACTCACCACTACCATGAAGACTTTGGAACTCAATGCATAGCAGAAGTCAGTCAATGCCCTTGGCTGGTGGAACACCAGATATCTATTTTAAAAAAAAATGTAATGTTAACAGTGGAAAACACATAATTAGAACTGCTGCTCTCCTCTGCTGTCACCTGAAATTAAACACTCATTTGTCCTTACACATCTCCAATTGATTGTGACTGACTGTTTGTGTCTAACGTTAAAACTTGTCACACAGAAGAAACAAAACCAACCCATATCCCTCTGAAGAGAAAAAATAGTGTAAGTGACTGACCATAAACTGCAGCAGCACATCTTTTACACACATTTCATGAAACATTAAGTTAACAGGTAAGGTTTTAAAAGTTATTTGAGTGCTATTGTTAGCGTGGTTAGTGAATAATAGCTAACATTTACATTTGTAAATTGAACAATCCCCACTCAATTTTACAATGATTTTACAACTGAGTTTCTAAAATTGGTGTGCTTCCTCTCAGTGCTCCACTTTTTGTTATTAGTTTGGTTGTGGCTTTTGTTGTATGTTAAAATCTTTAAGCAAAGTTGCTAAATACTACATTAAGTCTTGAGATCTATTTCAAGCAGAAAAATATTGAAAAAAGTGAGTTCACCACACGATATACTCTACTTGCTGCAACATATATCCAATAACATCTAACAACACATGTTATTTAAGCTGTGAATGCTCAGTATTCCTATTAGTTTGCTCTGCTATGCTGCTGCTTCACTGCTCATTTGCAAAGTCAGGTGTAATACTGCTGCAGAAACTTGCTGCTCATATAGCATTTAAGCCCCAACTTCTGTCCAGCACTCTAATAACAGTAGAGTAGAAATCTACTTTGCATTCTGTGTGCCAGAAAATGTCCAGCGATGTTTAGAACTGGTGATTGGTGAGCTCCACTTTGTCTTGGTGTTTATGAAACCAGTCTTGAATGTGTTTAGTGATGCGTAATGTGTGGCATCATCATCATTAAATGTGTTAACACCTTGAGGGAACAGTCTTTGCACCATACTGTAGTCTCATATTGCTTGGCTGTTATACGACAGTACAGACAATGTAATTACTGTGGCTGCCCAGTAATGGTTGCCCACAACATTTCAGATCCCCCAATGTTTTACAGTTGGCAGCAGACATTGTGGGTTGCAGGCATCCTTTGACTGAAAAAAAAAATTAAACCCAAACATACGAGAGGGATAGATCATCAGACCGTGTTACTTTTTCCATTGCTTTGGAGTGCTTCTTAGACCTGGTTTGTCAATTGTGTGGTAATTTTAAGGTTGGACGTCTGTGGCAAGTACTGACCAATCCATGTCAGTGAACTTTGACTTGCAACCACGTTTTCGTTTTTCCAGTTTGGTATTTATTCTTCCACTGTTGGCGTATGGTGTTATAATATTTGAGTCTGTTCCCTTTTACACATTGAATTATTTTGTGGTTTTTGTGACTGATGCACCTGCAATTTGGAAGCCAATAAATTGGCCTTCTTGCTGATGTTTGACTTTTTATAGTTGACTTATACTGCTAAATGGCAGTCAACATAACTTGTCTTTGCAACTGTGTTTGTGAATGTGTTTTAGTCACTTCTGTTATTTTGCCCATCGCCTGTTAAGACAGCCATAGATTTTTTTTTGGGAAAGAGAAAAGACAAAGAATAGGAAACTAAAACAGTTAGTTTCAAGTCTGACTGTGAGCTATAACACACCTACTTCACTTATACAGTATATACTTGTACAGTGGGTTTGATAGAGCTTTTTCACTGAAAACAGCTGCCTGCTGCAGCTGATGAGAGCGCTGAGAGTAAACCAAAACAGTAAAGTTGTGGGCTGTAAAACCAAAACAATGAGCCGGCAGATGCTAAAACACGACATAGAGCTGAGGGGAACTGCAAAGTTGCGTGATAATTCTCAGTGGGTTTGTCCCATTAAACTCATTAAATAAACTGTTAGTATAAAAAATTTGATTAGTGCAGCTTTAAGGTCACTCACCTCGTAGTGATTAAAAACATTAGTTTTTTCCCCAGATCTTCCAGTAACAATTGCTTTGTGAGTAGGCAATAACAGCTACTGTATAATTACTAATTTAAGTCAATGACACTACTGTAATTGATTTGTGCATTATATCCAGCATTCCATTTTATTTTATTTTTTTACCTCCCACACATTTAAGACTGTTGAAACAAGTCTAAAAATGTATTAGTGGTTATTTGCTAGATAAAATCTAATTGGACCAATTACTAACCACCTTTATTTTGTCAAGATGTTTTAATCTGGCCCAAACTTGATTTAAAAAATCAAAAATAAAACTCAAAATACAATCATAAAAACCAACAATGGAACACATCTCTGCCACTTAAGCATCTGTTGAGGGTATTGAAAGCAATGAGTGCCTTCATTCCAAAATGGTTGGTCAGTGTGATCATGGTCATTATACCAAGAGTGTCCCTAATCGCTAAAACAATTACATACTTTTAAAGGGTAGATCTATACATTATATAGAACATGAAAGCCAACCATTGTTTTTCAGTTTTTGAAAGCTATTGCAAAAGGCTGGAAATATCCTTCAAAAGAATGCACAATTGAAAGCTGAAGCAATTTTGAGTTGCAAGATAAAAACACTTCCTGCAACAATTGTGAAAAATGACAATACACATATAGGAAAAGACCTCACAGAATAAAGAGATATGAAAGTGCTGGGGGAGAGAATAGGAAGAGAGAAGACAAAAGGGGTGGCAGAGATTCTCTTTGCCACCCCTTTTGGCTGCACAGTAAAAGAATATCTGTGCGTGTGTGTGCGCGTGCATCTGCATATGCATGTGCAATGGAATAGAAGGAGGGGGTGTGTTCACTTGGAGACAGCGGGGATGGCTTATTAGGAAATCATTCCTCTTAGCCAATGGTTTTTAAGAGAGAGGCAGATGTCATTTGACTGAGAAGTACCACCTCCCACAGCCAGCACATCCCCTTCAGTGTAACGCAGCGCTGTGTTAGAGCACCTCTGTCACTGCTCGCTCCTCTCTGTCTGTGTCTCTCTCATTGTCCACAGATACTTTCTCGCCTTCTCTCTGATTTCTCTCCCACTCTTTATCTGCGCTCGTGGTCCCTCTCCTCGCCCCTCCTCTCTCTTTGCTTTCTTCCCCTCCTCCTCCTCTCTGACTCTGTCCCATAGGCAGAGATAGGATCTGTTTCAAACAGCAGCAGCCTCACCAAGAGCCCAGGTAAGACCTTTTTTTTGTGATTTATTCACTTTGCACTGAAGGGCTATAACACTGAAAACAGAAAAATTGATTGCTCGCTCTCCAATGTCCACATTTCTCTACATTTCTAGTTTCTCCTTGCTCTGTTTGGCTGTGATGAATTTGAAGTGGAGATCTGACTGTATTAAGAGGGACAGTGGGAGCTAAGTTGTTCCATACATTACTCATTTGTGGTTTTCTAAGTGCTTTTATTGCTGGTAAACTGTGACAATGACAACTTCAGGAATCTGACTTCAATCATAAGAGTGTACCTGAGAGGTGCATGTAGGACTGTTGAGATAAAACTACAGATAGACATCACACAGAAACAGATAGGGAAAGAGGCAGAGGAAATGAGAAAGATACAGTGGCAGAACAAGACTGAAGGCAAATGGGCTTTCGCTGATCAAAGCTGGTGGTAGGAAGTGAGTTAAGAGTTGCGGGAGCATGAGCTCAGGTGTTCGTTCACAGATCAGCAGGTGACGGGTGGACTCTCTATTGATCTGGAGCTGGCATCCTCCCAGAACTAAGCTGAGGCTAAATCCAGATTGTCTCTTTGGCAAATATACGGAGTGTTTGGATGTGACTTCATATACAGCAAAGAAGACCTGCTGGGGAGTCTGTCTGTGTGGTGCAAGAATAAAGGATGCTCTCATCCACAGACCCTCTGTGTGTCTGAACATGTGTGGCTGTATG
Organism: Siniperca chuatsi; assembly: GCF_020085105.1. Lineage (NCBI taxonomy): Eukaryota > Metazoa > Chordata > Actinopteri > Centrarchiformes > Sinipercidae > Siniperca > Siniperca chuatsi. Next base: position 9,288,917 of record NC_058053.1, on the reverse strand, counting down.
TTTGAATGGATTTTCTGCTACTGACTAATTGACACAAATTGTAAATCTGTGTGCATGGAACATTGACTCCTAATGTGCTGGAAAGTGCAAAAGAGAGGATCATTAGATTCAGTCCATTGCTGTGTGATACAGGAAAATGTTAGGTCATAGTGGAGGTTATATAGTAATTGCTGTTATTGATATTTATAGCATTTGTGAAAATAGTTCCCTTTCAAACTGTAAGCTTTGAAATGAATATGGTAATTTATATAAATGACTGAAGTAGCCCTTTCTTCTTGTCTCTCTCATTTAGATTTGTAAATGAGTTTAAGATTTGCCATGAGCAATGTTGAGCATTTGAGGTTTAAATAAACAATAGTGCAATGCAATGTTACATCTGAAATTCAACAGTGAAGCACATTAGTGTCACTTGAATCATGTCTCACGGTGGGCTTGGCTGCTGTTTGCACTGCCTTTTAGAATTACTTGGAGAAGCCTTGCAAGAAGGCTTTTACTATAATGATTGATGTAGACATTATTGGTTAGTTGAAAGGTGGTCTTTGCTGATAAGTAATCTCTGAAGTTCATCTTTAGCTAATATTTTCTGATGCCCTATCGCCTGTGTCTGTGGTATAAGAATATTCATCATGCTGATGAATTTAAATGGAATCTGAAAATAGCTCAGAGCAAAGTTGGTCTCATAAGTAATACAGCGGTGTGCTTATATTTCATTCATGACATAGTTTGCAGCGCTCTCTTGGACTGTGGAGAGAAATGAGAGAAATAGCTTTGTGATGTGAAAAGACATTGGTTGTTGAGGTGAGCGAACATCCAGACACGCTGCAGTGGAAACATTAATAGCAGGACCTGCACTTTAATTGTAAGGACCTGCATTGAAACTTGTTAATTTTAACCATACTGGCCACTGTCCACAACCACCGTGCCACATTGTAGCAGTTTTGTAGCAGTAATTCCATTTGGTGGGCGCTGCAACCCACAGTACTGAGAACAAATCCTTGGACTTTCTCACAACGAACAACTTGAGCAATATTAATGACACATTCTTTAATTTCAGCTACACAGCCACCAGCCCAGAGATATAATACTATTGTAGTGTTGTGCGGTATGTATACTGGGCATCTGGTTTAACGTACCTTGATATAAAACAATGTCTTAATATTATCTGGAGCAAAAAGAAGCTGCCTCAGCTCCTCGCCTGACACAGCCTCTGTCATTAACCCAGCACTCAGCCAGAGACCCAGAAAAATATCCACATTTTGAGGAAATTAGAGTCAGAGAAATGGGGAGAGCTGGTGCCTTTTCAGTCCGCTGAGGGTTCTCTGCTGACAGCTACACTCCGTCTTTTTTTTCTGGTTGGTTGTGAGCTGCCCCAGGTGTGACAGGCAGCCGGAGTAATGGGGGACGTTTGACAGATGCATATTTCCAGCCTTGAATGCTTCATATAAAGAAGATAGACGGCATGGATTTAGGCTGAGCGGGGGACAAACTGCTGGGCTGTGAATCACCCCAATGAGTGTGCCACCTCTCTGCTCGATTGATCTGTCACGTGACTCTCACAGCCCTTCCAAGTTTCTAATTGCATCCCACCCTGATTATTGACTGAAATATGAGGGTAGTATATTGGACTCCTGGAGGCAGGCAGTGTGTTGCACCTACGGAGGTTGGTGGTCAAGTTACAGGCGGCGTAACCCTACAAGTATGAGCAATCGAGGATTTGATTTCAGAAAACAAGCATTTTGAATGCAAAGCATGACTTCTACATAGATGGTGTGTGTGTGTGTGTGTGTGTGTGTGTGTGTTAATTTCATTCCTACAGCATCAAGCGGGATTTGTACTAATGTTGGAGACTTTATGTGATAATTAATCTTTTATAAGCCTATCAGGGCACATAACCGGGAGCCAAGGCCAAGAGATTACATTACAGTTTGTACAGTAGAGCAGAGTGTTTCTTGGCAAACAGACTTCATCTGGCAGCCAATCTGTTCAGAGAAGAGACAAGAGAGGGATGAACTCTCCCGGTATTTGTCCCTTGTGTGCTCCTATATGATTTGAAATCCCTGTACAATTTCACTTTACAGATTAATCTGGTGCTACTGGTTATGAAGCGTCCACAATGGCTCATTTAATAAAATTTGATAATGTTGTCACTCACCATTTTCATTAATTTTCTCAATGCAGTGTATCAAATACAGTACAATATACAATAAAAGTATAATATTTATCCCAATTAATGTTAATAGACTAAAATTAAAATCAATAAACAAATCACTCAACCAATCAATTAATCGATCAAAAAACAAACAAGACTAAGAGTCTACAGCCACTACTGCATAAGCATGCTAACATGCTCACAATGACAATGCTAGCATGCTGATGTTAAACAGGTATATGTTTACCATGTTCACCATCTTAGTTTAACATATTAGCACTAAACACAAAGAACAGCTGACACTGATGGGAATGTCATTAGTTTAGCAGATATTTGAACTTAAAGGGGCTTAGGGTTAAGTGTAAAGCTGATGCTGGCGCGCAAGGAAAAGTCAGAGGATCACTGACGTCATTAATTCATCCTCTGGGGACCATGAATGTCTTTACAAAACTTGGCAAATGTGGAAATCTATCCAGCAGATGTTGAGATATTTCAATCTGAACCAAAGTGGTGGACTGACCGACTGGCAGTCAGACATTGCCATTGCAAGAGCCATGCCGCTAGCATAGCAAAAAACCCCAACATAATTATTTTGACTTTCAGTTGCCATGTGACAATGATCTGTGGTGAGATGAAAAGCACATTTTCTATTTATATACGTATGGGACATACAAAAACACATATTGTAGATTACAGGTTTAATTACAAACGAGACATTGCTGCATAAACAAAAAATGAATAAATTCAGCCAAAACAAAACTCTGAAATGTTGATTATGAATAATACAATTTAGATAAAAAAATGGAATAAAAACCTACACAAAAACGTTTGACCATTCCAGCCCCACATTCCACTCAGAGTGACAGCTGTTCAATGCCTTTTTACCAGTGATGAGGAATAAATAGCACTCTTATTCCGAGACTAACACATACAATATCATTACCACAATCAAAAGCACTTTGAATGATTACAAGTTACCTGAGTGCAATTTCTGCATTGTGTAGGCGTAAGTAATCTTTGAATGCCCTAATGGTATTTCAAATAAATAGGACTAATCAAAATTATTTTTATAAATAAAATATATGGCACATTAGAATATTTATTTGCACTTTTATTATCAGTGACACAATTTCTTTGTCTTAAGAGCAACCACGATTGGTGGCAACTTCAAAAGGGCAAAATTATTCCATGTTCATGAACAAATTGTGTGTGTGTGTCCAGTGTGTGTGTATGTATGAGAGAAGTGGAATGAAGGGGAGAAAGTTTGTATAGTAGAAGTTTTTTTATATAGATCTATGCAAAGTTTTTAATAAAAGAAAAGTCTGAGAATACTGCAGTCATCCTTTCTTCCTGTAGCCATTGTTGCTGTGTAGTGCTCAGCTGTTTTTAGAATCTGCTATGAGATTTGTTTTCAGCAAGAAAACACTTCGACTAATGTTAGGTCAACACTATGTGCTAGCTAACGTCAACCTTTACTGTAGCTGTCTGTCTAATGTCGAGCGCTGTGGATTTTAATAGTATCCCTACAATGTACTGTACTGTACTCTTTCATTGGATTAAAATCCAAATATTTACCTAATGTCTAATAGTGTACGGATGATTGAAATGTAATATTACGGTAAGTGTTGCAATATATTTTTCCCCCCAAATATTAAATAATGGGGGGGAAGGGTTACCTAAAGCTAGCTAGCCATATCCTAAGATTACCATAGATAACGTTACATGAAACACCACCGCACAAAGTAACCTAAATCTATAGCTGATGTATAGCTATATGTTGCAAAATGAATTCATTACTCTATCACGAAAGATTTATCACTTGATATGACTGAGTCTGAGTCTCACTCCACTCGGCCATGAAATATGCGGGTTGTGAAACGAACTGGCAACCGCTGGAATGGAAGAGAGGAGTGGGGTTGCATCATCTAGTGGCTGGATGTTATCAATGTTATCAATAGCACCTTTAATAAGGAAACAGTAAAAGGGACGATAAGTCCAAACTTCTAAATTTAAACATTTTTTTTATTTAGAACACCTTCTTCCCTCACTTTTCTTCTTTCACCAAAATGCAGCCTGAACTGGGTGTTCAAGCATGGAAGTCAGGAACATGAGGAAATAGGACCCAAATGCAGACACAGAGACAGAGCTAGTTTCAAGTTCAATCATTTAATGGCAAAAGAAAGTGTACAGCAGGCTTACGGGTATTATGAGGCAGGCAAAGTTTAAACCAGGAAAACAGTCCAGCATGGGCAAACAAATCCAAAGCAGCAGGCAGAAAATCCAAAGTCCAATGACATCAGGGAGATAGTCCAAACAATGAAGTAAATCCAAAAAAATAAAAAAAAACACTAGAAAGGGCTGGAACACTTGACACATGGGTACAAAGATGAATTGACAAAGAACAAAGGAAGCACACCGACTAATCTTTCTCATAGGAGAAGGGGGAGGTGCGACATGAAGAAGTAAACTTACCTCATTTCTCAATGTTTAGATCAAAAGTTTTCAGCTCTAGTCAAAGGATCAAAGTAAAAACAGACAGCAACATTTTTAATCAACATTTTAAAGTGGAAGTAGACAACTTTTGATCATAACAGAATACAGCAACTTTCACCACTGCTCATTTTAGTAATCGCATGTCGTAAGTTTATTAGAACAATATTTGTTGGAAAGTTAGACGCTGGCGGCTAATAAGCTACCACCATGGAGGCTGTATGCAGTAAACTGCAAGCTGATGTTAACTAACTCGCTAACCTCTACGGGAAATTATAGTAGTAAGCTAACAGGCTAGAAAAGCAGTGGAAACCAGTAGTGCACTACTTCATGCAACGGAATCCTTCTACCCATGTTCAAACCCCATTGGCTCACAAACCTATTTGCCTCAGTTGGACCCTTCTCTTTGGCCTACAACAGTCTAAGTGAGCCTTGTTTTTAGCCTAGCCAATTTCCGGAAATGCATTTTGTTATGTCATAACGCATTTCGTAAAATGGTGAATACTGCTGAAAAGTCTAAGCTTTAAGATCGGTTCAGTCAATAAAATAGGTTTTTCAAAATCGAGCATAAGTCATAAATGTGCACAAAAAATATTAGGCTGATGGGTCCAGTAGTATGTGAGATTAGCTGCAGACAGATACACACACACACACACACACACACACACACACACACACATCAGACCAATCGCATAATCCCCTCCAGGTTTACGCCTGGCGGAGGTAATAAGTTATCTGTAGCCTACACAGTAAGTCATGAACCACGAGCAGGTGTTCTGTGTTGCAAATGAAATGTTACACAACTGTTTTAATGTGAGAGTTTTGCTTGTTGCAAAAAGATGAACAGATGGTCTAGCGCATACATATTTAGCACAAAGGGATCTCTGAATTATAGTAGCCTAGGCTATATCTCTGCCCTGATATGATACAATGAAAGGGCAGAGCAAGTAGGAAGCTATTTGTCAATGACATCCTTCTGCTAATAGGATTAGATGCATCTGAAAAGCAGTAAAAAGAGCCGTTTGCAGTTAATATGCATTTCACTGCAATGGTATTTAATAACAAATACAGAGCTCACACACAGGCTTTGGACACATAAATTGTGAAATCACATTTCTCATTTGGAAAAATTGAATATTGGCTTAATTGTTTAACAGTGTAAGATAGGCCTAATATCAGTCATCAAATCGTGATTGATCGTTACTCTGTAACGAAAGCGTTTCCCCTCGAGGATTAATAAAGTATTTCTGATTCTGATTGCAAACTGTCAGTCCATCAGTCAATTTATTGATCAACCTAAACCAGCTTTCTTAAGAAATCACTTATATAAATACTAGGGCTGGCAAAATGGTGATGTAACATATTACAATATTAATAAGAATAGTTTTCCAGTATCGATATATAATGTACTGTGATGTGACAGAGGTATGCAAAATCACATAAACTAGTCAAATTGATGGTCAAAGCAAAACACTGTGTTCCACTGTTATGTGTTCAATTGGACGAAACTAAAACAAAACCCTGTTATTTATAATAACTTGGATTTTAATTTACTTGGAATCATTTGACACCAGAATTACATGATATGATTATATTGTCATGATATGACTGCACATGACAGACATTAATAGTGAAGTATCGACATGCCCAACACTCATTAGCAATTTCTAAAGAATGTGAATTGTCAAATTGATTGTCGAATTGTCTGCACAAATGTTCCTTGTTTTTGACTTGAATGTAGTAACTAATCCACAAATTCATGGTAGTTAGCAACAAAGGTCTCTCAAAGTTGTTATTCTTCTTTGTCCTTATCTTGTAATGCTCTCGCTCTCACCAGATCATCTTTGGATCAGTAAGAGCTCAGTTTACTGAGTCATACATCTTCCATAGTGAAACTAGATATTGGAGATTGTATAAGATCATAGAAATGGAAATACAGTAATTTCACTTCTGTCAGAAAGGCAGTCATGATATGATGGACCATCCAGGGCTTTCTTGATCTCATTACCTCTGCTGACACAGGGCAGTAAAGCATCAGATCGACATCAGATGATCAAATCACTCAAGGTGGACCCTTGAGTGATGCCCACTATAGTGAAGTATACCTTTTTTTTTCATTCATTCATTGGAATTAATTTTTGTAGTGTCAAGCAGTAAATATTTTACTTGTCAAACCTCTTCAAATGGTGTATGTTGTTCTGTCACTCACTGCTAACATCTCCAATTTGACAGAAAAGTAATGTAGCTGAATCAAGGACCCTATCAAAGCTTGGCTATGGCAAACAATTGTCACCTTTTTTTATTGTGGCTTAAATGTCTGAATATGCTTAAATAAAGAAATCCTCCTCAGAGGAAACTTCTTTTAGTGGGTGTTACCCTTAACATTGTTAGTGGCCATGATTTCATGCTCCCATCCCTCTTCTGAGAGAGGGCAGGATCTGGAAGCTATTTTGGGCAAAATAATCGTTATGCTCAGCTGAGCTATTGCTACTTCACATTGCTACTCAGAACACTAACACCTTTTTTCGAGTCTATTGAATTTGCTGACCCCAAACACCCCAACAGTTTTCAATTACATTAGCCTCCACCCCCCACCTCACGTGGAATACAAATGTAGAAGCTTGAGCAAGCCTCATCTCAAGGGTCTTTGTCAAATAACCTGCTTACTTGTCTGTAGCTCTTTCCAACTGGCCACGCAGGTTATTGTTTGGGTGTTATGCAGTTGTCATCCAGCTGAAGAAAGCTGTCACAAAACCCGGTAAGCCTCCTGTCAGCCCTCTGACCTTTAGCTTGGATCTCCTGCTTCTGTCACCCTTGTTAAGTTTGGATCACTGGCTATATTCACTAAATCTTCCTTTGACGTACTAGAATTAGTGAAGCGATATGCTTCCTTCTTAATGGTCAAATGTGTGTTCTTTTTCCACCCCCCCATACAGACCTTCTGTCTCAATTGGCAATATCTTTTGTCATTCTCCTCCTGTCTTTGAGGTGTCACCAGTAATTACATCTAATGAGAAAGGAAAAGAGTTGTACACCTGAAGAGAACACATGACCTCTGGTGAAAACATGCTGTTCCTGCTATTGCTCTAATGGAAATGTGCAGCTGCAGCCAGTCGGATTTGATGTGATGCCACTTTGATATTCAGGGGTTAGCACTTTGAATTCAAACTAACCCTTTTGTGTCCTATGGATTCAGAAAGAGATGATAATTTACACAAGTGGATGTCACAAGTAATGACTGGCAAGTGGAAGATGTATACCTTACCACTTAGCAATGCGGACTTATAATGGAGAGGTGAGCAAACCGGAGTGATCCCATTGGAGCTACTTAAGAGGAAAGTTCTTTTGATTCACTGAGTCACTTTTTAATGCCACTGTTGCATTTTGTCTGATTTACCATGATAAGTAACTGCCTCCAAGTGGAAATAACAAATAAGATGAGAATATGTAATATGTGAATCTTGAAGGCTCCAGTATTGTGCGCTTGGCATTACCAGGACCAAAGATCATTCCCCTTGGAAGCCATGTCACCATCTATCTCATCCAGTGTCTCACCATTTATAGACATCCCTACTGTGTTGAGTGAAAACAACATCTAACACGAAATGCCAAGATACATAAATATAATGTTTTACGTTTTATACGTATGTGGTTGTTTTATATTACTCAGACATGCTGATGTCTCTCACAGGACATAGGATGGCTTCACAACAGGGCGGGGCCAAAGTAAACCTATATAACACTGTAGGAAACACTGTCCATCTAGGGATTTAATCCAGTGTTCATTAAGAGAGTAAGATAATGTTTTATTGCGCAAGCCATGTAAAAGAATACAATTAAGATATATATATATAATATGAATGAGAGAGAACTTCATCCTTTACCCTCCGCGGGTGGTCTCATCCTTCGAGCTCGAGGCCTGGGAGCTTGAGGGTTCTGCGCAGTATCTTTGCTGTTCCTAGTACTGCACTTTTCTGGACCGAGATGTCTGGTGTTCTTACAGTGATCTGCTTTAAAATATCTATCAGAGTGTGTGTGTGTGTGTGTGTGTGTGTGTGTGTGTGGGGGATATGATATGGCCCAGGGGCCTGGTCTTTAGAAGTTGGTAATCTACTGATGTTAGTGTCCCCCCCATATTCTCCTGCACTCTCTCTTTCTGTAGCCTCTCTATGTCTCGTCCTTTTGCAGGTGGTATACGACAGACGAGCATTACTTTTAAGGACATAAGAAACTCAGTCAGACAAGTACTGTAGGAAAGGGTTTCATGGACCATTGATAAGTATTTTCTAAGATCTTTGAAGTCCAAGCCTATCAAAACACTTTCTGATTTAAAAAGCTTACTATTCTGTAAAGATGAAGCTGTGAGTACATTTAATCAGGCTATGAAACTCTTTAATCATCTGTCCACTGTGATAAGTGGATGCAGAATTTATTTTAAGAGTTAAATTTAGCAGCAAAAAAAATACTGTTAAGAATAAACAGACTGACAAAAGTCTTGGCTACCTGCCTAAATGGCAAGTAGAATTGACAGACACAACCTAGTTACAATTTCAAGCTGTGCTTATCTTGTTTGAGTGTTTTGTATGCAACGAAACATTCTGGGACTCTTAGAAATGGATGAAAGATCAGTGATCATCTTGTCTATTGTGATATGCAGTCAAAGGGCAAGAGGCATATGAAGTTGCAGCAAAAACAATGAAATGATGCCTCCTCTGATGCCAACTCTTGTGAGGAATCCAGCCTACATCACATAAACAGCTTTACTGTCTGTTAGAATAGCCTGATGCTTTTATTTACAGCTGTTTTATTACCGTTTTGGTCTTTATAAGATGTGTGGATGAGCTGCTGAGAGGATCAGTTTTTATCAATCACATTTCACCCTCATGCCCTGACACCTGGAGTGCAAGGATCAGTGTTACAGGTCTTTTTTGTGCGGGCCCTTTGCTCTCTACAGCAGTTGCCTGTTTCAAAAGGATGCCTGTTGATATGCTTTGCTCTCTGCAGGAGAAGATCCCATGGTAGTTCATTATTTCATTACACTCCAACCTGCAGCAGCAGGCTGTGTGACGTGTTTCTCTATCCTCATTTGCAGTGCCACTAGATACAGTTCCTCTGCTCTTTTGCATCTAATTAGGACAGGCTGTGTGCCTCCAAACAATGGGATAATGACTGGCACTGGCTGGTTTCTTGTGCTGGTGCTGAGTGCCTCCTGGCCAATTGCCAGAGCCTTGGAATGGGAATCACTCCTTACACAAATGTGGCACAGTTCTGAGTGCCACAGCCTGCTGGTGTTTATTGGTTATCCACATCACTTCCTGGGCTCTGGTGGGGCTTTGGATTAGTTGGTGCTTTAACTGTTAAATGTTTTACTTGACTTTCTATTCCATGGAGATTGTAGAAGAAACGTGGGTTTGGCATGTATTTTGGTAATTTATATTTTTTTAAGATATTGGCTCATCAGATCCTGTCCATTTGTGTGATGTAAGCTGGAAAAGTGATTTTGCCAAAAAGTCCTTCAAATGAAATGACAAAATATGTTCTTTGTCCATGCCCTCTAGAACGACACAGAAGTGTTTTCAAATCTCCCCTATCGGCAGGACGACATCATTTGTCTGTGCCTTCCAAAACTGTTACAAATCACTGTTGACAATGTTGAAATAAGTTTTATGATGCGACAACTCTGTGGATAAGGTTTGGTTTACTGTAGGCACAAAACGATTTGGTTAGGTTTAAGGGTTTGGGTTAAAAGGACTACTTTACAATAATAAACACGTGGTTAAGGTTAGAGAACAATCATGGTCATGCTTTAAAAAAACTATTTTGACTATTCTGATGTTTTGTTGACCGATCCAAACACCCCAACCTCCTCCCTACTTGGACTGTGGTGCACTATAACATCTCTTGACTTCCTCCTTTGCTCCTGTCACAATTACCATGCCCACTAGACAGCTTTGTCAGTTGAACGTAAGCATATACGTTTTGGGGCATTTGCTGAAACAACTTAGCTTACTGTCTAAAAGAAACTAATGACTAATATATGCAAGGACAATAGACACACTGATATATCCCACCATGAGTGTTCTAGGGATGTAGCACTAAAACAAAGTGTATAAAATTCACAGCCATTCAATTCTTGTAGCATGTTGTTTCCGCAAGCATGATTAACAGTTACAAATGAATATCACGCAGTGAAAAAATTGTCTGCAATTGATCTCATGCCACATAATTAGCTACAGTAATTTTGGCTAATCAAAGGTAATTTTGACTTTTAAGAGCTATGCTGGGCCATTCATCGACTTTCCACATGTGTAAAGGTTTGTGCTGTTAATGATGTGGGTTTAGTGGTGGATAGTGTTTTTATTATAACAAAGTATGCAAGATTGCCCTTATGAAAAGACATGCAAAATTTCCAAATGAGAACAAGTCCTAAGTTATTGTGTCAGCTCTCCACACAATGCCATGGCCAACTTCAATAAATGATATGGGGATGTGAGGATTAGACTTCTTGGTCTTTCACTGAAAATGTGGAGCCTTGCGGATTCCCTTTCAAATAGCTTTTTACTTCCCAGAGCAATTCTTTTCCCAGGCTCATAAATCCTTTACTTTTAAAGAGATATTTAGATTAGTCTGAAAGACATTTAAATATGAATCCTTGTGTATTAGTTGTGTGGTAATTTTTTGCCCTTGCCGATGTTTGCGGCCAATTATAAAAATAACACAGTTTTGCTCAGGTTGGACTGTTAGACTACTTACAGCCACAGTTCTTTTTCTTGAGCTGGGCAACTCAAAGCGTGTGAGCTTCTCAAGTAAACTAACACAGCTAATGCTTCGCCACAGCTGTTGTTGGGGCAGACACCTATTAGAGGCAAATGTGACATGTTTTCACCTTCTGACAGTGTATTTCTCTGCTAATTTCTGGTTATCACTACTCACTTTCCCCTCTTACAAGTTGTAGATATTTATTTGAACAGAAATTGACATATGTTAAAAATGGGATGGGGAATATTAGGATTACTATTAATCTACTATTAATGTATTATGAGCTGTGAGATCAATCAGACCACTATTGAAATTGAATGTTATTTTACATGCTCAAATGGTTATAATGTATCATCAAAGGAATTTTCCAATAGACCATAGGCACATTGTTTTATTAAAATCTGAACACATTAAAAAATGTCTTTGACTTTCATTGAATCCATGAGTTTAGCTGCAGTATCCAGTTACTAAAACAGTTTCCAGTCCATAGGCCAGGTCTTGTAATTGATTAATCAGATATGCATGATCTGATTGTATATAAGTGACAGATATGGATCTTAATTATTATTAACTGGTATATAGAACAAACCAGTACAGATATGCAGCATGAGATGGATTTATCTATCATATTTGTTCTATTATAAATCTATTTAATTGACAGTCGCATAAAATGTATCGAGAGTTGCTATACAGTGCTCCAAACAAGGTGACTGTCAATGGCTGCACCTTGCAAATATGTAAATAAGTACTTTTTTTTTCTTAGACATTTTTATCATCCTCAGACACCAGACCACCAAGTTAAGGACATTGACTACCAAACTACCATTCAGACTACCAAAAATATAAACAAGCGTTCTGCATTCATATCAATCAGTGCAATGAGATAACTTCTGTTAACTTCTGTTAAGTATCTGCTGTAAATGCAGTGAAATTTGAAAAGATAACAAAATGCCAATTTCAAACCGTTTTTAACACAACCCAGGATTTCTTATACATCATCAAAGATGAAGTGGATATGACCTCATGTCCTTGACTAGCAAATTAACAACTCTGTCTTGTTTTGCAACATACTACATCGATTCGTACAAACAGCATTGAGAGTTCAGTACAGTATTATGAGATTCCTGTTGTGTGATGCAAACAATAGTGGGTGAACCTATTAGGAAACCACAGGTTGTGTCTAGGGAACATAATTTTCATCTACTACTTAAACCATGGCAGTTACGAGGTATGTGTGTGAAAGCTCACACACAGGGATTCCCTTTTTGGGGCATTTTTTCTCTTGCAGAAAAATTAGGGGGTTTTTTTTAGAGGCGGAACCATTTCTGTACAGCCACAACACACCTGGGATGCATTTTAGGTGTGCACACCCACCCAATTAGGTGCGCACCCACGAGTGTCTCTGGAGGCTTGACTTTACAACTGGCAAGTCTAGTAAACCAACAAATGATTACAGGTAAGATAATAATATCAGAAGGAAGATTGCTTTTTGATGCTTTTAATTATTCAATACATGATTCTATCTATTTTCGAAGTTTAGAACCCCTAGCATGCCAGGAGGGAAAAATAGCAAAAAGCTAGCATTAGCTAACTTTTTTATGCGTCATGTAAAAACCTAAGGTAAAGTTATCTATGCCTAGCTACCTAGTAGAGCCTTATTTTTAGCTAATCCAAAAAAATGTTATAGCAAACACACTCTAACCTCTGCTAAAGGATACATTAATTTGCTGCAAGATTTAACCTATAGCTACAGTAACTTGATTAGATTAGCTACATTGAAATAAATCATAATACTCTTCAATCATAATATAAATCATACCTACTCTACCACTGCACAGAAATTAGGCGTTTACTTTTGAAGGTGGTTCAGCTTCAATGGTACGGGCTCTACCAGGTGAGGCTGCCCCTTTTAAGGGCTATTGTGATTCACTTTCAAATGTTTTTGCAGCTTTTTGAGATGTGACATTTATTCTGAACCAAACATTCTTGGTTTTATGTATATGTTGATTATATTTATTGCTTACATTTAATGTAAGTATGTATGACTTTGATTAAAAAAACTCTTTTTAATTATGTATCTGTCTGTGTCTATATCTCTGACGATACAGTGATAGAGAATGAGCTCATAGTGCTGCTGAGCTGAACATCTGCTCTCGGAACAGTAGTAATAGTCTGTAGCTTGGGACACTTGTACTATAGTGTAAGCTTCTTTGTTACTTTACCTGCAGGAATAAGAAATACATGTTGGATACACTGAATATTATTTGATCTATTCCACCACTGCCTGAATTCCAAATAAAGTGGAGTTATGTGTTGTAGGTGCTTAAAATAGCCCCTTATTTTCTAGTTAGATGCATTTTATGTTCATATAATAGTGATTTATGTGCCACTCCAAAATTAACACTGGTCTCATCCTTGGCAGAACAGAGTTCTGACTGCTAAATGCACTGATGGGCTTACTCTCTACTGACTACTATAAGATTAAGGCAAAGTGCCAGAGAAACATTTAAATTTGCTACCAAATGCAATGAATGTTTGGCTATCACCAGACAAATCATCCCATTTTCACGAGTGGTAATGCTACCAGGGCAACAAACACCGCAAATGTTTCATTTAAAAAAGGAATACCCGCCACATAGTGTGTTTCTATGATAATGGAAACCGAAACTTGATGAACCAATTGCCAGTGGTAAGTAAGTAATGACATTTACTTAACTACTATACGTAAGTACAATTTAGAGGTACTTGTTCTTTATTAAAGTACTTCCATTTTCTACTTCTACTCCTACTCCAATACACACATGCTTTCTTTTGACACTTATTTTGCTGATAATATTCATATATTAAATTTACAAATTTTACTTGTAATGAGTATTTTTATACTGTGTTATTGATTTTTTTTTTAAGTAAAGGACCTTAGTACTTCTTCCACCAACCCTTAGCTCTTTCTAGGTCTGACACATATGCTACTTTGTAGTTTATGTTCACCCAAACTCTTGCACACCCAGAATTTGATATACTTTGAGAGATTTAACTTGTATTGTTGTTCTGTACACTTTCTAATTAAAAAATAATTGTGTTAATTCAAACAACAATGCAGTTAATTAAATGTGAGTGTTTTTATGACTCTGTGATCAAAAGGAGGAGCTGATATCTCTAATTGATATGATAAGCGACAATGAGAACATTCAGCTGTGTCACATTGGGGTGTTGCTAGGTTACACGTTCAGTTGCGGTAAAATTCCAGTGTTAAATGGAATGTTTCTCAGACAATCGTGTCACTCAGTCGACCCCAAGTGTCTTACAGTTTTACGTTACATTTTGTCTATTTCCCTCACATTACATTCTGGGGAGGTACAAAAGCCAGGCTCACCATTGATCAAACACATTACATAAGATGTCAGTGTGAAACTCTTGCATTTTATCACACACAGTGAATTATTTTGTTACAGCTCTTTCAAGTTCCTGTAATGAGGTAGATGAAGCATAGCAGAAAATCGTTTGAGTTCTTTGTGCCACTGTCTTCGAGCATGGGCTGATTTTATCACGGTCCTAGGCAAGCCGGGGGAAATTCAGGCGGTCATGTTGAAGTCACAGATGGTATGTGAACCTAGATTAGCGTGTCTATTGATTATGGTTCAGGTTGACTACTAACAAGTGAGGACTACGCCATCAGGGTAATTTATTATTTATCATTATTGATATGATTAACATATAACATATGAATGTGCCTCTTCTGCTGTGCTGTATGTAGTGTTTATCATAAAAAGATTATTGCACATTAGGGTTGTTCTCATTACTGACTGTGAATGTCAATCACTGTCCACATATTGACAGCTAACAAGCGTAGTGTGATAAAGTGATTGAATTATGGGATTGTATTGTTATGATTACACTTTCACACAATCATTAGGGTGTGTTTCTCGTTATTAAGTGATTAACGTGAAAGAACACTGATTTAAATAACTCACATGCAGTGCTATTTTTCCTCTTATGCAACCTATTTGAAAATGAGGACTGATGTTCACACACTGGTCTGATCTGAATCTTTTATCATGGTGTGATCACACCCCACACACAAGTTGGTTTGTATGTTTATATTTGGCTTTTGTACGTTCATATTGTCCAATTATAGCGACCCTTACTGGACAGAGTATTGACATTCTGGCCAGGAGTGTTGGCAGAAAAGGTGCAGGACTGTGACTGTGTAAACAAGTTGATCTGACATTTTAAATTACAAGTATTAGGGTATATCCAAGTTTCTTTGTATTACGCTAAGCATGAATATTATTGTTTTATGAAATGCTAAGCATTTTCACTCCCAATGATCTGCAAGACAGGTCTTTTGAAGGAGGACAGGAGCTCATGTTTCACCATCGAAGTGCATGCTGGTGGCACCTGAGAAGGAAAGGCACTATTGAAACCTAGCAGCTGAACCAAACTGAAAAGGAAAAGATTTTGAATGAACTTGCTGTGAATGCACCTTTGCTGCAGACCTCAAGCTGCATTTTTGTAGCTCTGTAAAGATAAAATACTCACCTGCTGATCTGTACTGTATTTTGACGTGGATTTCAAAGACAAGTTGAAAAGGTGTTATTAATCGAAGACATTGATGTAAAGTCTGTAGGGGCATTATCTGGCACAGTATCAATACAGATATTTAAGACTCTCTATGAACGGCTTTGAATTTGCCAGAAGGATAGATTCCACAAAATAAATCTGAAGTAATGGTCACAAGATGCTATATATTTGAAAAAGATTATGTTTGTGCTTACTATAATGGTAGTGAAACATCTTACAAACTATTGCTGTGTTACAACCAAATTGTCTTGTTGGAATGATGGAACAGTACAATTTTTATGATGCAATAAAAAAAGGATGTCATCAAGATAGCGGAAGAGCAAGAGAAACATTGTCTTTTCAGTTTTAGCCAGGTTCTTCGTCTAGTAATTTTCCACCAACATTGTTTCGCTTCTGCGTCTTTCAAAGTCTTAAACCAGAAGCTTTCCTCCTAAACTGAACCCGAGAGGTGAGCAGCAACCAGCCGATGACTGATTGGACCTGTCAGCCCTCAAAACATTTGATTGGATTTGACCATGGTGAGGTCTCTGTTTTCGCAAGCCCAGGGTTCTCTACAGAGACAGAATCTTCAATAAAGTCCCACTTTCAGCCCCCCCCCCTTCTCCTTCCTCCCTTATCTGGGAAGCACAATCAGATAAGTGCCTCACCCAGCAAAGAAGATAGAGCACTCACACTGCGAGTCCATGTGTCATGCAGCATCTTCCTACCAAAGAGTTGATAGAGCAACAATTAGAGCTCCAGCATGGGAGGTTAAATATTCTTTTAATTGTTATCAATGTGTAATATAGTCCTGAGGGCTTTCTATCAAAGTGCCACATTTAATTATGAGGCAGTCAGAATGGAAGACCACTTGTGGCTATATCTTCTCAGTTAAGTTTCATCCTGCTGGCTAACACATTATTAGTGTGCATTTATTCAATGACACTTTATCTGTATTATCAGCACATTTCTGAATATAACCTACTTTAGAGCTGAGAGAAATATTTCATGTTTTAAACATCTTAACTAAAATATTAAAACTGCACATCAAAGATAATCTGTCTTGACTTTGTTACAGGGCCCTAGTAAGTTTTACTCATATATAATAGGATAGGAAATATAGTGGCTCAATAGGTGTTTAGGAAAGTGTGAGAACTTAAAGCTGAAGTTAATTCAAATTACTTTTCATTTTGTTTCTCTGTAATGTAGACTAGCAGCATGCGTTGGTTCAGATCAGTTCATGGATAACTTCAGAGTGCTGAGGTCTGTTCCTGAATTGCAGTCACAGGTCACACAAACGGCCGAATAGTTTTACGTGTCAGTGGGAACAGTCTCACTGATAACACAGCATTTGCCAAACATGGACAATTGTGACAGCAAAGAGGAACAAGGGTTGAGAGTTGAAGCTCAGCAACAGGGACAGATACATACTTAACAGGATAGTTGAGAAAGTTGAATCAATACCACCTGCTATGTAAATGAAATGTATATGATGTAGTATAACATGGTATATATAAACATAGACATTATTAAATGAACACTCCTTGTTTCTCATGTTTTTTTTGTTTTTGTTTTTTTTAACCCGCTTAAGGACATAATTCATAAAAATGTAAACAGCTAATCCGGGCTTTATGAACCGTATAGCACTGAGTTATTCTCAGAGAAGCTCATGTTTAATGAATGTCAGCTGCTCTGTTTCATTGCATGTTTATACAGCTCCGTCATTTCCATAACATCACACTCAGATCACCCAATGTTTTACTCATCTGATGTTGATCTTGTTTTTGTTTTTTCTTAATTGTGAAAGAACACATTGCTTTGCCTTTGGTGGCAGACCACCTCCCAGCACAAGGGCTGTATTTCTGTCAAGAGCTCTTTACTAATTTCAATGTGCTGCATGATATGAAAACTGCTGATGAAATAATAATAAACTAAGTAGAAGCATCAAGTATGATCTTTTTCATGTTTCAAAAGATTGATTCATCCAAAAAATTATGTATGGGGCCAGGAAATGGCAACTGAAATGAAATAATGATGCTATGAATTGATACAGACAGGACTGTCCATTTCATGACTAGTGCAGTGCCCATTCGAGGCGTGACCGTTCAGAATGGGCCGATTGCTTGGCCCCCGGAAGTGCGGCTTGCAGCTTTCTCAAGAACCACTCATCCGATTGACTTGACTGACTGACACTCGATACTGCACTCCCTTAGGTCCCCAGCAATACACCCACCAAGTGTGAAGTCAATCAGATGAACAGTTCTCAAGATATGCAAAGGACATACATACATACATACAGATTCCCTCCTTTATATTTAGATGATGCTGCTACAGCGCCACCTACTGGGCAAATGGCACCAAATTTGTCATGGTCACTCAGGCAACATATCTACACATGTCCACTAAATGTGATTGCAATAGCACAAAGCTTTCAGGAGACATGACAATTTTTGTAATATAAGCCACGCCCACAGCATTTGAGCAAACTTTGAGGGCCAGCTATGGCAAATCTGTATGGAATATCAAAAATCTGAAAAGATAACTTTTCTGGATTGGTCCAGGGATGTTATGTACCACATTTGGTGACGATTGCTCAAAGATTTTAGGAGGAATAGTGAAAAAACTGATTTGGACAAAATTCAAAATGGCGGAAAACAGAATCCAGGAAAAAATAATTTTGTTTCTGAGAAACAAAATGTAAATTTGTTGTTGTAGCGCCACCATGTGGCCAATTTTTCCCTTGGGTCCTCAGCCCCGCTAACTGTGAAGTTGGTTGTCGAGAAAACTGAAGGACATTCATACATACATACATACATACAGAGATTAGGGTTATAGTTTGATGCAACAGTTTGGAAGAGGAGACATTGGAATTGAAATTTTGCATCTTTGACAAATCTTTTAAAGGCCAACAAAGGTTGGCCTTTAAAAGCAAACACAGAACTGTGAGTGAAACAGTATTTTTTTACTGTATGTTTTATGTTCTGATCTTTGAAATTTCAAAGATTCCTTAGTCTGGCAAATTTAGCACAACAATATTTGTTTCACAATTGACTCGTTTGAGTTTGAGATTTCCTGTCAGTTGAGAGCACCCCCTGTACCAGAGCAACACTTTCTTATGGGAGTCCCCAGGGCTCCATTCTTGGTCCTTTGTTGTTTTTAATCTACCATACACGCTACCTGAGTAACTCACAACTACAATATTCCTTTTCACTGTTATTCTTATAATATACAGGCATGCTCTTCTTGTCCATAAACCCATCAGACCTTTCAAAGAGGCTTGGATGCCAACTAATTTTGATGTGAAATACTGATAAAAACTAAACTGATGGTCTTTGCTTCCAAAGTAATGCATGGCATGCTGTATTCCTATTGGTTTTGTACAGGAAACAGGGGGCTAGAAACCTTGGGTGAACCTGATTTTACTTTCACTTAACATTGTAGCAACATAATAAAGTAGCACAGGAGAGCCGCAAAGATAAGCCCATTCATTTAATTCCAAGATGCACAAACTCTTAATTATTCCTTTGTCTCCACCCGATTAGATTACTGTAGCTCTTTATTCTTGGGACTGTTCCAGAGATCAATTGACCGCCTGCAGCTTATAGAAAACACAGCTGCGAATGTTTCTAAGATCACAAAAATGTTAGCACATTTGCCATATTTTGGCTTGTCTCCACTGGTTTGCTTTTGCTTGTAGAATCAATTTTAAAGACTTACAGGCATAGGTCTGCCAGGTACCTTCTGTCCTTAGATTTCTGTTTGTAGCCTAAGGTCTACTGATCTCTTGTTGTTCACTTCCACCAGGGCCATGCTGGAGACAGAGGGCACTGGGACATTTTGCAGTCAGGGCTTCAAAGTTCTTAAATTGTGTCTTGTTGGAGATCAGGAAAGCAATGTCCTCATTTAAACCTTATTAAAGACGTGTTTTGTAAAATTGGTTTTGTTTTATGTCTTATGTTTTTATGTGTTCTTTGTGAGTATTTATCTAGCTGTCTTTCATCTGTTCTATCTCTGAAGCACTGATTTGGACAGTCTAAATAAATACATGTGAGACAATGCTCTAAATGGCCACATAACCTATTTTTACTGTTGTCTGTAAACCATCAGTTTCTGTATTTCAGAAGTGTTTCTGGAAGATTGAGAGCAGTGTTACTTGTCAAGTTTTCAATTACCATCTAATTCACAGCAGGCAGTGCCCTCCCCTACTCAGTCTCACATGTCTTTGAGGCACATTGTTGTTATGAGGAATGCATTATTCAGTACATCAGTTTTTGGTTAGTGAGTGTTGATCCAAGACTCCATTTCTTGTTTCAGATTCCTTTATTCAAATGTGACAGTTGTGAAGGAGCTGTCTTAACGCTCTGCTACCGAAGGTCTGTGTAGATTATAAGATTCAAAGAGACAAAGACAGTCCCATCCCCATACTGTAGACTGGTGGGAGACCGATCAGTCACATGTTGGTAATGTCCCCCAGCGAGCATTCCTGTATCTTTCTAACAAGGCCTCATCTACTCACAGTGACAGGATGATGCTATTTTCCTGAAATTAATTGTTTGTTTCATACCTTCTTACACACTGAACACAGACAGTTGATGACAAAAATATTCACAATGACAATGGCATTTGCTTTCCTTCAGTTGCAACTTCATGGTATTATTTTATACACCTTAAAGCTGTCATAGATCACTGTCTCATGGCCATTAACTCCATATGAAAATCACAACTTTATATCATATCTTGGTGAAAAAAAAAAAAAAAAAAATGACGGCCCTATTTTTTTAAACAAACTCATTGTTACAAAAAGCCCAGCCCAGCCTGTTTGGACTTTCAGTGGTTGAAGCTAGTTTAAATTACTTTTACAAGACTAGGAAACTGGCTCAGAGTTTTGCTAAACATCTTTTTTGTACAGGGGGTGACAATGAAAAGAAATCAAAGAATTTGAACACCTAACTCTATTGCAATCACAGCAGCTCTGATAAGAAGTTGGGTGTTTTCAGTGTGTGGATGTGTTGACATTTTTTCATTTACATTGTCTTTTGCAAGTAGCACCTTTTTCCCTGATAGTGGTGTGCAGTAGCTCTGTAAGCTCTGTAAACGTGTGTATGGGGCAAAGAAGTACAAAAGTATAAATAAGAACATTTAAGTTAGCTCAGGATTCACTGTCTACATTTCAAAAAAATATAGTCCATCCATTTTATCTACATGGATGTATACTTAGAACTATAGTTTTCTCAGGTGACCTATATATAGGACAACACTGATAAGATTAACAAAGTTTCATTTCTGCGTCTGTCTGCCCTCTGGACACGTTCTGCTGACTCCACACTCAAAGAAAGTTGCTCATTAAGAACCCAACCCATAGTGAAGGATACTGGCTCTATAGGATGCTACATTACATCCTTACATCCTCAACAGTAAAACTGCCAGCAGAGAGTGGAGAGTTATTTCAAGCTCTAATGGGATCAGGACACTTTAATCTGGAGTTTTTATCAGTTGATTAACTAATGCATTGTTCCTCGTCGAGACGTAGACAGTTGTTCCAGTCGCCCCAGGTCGAAGAGGTCAAGTCAAGGTGAGATCCAATCAGGCCAACAGCACTGTCCCAGGCTGGCGGGTCCCGGTGTAATTACACTCTCCAAGACTCCTGGTGAAGTTACAGATAAGGTGTGGGCATTGTTAGGGGACTCTAGGAAACCCTGTCTACACAAACATATTGTTTCACATTTTTCATGTTAATTGCATTGTCAGGATTTGCTCTTGCAACAATACAATTTAACAATATATTTAACAACAATTTAAGTACAATGTTTCAAGGTGACTTTTCGCGCAACACGTTGATGGTTTAAAAAGCCTTGTGTTATGGATGCATGTCTTTTATGTTGATTATTTAAAAGAAAATCTTGCGTGGTTATCAGTTCTCATCTCTCATTTCACACTGTATTGCATATACAGCAGCACTGCTGTATCTATGATACCTCTAATATGGCCCTCTGGATTCTCCCAACGACCTCTAATTTACTGCAACTTGGGTTGTTTATGGGTTGTTACAAACTCATTTTGGTTGCTAGAGATGTGAAAAATCTTAATTTGGTTATCCACAGTAAATTTGTTTAGAGATTTACCTAAAATACACTTTTTCTGATATCTTTAATGTATGAAGCTCAAGATGCATCGAAGAACACTTACTAACCTGCATGTTTTCACTGCATATACTTGTGCAGAATAGCTTACCAGTCAGTTTGCAGTTCATTGTCTTGTACCAATTTTAGATCATTGTGTTGTGAAGGAAGACTTAACCAATCAGTAAAGGTTTGCATACTGTGTGTCATTCTGCACAGCACATTCCTTCAAATAGAGACTGTAGATGAAGCGCTCGTCATTCTTGCTGCTGTATGACAGAAACAGGAACTTCATTTAATCATTTGAATTGGATGGACCTTAAACTGTATAAGTTCTATAAGCAATGACATTATTATCCAACCATGTACAGCCTTAACAGCATGACGTTGTCTTCTCTGTGTTTAAAAGAAGGCGATGTAGAAGACGAGACCATAATCACCCCCTCGAATGATTCATAGAAACACAATAGAAAAGAATCTCTGCAGTGCTTTAACATGAACTTTGAGTATCCATCAGCTGTGAGCATGGCCACTAATCAGATTTTTTGTTGAAACTGAAATCGAATTACCCATACGGCAAAGCTCAGCAATATTTCCAACTAGCTCTCGCATACTGTGAGAGCCTCATGGAGTCCAGGTCACGGTTCTCGCTCCTCCGTCTCAAGGCCCAGTACAGCAGGGTAAATTTGTATCCCCTTGTGCAAAGGTGTGTCTGATTGGTGGATCAAGTTTTGTGTCCCCCCTCTCATTGAATTACCACCATGTGGGCCCAGCAGCTGTTCCTTCTGGTCGCAGCAGGCCGCTGTCGTTAATTGAAGCGTAATGGGCTCAACAGCAGGGAAGGTCAGACAGAGCATTCTGCTGATGCACAGCCCCTGTCAGAACCGATACACAACACACCTAGAAACTTTTCATCTCCTCTCTGGGGTTAGACCACTATCAGGCAGATAGAGGTTTTACATGTCAGTCAGTCATTTTCTTTCTACAGAGGTAATACTAAATTGTCAGGTTTGATTGCCTTTATGTAAATCATTTGTTCGTTTAAAAGCATGTATAATTCATAACCTACAAGAATTTGCCTCAAGCCTGAACTGCTGCAACAAAAGTAAATGTTGTTTCAGTGTATGCATTGGTATGGCACTGCAGTTCAATTGGTATCTCTGCCACTGTGTTAACACTGTGTTCCACTGACAAACCAGGTAGTGATGCTTGGCTGCTTTGACCACTTTCAAATTGAAATTCTCTCAAAATATGGATAGTTTCTTGTATTTCTTTACTGCCAGACTTTTACCCCTCTTCCCTTTCCTCCATTTTTAACTTCCACGGTCAATGCATAGCATCAGCTCTTGGTGTGATCTTTTTATTGTCCATGCACTTTGTACACTTCAGCAGAGTTTTTAAATGGAGGTTTTTATTATTTGAATTACTTAAACTACTTGAGTAATAGTTTCAGTCCTACTGCATTCATCAAATTAGCATTAAATAAGGTGTAGATTTGGTAGATTGGATTTAAGTTGATGTGGTGCCAGTGTTTGTGCTTCAGATAAAAAAGGAGTCTGGTGGAGTGTCTCCCCAGCTTTGTAATTGCTAATGTGAAACAGTTGCATATAATGCAAGTCACAATGAAATGACATTGTTTACTTATTTGTCATGCTATAATATACACCTACACCTTGATAAGATAAGATAACCTTTATTGATCCCTAGCAGGGAAATTCAGAAATCCATGGTTGAAATGTGTTCCAGCTGTCTTTTCACTTCTGACTCCAGATTTTGATTAGTGTTACAGGGACACTTCCTTGTGATAACTCAGGCCTCTGTGATGAATAGTCTGGTTAGAGTTGATTTCAGAATAAATATATAGGGTTTTTGTGGCCAGACCTTCCCAGTCACCAGCCACCTTCACAGTACATATTCTCATTGTATTACAGTCATAGTATTATCAAAAATAAAAGTGAACATGTTTCATTAGAACTAAATTAAGTGGTGTAAAAAGTATGAAACACTAAAATCTAATGTGTTTTTTTTTTCAGATCAAGTGATCTGTGATTTAATCACCTCCAGCCAACCAGGCAACTACAAATCTGCAAATCTACAAATCTGTGTTCTTGCCTTTTCCCAAGCAATCTTGATTGCCTTTTTGAATCATGTACAAAATGTTACCTGATAATTTGGTTAAGTACAGTGTCTCATTGGTATCAGGTTGTTATGCAACTGCTTTGAGAGCTGCCTGTCTTGTACTGACAAATTGTTCAAACCAGGACAAACCAAACTGATCAGAGCCTGAAGCTGCATGCAACCAAATAGCCCAAACCAGCTCGGGTCAGGCAGACGTACTCTCACTGGTGATGGTACTCAATGCTACATGCACTGTAGGTATGTGTTTTTGAGCGTATGTGTTTGCTTGCTCCTCGTGCCAGGTGATATACAGTAGCTCTGAAGAAAGTCAGCTTCAGCAATAGAATAGCCATCCATCTTGCTCACACCTCAAAGCACTATTATCCTCCAAGCTCCACTTATGTTTGAAGATTCAAAAACATTTCATGGATCATTGGCAAAAGATCAGAGAGTCAGTTTTATGAGTCAGAGGATCACACTGCTATTGAACACGGTACAGTTATTGCAGGCATTGGCTGGCTGCAACTGATTCTGTCTTGTCTCACTGGCATGAGCCTTTCTGTACAACAGTTGCTTCCATTACTGTAAAGTAGGACTTGTGAAAGTTGTATGCCGTGTTGGCGTGCTCCTGGTCAGTCGAACTGCAGATTCTTGTGTATGTATGTATAGATTCAAGTCCCAGCTCATGCTGTGCTGTTGCATCTCCAGTTTGTTGTTACTTCCATGTCTGAGGCAGGAGTACGTTCAGTCCTACTTTAACTTTCAGCCTGATTCCTAAGAGAGATTCTTAGATGCTTGATAAACACAGCCCAGTTCACAAATGTATGTCAACAGGAGTAACCTGTAAATTGTCTTTTGCCATTGACCTTTTGGCTCTCTACTTCAAAGAACAAGGAGTTTTATTTTGAAGACTGACATCACTACCAGATGGTACATTACCTCAACTTAAAGCTCTTTGTTGCCATTCTGGGACTTAAAGTCGTGTTAAAAACATTTCCCTGCTGCTCTACTCAGACTAAGACTATACAGATGACCTACTTGTACATAAATCACAGTATATGCTCAGTCAACATATAGCTGACTGATTGCATTATGGTCAGATTGTTTTGCACATGACTTAAACTCTTTTTAAAATGTCTATATGTTCCACAAGGCTGAGTCTTGTGAGTAAACTTAATTAACTGAGATGTTATAGACGATACGTTCATGATGTGAGTTGTTTCTTATATTCAACTAATTTACTAGGTTGTAATCAAAGAAAGCCCCCTGAAAGCAGTAGTGTGGTAACGTTGTCTAATTATCCCCCTTTGTCTTCCAAACTTGCCATCAAAATCACTTCATTTCTTTAATTTCTGATTATGCATTTTAATTTTACATTTTGTCAAAAATGTCTATAATTTTTATCCTTTAAATGTAATATAACAATATTTACATCTGCATCCGACCTACGGGAGAAATCTGGCACAAATGATGTAAAAATCCTCTGGCTAGTTATAGAGATGATACAATCATACAGCGCAGTGGCAGGCTGTCTTTTGTAGAAGGATCTGTAGACTGTTATTCTTTGGGAAGGAATGCATCTAATTTAAAGATGATGTGGCTTAGTGATGCAGAATGTTATAAATGTTAAGCTGTTACCAATACATAATCAATTATTAAAGTGTATGGGATAATGGATGCATCCAGAAGATGATATAAGTTTCCATCCCTATAGCATCTTAATAACTTGTTAAATAGATACTGACATACTCATAAAGTGAAACTTAAACTAAACTAAAAAGTAAAGGTCATTTTAAAGTTGCACGTTATACTTATATAAAAACAATTCAAATTTTTGCATTGCTCCAGCATGGTATCAAAATATGGCTGTACTGATGTGCCATTTTTGCACATTATCCACACTGGAAACGCTTGATTTTCTGTGGCATTCTATTTCTGTCTTTCATGCTCACTCGGCAGAGTGGCGGATTAACTGGTTAAGAAAGGAAACCTTCCTTTGTGTGTCTTATTCACTTTGTACAAGTCTCTACAGCAAATACAATAGCAGCTATTTTTGTAACATGAAGTACAGAGTGAGGAAAAAAATGACTGGCCTTTCTTGGACCATAATTGGTGTACCCGTTCCTAAATCCTAATCTCTATCAGGTTGAGTGAAGTTGCTCTTTATTTTCCCTGACAGGGATATACTGGTTGCAACTGCCTCCACACTAGCAAAGCATAAACGCATACTTTACAGAAAACAGCTAGAGTGCATATTTTAACCACATTATTATACTGCATCGTTAAAAGAACATACTACTTTTATGACAGTGTAGTCCCTCATTCATCCAGGAATGTCCCATCGCAGAAAAGGTTTCAATCGTAGTCATCTGGACACTGTTTTCAGAATCAAGACCTTTCAACCATTTTTCCAAATTGAGAATGTCTTCCGGATGGGAGCCGAAACGTCTTGATTCTGAAAACAGTGTCCGGATGACTACGACTGAAACCTTTTCTACGATACTACTTTTATATTTTATGTTTATTAAAGTTAATAAAAGATTGTCTCATTTCTCAGTTTAGCTGTCATGAGTACAGTGACACTAATGTCATCCCGTGTACATCTTTGATCTGGTTCTCACATCATGAACTCAGAACAGGTGATGTAACCAGATTTGTTTTTTGGAAATATTTTGTGAAACCATGGTTTTATTCACTAAACAGGATTGTTTGTATTAATTTTAATAATGGACTTTGATGGTGAATTCAGTATGAAAACTCTATACTGTAGGTTTCATCATAATGAGGCAGGAGCAAAGTCTTGACTGAGGATTTTGATGGCATTAAAAAGCTGGAGATTCATGGCATTTTTATAAAAGATTGGCCTTTCCTGTTTCATCAGTTTAGCGTGCAATATGTGTTGTGACCATGTACAAGGTTTTTGCTAACGTAATGAATATCAACAGTCCTATTTGAGCCAGAAAATTATTTTCTTGTGGGAGTTGTCTATTACAGAACCGCCTCCTATATTCTGGCAATGTCTCAAATGCCATCCTGAACAAGGCGTTCAGTTACAGAGGTGCAGGGCAAATGTTTTATTGTGGACCTCCCCCTGGAATATTACTCCGGTCCAATTAGGGCTTTAGCCATAAAAGCAACCTAATAGTCTATTAGGTTGAATAATAATAGTAATAATTATATGGCCCGAAGCAAACAGAAACCACTGGAATACAATATACAGAATACAGTTCATCACTGAATAGTACAGTCTGACATTGTTTTTTAAAGCACTGTTTAAAGCACTTCCACACTGGCTTTAACACTAAAACTTTATATAGCATTTCTCAAAACAGTCGTAATAAATGGGTTTACAGAAGGTAGAAAAGGAAGAGAGAAGATACGGAGAACAGACAGACAAGGGCACATATAAAATCATGCACACAAACTACAGATCACCCAAACAAAGCTTTGTGATCATGATAAAGCTAAAGAAAACAAGTGAGAATTTCCCCTCTCTGACACTTTGTAGGAGGCTATTCTAAAGTCATGGAGCAACAACAGCAAAAGCATGATCACAATTACTGATCCACTTATTCTTGCAAATGAGATTCAGCCACAGTGTGTGCTACAGTGTGAGAATGGAACACTGGAGCCAATCATCTACCAGGAAGACGTGAAGGATTTATTGTATATGTTGCCATCATTCAAGAGTGCCACCCTCTCCTGTTGTGGTTAGGTTGCCGTCATATACTGACTAATCTTCCCAAATGATTGTGTGTTCTTTAAATGCCTGCAAGGAGTGAAGACAATTCCTATCAAATGCCCACACACTCAGCGAAGAGCCTAATTGCAGCTGCCAAAACATTGCCTGTGTACTCGATACTAGAGGAGGCACTTATTCGCTTTTATGCTACACCCTACATAAACACCCGTTGAGTGAGTGACAAATTGTATTCCATCATCTCCATTTCCTGCTCATCAGCCTTATGTAGCAGCAACATTTGTGAGTGACATCAATTATCTTATCGCCGAGCTAACAGCGCTGCCTTATTTGCAGTTCACATGGTTTCCTGTCAGACATTGTTTGTAAATAATACATTTTTTCTTTCCTGGAGTACCTGACAGATAGAGTTTACTATAGCACCACAATTTAGCCATCTGAGCCAACCCCGGATTTTTTTTTCCTGCTATCTATTGGTTCATGCATACAAACAGAAAAAATAGGCCCCTAAGCAGCAACAATTAAAATTAAGAAATCAGTGAGGGGAAATGTGACAGCTGTCTTGAGACTAGTGCATTTCCCCTGTATCCACACTCGCAAAGTGAACTGAATCAATATAAGGTTAAGGTTTAATCCCTGGAACACCCATCAATCAATACAGGAAGTCACCCGTTTGAGTGCCTTTCCTCTACATAGAACCAGAATTCCCAGTAACAGACGCTGGGCCAGCCTCCTCTCGTCTTCTCTCCTCTCCTCTCCATCCATGGCTGCACTCTGATAATCCAGACGGCTACAGACTCAGCATCCGCTCCCTCAGGCAGCCTTTCTCTATTGTCCTGAGCCCTTATCTCTCGGCACAATACTGGTGCCTCCTTAAAGCACAAAGCGCCAACTTGTTTCCCCTCACCCCTCAAAATGTGAACTTTGAGCTCTGACGCAGTGGAGCTTAGACTTCAAAAGTTCTTTGTGTGTGTGTGTGTGTGTAAGCTGTCTGTTTCTATTAGCACATATCTTTGTGTTGTTTCATCAGTTGGAAGTAGTTGTTTTTCTTGGTGCCCATGGGCAGGTGCTGTAAATGTTTGTTTGTTTTATTTTGATAAGCCAAAGAAATAAACTGTTGTGAATGTCTGTGCATAACAGACCTCTGATAAAGTGTCAGTTCAATTAGGTGACAAACTCTGTCTTCTAATCCACCCCACAGCTGTGGATTCACAATGACACACACACGTTGTCTTTCAGCACATTAATAAACACAATAGTTCATTGCAATGTTGGCTCATAGTTTCAAATATGTAGATAGCACAGTATGAGATAGAAACATAGCTGTGCGTGTCTGGGTTATTAGTGCTGCTGGCAGTGTTGATGGGTTTGGAAAGGTCAGTGAACAAAGTGAACATGATGTTCTGACATTTAGAACTGAGAGTGTAGGAAAGATAATAATGTTTTTGATGACTCAAAATACAAAAATGGTGCCTTTGTGCATGAACCAAAGCCTTTTCTTAGAATCTGCAGAAAGTCCTGACTCATGTTTTTGAGTCCTAGTTTGTTTTGTTTTTAGCATTTGCTCACTGTCTGTGCCCTGTCCTGTGCTGGTGGACCTGTTATGGCCTTGTTGACAGACTTTCTATTTTCAAATCTTTGCAATGTCTCGACTGCGCCTTGATCTAAAAATAGGCAATTCTGCTTTAAAGACTAAAATGTACATGTTTATTATGCAGACCCTTCTTTGAAGTGGCATAGGGGAATGTAGTTTTCTTTTACATCTGTTGTTGTCAGACTGCAGCACAGTGAGTAGGTCAGTGTATTGTAGTCTGATCTATTCAGAAAAATAAAACCAGTGACGGCTTGTTGTTAATTGTTAATATTGTGTTGGTTTTTATAAAGAAAACTACAGCAGCTACACAGTCTTGTGTCAAACTCAATACTACATTTTCAGCTCTCTTTCACACACCATGCAGCCTCTTCTTTCTCCAGCACACTGGAATATTTTGACTTTTTTTTTTTTACACAACCCCAGATTACCACTTTTTTGTTGATGACTTCACATCATCACCACTTATCACAAGAGCCAGGCTTTTAATTTCACCCATGGTTCCCCTCTCCTCCACATTTCTCCCCTCTGTATAATTGACTTTTTACAGGTTTCAGCCATCTCTGGACATCTTCTGCAGGCTAGGCAGGTATCACCCCCCCCACACACACACACACCTCTCAGTACATAACAGTTATTTTTTAGAGAGACACTCGTGGCTTCAGGGCCCAGGTGTCTCTGCAACTACTGACCCATGTTATCAACCTGCCTCAGCATCCAGGCCTCCTCAAAATTAATCCTGACGCCGTCACGCCACCCCCCTCGCTCTCACTGATTTCTTCCTCTCTGGGCGACAGTCCCCTCTGGTCCCTTAGCAGTTGGGACTCAGACACGCTCACCTGCATACCCCAGTCCCCCGAGATGCTCCTATCAATTGAAAAGGGGAAACAGAGTGACCAGGATTACAGCCAGTGCTGCGTTAATTATAAGCTTTTTTAATGAAGGGGAGGTAGCGGCTGGGAGGCCAGGTGGAACAGCCACACAAAACAAATCCGATTATCCAGGAGCGGTTTGTTTCTCTTTCAAGCTCGCCATCTCTCTCTCATTCTGTCTTTTGTGGAATAATTTTCCCAGCTTCGGAAAGCAGATACATTTGTTTTTGGTGTCTCTTTCTGCTCTAAATCCTTTTTTGCTCTCTTTTGCACATGCTGTCGCAGCTTCTCAAGTTACTTTATTTTCACTGAGGATGAACTACCTGAAACATAACCAATTAAAATTCTGCGCAAGGAAGATGAGAGATGTCCTTTCACCTAAAGCAACTTCAGCCGTTTTCACTTTTTTTTCCTGGGAGACTTGTCTTATTCTTATCAAGCATGTTCACACCAATAAATAGAAAAAGGCTTATCATTTTGCAGCTTTTGTTCTGCTATTGTTGTGCACTAATTTGACATTCTCTGAGATCCCTTTTCATGTCTTTGATGAAATATTTATGGTGTGAAAAAGAATATTCAGTGAGAATTATCTGGCTAACAACACAATGCTCTGTGGCTTTGTTTTAGACATCAATTCAATTAGCATCATTTTACTCTAAAGGCTATTGATTCTCTTTGAACAGAGATGTGTGAACGAGTAAATGGTGAATGAATATCTAGCTATGAAACACCTTTTATATCTTTAAAGCAGCTTTGATGCATGAAGGCATTCTCGGTTAAACATCATGATCTGTTAACATAAAAGTACGTCAGTTTGTCTTTTTGAATGCGTGCCTGTCTCTCAATAGCTCTGGATTGTTTTTGAGAAACATATGAGGCTGAGCTGCCATCGATCACACTGAGCACTGATTCTTACTCTGGATAAGACATTTGATTTTGAGCAACATAGCAGGAGAGCTTGTACGTTAGCACAGGCTTTGGCTTTGTCTGGTTTAATTTTTCCTTTCATCAGATATTAATCACTTACCAAGAAATACTGTAATTGAGATGATTTAGGAATTTGCTGATTGTGACTCAAATTAAAAATACACTTAAGTGTCCTGAAGTAAAGATTCCATCTCTGTAATAATATTTGACGCAAGTAATTTGATTAAGAGATTCGCTGCAACTCCTCCATATTTAAACATTCTGGTGCCACATTTTGCCTTTTTCAAATTTACCCTGTCTGATCACATTTGCTTTGTAATTAATCACTGTAATTCAGCAATCTTCTAAAGATGCACGTGCTTCCAGGCCAGCTAATTCAATGATTCAATTTCCAATTCAGCCCAAAGCAATTTTTCATAAGCATTCAGGAACTGAGAAAAAAAGAAAGCGATTAAGATTAAAAGCGATTATAGAGATTAAAAAGATTTAAAATCAAACTAAAACCAATTCCCCAATTTTGTGAAGAAAAAGATACTCAGGAATAGATGGATGGTATCATTTAACTGATCTTTGTGTGAGGCTGGGTGGGCACAACTGAGTTCAAATTCTCTCCTGTCGTTATCAATTCTGTGACCCTGTCAGCTTGCGTAACTAGCCATACCACTGCACCTACAGCACATGGAGGCAGGCAGAAAGAGCCATAGTATGTTTGGTGCCACAACGATAAACATGCGGCTGATTGAGTTCACAACCCTGGCTTCAGGAGCAGCTGCTTGGGCTGCCAGACTGTTTGAGGTGCTGGCAGAGTAGAGATACCACTCCCTTTCAGATACAGCCACATGCAACATCTTAACAGTCTGGGAAAATGTGTCTGAATTTCTGGGAGCATTGCAAAATATATGGCCTGTTTTAGTTGGCAAAGGACCACAGATGAGTTTGACGTTCATCTGCTGAGGTACAGGGGTAGAAAGTGTTTTGTGATATATAGAAAGGTTTGAGTCTATGAATACTGCCAAGCTTATTCAGGAAAAAACTTTCCAGTCACATTCTATCCATGAATTCTCATTCAAAGATGATATGAATGAGAATTCAAGGTCTTAGCTCCAAAATATACTGTATATTTTTAAAATAAACAATGCATTGTAAGAGAAGGCAAATGGAAATCATTTGACAGATGGTAATGTGCAAGAGATGGTCAAGTTCAACATCCACCCACATGAGAATAACATTTCTACAATGTAATTCTTACTGTCCTACACTGATATCAGAAAGATATCTAGGCCTTGATCTCCCAAAATGATGCAGGTGGCAGCCCTGGAAGAAATCTCAACTCTCACTTTGGTGCAGTGTTTATATGCTTTTTTAGTAATAGTACAGGTTGTTAGCATATATTCAACATAAATATCTGAGCAATGTTAAGATTTTGTCAGGTCGTTTTGTACCAACTTGCAGATGTCTCCAACTTTTGAAACTTGCAGAGGTTTAAAAAGAAGAAATGTCTGGCAACTACAATACGTGTGCAGTGAGATGGTGAAACACTGGCAGGCTAAACACAACACAGAGACAGGGTACATGGGCAAATGCACTCTCTGGGATGGATATTAAAAGAAAACCAATGGATGTGATGTAGAGAAAAAGCTCTGTAGTCGTGTAAAGAGGGCTTTTGGCTGTGGTACTGGAGGATAGTGCCAGGCCAGGTGAGGTAACCAGCTCCTGAAGGAAGGCGCGAAGCATGAGGCAGGTTGAGGTTGGAGGCGATTACTGTCACAACAAAGGTTGGCGGAAACACTTCTCAGTATAATGCAATACAACTCAACAGCAACACAAACTAAAGCCTCTAAAATGACCATAAAATTGAATCAACACCTCTCTACATTAAGGCAAGGTAGGATTTATTGTAGGACTGTTGTATTGAATGCATTAGTTTTAGCTTGCCGATTGTCACTATATAGCTTCTGTTCAAACAATTTATTCTTATTTCTTAGACGTTATCTATATTTTTAAGTACACAACAGCAATTACTGTACTATCACACAGATGTAGAAATCCACAAGAGATGAGACAACAGTAAGCGGTAGTTGAGATAGAATAAAGATTAAATGAATTGTTTGTCCCTACCTGAAACTGCATGTTCGCAATTGATTTTGCTCCATCCACCAGGAGCACCTTTCTTCCATCCTATTTGTTGGCTTTTATTTAGTTAGTAGCCAGCCAGAGGAGGAGAAGTGCAGCTACAGAGACAAGCTCATTTGAGCCACAATGGAATGGCAAGGCAAAGCACGTAAAAGCCTTGGGAAATAAGGTCTGGGTCACTGGGATATGGGGTTTTCAGGAGCGTGGCCAGGAAGGTCAATAAGGGAGTGCAGCTTAGAGGTGGGGCCAGTGAGGAAAGGGTTGGGGGTGGGAGACAAGGGCAGGATGTGTTAATAGAATCAGAGTTTCCTCTAGATGAGCTCTCAGAACAGGCTTGGCTGGAGGGTTGACATGTAATCATTGAATGTCATAGGAGAGTAAAAACCCAAGCTGCAACTCTTGGACTGCACTCTTGTCTTTGATATCACTGTCAGAATGTGACACAGGCAATGACAAATCATCACTGCAAGCCTTGCAGTTTAATGTAAAATTCAAAAACAACAACCAACCCTGTGCTAATCCGATGCATAAGTGACGTTGCCTCTCCCCTGTAAAACTGCAGCAAGTCTAAATTTAGGAAACATAATAATCCTTTTTTATTTGCACAGAAACTTTCTCTGAGATCTTTCCGCTAAGAATAAGACAGAACAAATGAATGGATTCCAAATCACAGCAAAGTCATACCTCTGGACCAGTGTGTAATGATAGTGTATAAAATGAAAGGACGCTGCCCACAGGTCATGCATCTTTATGAAGCCTCCCTGCATCTACACACTCAGTCATTAATTACTGTTTGCTGTTTGTAGCTTTTGCACACCTCTGCCATGCAAGATAGCTATCCATAATGCATCATGTGAAAGAAATATAATCTTCATTGCGTGAAGTGTCAGATTTTACTCTGCTGTGGTATCAGATGTTTATATCAGTGTTTTTCTTCTCTCTTTTTGTCTTCCTCTACCTCAGACCCTGTAGCCCAGGCTGACTCTTGTGCCAACCCTGGTAGGAACATCAGTGGGTGGGTACTTGACAGAGCCAGCGCCAGGGAGTTAATACCACTCAGTGCTGCTGGAGGTGTGACACAGTCCCAGCCCTCTACACATTGATTCACACAGGATTAAGCCACTGCATGATGCTTCAGGCAGAAGGCCTAGTGCAGCTGATTTACCATCCCTGTCAGACTTAACGTCTTTGGAAGCCTCCCCTGCCCTGCTCCTGTCTTCTGTGGAAGGACTAGTAAAAAGCATCTGCCACTGCACCAACTAGATCACCCAAAGGGATGACTGGCAGTCATCTTGCACAGGTACAGTGGAATCTTGCTAATCATGCTATGTCAGATACAATGTATTTACATGTGCTTACAGTTTGGAAATTTAGTCATTTCTGGGTTTTATTCTAGGGTGCAGCTACATTGCTTTGTCATATCTGTCCCAACCAGTGTTAATTTCATCAACAAAAACAATGAGGAAAGATGTTACTTAACTTAACTACTGTATATTGTGAAAGATGGACAAATGGACTAATTAGCCTACTGTTTTAATGCAAAGTCTTATTCATGACCTGCATGCTTCTGCAGAATCACAAACTGTAGCCTCTAGCTCCTGATTAGTAAAACAGTTTCCTGTGCCACCCAAAATGACTCTTGTTCAAAAATTGATTTAGCCACTTGACCCGTTGCACTACCATTAAAAAGAAGCATCTTGCATTCAGGAACATTCTGTCTCTGTCAGTAATGTTATCTTACGTTATCGGTTCTTGGAAGAAACAGGTTTATGGACTAACACTAAAATCTTCTACAATCCACTGAGAGTTAAACATGAAGCAGAAACAAAACAGCTGAGAAAAACTACAAAAACATGCAGGCAAAAAAGTAAGCTAATGAAACTTTTTTTTTACTAAAACTAGACTAAAACTAACAAAAATCAAATGACTAAAATTTGACTAAATTTTGTGAAAAAAACTAAGACTAAAACTATCAAAATAAGGTGCCAAAATGAACACTGGTCATCAGACAAGAACATTGATATTGGTTAATTCTACAAAACCCTGGATGACATTCAGTTGCAGCATTTGTTTTTCTTTATGTCCAGTTTTAAAGTTTTTGCTTTCCGCAGTGTCTGTACATTGCAACTACTGTTTGGTTAAGGTTAGGGAAAGAAATAAACTAAGGTCAAGTTATGGCTGGGGTTAGGCAGGTAAAACACCTTGTCAAGGTCAGGGAAAGATTGTGGTTACAGTTGATAAAAATGCAATTGTTAGGTATGGATTTGTCCAATATGGATGTGATTCCGAGGATACTGTGCTGATCTGTCTACGTATGTTTGTTTTCAACTCCTTTTTCAATCAACAGTGCCCCGTTGTACAGTCATGATGAAAAGTCCTAAGAGGCTGAACCTTTTTGGAAATGGCAAATACACAGTGTGTTTCAAAGCTGTCATCATCTGTTTAGCCAACAAAATTGGGAAGTCGTCTTTGTTACAGTTCTGAATAGAATAACACAAACTGTCAAACGAATTTAGGAATAAAATGGAGATGGACAGCGATATTGTCAAATATCAGTCCATACAGTGACAGATGAATGCAGCTGCATGCACAAGCCTGTGATCAAAGTAATACAAAAAACTGTGTTGTGCATTGCATTTCTGATTGTTTCAATGCTGTCATGGTCATTCCTGTCAATGAAAACATCTGCAAAAATCAGCTTGTTTGGGTGAGGACAGATTTCTGAACCCAAATCCAATCAAAAACCATTACATGCACCACAACGTGGAGAAAATACTTGCAGCTGTGTTAACCCGAATTTACTGGGCACAGTACACAAAGACGAGCATAGGGATATGGCAGGAATTTAAGCAAAGAATGTGAAGAGAGAATGAGCTGGTTGGCCACATAATTGTGTGGAAATCCAGAGAAGAGGGTGGCATCTCTGGTAAACGTACTGGAATCAAATGCCTTTGTTTCCACTCCAGACAGAACTGGCTGTTTGGCTTATTTAAAGAGAGCCTGGAGGATCACATGGTGATTGTTCAGAGCCTTGGCATACCAAATTAGCTTTTGCCATTCATTTGGAAAGATATAATCAAACATTAATTATTATGGCCACCTGTGAAAGAGGAGGCTGTGGAGTGTTGCTCATCTGTTCCCTTATGGTAGCTGCAGGGTCCTTACTCTCTGAATCCAGTGAGGGAGCCCCAAACAAGGACCACAGGAGACAGAGAAGCAGATTGCATTCCATCAGATCATGGAGTATCTAATAGGATGCACAGCAGTATCTGAGCCGCGCTGCTGTTCGCCAGGTTTTCTGTGGCCACTGAGAGCCTGGCACGATTCCTTTGACCCAGATATTTAGCAGATTAATAGCTTTCCTTTTTTAAGATTTTCTGGATAGCCTGTTTTGCTCCTCTACTAACAGCCACAGTATGGATGAGTCCAAGCCTGAGCTGTATGAACACAATTGCCACTAACTCTTCAAACTGATGAAGAAAAGCAACCAGTCATCTGATTTTGCAAACCATATCGTAATCTCAAATGCCTGTCTTCGAAAAACAATACTGGCATGCGTTGGGGTCATGCTTGTTGTCATTGCTTGTTTTTGTTCAAGACCATGTTTTCCAATCAGTTGTGACATGTTCTGTCAGCCTATGGAGAGCACTGCTTGTCCCATGAATAGTCAAATTAGACTGGCTAGAGGGCTGATGTAATCTGGGTGCAGTCAGGTATGGCTTCCAGAGCACTGCAGCCCGAGAGGTTGGCTAGTAATCAGCAACCAGAGGTGTCTAATTGGCATATGGCTGTGTAAGTGCCAGACTACTCTGCTCATTCATCCAAATAGAATAAGTTCTCTGGCCTTCAAAAAATGTGAGACAAAGCTTAAAAAAAGGTGCATACATTTTATTCAAAGCAAAGTGGATGACTTCTTTAAAGCAGAGAGAACAATTAACTCTATCACTATTTTTTGGGTTGACATATTTCAAATGATATGCTATGATGTGCCTGTATATAATATGTGTGAAATCTGTGCTGCAGGTTCTGTATTGACAGATACAAACAAGAGTTGTATTTTGTAATGCCAAACCCTGAATTTGTGTTTTAAAAGCCTCTGACACGAGAGACCAAAACACTTTTGACTATAGAAAAACTCCTCAAACCCAGAGGAAAATTGGACAGTCTATCAAAAAACTGGGCATCTGGCAGCCCACTTCTGGGCACCAAGCCATCTCCACCCTGCCATTCTTTCTCATTAAACACATTTTGCCCCCACCAAAACACAGCTAAAGCAGCAAAGTCAAAATCTAATTTCCCTGAATGAAATCAAGCAAAAATAATCTGGCACCCAGCGTTTTCACAGACACACCATGTGTAAATAATCTTAAATCTCAAATGCCTGCTGCCTCTCAGAAGTTAATCTACCATCAGATACTCTCTATGATACTTAGTTATCAAGACAAAATTTAAACCCACTGTGTTGTGGTGGTCTGCAACGTTAAAAGAAAAATGAAATTAAAAACAGATTTTCATATTAGTCATGATGCACTTTATGATTAAGCTCAGTAAGTAAATCTTACTTTAATATTTAATATATTATTATTGCTTTTTTGTGTAAAAATGCAAACAATAGTATAGAAACCATCCATCTCATGACTATATCATGGTACTGTATATCACATCTCATGGTTATAGCTTGGCTTAAAAATCTAAACTCGATACCTGATGTGTGTATCACTGATACCAACTTGTGGATATCACTTGTGAGTATCTCTCAGTTTGCATAAAGTTAACTTTTTCACAT
This sequence comes from Siniperca chuatsi, assembly GCF_020085105.1. Classification (NCBI taxonomy): domain Eukaryota; kingdom Metazoa; phylum Chordata; class Actinopteri; order Centrarchiformes; family Sinipercidae; genus Siniperca; species Siniperca chuatsi. The sequence goes on along the minus strand of NC_058053.1, from coordinate 9,250,713 downwards.
CTTTTCAATTCATGTAATTGTATTTCTTTTCATGCCAAATTATGTGTTGCAATTATAAGTTTTGTTGTGAATCAAAAAAGAACTAGATTTTACATTGAGTTCCATGATTGCAGAATGACAAAAAAACTGCAGGGAGTGCTCTGTGGGACGATAAGCCAATAATAACAAATCTCACAATACCCAAGAGCTACAGTGCAGCAAAATTTGTTTTTGGAAAATGAATCACCACAGTCATGAACACCATAACATTAGTCTCTCAAAGCATCAGGTGTTACAGATTCAATTCCATATTCATTAATTTTGCTGTTGGTGCAACACAATTAGAGGCCTAGTGAATCCAGGACTAATCCCTAACACTCATAGGACATGAATCACAGTAGCAGGATATGGGAATAAATGAGCTGCAATAAAAAGGTACTAATACCCTGTATTACTCCAAGCTTAAAGTCTCCCCTTCCTTCAATACATGTTTCCACTTCTACCTTGGGAGGCTGAGATGCTCAAGCCTGTCTGACTAATTATTTTTCTATTCTATGTGGGAGGAGAAACACACATGATATCACATTCATATGCTGGATTTACACCCCCCCCCAAAAAAAACAAAAAACAAATAAACAAGTAAAACACTATGATTCACATGTGCAAGAGCGTTATGCACTTTGGAAGGTGACACTGAATGTCATGTTTCTGGGCTGGAGGTTTCAGTGGGATATTTTCTACACTGCAGCCTCAGAGTGTCTGACACCTTCTCCACTTTTCCATTTTAAAAGAGCAACACACAGCCTCTTCCTCTGGTTCCTCCAGCCCATGTCTCTGGCCATTTTTGTGAGTGAGTTACTGATTAATTTCATGTTCTTCCCACAGGAGTAAGAGAGGAAGCAATGGGCTGGACTATGACTCTAAAAGATGACTTTGGGGTCATTGCCTGGACACGGGGAGCTGGGAGCTACCTCAGCCTCTTCCTCCTCTTGTCTCTCTTTTCCTTTTCTGTCCAGTCAGACATTGTGTTTCCTAAGGACCATCATTTCTCATGGAAAGCAGGTAAAATGTTTAGTTATTCTTCTTCGGTATGAATGTGTTAATGAACACCTCATTTTGAATCTTCAAATACAATCCAGGTCAAATCTCTTTCATCTCTGGAGCGATGATGGTTTGATGAGATCAATTATAATTCCACACATTGAGATATGCAACTACACCTAGCTGCTCGTCATTTGCTGGGGTTGCATCCATTGTATTCCATATTTATTTTTCGTACCATTCAAGTGTGAGAATTTAACAAGACTCTTTGAACCTGTTAAGGTTCATACCATTGGATATGCTACATGCGTGTGTGTATATATATATATATATATATATATACTCCAGTATACAGACTGTGTACATACACTCAGAGTCAGACAGTCATTACTACTTCTCATTACAGGAGAAAAATACTGTACAACTACATTCATTATCAATGCAGCAAGTTCTGTGGAGAAAGTAATCCTCCTCTTTCTGACACACATTGTTAGGGAGCATAAACCTCGAGCCACTATTGGACATCATCAAGCCAGAGGGTCCTTATGCCTGGGCGGGTAGCATAATAATGCCTTCTTTCTGACGGGCTATCCATCCACTGCCTCATGGTGACAAGCAGGGCTAGGATTGTTACCATAATGATGTGTATGCTGTGGTAACGTGACATTGGTGCACAGTAAATAATCATGTTCTGGTATGTTCTGCTGAGGATTTATGGTCCCAGTTACGTTTGGCTGACATGGCTTCAATGAACAGCATGCTGTTTACAGTACATGTATTTCTCTGTGAATGTCTCTGTATGGAAGTGTTTTATATATGTCACAAATACTTTTATATGCATCCATGGAATATGATATACATAATATAACATTTATCATATTTGTGAGTGACTCACCTTTGGAAAACTGTAGTGAAAGCTGATGTCATATGTCACTCCCTTATAAAGGAAATTTGAGGTAATCTCACGTTTCGTCCTTCACTCGCTTAACAAATTCAATTGAAAATGCATTTCCAAAGCAGCTTGAGGAAAACTTCCCACACAAAAGCCCCACTTGCAGTGGAATTAGCACTTTCATTTCTCACTCTGTGGTTGGGTAATGACACTGCCCAAGTGATAAAGAGATTGATTAATTTCACTTGAAAGAGCATATGTTCAAAAGGCTTGTAACCGGGACACCAAGTGTGAGGATTTGACATCCTTGCAGGTCTAAGATGGCTTATGAGTTGTTGCTTAACTGGAAATGGAAACCACTTTTAAAAAATAAGAAAGGAAATCTCAAACTTAACATACCTCACCTCTGAATATATTCCCCTAATGTCTGTTTAACTCCGGGGAAAAACGATGGACTGTAACAAGCGGTATCACAATGCTTTAAAGTGAAATCTAACAACAGAAATTTTAGTTGAAGAAGAGTCAGTTGTACAATAAAAGCTGCTTTGTTACAGTGCGAGGACGTATTTGGTATAGTTTGGTTTAAATGAGCAAACATTCCTCTGGGACACACATCTGCCTTACGTTCACTGTCTCTGCAGCAGCTCCAGGCTTTATGTCACAAGTCTGAGTATTACATTCATGTTGGCAAATATTGATTTAACTTCCCCATGTCCACCATGGGTGTGATACATGTATATTTGAATACTTAATTTGGCTGACAAGCTCCCTTTTTAATTTTGGCCTTGTCAATGTAGGAAAGATGTGCTCTAAATTATACACAGCCACCCTATTGTGTGTTTGGTGTGTCTATCTAGGCCAGCAGCATTGTGGGGTAAATCTTTTGTGTGAGCCAGTTCCCAGAGCTCTGGCTAAGCTGGGAGTCTCTGGCTCAAACAGAGAGCTGGAGCCATTTAAGCTTGACCTTCATCAGTGTCTTGGAGAACAGAATAGAGCACTGAAACACTGCAGCTAATGGGACTACTATTTAACTCTTTAAAGTGACTTTTCAAAGACAATCCCTTTTAAACAGCCATACTTGCCCTTTTTAACAGCGAGGTACACGTTTACCATTAACTCACAACACACTGAAGAGCAGTGTGTCAGAATAGACACTGAGCTGGTAATAGGGGTTCAAAACCACCAAACACTTATCTGTATCAAATATCTCATAGCAAATTGTGTGAGAGAAAAATGCTATAGGAAACATCACATATAATGAGGACTAGATGTCAGCTGTTTCCCTCTGTGTACAGCACAGTGTGATTTGCATTGCTCTGTGTGTGTTTTGTTTCATTACATTAGGGTTGTAGATTTCATACAACTAATGTATGCGTCAAGGAAATTGATTTTAGAATATAATCGCAGCCAAGTAAAAGTTTGCATACTGTAGCTTTTGCCTCTTATATTTTGTTTTTGAAATTCAAGAGATCCTATAGTGCTGTTAGCTTCAGTATGCTAATATCCTCTAAAACAGAGCGTTGCAATTGGATTTATTTTTACTTTCACAAGCATTTGCATTTACACACCACAGAAAGACACCGTGCTCATCCAGTGTCAGCTTTAGTCTACTGAAGTTGTAAGATCTTATCTCCCAGGTTTTCATTTGTCATCTTTGAGATGAGCATATTTTTTTTTTCTGTAAAAGGTCTATAAAATGTTGGGATTCACCCATCAGAAGTTATTTGTGTTTTACAGCCTAGTTTAACAAACAGCAAAAGAGCTGCTTTATTCTTTGATGCAAGAGCTCATCCCAGATGAGCCTGTATTGTGCATCAAAGCTTCTTTTCTCAAAGAAAAAATAATTATTTAAGTTTTTATTTTTCCTTTTTTTTGACTAGGGAATCCAACTAGTTCGGGAAAGTGAGGTATCTTTATCTCTGCGGAGAAAAATGTGATATTCCAACATAATTTTAACAATACCATGGAGGCTGTACAGTATTAAGATTGCAGTGAGCACTGATTATATTTGTTTAGTGACTATGTTGCTATTCCTCATTTACTAGCTTGTTTCATTCATATTTCTCAATTTTTTGGCTATACAAATGAAATGGGTCGTTTTGATAAATCTTGCCAGGGTTCTCTGGAGAATTGAATAATTAAGCCATCTACATCTAAATTAAGTGTAAGAATCAGCTGGGGGGCAATGATTTTCAAAAGATTGAGAAATCAATAAAGGTTTTCTTTAATGAGTGGGACCTCAGCTCCTGCTGGATTATTCAAAGAGTATACGTGGCTGAAGCCCCAGGACCCAGTCTTACCCAGGGCCTTGTGACTGTAAGAAAAAATAAACCCATATGTGCATTGATACAGTCAGGCAACATTTACATTTCATTTCAGGGTCTCAGAGTGTATTTATTTGCAATTTCACCACACTGTTGCACCATCAAAGCTGAAATCAAACATCAATGCTGCAGTGAGCTTCTGTTGTTTCTAAAAAAATAAGCTCCAAGGAGGCAGAGTGCTAGAGTCTATCAGGATTTCACATTTAACCAAATGGCACGGAATAATTTCGATAAAGCTTTTTTGCTTTATGGTGACAAAGAGCTGTTGCAAGTGGACAATATCTACTTACCCTCATGCTGGCTTCCTCTTGCAGCAAAGGCAAATGCACCGCGCTGTTGCCTGTTACTGTCATAGTCAATATTGTACCTTGTAGATGAGAGAATTGTTTTCTAAAAATGAGTCAAAGCTTGTCCTGATGGTGATGCTGGAGGAACAATTAAAGGGGTCTCCAGAGCCAACAGTTTCCTTCCTCTCGGGAGCATGAATATGCACAGTAATTGCTATGTATGGTACTGGCCAGGAGATGTGTTCACTTGAAATTTGAGACTTTGAATGAAGTAAAAGTGAATAACATAAATAATAATAATAAATAATAATAAATCAAACTTAGGTCTCATGTGACCAGTGCTGTAGATCCTTCGAAGAGCTGATCAGCTGTAAGTGACAAATGACATGTTGAATAGAAAACAGGTGGAGAAGAAAGTGTTTATATACACTGCCATAACCTGATTACTCATGTGGAGCTGATTTCAAACTGAGTCTGGCATATCCCAACCCTAGTACAAGCACAGTTTTTCCTTACTGTGTGCATGAGTCTGAAAGTTATGAAGGCCCGTGAACACTAGTTTACATATCTATTTTAGTCTGATATTGGATTGAAAAGATCTTGATGCAGCTGTGAGTGTTCTTTTCATCCTACTGCACTACTGTCCGAGCGATACTTCTCCTGTACTGAGCTTTGTCAGGTAAATGTGTTTTTAAGGCCATGTGCACAGTAGAAGCCAGCTTAATTTACAAAGACATCTTTTCCTCTTTATTTCGGCCTGCCATGTACACCAAGCAGGCATTTTTCACACCTTAAAATGATGCTTCTCAAAAATGCTCTCCAAACTTGATTTGAAAATGCCAGTCTCACATTTTAATGAGGATGGGTAAAATAAATCTGCGATTTGGTCGACAGTCTTGGTGCAGCATATCACATTTACTTTGTCATTTTAACTACGTTAGTCTGGGCCACCTTTCTCAAGATAATTTAGCACCTGAATCCACCGATAATCAACCACCTGAAAGTGTAACGTAAAAATGTTCAAATCAAACACAGCTGGCCAGTTAAACCAGGACAATTCGTGAATGTGAGTTAAAGAAAAGTTGTCACCAGTGTGTGCAGTCACACAAACACATTTACAACATTTCTTTAGGTTTCCCCAGCAACAAAGATCAATATTTTGTAAATTTGATTTGAGTCGTACAACTAGTAGATTAAGAAAACAATTTAAGTAAGGAAATGCATTATAGCACGCCATTTGCAAGTATTACAAAATGCACCATCTGCGGCCCTGAGCACAACATAAGCAAGGCTAATGAATAGGCAACGTCATCAGGCCCTTAACATCTGCTCCAATCCCAGTGATGGGACGTCCCATCTGGCTATAAAAGAGGCTTACCTGAGAAGTACTCAGAGTTTGCATGTTTAAATGATTGAGTTCTCCATCAACGTCAAGGCCATTTCCAAACCACTGTAACACAGTTTAAGCTGGTTCCATTCAAAAAAGCTTCCCTGCCACCTTACCTTGTTAAAAGTGCACTGGGGTAGGTACTGAATTCGATACTACCTTCATGGTTTTTATTATGAAAAGAAACAGCAATTACTTATCTTAACCTGCATTAAAGACTTATCACAAGTTTCCATCATATATGTATTCTTCAAACTACTAAACCTCTGTTTGTGAGGGAACTCTCAGCAGTACTTTCATTCAACTCAATTTCAAGTCAAAACAACTCATGTTTATGAGTTCTGAAGTTGTCCGAAAATAAAAACTAGAAATTTAATGACAAAGTTATGACAAAAGATTAGGTGATTCCACTAAATTCTTGTATGATGTTTTACAGTGCAGCTGACACAGATCCTCCTCCTTCATCCAGCTTAAGCCAGAAAATGTGCAAGTAGCAACCTTTTATTTAATGACTCCTGGACTAATCCCCTCCATGTTAGCATCATACAGCATTTCTATGGCATTAACTATCTGCTGTGTTTCAGCTAATAATCACCTTGAACAAATCAGTTTAATCTGTAATTGTCTCTGCACATCCAATCTTTCCATGGCTTAACTGGTCCACTTGCCCACACTGTGCTATATAGTTGCTTGCTTTCTTCTTTGTTGTGCGTGTTTTTGTTGCAGTTTGTAGTTGCGGTAATTAATATGCGTTAATCTAAGGTTCATGTTTATTGGGGTTTGTGCGTTTGCTCAGAAATGGTTCTTGCTTTCAAATAGTTAATCATTTAATTAATACTACTTTACAGTGTTACAGCAAGCCTCAAAAGTTTAGTTTCCCTTCAACAACCCCCATAGCTCAGACAAAAAACACATTATGGGTTTTTTAGAATATTAATTCTCTAGTGAGTAAACTTGCCTTAAGCTAAAGTCTTAAAAATAATGTTGTTGTTGTATGATAATCAAGCCGGGGAATCAAGGAGGCAGGAGTAGGACCCAAATGCAGATGACCAGACAGGGTAGGTGCAATATAAGTAATTTAATGAAAGGAGAAAAAAAAGGCTTACACTGATACAGACAGGCAGGAGTCACATTAAAAAAGGCAAACAATCCAACTAAGTTAAATATAAATACAGGGAACAGGCAAAGAAAAATGCAAAAATCCAAAATCCAGCAAGGACCAAGAGAAAACCGAGAAATCATCCAAAACACAGACCACTAAGACTGACCAGGACGCTTGACACGAGTACAATAACAATTTAACACAGAACAAAGGAAGCACACAGACTTAAATACACAGGTGAGGGCAGGATAACTAGACACAGGTGAAACTAATTAGGGTGGGGCAAACAATCAAAACTAGAGGGAAAAGCAAACAAAGACAGGAAGTAAAACTACACAAGACACATGAGGCAGAACACATTGAAAAATAAAACCCAAAACCATGACAGATGTGGTAAAAATCAACTCTAGCCTATAGTAATTTCAGCTGGAATAGCTGTAACCTTTTTGCTGTTGTTGATACTGTATAGCAGGGTTTCCATTCAGTCATTCAGTCTGATTTTTATTTTTTTTATATAGAATGACTGCAGACACTCTGATGGAAAGATACAAAATGTGTTGGAGATGGTATGTTTGTTAACGCTTTGGAAAATCCATTCTCAAAACTAACTTATTTATTTCAATGTAATCACAACGATGACTGCTGCCACGTGATTTGTCCTGTGGGCTCTGGTGTTGTCAGCAGTTTGACAACAGCTGTGTATCCCTGTCAAAGTGGGATTCCTTCTGCTGCATAGCGTATAGAGAGCGTTAAAGGTAAATAAGCAGTGATTCACACAGAGCAGAAAACTGCTCCTGCTGCACTGCTCTCTCTGCTCCAAACCTTCTGCAACACGCCAATAGGTGAGTTTTTTTTTTTTGTTTTGTTTTTTACTGCAACCACACATCAACATCACAACAACATCATTTCTCCCTCTCTAACTTGAGGGGTGAGAATTTTATTGTTGTAAAGGCACTGGTGATGAATGGTTTTGTACATCAGACACACATCTGAAAAAAATGAAAACTTTTTTGAAAGTGAGGAAATGACAAATGTCACAGTAATGATAGACATTTCAGTGTTGTGAAAAATGTGATCCAAACAATTTCGCAGCAGATAAGGACAACAGCTGTGTGTTTAATATAGTATAATAGTATATAATTTAAAATTATATTACTTTTACTTCCTTTTTTAACTCACCACAAAGACTGGAAGCAAAGGGAAATAATAGTAAAACAATCTTGTTAGCGAGCTAGCTAGCTATGTACATCAAAGAGTCACCTGGGTTTTCTTTAAAATTACGACAGTGTCCAAAACCAACAACTTCAATATGAACACAGGACTTCTGTGGAGGTTTCAGATAACACTCTCATCCAACCATGCTTCTACGTCCTCTCACACAACTGTTTGTTGTGACACACATTTGATTGAAATTTTTTCCCCTGCTTTTTGTAAACACTGTAAAGCTTTCAAAGTGTTTCCCTTGTTCTATTCATATGGTATCAATTATGCAGCTTGGCATTACAATTCAGCGAATTCCTGCAAATGTGGACAAATGCTGTCTCATTAAAATTTGAAATAAAGAAATGTGGTTTGTTATCTGCCTCCACACATATCTCCCTTGGGAAGGCTAAATCTAGTACAACAAGTCAGCCTGATTAGGATCAAGGTGAAAACAATTCAAAGTTGACTATTGATCTGAGGCTGAAAGATGTTGCTCCAATCAGATATTCTACCGTATATCTCAAGCTTTTTTTAAAACCCAAACACATCCACTCTGCGTTTTTGTAGTTGTGCCTTGGGCAAACGGATGCTCTGCTTTGTCTAATTTAAATTTGATCAGCATTGAAAGCGCCATATTTGTAATGGTAAATTGCGTATTCCAGCTTTCAAAGCGACCTTGACAACATTTGACATGTCTCTTCAAAAGCCCTTTACATTGATTATGCAATTGAGATCTCATTTCATACTTGTGTCCCACCTTCCGACTGGCAGGGAACTGATTGATTGAGGTTGTCATAAAAGCCAGCAGCTAGTGCCATGGGAGCCACAAGGCAGGAGATTCCTAGCAGTCAGATCCTTAATCCCATGAGAATATTCTCACAGAACAGTTAGCTTTCAGAGCAGCTCTCCTCTCAGATGTCCCTTTCAAGCAGCGCAGGCCTTTCACATCACCCTTATACAAAACGTTCCAATTCTGGTCAAATCTCCCACAGTTGAATTTTTCAATTAGAGGCTTGAAGGAGGAATAGGAAAAAAAAAACACACAGCCATGACTAGTTTGTAACTGGGGACAGAAGAAATTATGAGGACTTCCTGTTGCTCCTGGAAATATCCAGCCTGAAGTGGCATTGTGTAAATGATGGCAATCAAAGATATAGGGTCATCTCATTACTGAATGGCTCCTGCAGCTTCAATTAATGCTAATATTGAAATACATAAAGGGCAGCTGTTGAGCTTCTAAATTCTGTTTGATAAAGCCCCATGTGTGCAGAATAGTTTCCTTAATACACTCTCAAATTAATTTATTTAGTATGATGGCTGTTGAAAAATTGTGAATGTGAATTTATACATTTTGTGTTTTTTCTTTTGGACACCCTTTGAATTTCTCCACTTTTACATTAAGAAACAAATACACAGACAAGTTCAGATGGTGCACAGTGGTGTCTAGTTGTATGTGCAGCATCCACGAGCTTGCTAAATATAGTCAGAGAGTCTCTATAGTAGCTGACTGCACAAATTGAACCCCACTAGATTGAGGATAGTATTTTTTTGCAGATAAGTGTAGTTAAAATCAAAACTCAACCAAATTAGATAATTAGAATGAACTGTAGGAATACAGTCATACCTCACAAGCAAATTAGTCACAATACTGAAATTGGATTAGTCAACAGCTTCAGCTACTTTAATGCAAATGAGGTAAACCTGCTGACAGGAGGTTCTCCTGTTCCACTGAAGATTTCAGTAAATCAGCAGCAAGGAGAGCCAGGCAGGAGCATGTCCTGTTCTTTGATGCCTTACTAGAAGTTGGGAGTATTGAGTTTTGAGGCTGATGTGAATGACCTTGTACTTTGTGTGTGTGTTTTGCATGTCTGTGTGAAGGGCAGGCACATAAAGAGACCGTAAAAGTAATTTGTCACTGCATGGAGTGAACGGACAAAGCATCCTCTGCTGCACACTACAAAATAAATTAAGCCTCTGTGTCACATAGCATTTACTCTATTACTCTGTCATTCTGTTCCTCATTTTTGTCAGGGTTCTTAATATGCTCTATAAATGCTCTCTAGTGAGGACGCTTCATTGTAATTCCAGTTCATAAAAAAGGCTATTTGCTGCTTTTACAAAACATAACACGCCTGTTGTAATTACAATCGTTTTAATGAGATGAACTCCTCTTTGCTTTACAAAAGCTGTAAGCCTGAAGCTCTCAGCCAGACTGAGTCAGTATGAGTCCAGTGAGAAGCTTCAGAATATACAGGGGCAACTAAAACCTAAATGCTAAAAATGGCAAAAAAAAAAAAAAACCCTCTTTTGTGCTCATCTTCTTCATGGTGCAGTTTGACTTGACAAGCTGCTCTCCATGCTGGAGTGCTCTGTCTTTGTCAGCACAAGTGCTTATACCCCCTACTGCAGACAGAGCTGGAAGTAAATAGGTTACCAACTGATAAGATTTCTCATTTCTTCTTGCAAGTTCCACTCCATTTGGATCATTATATCCTCCTTTGTTTGATAATTAATGACATGATATTTGTTTCCTGGGGTGGATGTTTCACTTCACTTAATATATCTCCTCAGAATAATGGAGGATGGGAACTCCTTACTGATCCACTACCCACAGTAAGAGAAAAAGGAAAATGTTAATAACGTTCTTTGTTTGAACAGCAGCCTCTACAGAGACCTGTTAAAATAGCCTGCTCTGTTTACTGTGTATTTGACCCAGTAGGGAACACACTGGAGACACAGCGAGGTGAAACTAAATAGATTTTATTCTTACCTGAGAAAAACTCCCATATGAGTCATTTTCTGATTGCAGAGCACTGTCTTTCAAGAGCGCTTGTTTTATTTTACCCTTTGATCAACTGCTGTGCTGAAACAGACAAGGCAGAATAGAGGGTATACAAGGGAAGAGTGGAAGAGAGAGGAGCGAGGTTGTGAGGGAGGGATTGCAGTGGCGTTATCCAGCATTAATGTGGTAGCCAATGCAAAATATACCTTTTCAATTAAGAACATTTTTGATTGAAAAACATGCACACACATATGTATTATATATATATATATATATATATATATATATATATATATATATATATATATATATATATATATATATATATATATATATATATATATATGATCTGGGCTCTGTTCCAAGAAGCAGATGTATGGAGTTATCTGGAAGACTTTGCTGAGTAGCCTTGTGCCAATCATCTCCCAGAAATTATGTTTATTTACTACTCATTTGCAATAGCAAATTCATTTTGGAGGAAACATAATGCCACCTGGAGTGTGTTTTTTATTAACATAAAGGGGAAATATTGTTAATCAACATATCTGGTAAATTGCAAAATCTTGATACTGAACATATCAGTAAAATGTTAACTAACAATGTATTTAAGTTGTTTTCCCTACAATGTCTGCTCTTGCAATACAGTGTCTGCTCATGTAGCAGCCAGAGCACGATTACACGTTTTTATGGTCACATTTAGGTACTCACAGCACTTGCATGAGACACGACAAATTAACTTCACTAACATTTAACTGAAACTACAATCTTTCCCTAACCTTAACCAAAATGCTTTTGTTGCCTAAACCTAACCACACGCAGGACTCATAATGTGAACGCTCTGGTTTCAAAGTTCTGTGCTTTGTACACCCACTATCCACGGCAAACACCTGCCTATGACTTATGTGCGGTACAAATGTAATGCTTCCTTCACTTGAAAAAACGTTGCTTGTGATCATAATCCTCCCAAATATTTGTTTGTTTTGAATGTTGGGACCAACCTATACTTATTACGCCCCAGAGATGGACCCTGAATTCCTGATGCCATTTCACATTCTGGTGTGGCTAATATAGTTTAGTAGCACATTGTTTAGCTAGAATTAACGTTACACACTCAAAATGTCAGATTTTAATGTCCCCAAGATTACTCAGGTCTTCTTTCTTGCTCACTGATTTATAACGATTAGACAGGGAGTCATAAAACTCCTGCATTGACAGTAGCTGTAATAGAGTGTTTTGAGCAAGGGGCACAACTTATATTATATGCTGGGTATTTGATTTTTCTTTCCAACATCAATAAGTTCAAGTATAGTGGTGATTATTAAAAGACAAAAACTGTGAATTCTTAAAGTTACAAAACTTTATGACAAAATTAATCCTGGAATGCACTGACATCCAATAACTGATGATACAGTAGGAAGTAACCAAGGCTGGCATCTTTAAAAATTGATGATTTTAACAATGTACGGATATCACATATATGACTGATACAGTAACTTATATATGAGGTTTGGGGATTTTATGCAGCATTATTTCATTTCCATTAAATAGGCTACTGTTTGTGAATTTGGCCATTATATCTCTGCAGCATGTAATTTTGTCTAATTCAGTCTTACCACTTGTTCATTTTCATTCACCTTGCCCTGGGATGAGCAGCTGAATAATTCTTTGTTGTTGAGAGTAGAGGGAGTGCTGGATCTGCCTATTGGACTCAATGGGCACAACAAACCAATTTCATTAATTCTGCTAATACTCGGCGTTCATCCTCTTTTTTTGTTTAGCAAGGCTGTTGAATAATCTTTTGTGAGTGACTTCTTAATCACTATGTGGACAGTTTGCAAAGTTCTGATGTACATTTGAGGAGAAGGAAGGCCATTTCCTGAATGGGCAAAGGGAATAAATTCCACAGGAGTTAAGAAAGAAATCTCTGCTTTAATTTTCTGGCAAAATAAACTTGTGCACTTATACAGTATTTTTTTTTTTTGTATTTACAAGATAATTATGAGATAAATTGAGATACTGACACAGGCTAACTCGGGTTGAACTAGAATGCATATTTTATACAGAGCAAGGGCTGTGTAGTTTATGCTCCATCTCTTAGAGTCGTTTTAGAAAGAGACCACTTCACGACCAATATAGAGAGGAGGAAGCATCACAGTGAGCAATAACTTTTTAAATGTGTATGTGTTCTTTGAACAATCTGACCCTATCTTTGAAGTTATAAGAGCAGTGATTTAAATAAGCCAAACTGCAGTTGCATTTAATGGTTTTGAAACACACACATTCGGTCAACTTGGTGAGTTATCTTCGTGACAGTGATTACAATGCTAACATGCTAATGCTTATCATGTTCCCTATCTATGTCTAGCATGTTAGCATGCCAACATTTGCTAATTAGCACTAAACACAAAGTGCAGATGAGACTGATGGGAATGTCATTGTATTGACAAGTATTGGACAAATTGTTTTGTCAAAGTTTTGACCTGATGGTGGCACTAGATGAAAAGTCTTTTTACAATTCATCTTGAGGGGTACATAAATGTGTTTGCCAAATTTTGTGGCAAACCATCGAAACATTTAAATGAATGTCAACCTCATGGTGGCGCAAGAGGAAAGGTCAGGGGATCACCAGTCAGCAGAATTTGTCATCTGGGGACTGTGAGAATTTCATGGTAATCCATCCAATACAGTAAGGCAAGGCAAGGCAAGTTTATTTGTATAACACATTTCAACAACAAGGCAATTCAAAGTGCTTTACATAAAACATAAATGCAACTTAGGATAATATAAAATGACTTTTAAATACAATTAAAAGAGTTAAATAGAAAATAAAAACAAGATAAAACAGGAGAGTAAAAGTTAGAGTGCAGTGTAAGAAATTAGATTAAATAAAAGGCACCTGCAAACAGAAAAGCCTTGATTTAAAAGAACTAAGAGTTGCAGCAGACCTGCAGTTTTCTGGGAGTTTGTTCTGGATACGTGGTGCACACCTCAGAGCTGGAGTGATGTGATCTACTTTCTTGGTCTTAGTGAGGACGCGAGCAGCAGCGTTCTGAATCAGCTGCAGCTGTCTGATCGATTTTTTTTAGAGAGAGTTGTTATTTCAGTCTGGACCAAAGCGGTGGACCAAACCCCCCGACCGCCTGACTGACAGACCGACATTACCATCCCTAGAGACACGCCACTAGCATGGCTAAAAACAAGCCTTTTAACAAATGTCTTTTTGTTTACTGTTAAAAGAAGAGTAATTCCAAAATACCTTTACCCAGAAATTGCAATTATGTTGAAATAATACCACGTTGCAGATTTTTAGAAAGCTCTTAATGTCTTTAGGGGAGTTAGCTCAAATGGTTTTATAATTAATCTCAGCAAAGTGACTTTACCTCAGGACTACATCTCCCCAGCCTTCAAACCCTGGATCCTGTTGAAAAAAAGTATTATTGAATTTCACAAACCTGACATTGTAATGTTGAACTTGTGTGGAACTCAAGTGGGAGTGCAGTTCACAGAGATTTAAATGAGGTGCTCACAAAGTTGCATTTCAATAAGATGTAACTAGGGGAGAGAACACTAGTGTAATGATAAACAGACAGCGATGGGAAAAGGGTGCTGGTTGGTTTTGCTGTAGGGGTGCTTGGGGGGCTTTCCTTGATCAGGGATCATGCTCTCAGACTGGCTGATTTGGCAGCATGAGGCCTGAGCCAAAGAATGGCAGAAGCAACTCAATGACAAAGTCAGAATATCCAAAGAAGCTACTCATCACAAATGAAGTGAGGCCTGAAAAACTAGTTTAGGCAGAAGCTCAAAAGTTGCTAAAGCTATATATCAGCCGCATGTGTCAGCTGAGCTTATGTACTGCTATCCCTAATGAGCAGTCTGTTTAAAGCCCCTACTTATAGAATTTGAAATGTAGTCACTTCTGTGACTCCTTTAGTTCCCAAGGCATTACATTTACAACAGCTGTTAACCCATAAATACTGTCATAGATAACAATGGTATAACATGTATAACAAGTTGCATTATGAAAGCAATACAAGATTCTCGGCCACTGATTGTTCTGTGCCATAGGAATTATTTTTACAAGAATACAGTATGTGTGTAGCAGTATTTGCCCAAAGGTTCTTGCTTTGTGTTGACTTTAAGTTACACTTCACAGATAACAATAACCAAACACAGCCCTGACACAAAAACACAACCTATTTTTATACATATAAACAGGCTCGCATTCAATACAGCATTTGGTCTGACTGAACTAGGTAACTATGTTTAAAAATGAATGTCATGTACTGTACCATGACAATTTAACAATAGAAACATTGCATTATGTTCTAGATCAAAGCATGTCTATGTACATTTGGCTCTGCTCAGTATTCGTGATTGAAACAAGACCATCAGACTTCGATATTCTGGTGGCAATCAGATCATCCTAGTCATTAGCGGACCACAGGTGCTACAGGGACTGAAGCTGTGTGCTGATCTAACATGCTGAACTCATTACGGGAACAGAAAAAAACTATAATGTGAAGCCTTTACAGTCTAATTTGCTACTGGCAAGTTTTTTGTTTTGCACATCAAATGGAACAAAAGTAACAATCAATACAGTCAAGAGTCAAGTGTTTAAAGAAAGCCATAAGAGAATTTTACATTAACTTCTCCTCATTATGTTAAAGGAAGAAAATTCTATTCATTTTTAATATGAACTGAAAAAATAGACAATGCTTCAGTTTTTCTAGGTACTCGTTTGGTACTGTTCTCTCCCATAGCTAGTGGAGTACAAATAGTACAAATAATAATGGACTTTGGATTCTCTCTGGAGATGTTTCCTCATAATGCTAACATCTTGTGTTTATCAGAACATCTAAAAGGGCCCCAGCCCGCCATCCTCCTGAGAGAAGTCATTTTCATTAATCCCTGAGAAAGAAATGACCACACATTCTTCGCCAGATCATCTGAAATTAACTTTGGGGTGCTCTGTCAAAGGAAAGACGCTTAACTACAAGTTTGCACGATGTCAATGAGCAAGAAACTCCTAGCACATAATTAATATAAGTTGGATATGCCATGCATCATTTCCCCACCCCAAACGCCCAGCACTTAATCATGTGGAGAGAAGCCAGTTGAACTTTTAATTAGGATTTGTGGAGTGATGCTTGATCTTTTATTACCTTCGGCGTGGAGGTAATATGGTGGCCTCTGTTTTTCTGTGCATGTCAGACATTGGCTGTGAACGCTGACGCTCCCAGCAGGTAGACACCTTTGAGTTTGATGGCCATGTAACTTTTACCTGGTGCCACCAAGAGACCAAACTAGTGGCTGTATCTGTTAATATATCTATATCTTACAATATTTGCACAGACCTGTTGCTATGTTGAAGCAACAAAATATTAACACCATGACCTTTCTTCAGGGGACAGTACCAGGGACAGTGACAGTAATGGAGTAACTTGGAGATTTTCAGTTATGCACTGAGTTGAGTGCAGTCTTGTTATTCTATTTTTCAGTCTTTTATTCAGAAACAGTCTTTGCTGTATCTGCAGAAACTGATTATTAATCATGGCTGCCCTGAAGTTTTCAAGCATTCCTTTTGCGTAATGTGCTCAGTGTATTGGGGAGGAACTGAAAATACAATGACAAGTCTTGCTCTTTGGTTAAGCCACTGGGAAATAGGAGTTGCTGCTTCCAAATCAGAAAAGGATATTTAAGACTTTTCATTATCCAACTGTCTTTGATGTGTCTTATTATGACATGATGGCTGCAGATTTCTAACAGAGGACAGGTGGAATCTGTGGAAGGTCCCAATAGATGAGCTCTCAAAAACATAATTGGCTCGAAAACTCTCTGCTCAGCTGGGTGAGAAAATTGGTCAGGGGCTTTCTCTAATCTTTTTTCTCAGTAACTAATGTAGAAATGCTCTTGATTAATGTCCAGTGGAACCTAAAATGTCAGCAGAAACGTTATCTGTTAACCCCTCCTCTTTCTGTCTCTGATTCTTTTAAATGAGTGTTAACTTGCCAGGCTGTAAACAGGTGAAAGGCATTTGTCTTTGTGATCCAAAGAGCTAGCACAACGCTGACTCAAAGGTAATCCCAAATGTATTTTCATTCTGGGACTGCTTGCTATCAGCAACAGTAGGGCTGGGTATTTAATTGATAAATGATTGATTTTATGATACTGGTGCAATAACTTTATTCTGAGTTTTGGTACCAAAACAATACTTTTTCCATTATTATGACATCTTTATTTGTTTTTAAATAAACATTTGAGATATTTTCATTAAAGAAAAAATTGCATTTTATTAATATTGCATATGTATATGTAATATTATGATTGCACAATAACACTAAAAGGCCAGGCCCAGGCCAATCTCCACACATACACAACAGACCACGTATACTGAAACCATTTTGTTGAAATATTTTTTCTGTTTACTGTTTATGCCAGTAACACATCTTTTAGCTTTATTACTACACACAAAAACTGCTGCAAAAAAACATCCAAAATAGTTCAAACCAGACAGCTGACGGTCTACAGTCTGAGTGACTGAAGCTACCCTGTGTTGTTTTCGCTTTGATTTACCCAGTTCATTTTGTATTTTTAACACTGGACTGACACTCCAGGCAAATCAGCTTCTCCCAGTGCTTCCAATGGCCAGTCTGGGCCCGGTCCAAGGTAATACCTTACATTTTTTAAATTTCTTGTGGTTGCATAGCTTGGGCATCAGTAGATGAATATTATTCAGAGTACAGTGCGCACTGAGCTTTCTGTTGCGCCTTTCGGATTCCCATAGAGAGCAAAAGGTTCCCAATAGTTTTCTTCTGTAGTGCTGTACTATAGTATTCTCTATAGTGTTTCACTGATCTGTGCAGAGAACAGCGTGACAGCGGAACTGCTGTGCAAGAAAGCCTCAGCAAGAGTCTCAGCAACACTGACTTCTCCTCCCTTTTCCTTCACCATGTACCATGTCAATGGGGCATGTGACAAGTGAATGTTGCTGTTGGCAGTATCATGACTGTAGCCAGATTTATGTTCACAGAGCTGAGATTAGATACCTCAAGATGTAGATTTTCTCTATTTCAGTTAGACCAAGATGAGGCCTAAGAGTGTTCACATCTGACAGATAACACCACCCTGCAGAATGTGCCAGGTCACATTGTAAAAACAGATCTTTAGGTAGCTTATAGTCATTTCAAAGTTAATTTTGCTATGTGAGTAAAATATCAGTATAACACAATACAATTCAACAGCACCAAAAACTACAGCCTCCAAAATGACCTTACAACAGTATCACCAAAAACTGAATGTATAATACTTCATTAAGGTAGGATTTACTGCAGGGTTATTGTATTACATTTTATTACAGGTGTACCTAATAATATGGTGGCACAGTGCAGAGTAGGGAATATTTAATTCATACTCAGAGCTGTGAATGCCTTGTCTCAATTTCTGCCTTGAGTTATGATCCACAAAATCCAAGCCACACAGCTGCTTTTCAGGGTGGGCTGCACCAGGTTTGTTGTCATTTAAAATCCGTGCATCACACCCACGCCTCTCCCTGATGTGTGCCCACGCTTACATAACTGCCTTTTTTATTGTGTGTATTCAATAATGAAAAAGACAATGCTAAGCTCTCCGACAACAGATCAGTCAAGGACTCAATACACACTGTTGCATCATGATGTGACATGTGAAGGATGCGGTTTGATTGCTTGGGTTACATTTACATTGATTATATTTTACATAATGCATGTTTTTTTTTTAGCTTGGAACTGTTGAGAATAAATATTATAGTCTCTCAACAATAATATTTATTGTCTCTCAATAAAGATATCACTCAGGACCAAAATGGTGGACCAAGTGGCTGAACCAACCAACCGATCAGCCAAAAATAACAAAATTATTTCTGCCATTCATACATTTCTCCTATATATTTGACTTTGGCTTATTTGCACACCACAGCCGTGTTATCTGAGGGAGATGAAGGAAGGTACACCTCCAACTATCAGAACTCCCAAACTATCCATTAGTTTTCTGTTCTTTCCAATACGTCTCCCAGAGGAATGGAATCTGAGGTGTCTGCACATCTCTAATGGACTCAGTGATAACAACTACTGCGGCTGTACAGATGACTTTGTTTGGATCCCTGATAAAGACAGGAATGAGACTGTTGTGTTGTGTGTTTTGGCTTAGGTGATTATGTGGGTATCAATGTACGGCAGCCTTACAGAGTATATTGAGCGATTTTTCAATTTCACATTTGAAAGCATACTGTATTGTTTCTATATTGTACTTTCACTATGAGGTGTAAAATAGGAAACAGTTGTTTTCTTGTAGCTGAACACTGAGCTTTTGCTGGTCAGGGAACACAAATGACAGATGGCGAATAGGTGAAGTATTTAGCCTCTGCAGGTTACACTCCGCAGGCTACCTGACTCTGGTAATCGCTTCTTCTGTCAGAGAAACTCTCTTGGCTCGTGGTCCTCTTTGAATTGGTCCTCACCTCAGCTCTGGGACCATTTTGTGGTTGATTAAAGGGAAAAACAAATTGCTCTGATTTAAGGCTGCACCCTGAAATGAATCTGGAACATGAAAACCCTGTGGACAAAGATGCTTTCAAAAACAGCAGTGTATTCATGAATTGCCATTCATTTTCAGTGAGAGTGAGGCAGATGTTTCTTGGGAGGGGAAGATCAATACTGAAGTATGCATGCTAATGATCCTGATGACTCCTTTTGAGAATCAAATGTTAAAGAAATGTTGTATACCAATCACTTTTCTTTACAAGTAATTTCAGTTCAAATGAATCACAAAATGAAATATGTTGAAGGGTAATTATAATCGAGGATAGGAACTTCTTCCTTGCTTTTTCCATCTACTCATGGACAGTGGCCAACTCGTCGCAGGGCGCAGACAAGGACAGACAACCATTCATTCAATACGGGCAATTTAGAGTTATCCCACATGCATGTCTTTGGACGGTGGGAGGAAGCAGGGAGGCAGGAGCTGTGCCGCTCTGCCAACACACAGGTTCAATTACTATAATTGCAGAAAGAGCACAGAGCATGCTTTGGAGTTATTTATGTAAATTGTTGAGTTAACTTTTTGAGTTAAATGATAACTGTCTATAACTTTTACAACAATTGTCGTAAAAAAGTTTGAAGAACATTGTTGAACATATAGACATGTTTATAATTACTGTTATTAAACAGAAAACAAAGAAAGAAGTCATATCTTTGGCTGTTTGTCTATACCAATGCAAATGCCTTGAAACATAATAAGTGTTGTTTTAAAGCAACAAGTGGTAGTGAGACTGTCCTCTTCAAAAGTACCAGGCAACTTGCAGGACATAGGGTGACAGTGAAAAATTAGAGTGTGGAGGTCAGGATGGGCACACAAAGTCTTTGACTTTAACAGTGGAGCCCTGAGCTTGAGTCCTGTCTCCTGCAGTAAATGTTCTTTTCCCTTGATGATAATGCCAATCTTTACTTAAACCACTATTAACTGAATTTTGGGCCACAAGATGCGGAGAAACAATAGCATTAATTTTAAGTTGCGTTTCTGGCCACCTGTGTGAACGTAAAAATTCACACTTATATCTGGCTCCTTAGCAGCTAAATGCTCCACAGCTAAGTTAGTCGCTAAGTTAGTCTGTCTGTCTGTCTGTCTGTCTGTCTGTCTGTCTGTCTGTCTGTCTGCCAGACATAAAAAGAAAGCAATGAGTTAAAAGAGGCTTAAACGCTCCGTAGAGCTGAAGGGAATCTGCAGTTGGGTGATAATTCTCTGGGTTCGTCACTATGAGCGACCCCTTGAATTGTTAATATAAAAATATTAATTGGTGCAGCTTTTACCAGTTGATTTAGTTTAGTTACTTTCCATGACCTTAATAACCAAGCAGTTTTGGTTGTCTAAACCTAGCAACATGATACAGGCAACAGATAAGAGCATGCTGATGTGGGTGATGTCGTTTTAAGCACTGATGAACCATATTTGTTGTTAAGGTATGAGCACTTTCTAGACATAGTTTACGTTGTTCTGGTGGATGAAACCTGCCTGCCTCAATTTGAAGTGATTTCACCTCACACTTGAGCAGAAATAGAGCTGCACTTCGGGAACCGCTGCTCATTCTGTGAGCAGTTCAAGGAAAACCTCTGGGGTGCATCAGTAATCAGTGCTCAAATGAAGTTTCAGCAGATGTTCAGCCATGAAGGCTGCCTTGTCAAGGCTCTCCTCAAACACATATGAGGAGTATTCCTTCATAGCCTTGTACCATCAGTTTATTCTCCGTTCTTCCTGTAGTTATTCCCAAACCAGCCAATACATTCCTTCCCTTTTTTTTCTCCAGTCCATCATTTCACCTACACAAAATCACCTGCATCGTCATTCATGAATGTAATTTAAAGCGTTTAAGTCATTGCTGGGGTTTATGTCAAATTATACTGTGTTGTAAATTTTTATTTTTTTTCCAGTGGACAAAATATTAATCGACAGATTACCAGGGGCAAAAGCCTCAGTCTGTTTTTTTGTAAAATAATCAGCAGATATATCATACAGACTGTGCCGCATTGCCAGAGATACAATTGTCAGTTTATCTCTCTCCTGCCATGGCCCTGGTCACCTGCATTATCAAAACACCAGGGTCTTTCCTCAGGTTGCTGTCTGTAGATATGGCCATTAGTTCTGCTCCTGTGCTTATGAGAGAGAAATCTCAGGTCAGACAGAAGACAGTGAGACAGAGGAGTGAATGACATCCTATCCAATTACTTGTCACCTCTACACAGGCTGGTGCAAGGACTTGAGGAGACCACATGAGACAAGCAATTACATGGAAAAAGATTCTGATCACCGCAGAGGTATAGCACACCTCTGGCTGGCTGTAGTGTTCATGTCTTAAAGTGATACGGACTAAAGTATTGTGGCATTTATCAGTGTAAACACATTGATTCTCAGAGAAACCCCCGGAGGGGTTTTCCAGCCTAAAATCAAAGTGGGATCTATGTGTATAAATGAGATCTTAGAGGAAATACAATATCTGCTTTGTAGATGAACTACCAGGTCTCCTGAGGCCAGTTAATAGAACAGTCAAACATTGATTTCAGTGGGAGAAGAAGTCCTGTCCAGATCTGACCATGATCATATTTTTAGCAAGACAGCGGAACATGCCACATTCATTATTATGAAAAAATGAAATGTCCCTGACGTGAGATTTACTGTCAAACCTGAGTATAGAGAAACTAGTGCCCTGCTGTGTTGTGCTGACATGACATTACATATAATTGAATACAATTTGTCAACCTTTTATTTTTTTATGTATTTATTTTTTTTTTTTTTTACAGTTTTTGACATTACTTGTCAGTTGTGATGACATTTTACTCACCAAGTTAATTGATTTACAACAGAATCTGTCAGGGAAAGCAACAGCAGCAATCAGACATGTTTTAAAGTTCCCAGTTTAACAATATTTTCTAAGCAATACATTTTAGTAGTAAAGCCGTGTCTAGCAATTCCACCATGCCCACAGATATCAGCAATTAAATCTGAAAGTAAAACATACAGAAGTGACAGGCAAATCTGCAAAAATATCACCAATTTTCCACTAAAACTGAGAACCTATTGTAGGTCATTCACTGAATTTAGCCAATAGGTTACATGTAATGTCTTAGTCGAGGATCTTTATCGTGAAGGCATTGAAACCTGGGAAAATTAAGTTCATGTCAGCTGTTTTTAAATTATTTATCCACCCACCTTTGCTTGTTTTGTCTTGACTTAACAGAAAGGAGCCTGTGTTTTCAACAGCACCCATTTGAAACTCTCTGACAGCCCACTGCTGTGGGCAGGTTAGCATATACAGAGAAGAAACAAAGACAAATGTGAATCAAGAAATGGCCCAGAAAAAATATATCAGGCAGAGAAGAAAATAATAAATGCAAGCTTATTCCTCATCTGTGCATATGCAGCCACATATACAGATGAAGCTTATCGAGCTACCAGTGAGCAAAGGTTTCACTTCAGTTGAAGGTGGGTATGCGCTTGTGATTGACAGTTTAAGCACAAATTTATATTCATTTCACAGTTAGTGTGCAAAAATGTGTCTTTGAAAATAAGCTGATTATGTGATATACTATAGACCTACTGTATTTATGTTTGTGTCCATACTCCTGACTTAAATGACACAAAATAGCCTGCATGCATGTCGTATCGCTCGTTACCTTCATGCATCCAACATACTGTATTTTGTGGTGATGCGTCAGGTTTGATATGCTGTATTGAGGTGCTGCTACTGTAACACAACTTTGTGCTTGATCAGAAGAAGTTCTCTGCTGTGTTTGATTTTTGGATGCTATATTATAACACTATCAGTGTGTTTGTGCTGCCATGATTGCATATAAATATGGATCAAAATGACAGTTTTCATTGGCATAATCATGCAGCCCATCACATTGCTGTGTTGTTTGTTTTGCTCTGGCTGAAGAGGGAAATATGTCCAGAAAACAGACAGTGAATATGTCAGAAAGGGCATTACTTCCTTATGATCTCTATTATTTCTTGTGGGTCCACCTTACTGTGTTGTCTGACTACTGTGCAATCTTAATACTGTCCTTACCCCACATAATGATAACTCACTGAAAGAATCATGCTAATACTGACTAAATATGATTGATTACTCACTTAGAAGTCTTCATGCTGGTATTAAAATGATCCTCTTCATGATTTACCGCAGTATTGATTTGAGATAAATCAGAGCAGAGGAGTTTGTAGGTCCTGCATTATGGTTTGTATAGTACAGAGTGTGAGACTAGCTTTTTGAACCAGCACACCTGGTGAAATCAGGCTAGAGACTCTGGATCAGTCCCAGTCTGAATATGTATTTGTCTGTCCATTTATCACGCATAATATCTCGAACACCACTGATTCCACCACATCAGATTTTCAATAATGGAAGGAAACGAGTCTCGTTACTACACTTTGGCATTTTAAAATTACATTGTTTGGCTGAAGAGGGGTTTGCATTACAGTGCTTATTTGGTTAGTTACTTATTGGCCCAAATGAGGATTACATCACTCAATGGGCACAACATGTGTTAGTGTTGTCTTGTTTATACTGCTGGCCATTCAGTAAGTGATTAGGCATTCAAGTAGGTCTGGCACTGGTGCTGTAGGGCTGAATGCTAAATTATAACAAAAGCCTATTGGGGCCATGTGTATAGTATTGCAGCCCCAAGGTACGTAATTCATTAGTGTGGGATATTGAAGCTGCATTTGATGCTTTGCCTCGGGATAATGCAAGCTGCAATAAGTATCTCATTGTTAAGCCAAAACACAAATACTATAACGCATTCAATTATTGAGCATTTATGGAAATATATGATTTAAATTCAAGCAGGAAGGTCAAACTTCTCACAGTAGCTGCTCATCCTTTTTATTGTCACACAAACTTTATTTTTAGCTGCAGGTGATGTGTGTTCTTTGTCACTTAATTTGCTTGTGAATTGTCCTCTGGCGATGATTTTTAACTTCCTTCTCTCACATTTCACACAATTTCTTCTAACCTGATACATAAACACTTGGATAAAATGAGCTGATTCAGGCCTTCTGGAGATGGATTGACTGTCTGATGATAATCTGATGAATTTCTGCATATATGAATGTTGTAATTGAGGATGCACCTCGCTGCTCATAAATTACAACTGATGGAAGTGTGGCATGGGGGACGGCTCTGTGCATAATGAGGCTCAGTGGTATAGGTATCATTTAATTAAAAAGTGTTGTGACAAAGGACGCATGTATCCAAACAGTCAAACTTAACTCAGGCAGAGATGTTGAAGATGGATGGTGAGTAAACTCAGCAGATGTTTGTGAAGAAAATGCACCAAAAGCTCTGGAACAGAGAGAAAAACATGATGTGTCACTGTAGTAAATATGTAATTAAAAGTGTGGTGCTGTTGTTCTGTTCAAGTTTCAGTATTGAATGTTGTTAACAGAGAAGTCTCTCCAGAAATTAAGTAATTGATATGTTTCTTATGCAATTCAAGCTAAATAACGTGCTCGGGACAGTGCAGTAGATAGAGACACAGATCAGTATGATCTAAAATGCTCAAAAAATCTTTGTGTCTGTTTCCTGTGATACACTGAAGGAGGATGCATGGCTAAAAAATGTCATTCTTGCATTACAGAAGTGTCTTTGGACGTGTGAAATCGAGCTGTTTACATGTAAAAGTTTAAAGCTGCACTAGTAAATGTTGTACATTAAAGGGTCCAAAATGGTGGCATGAAGTTGGAGTTCAGCCTCAATAAATTCTATAAGACTTCACTGTCCTTACTCACTGATGCTTTTACCAAATGTAATTAAAGGGACTAGAGAGGCAAAAGATTTAACAGTGGGGAATGTGGTTTTCTCTTGATGGAATTCTGCTCGCTGCTGTTTAAGAGACAGTTTACTGCTTTGCTGTTTGCTTCTTCTTTGTCCCCATCTGTCTGGATTCAGGGCATAGTGGAGATTGCTTTTGTTGTGTTACGTGTTGAACAGCTTTGCTATCATTTGTCCAACTTAAGGGTTCAACTGAACACTGCTGAAAAAGAGAATACGTGTTCAGTCACGCTGCACTGGTTAAGTTTAATTTCTGTCTTTTCCTGTATTTTAGGGAAGTCTGCTCAGCCTCTTGCCAATTCAGTTTTTTCCCTATACTAGGACGTAAACGGAATAGTAAATATAGCAGTGACCCCAGGGGTACTGGAGGCCCCTGGAGGTGTAAGCAAGGCGACTAAGAGCGACAGGAATGAAGAAGCTGTGGGTGACTGGTTCCTCCTGAGGAGCTGACAGATGCTGATGCTGACAGATCGAGAGAGTGATTATTCAGAGCTTTGGAGATGAACTAGTGCTTGTGTTAGCTGGCTCCCCTGGCAGCGGAATCACTCCCAATCACACCTCCATAAATCACACGCACATATCCTGGCACAGTGTGAAAACAGCCCCATTGAGCAAAGTTGGTCATGCCGATGAAAGAGTGGTTATCATGAAAGAGTGCCATCACTTGACCACAACAGCAGTGCACTCAGCTGCTCAGTGTTGACACTGAAGGTCTTTAGGCTCAGCTATAAATTGCTGCTCACATCTTATTTTTGTGGAGGGCTTTTCATGTCTATTTTAGGGTGTAACCCATATAAGATTTTTCTTGTCAGCTTTGACTGAATTAAGAATGTCTCTTTAAGCACAGTACGGGGCAGGAATGTTGGAAGTGGGGGTACGACTACACTTTTTTGAAATTAAATTTGACTGACATCTACAGTCTAATGTGTCTAATTAAAATGTTTCCATATATGTAGATGTTTTCACAGCTGAGTGATCTTTCATAGCCTCTTCTCTCTTCTGACAGAAACAGCATGTCTCTCCTGTTCAAAGTGCTTCAAGTGTCTTTGAGGTTGTAAACAAATAGCCTGGCAGCTCACATCATCCTAAGCCAGAGCTCAAACTATCAATTCAAACTGAAACAAAATCATGTTCAGTTTAATACAACATGCTACAGCCTATGCTGTAATGAGAATCTGAATACATTTGCTACTTAAAGTGCACATTTATTGGTGAAGGTCCACTTTCAAGTTAAATGGGCTCTGGCAATAAAAATGTTTCATGAGCTGCTCCAGTTTGGGCATGCACCCATGTTTCTATTTTGAGCTATTTTGTTTGGCCTTTTTATGGAGCTCATTTTCTATATAAAATAGCCATCCTTCATTTACAAATGGCCTTTTGTTTAGGAAGGCTAATGTTGGAGCTCCCCAGCAGCTCACCTGGTAGCCTGATAGCGCTCGCGCCCCATGTGCCTGGACCGAGTTGACTGCAGTGGATATCATCCCCTGTCTCTCTCCCCATTTCCTGTCTGTCTTCAGCTGCGTTATCAAATAAAAAAAGGCAAAAAATGAAGGCTAATGTTACCAAATATTTGTTACCTTCAAGTGCTTATGATTTCACCTCTTAATAGAGTTCTATCCCCATGTTTTAACCTTTTTAATGGAGCTCTATCCCCATAAAGCCACAGGTCTTGCTCAGTAATTATCTGTCTGCTGCATTCAGTGCAGCTGTCTTAGACAGTGCTGCTCATAGCAGGGCACCTCTCAGTGTAACAACTATGTAACAGTGTAGTAGCAGTAACAGTGTGACTATGGCCTCTTCCCTAAGGGATCTCCACCCATCCCAAATCATTCCAATGTGTCTCCAGTGAAGTTTTAATGTGGCTTTCTCTACATTATTGTGTGTTGCAATGTGTCGCCAAAATTCCGACATCCTGTGAAAGGCAAATGATGTAATTGCTCACAGTACAATTACACAATTACATCTAAAAGTTGAATGGGTCAAAACAAGTCACATGTGGATCATATTTTGTACCACATACCCATGTAATCTGGACTGGAATTGAAAAAAAGACTCTTTGATGTCTATGCCAACCATGTACTGTGAGAGAAAAGGTGTCATCTTGGACACATTTAGCTACAGTGGGAAGGACGATAAAAGGATGATAATAATTGTTGTGACAGTGATCAGTTTGCACCACATACAACATTTGCTGGAATACTCTCAGTTGGTTTCACACTGTGTCAGACAAAGATGCTCATGTTCTTGTTATTGTGCCTCTAGGTATGTCCTACATAGTTCCTGAAATTAAACCAATGGACAAATCATTAATCTCTTTTCCAGTATAAAAAAAATCTCTTTGTAAATTAAAGTCATAAAATGTAATGATTGTGATTTCTTATCCTTTGAGCTTTGGCATTGGTGTGTTCAGCTGTTGTATTGTACTTGCTTTAAAAACAAAATGAGTCCAAGACAAAAAGATCATATGAACATAATGATGTTAGTTACACTGTAAGTCCCCATTAACATTGCCAAGACGAATAAACTTAATGATGTGCTTCAATGAACTGTGAAACAATTCAGCAGTTTGAAATATTGCCCCCTTAAGCAAAAAGCAACAGCTTCAAAGCAGCGTTGTCGTGTCTATGGTTGGCCAGGAAACAAAGCGTTAACAACAGATTTCTCTGGCACGAAAGGCATGAAACAGTTTCAGCGAGTTGTCATTCGAAAGCAATTTAGGAAGCAGTAGGATCTTATTATTACATCAATTTAATTCCAATTAGAAGAAATGAATCAAATTATCCTTTTCATAGCATGTGGCAAAATAACTGGATGAGAAGAAACGTGATCGACAGATAACCACATCATATCAGCAAATTGATTTCATTTTTTTCTTTTTCTAATTTATGTCTACTTCTTTTGAAAAATGAGCACAAAAAGGTCAAAAACTAAATTAACTGGGCACAAATCAGTTTTTGGATTGGGTTTTATGAATTACAAATTAATTTAGTATTTTATTAAATTGCTATTTAATTAGCCTTTTTAAAATCTTTAATCTACACATACTACTGCAGATATTAACACAACGTGGATCACTATATCAAGTTATATTCTGGTATAGATTTGAGAACATATTGAAAGCAAGAAAGTAGACCTATTCAAGTCTTCAACAAAATGATTATTATTCAGAAATCCACTTCATAAAAGATTACAGCAACCAAGAAACAGTTCAGTGGGGGGTTGCCTACACATGACAACAAGCTCTCTCTGTGAAGTTTTAATTTCAAAATGTATATTCTTATTTAACAGTCCAGGGACCTCCGTTTCTCGTTAACCAAATTGTGTTAGGCTACAGTATGTTCAGTATTGGGACTGACAGTTGTTTTCATGAGACTGAATATCGGCTTGTGTTGTATCTTTTACAACAGAAGGAAGTGAACTGAGCATTGTGTGCAGGAACAGTCTGATTGTTATTCACAGCAACATTTAGCACACAATCTTCCAGACAGTCTTTCTGTATTTGTAATCCATCCATCCATCCATTAACTCCACACAGCTGGCCTGTTGATTTGAACCCATGCAGGAACTTCTTGCTGTGAGGTGACAATGCTAACCACTGCACCACTATGACACCCTCCTCTATTTGTCACTTCAATTCTAATTTAACTTTTTTTTTTTACCCCATATGAATAAATAATAGAATCAGCTTTCTTTTCAGATGGATGACATCAACTGAAATGCCTAAAGTTATATAAAAAATCTAGCTTTTTTGGTGTTTCATATCCTCACCATCTGAAGACTTGAATGTGCCTGTGAAAGTTTGTAGTTCTTCACATAAATAGAGGCTGTGGTCAGCTTGAATTCATCTAAGTATTACATTTTAAGCTACAATTTGACGCTGATGCAAGTTTTCACTTGCACGGAAAAAAAGTATCAGCAATTTTGTTCCCTCTCTGACCACAGAGTACTGCTGCTTTCTACTGTTTGTCAGAGGTGGAGAATTACTGTGCTTTTGTCACACATACTTTGATGTTACCAAGTACTGACTGCCAAGTGCGGTTCTGTTTCACGCTGCAGAAATCCACCACATCATCACTCAGATACATTGGTAAATACCTGAAAAGGAAGTTGCCACTCTCTTCATAACTTAACTGTGTGTGAAATTTATTGGACTGAGCATTTTCATGAGGAGTGAAAACAGGATTTTGCACCTTTTGTGAGTATAGCTTAACTTGGCTACTTAGTTAGTTTTAGTTTCCTAAGGCCCTAAGCTTCAAACGATAATATGGATGATCATAATGTTCACATAATATGTTTTCACAATATGTATGTTTCAGAGTTTGCTATATAAAAGGTAACTGGAGTAGAGCTTAGAGTTATAAATCAGAATACCTAACGATACATTTGTTAAGTAAGTTTTTGTTACGTTTTTGAACTGCGCTCTTTGCAGACCATCAGGCATCGACTGAACCAACCGTCAGAACTTGTCAGATATGAAATTAAGCACCTGTTTGCCAGTTGACCTTTTGACCACCACTTGAACTGTGGTGTTGTTAGCAGTTCCTAAAGCAGTTCCTTTTTAAGACAGGTCCTGATTGTCTTCTTAAATTATTCCAGCCAGCAATGGTAATTGCACATCAAGATAACTCAAATCCTCAGTGTGCTGTGAGCAAAGAGTCAGACTACAGCAAAATGCCAGACATGTCTTTGGTTGGTTTGGGTTATTTTAAATGAAAATCAATAGTCTTTGTTCAAAAGATCTATAAAAACTTTCCTTGCACGGTGTTTCATCTTTGCAGACAAGATGTTTTCACTGTTGTAGAGATGACATTAATAGGAATTACTGAAATTAAAAACAAGATATTGCTCTTAATCCATATTGAAAGAGTTCACAAAATATTGCAGTTCAGCAAAGTAATAGCATCTTACAATAATGCCTGACCGAACAGCAACTGTATTTGCACAGCTGGCCATGTCTTACATAGTCTAAGACATTGATCAGTATGGGATCAAGTGAATGTAGTCCTTTGTGACTGAGAAACTAACTAAAGAAATGTCCTCCAGTGGTTTGATTACTTTGTGTTCCTTTGTCCCTTTCTTCCTCAGTTCATGAATAAAGCAATCATGGAGGTTAAGTGGATGGCCTTGAATTGTGCTTGATTGCAAGCTTCCAGATAGCTGCAATTTAAATCATCATTTTTTCCTAAAGCTCCAGGTTTTAATGAAAATGCCCTCTCCGTGTGTCTTTTCTTGGTTGCAGGCCAGTGGGGTCAGTGTATCGGGGAGGAGTGCGGTTCTGGTGGGGTTCAGACAAGGACAATATGGTGTGTCCACATGGAGGGCTGGACTACCCACCATTCCCACTGCCAGCACACGGACAAGCCAGAAAGCCAGCGGCACTGTTTTAAGGTTTGTGACTGGCACCAGGACCTCTTTGAGTGGGAGGTGTCAGACTGGGGGGGCTGTGTTCTTGTCCCTTTCTTTTACAACGAGCTCAAGCTGAGGATGGCTGAGTGCATTACAGCACAGCATGGCATCCAGCGACGCAAAGTCCACTGTGTACGCACTTCAAACCATACTACAGTCACCTCGAGGATATGTGAGTTCTTTTCCCAGAAACCACCTGTGGAGCAGGCATGTCTCATCCCCTGCCCCCAGGACTGTGTAGTTTCAGACTTCACCTCTTGGTCAAGTTGCAGCAAAACCTGTGGTGCTGGCCTGCAGCATCGGACTCGACATGTCCTGGCCACACCAATGTACGGAGGTGCAAACTGCCCAAACCTGACTGAGACGAGGACTTGTTCTAGCCCTGTTGACTGCCCTGCTGGGGAGGGCGCGTACCAGTACAGCCTTAAAGTAGGGGCCTGGAGCGAGTGCCGACTTCCCCATCACAAGGATGCCCTGTTAAGTGGTAGGACCACAGTGGACTTCAGCACCAGCTCCAATGAGAACAACACAGTCACATTGCACACACAGGCTTCTCACCACCACTCCCATCGCCACCACCACCACCACCATCCTCATGCACACAACAAGTACCCCATGTCATGGGAACTGGAGGTGGGATACCAGACACGACAAGTCCGCTGCACACGGGGTGACGGCAAGAATGCTATGCTGAGGTAAGCCAATCACAAGTGCTGCACCTTTCAGTGAGAATAAAAAAGGTGAACCTGCATGAATACATGGGAAATAAACACACACTGAAAAATAGTGCATTTCTTAAGGTCCAAGATAAGTCCAAGATTAATATGAAAGCAATGTGGCGGTGTGAAAAGAACTGGTTTGTAGTTGGTCTGGGGAATAGACCTGTACACATAACTGGATTTATCTTACATGTATCCACTGATGTAGCATATGAGGTGAGTTATACAAAGTGCTCTGTAGCTGAATGTGGGTGTCTGTCAGGTGAAATAGTCCTAATGGAGTCGATTGTTTTTATGGTTCTTCCACACTCTTATTGTTTCGTAACATGACAGGGACATGATCAATGGTCATCCCCCTCATAATCCCAGTGGGTCATTTTCCTCATGCGGAGGTGTATTCAGTGAAACAAAAAGGTTGTTATTGATGGTGGTTATTTATTCAATTATAACGAAATCATGTGAGAGCTGGTGGTGTTTCGCCTGCATATTAGCATGGTGGTGAGGTCCTATTGTGGTAAATGTCAAGTGCTGCTCCCCTCCTGTCCCTGCTGTTTGAGTTAACCCTGATATTTGGATTTGATAAGAATAGATTTTTCTGCACATGCTCGCACACAAAGCAAGCACACACAGACAAACACGCACATATTGATACATACACACACCGAAATAAACAGCATTCAATCTTGTGCATTCTTTTCAAGGAGAGAAAAAGTCATTGCATGTATATCATATTGACTAAATTCCACTTTACCATCTACATGGTGTAAAGTGACGCTATTAGCTGACTGTTTAAATCAATTGTTGACTGCCATTCATGGAAGTCTTGGTATCAGAAACCACTTGGAATTATGCATTTTCATTGTTTGACATTGCTTTTTATATTTATAGTCATGAGCAGTGCATTGCACAGCTAAATAAAAGCTAAGCAGTGGCAGCTTTAGGGAACTCTAATGTACAGTATTGAATTCAGTATCATGCTAGTTTTGATGTAATGAGTTTTGTTTGTCCCATGCCGTTTGGATGAAAGGGCTTAAAACGATGTATGTAATTTTGTGTTTGATATTCTCATGTTATTATCCCAGACAAGGCAGGTTCACTGGCTTTGTGGCTTAAGTGTGAAGGGACCATTTACAGTACAGTACAGTGCCTGATTAGCATGGTATTTACTAAGAAGTGGGATTGGAGCTTTTGAATATGCATTTCCCACCTGAGTTCTGCCTCATTCTGCTTTTCTAATTACAGCCTAATTACAAAGTAAAATTCTAATATGAGCATTGTACTCACATCTTAATAACCTAACTAATTAAATTGTCCAAATTAAACAATGGAAGCTGTAATTACATGACTTGTTAAGTATTTTTAAGTGAGCATATCAGCTCTTTGTACCATTTATGTTAAGGCTGACTTTATGTCTGAGACCTGTGTTATTATGATGTATATGTAATAGCTTTGAATATTGTCATGTAGAAGTGGAAGCTGCAAAGGACATTTTTTCATCAGGAAATCAAGATATCCACTATCCAAGATTCTGCACACAGCTGGTGTTTCTTACAATTGATGTAATTTTTACCTCAATCTGCCCACCTATCTATTTGAATCCCGACCACTTCTAACATTTCTCATTCCTTTGTTTCGTTCTCTCCCACTCTTAGTATAGCAACTGTATTCCCAAACTGTGAAGGGGTTACAAAGAGGTTATGTTAAGAAATAAAGTTTGATGTGTCAAAATTGTAATATTTTCTTCTTTAACTTCTTTTTTTCCCTCTCAATCTGAAGTCTTTGTACCAAGGACAACTCCCCCCTGACCTTCCAGGCATGTGTGATGCCCAAAGACTGTCAGACATCTGATTGGTCATCGTGGAGTCCCTGCTCTAAGACCTGCCGGTCCACCGACCTGTCTCCTGGCTACCGCCTCCGGTCACGGATCATGGCACAGATCCCAGTCGGAGGGGGGAAACGATGTCCTGCCCTTGAGGAAAAAGAAGCTTGCAACATCATAGGAGATTTACTTCCAAACTGCCCCAGGTAGCTCTTAACAGTAATGGTTATCATTTCATTTTGATCCTCTGTAACAAAAGCTCTGTTCACGTGTAATCTTTTGATGCAGATGTTTATGCACAAAATGTCAAAGTCTAAAACCAAATAATGATTTTTAATTTTGTTTCTCTGAGCTTTTTCCCCTGAATGATTATGAGAGAAAGCCTAGAGGCTACAAATAGTCATGTTTTCACTATTGAATTATTTTGTGCATATTTTTTTGGCATTACCTCAATTATCTTGTGACAACTATAATAACCTCATGTACTGTTGGGAGTTCCTGACCCAATGGACACGACATGGATGGCAAACAGTGTCTGACAGAACCTCATTATTTTAGGAGCATTTGAGTTGAGCTAGGCTTTGGCTAATATTACATGCAGTAAACAAAGTAGTCAATAGAGAATTATTTTCCCTGCTGGTAGATTTTGTTTTATTTGCTAAATCTACACGGAGTGCCTGAGAGCAGAGGATTTACATGATTAGGGAAAACTCATTACGGAAATTAAGCATTTGATAGATTACTACAGGCTGTTGTTCTGGTAAACTCCTCCAATATTATTGCTTTCTGAACCACTGCATTTTTTATAGTTGAAACCAAACATTTGTTTAGAAGTTTTGAAATCAAAATAATCATGCCTTCCTCCATCTGACACTGTGAGAGAGGCTCTTGTCAGAGACTGCTCTTGCTGATTTGTCTTTTGATTTGTGTGGCTGCTGTGTGTATACAGACACTTTATCCTTTTTAAATGCATTCATTTATCAATTGTTTCTGAATGGATTGCAGCTTTGTTTCTGAAAATACACAGACATGATACGCCTGTATACTTCCTAAGACATATCAAACAGTGACTCCAGCAGTGACTCCATTTAACTGCCGTGTGCTTGTTCGTATTCCAAATGTGTCTGCATGTCTGTGTGCACTCTCTCAGGTATGTGTGGAGGACCACTGACTGGGGCGAATGTCGCATCCTCCCCTTACTGAGCCAGCAGGACCGGCGGCTGGCTAACATCAGTATTCTGTGTGGAGGGGGGATCCAGACCAGGAAGACCTACTGTGTTCAAGTCCCTGATGACTCAGCACCACATCACAGGAAGGAGGGTAAGAAAAACTGCCTTCCTCACAGTTGACCCAGGGCTCGCTGGAAGCATATGGTGACTCAAGAGATACACCATAAACAGTGGCATGTTTTGATATAAACTATGAGCATAAGTTATTAAAGTGAAAGTTAGCAGCAGAGCATTACAATGTGTTGGTTATGAAAAAAAATCATAAGCACGCTGTGTTGCCATAGCTAAAGCATGTTCAAAGGGATAAGACAATGAGGATCATTGTCTTATTCAGACTGTTTTCTTGAGCTACAAATATACTGTAGCTAAGGCTTTGAAGAACAGGGGCCCACTATTCTGCATGTGAAATTGCTCATTTTACCTCTAAAGGTGTAATGTTTTTTCATTTTAAGGACTTGTAGGCAACTGACTTTTTTGGTGCAGCACCAGTAGTATTTCTTTCTTTTTTTTTTTTTTTTTACTTCAGTTTCATATTAAATGTTTACACTCATTTCATGTCATGTTGAGAGCCAGCCAGGTGTGCCAAGCCTCGTAAAGGAATAGTCTGACATTTTGGGAAATACTTTTATTTGCTTTCTTACTGAGAGTTAGATTAAAAGATTGATACCAATCACATGTCTGTATGGTAAATATGAGTCAGCAGCTGGTTAGCTTAGTTTAGCACACAGACTGGATAAAGGGGGAAACAGCTAGCCTGGCTCTGTCCGAAGGTTACAAAATCGGCCTACTAGCATCTCTAAAGTTCACTAATTAATACATTATCTCTCTTCTGTTTAATCCATATGAAACCAAAATGTAACATCAATACATTATGGTTGTATGGGGGGTCATGTGCTGGACTATTTCCTGTAATTCATGGAGTCTTGATGTCACAGGGATGTTGCCAGGGAACCAGGAGAGACACCAGGTAGTGACTGCACCGGGCCAAGATATCTATTGCCATGCTAGCGTTATTGTGAGGCAGTAATGTTCACACCAGAAAATAATTGAGCAAGACACTGAAGACCAAATTATTTCCGATGAGCACAGCAGCTTTGCTGCCATCGATGTCTGCGTGGGTGAATAAGAGCCATTGTGAATGGCTTTGTTCGGCTCTGGTTGAAAAGTGATATTTTATGAAACGAGCTACTGACTGTGAAAAATGGACCTTGAGATTCTTATCCTAAGAATAAGAATAAAACCAAAATGATGGCTTGTTGGGGGATGATTATATATTACAGAGAAGGTAAATAACATTTACCTTTAATATAACAGTAATTCTTATTTTATTAGAACGCTACCGATGTCCTTTTTATAAAAATTTCTATTTGGCTTTATGAAAATACCTTTGTTGGAGTGCACTGTAGAAGATGTTTGTTAAAAACAATGGATATGGCTAATACTACTTCTACGCAAGGCCATTATTATTGTAACCAGCAACTAGCTTGGCACAAGATGTCATAAGATTCCTACTATAGTTGAAGCATGGAAGCAAGTAGCTGGTAATTCCTAAACCCTGCTACTGTAGTCACACATGAAGGATCTCAAAATGTACACCAAGACAGGCAAAGTTTAAAAGTGTTGTCTTTAGAGTTTTCAGTCTTACCTCCTTCTCCCATTAATGTTAGTGCAGGAAATCTAACTGACTAAATCAGTTTAATGTGGGGGTGGACACAGTAAATTCAACACCTAGGATTGCATTATATTGTACAAGCATCTGTGTAATTGTGCCTGGCCTGGATTATAGGAGAAATTGGCATTTTCAGGAAACAAGTAAAATAGTTTTATGAAGTTGAGAAATATGGCAGGCTTGCCGGACAGTGGGTTTTTACATTAAATCAAATATGGCTATTAAAGGGGATGAATTAGTTTACTTTGAACATCAAGCGGAACCTGATCAGCCCTCTGCCTATGAATTATGCTTACATTATTATGCATTATGTTAGTATCATGCAGATTTAACAAGCTGTAATAAAATGTAGACAGGTGAAGTCAGTCAATGTAGAGAGCTCAAGTTAGAAAAGAAGAAAGTTATTGTTGTTAGTAAGTTAAAAAGAGAGAGAACCACATCTCATTTTGTGGCTTTTGTCTTAAAGGCAGTTCTGACAGCCAGTCTAAACTTGGCGAGGAGATGTTCGTTCTGCAGTCAGACTACTGCTGCTTCTTCTTTTTCAGTGAATCCCTTGAGAAGTATGATGAAATCACAACAGCTGAGGGACAGGTGGGTGAAAAGGCAGACAAAGTTCAGTAAACTTTGACGTGAGAGTTGTGGAAACTCGATGATAGATGGTAACTGATCACACTGTATTTAACATCCATTATTTAGTGCCATTTAGACAGGACAGGGTGTCGAACACTTTTTGGGTAGAGAATGAAATGTGTCAAAAACATATGTAACAAAAACAATTATTGAATTTCTGGTCAGATGCATAATCTTGTTAGTTACTTTTGTAATCAAATAGTTTCTTATTCAAATCAAAATGTGTCTAGTTTTAAACTATTTTATTTAGGCAAAATTCTTGTGCAGCTGCTTGTGTTTAGAGAAGAGCTTGATAACTTTGGCACTTTTTGAGTGCAATGAGATTACTTCTGTTATGAATTGGCACTATATAAATATAACTGAATTAAACTGAATTGAATTTTGTTAAATGAATGAAGGTTTTGTAAGAAAAACATTTTTATATTTCTCAAATTAAAGCAAAATCAAAAAATATTGTTTGGTATTAATACCAAAACTTGTATTGCCACTGGTTTCAAAATAACTCAAATGATACTTAGCCCACTGCTCATGTAAACATGTACAGTATACACACTGTGTAAATACACACAGTAAATTGCAGCCTGTCATTTGCCTATTGTTTCAGCCTTTGTACTGAAAGCCATAATATCATGAATGAAAGCCTGTCACAAAGTTGTTTCCATAATAACACAAGATTACAGTATCAATTATGCCAGTAGCAGAAATCTAAGCTTTCTACATATATTTCATTGTGATAAAACCCCATGTTGGACGTGGTAAAGAATGTAGGATTCATATACAGTAGTATATCTGTGTTTGGGTGTAAAATAATGAATTGATGATTATTAATGTGTTGGTTGAAGTGATTTAAATTGTGTATATATTTTAATGCCCCAGTGGTCCAAATCCAGCTTAGCAGGCTGTGAAGCCTTTATTATGTTTGTTTGCTGCTCTCAACTATGCAATGAAGAAAGCATTTGCAGCTGTGTTTTCATGCTTCTGCACTTTGCCTTGCCTATTTGTAACCTGATGCAAAGAATATAAACAAAGAAACTGAATTTTGGTCCTGATAACTTTTACAGTGTGGAGCTTTGACCTAACCCTCTTCACATTTGCCATTCCTGCAAAGTATGAGATTGTGTTTCCCAAGGTTGAGCTGCCACACTTTCCTTTGTTGTTCAACAGTGGTGGCTCCACTCATTCCACATGCTACTCTGTCTATTTCCTTCTTTTTGATTCCAACAAACTGCTTTTTGTGCTGCAACAATCATAAAACTCACCAATTCCATTGTGGTGGACTTTGTTTCTTAGGAAAAAACGTCTATAATAAAAACATAAACCTAAAAGCATGAGCTTGCTCTAGGTTGAATCACAATTTATCAACCTGCAGCAAAGATCTTCTATCATTAGCTGTGTTAAGAACCCAGAACCACCACAGGTTAACCAGGTTTTACGTGAAGCCAAAGTGAATTACTTTTGGTAATAATATTAATATGAATAGAAATGAAAAAGCATACAAAATGTGGTAAGTGCCAGAGTCACCAAGGCAACCAGTGTTAATGATTCTGTTAATGTCACATAGCTCCCTTTCTCACCTGGACAAGATAGGGAGCTATGTGAGATTGCTGTTCACTGACTACAGTTCAGCGTTAAACACCATGGTTCCGTCTAGGCTCGTCACAAGGCTCAAGGACCTGGGATTAAACACTTTACTGTGCATGTGGATCATTGACTTCCTGACGGGCAGATCCCTGGTGGTGAGGGTGTGCAGACACACCTATTCCACCCTCATCCTTAACACCAGAGTACCCCAGTGCTGCGTTTTACACACACAACTGTGTAGCCACTTTCGACTCCAACACCATCATCTAGTTTGCTGACGGCACAGGTGTGGTGGGCTTGATCTCAGATAAGAGTGAAAAGGCCTACCTGAAGGACGTAGAGGACCTGACCCGCTGGCGTCAGGACAACAACCTACTTCTGAACGTCAGCAAGACTAAGAACCTGATAGTGGACTTTGGGAAGAAGAAGGGAAGGAAGTACGCCCCCTTAATATCAACGGGTCCTCGGTGGAGAGGGTGGACAGCTTCAAGTACTTTGGTCCACATCCCAGAGGGTCTGACCTGGGCACTGCATACTGACTCTCAGCACTGAGAGGCTCAGGAAGAGCTTACTTACTAAATTACTTTTCAGTGTTTATTTAACACTTGAAATGATGAAGGCACTTGCAAATGACAAGGTAGTACAAAATGCAACCCTCCCAAATTCATTGTCAAAGTCATTTTACCTTAAATAAATGTGACAAATAAACTTGGTTGATTGAATAAACTCCAAATAGCTGTGCTAAAAAGTGATAGTCTCAAAATTTCAATTAAACAAAATCTAAGTTTTAAGCTTATAAAATCAATCACTAGAAGAAAAAATGAGGACCACATGCATACCAAGTAGTTCATTTATCTTTTTAATTAAGCACAGTGGGTAGTTTTTAATGGCTTTCAACTATAAGATCCCCTTTTACAAATCACACTCTTTCCTGCCCAATAAACATGACCATTTATTTAACAATAACATTAATTTTTTCTCAATGAGTCCTGGGTGGCTTGATTTCATGGCTGTGTTTCGCTATTTGCAGTGGGATGTCCCTTTAACTCACTAGTTCAGAGAAATGCTAGAAGATCAGGGGTATTTGGACAGTGAATATGCTAGCTGAATATAAATGAGGGCAGCTCTTTGAACCAATGGATGTGAGGGACAAAGATCAATACGTCAATTGTAATGTTTACCTTGACGTGACCCGCACAGCTTTATTTGATGTA
Source organism: Siniperca chuatsi (assembly GCF_020085105.1). Taxonomy (NCBI): domain Eukaryota; kingdom Metazoa; phylum Chordata; class Actinopteri; order Centrarchiformes; family Sinipercidae; genus Siniperca; species Siniperca chuatsi. Next base: position 9,211,090 of record NC_058053.1, on the reverse strand, counting down.
GACAGATGTGGCTTTATGCCTGCAATATGGAGAGCTACTTGTTCAGGTAATGTGGAAAACAATTTGCTCCTGTTGGATGCCTACTGCAGTAACGCAACTGACAAATACAAGAAATCACAATTTAGGGAACAAAGCAGAAAGATCTGTACTACGCACTTCATGTGTTTAAGCAGCGTCTCATTTTTACAAAGGAGATCAAACACCATGTAAATTACTTTTGTTGAGAAGACAAAATGCACAATGGACATTTAGTGAATTTCTCTTTGGGCTCTCATTTAAATGGAAATTTGCCACTCAATGATGTGCGGAGGTGCATCAAAATGGAATATTAGATTGAATAAATCCCCATGTTGTGGACAGGCAAAAAATACCCTCTCATTCTGTGTGAGAGACTAATGTCAGAGCCCATTACAGATGGCTGAGCTTTCTGTGATCTGCAAATCATACCAGCCATGCTTAGCAGTGAATTGGTTATACCGTGTCTTGCCTTAATATCTCCCTGTTCAGCTCCTGTTTACTCCCTTAGCTGGCCGCTGCCCTCTATTTAATATGCTCCAGAGCCAGGCATGAGATGAGAAGAGCAATTTTCCTTCAGTTCTTTCTATTTTCTCTTTTATTTTTTACTCCACCATAAGCTTTGCTAAATTTACCCTGCTTCTCACCACAGTGTACAATATTCGAAGCTGTAACCTTTACTAATAAATACACTACTGTCTTCCCAATAACAAATAAATTAGATCCATACTTTTCAATCCAGTGACAGTGATGCTTCTTCTTCTGTTTGCATTCCAATTCCAAACATATTTCTTGACAGCAATCGCGTGCACACACACACACACAAACACACACACACACTCCCCCACTGCCTGTGTGTGTCTGAGCTTGACTTAAGCGCGGTATATCCTTGCTTTTGTTCCTCTTGTTTGTTCAGTGTCCAGGCCTGTGAATGCCAGGCTGTGCGCTGGTGAAGAGCCCCCCTCGGCCGTCCAGCACTGCTCCATCCCTTGCCAGCACCACTGCCTGCTCTCCCAGTGGTCACCCTGGGGTGCCTGTCTACATGACAACTGCAAAGAACCACAGGGGAAGAAAGGTATGATGGAATAAATTGGATATGACACAGAACAAGCTTTGGCTTTTGAAAGATTTGCAGCACCACATGTAAATTTGTCAACAGTGTTATGTCATTGTCATTATGCTATAATGTATAGAACAAGTTTTCAAAACAAAGAATAATTATTGTACAGTTGATACTGATGATAGTGTAAGCTTTGCACATGTCACCCAGAAACAAAGTCTGGTGTCAATACGAAATTGAACTAAAGAAATTCCGATAATGATAACGATAATGACTGAAGTATAGAGAAAAGCGAGAAGTGATGGATGTGACTGATGATTGCTGTGGTAGTTTGATTTCAAAGTACAAGAGGTACAGTAAAAGTACAGCAGTGCTGTAAAATGAAGAGTTTGGTAAGGCTATGCATGGTCTCCCAAAATGCCATGTCTTGTAGTACATGTTCCATGCACTACAAGCAGAAAAGCACATTCCCATCACTGATGGTTTAAAGTGACATGAACAGAAAGAAGTAGTATCTTGTTGAAAGGGGATTTGTTGTTCACATTTACCTTCAACTGCAAACACCCATGATCACTTCCAAGGACCTCTGTAGTTTAAATTTATATAGTTTATAGTAACTATTCTAACATCACTAAATTAATACTCCACCACTTAACCAAAGCTGTTTTACTGGCCTAACTTTTGATCATTTCATGTATCATCCAACTTTTCACGTATACAGTTGTAACAGCTGAAAAAGATGTGTGCAATCTTTAGTTGTCACGTAATCCAATTTGTGGTGGAAGAGCGTAATGTCCATCGTTCACAATTCAGTGTGAAATGAGTCATGGTAACTGTGTGTTACTGCCACATGGTAAACCATTTTCTTTTGTCCCTTAAAGACTAGTCTTCTGCCTTAAACACCATCCAGAGGACTAAGATTAGCAAAGCAACAGATATTAATATAAAGACCTAACTACCGACCACTGCTAGCACTAGTTACCGCCAGCTAGTTCATGTGCAAATTGGAAACAACGTGATAGCTGCTGTAACAAGATGCAACAAGCCCATAAAACGTAAATCCGACTATTCTTTTAAATGCCAAAGAACTGTTCCAAGCTGCATCATCCTTCTGTCTTCAAATATTCATATTAGACAGATGGACGGACAGAGGGACACAGACCATCCAAAAGATATAGCAGGCTAACAAGCTCATATGATTTCAAATTTAAACTGATAATTGCACAGATGGACCAGTGGTAAAATCATAAGCACTCAGTTAAAAAACAATTAACTGTTGAGTTATACTGCAGATAGCCATATAGTACATTTACAATCAGCTGTTCACAGCAATTGTTGCCTTAGAGCTAAGTGCCTTCAATATGGTCAACAGGGGGGTTTACACTAACCTCGTTTAATGTTTAATGTTTTCAATTTAGCTTTACACCATGTTTTGAATGTCTAAACAATACATTGTGACACGCTTTGGCAACACTGAAACTGAAAGAGAGAGAGAGAGGTATTGTGGCTGACGGAGGCTAAGAGAGAGAATGCGAGAGTGGTGTTGTCAGAGCAGGAGAGAGAGGCAGGGTATGTTTGAATCGTAAATTGTTTGTTGATAAGCGACTGGCAGCGAGGAAGAGTGCTCTGGAAGAAGGCAGTACATGTACAAACCACAGCAGACGAGAGACAGAAAGAGAGCACACCTGTATTTCAGCTCTCAGTCCCCCAGAGGGTGAAAGGAGTATCAGCAGATAAGATGCTTCCTGTCTGTGTGTGTATGCTCATGCGAAGTGTGTGTGTGTGTGTGTGTGTGTGTGCGTGTGCGAGTAGGTGTGCTCAAGTATTCAGTGTGCCCGTGCTGTCTGAATGTTCTTGTCTTTCTTCACAGGTGAACGCGTGTCATATCTGACTGCATTAGAGAGGCTACGCAATGTGTGTGTAGTGTAGTGTGTGTGTTTCCGTCAGTGTGCGGCACTGGCGGAGCTGTTTGTGTGTTAGTGCTGTGCTAAAAGGGCAGCATGACCTCGTCCCCGCCGTGAGTAAATGTGCATGAAAGCCCCCCGGGGAGCGACTGAAGTGTGGATTGTTCAGGTCAGTGACCACACTCTCCAGCACTGGATCTCTATGGGATGAGCCAGCTCCTCTTACAGACAGTGTCATTAATAGATTTCAAGGAGTGGAAAACACAGCACATGCTGTTTTGCACAGGGCTCTCTTGTGGCATTCTGTCTTTTGATGGCATTCATTAAGATCCACAGCCCACAGCAGATAGAATATGAAACGAATAGAAAATCACTTGCAGTGAGCTTTGTTGCCTGCGAAGCAATGAACAGTTATTGAGTAGTACGCATTATGATCCAAGTTGTTCGCCCGTGGTCCTTGAGCGGCAGGGAATTTCTTGCTCCTATTGAATGTGCACTTAGCCTTTATGTTTCACAACATCGGAATAAACTGTGATCCGTCTCTAACCGAAAGGCCCGCGGGATCCCAGTGTTCAGGTAGAAGAGCCAACCAGCCAAGATCTTTTGCAGCCCCAGCTTTGCTCTGCGGAAAATTACAAATTTAAATTGCCTCGTAGTAGCTTTATGTGATTTTCATGCATATATACTTTTTTTTTTTCATGTTATCTTGGCCTATCACATTTTGCAGCTACTGTATGTGGGAAAATGAATTGAACACGGGAGGTTAGTGGATAGAATTTTAGCAATGCCTCAACTAGAAGTCACAGAGCTGGAGGGACGGGCATTTCTGAACAGTGTGCCGAAAATCACTGGATGGCCCTTGTTTCCCTGAATTAAACCTGGTATGACCAAGAAACTTTTCAATTATTAATATCCATGGGGGCATGCCCACACCAAATTGTTTTTTTGTGGTTTTGGATTTGAGTAGCAGTAAGTGCTCTGGGCAATACTGCAATCGATCCACAGTCTCTTTGCTTTTCGAGCGCACACCCGGGCAGCAGGATCAGGCTCCTGAACTGGTGCCTCACACCAATAGATGGTCGGGGGATGTAATTTATAGAGTGAGCATCCCGGGGTTAGACAGTTCCACCTGTGGAGGGAAAGAATGTGGGACCTTTCTGCCTGGTGTCAGAGCCGTGGTGAAATGAGTATGGCTCAAAAATAAAAAGCTGCTGCTGCTCAAGTGTCGTGGACATTTGCTGGGGGAGGTGCTGGAGAAAAAGTATTTTTATCTTACCGTCTTTCATCTACAAGAACATTTTTCTGTGTCATCAGGGAATTGGAAGAGCTCAGTAGTCGACAGAGACTGTAGATTAGAACATGAGGTGTCCACTCAGTAAGAACCTTTTCATGAAGAAGTGAATATTTTAATGAAAAATCCAGCTTTGAGAGAATCAATGTTATAGAGTGGGGAATATGAATCAAAATATGAGCCAATTAGGTTATCGATTAGGTAATTGGCTTAAAGATAAGGATAATGATAATGTGTCAGAATGTTAATCATGTTATCGGACAATTTGCTAATCACATATTTAAACCATATTTAGAGCCATTTATTGTTCAAGCCGTGCTATATCCCCTTTTAGATCTCACTACCACTGTCATTTTTTTTTCTATTAAAAACAGAGGATATCACCCAACAATGTGTCTATGGACACAGATGTTTAATTGTAAAAGCTGCCTAGCCACTGCATTACTAACGCTTAAGATGTATCAAGGTAAACCAAGCATCGTTAAAAGCTAGCAAGTAGGGTGGTGTGGTAATCCAGTGGTGTAAGATGCCACTCCATGGGGAATTCTTTAGGCGTTAACAGTCAATTTCTGTTTCTCCATATTTACTAAAGGCCCAGGTTTTGCACAGGTGAAGTGGAAGAAAATTTGCGTGGCTAAAAATTGTATTTAAATAAATATTTTAGGCACACAATATGGGAAGAGGAAATAGAAATGTATACAAACAGCTCTTGCACCTGATTTATAATTGCCAACTGCCTCAGAGGAAATTATGTCTGAACATTAATGTCAACATGTGGCCCTTTTTTATTGGACAAACAGATGACGGAGACTATACGCAGGCCCGATCAGATAGCTGGTCCACTGTAGTGTGATATGACTGAATCAGCCAATTAAAGACCTTTTTTATCTGTTTACCACAATAATCTAGTCAAAGGACTTTGAAGAACTCCATAAGTGTCCCACATTGATTTTTTCTGCAAGTTATAACTCCAGGAGGCTTTTTTATTTCACTGATGTTTTTGTTGAGCTGACAACATCAAGCTGTTTTAAACTAATATTTCCTCACATATTGTTGGAAAAAAGTATAATTGCAAAATAGAATTGCAGTTCTAAAAAGTGTCTTCTCTTTAATCAGTAATCCAATATTAGCATCAGTAAACACTTTCATTCAATCTATCTCAGACATGTGCAAAATGTATCTCAAACAGCACAGCATCAGATGGTATAGATTAGTGGTACAAATGTGATTAAAATTGCAGTTTCGCACCCCTGACAATAATGTGTGGTATGGCTCGGTAAATATCTCCTTGTGTGACATCTTAGACCATGTAACTGTGATGTCCCAAGTTTTAGTTGGGCTGGAGACCTGTGTCACATGTCGTTCTCCCATCTACATTAAATTAATCTACATCTCCCCATGTTGCTTGTCACTCTACAAAAGAGCCTTGAAAAAAGGAGGCTACACAGGTATACCACACTGACACTGTTTCCTTATTACTTCGAACTGAAGATCTTAACTGCTCATTCCTCAGGCTCTTTGCAACCACTGCCTCTTCTCTTTCAGCACATAGCTAGCACTCTACTATTCAATCATGATTTTTTTCTACCTAACATCTGAGCGAAGGACTTTTTTGCTTCACACTTGATCATCAGATAAGATAAATTGCTCAGCCTTGGGGCTCGATTTTAGTTATATTAGATCTAAATTACATCAGAGAAATCAGATGTGTACAGTAAGTCCTATTCTTAGCTACTGCTGTAGGCAGTCTGTATGTATTTCACATCCATACTGCAGTGGACAAATATCATGAAGTGTTCACAGTGTATGCCTTTTCTGCCTGTTAGACATAAAAAAGATTTTGTGATGATGAATTTTAAGTCATAATAAAATCTGTGCAAATCTATCTTATCTGATCCTAATCACTAGACAATCTAATAATCTAATATCACAAAACTGAAGTGAAAATATTGTGTCGAGCAAGGGACATCATTTGGGGTACCGAGAGTGGGATTACAGTATTGTACTTCATTTCAACATTTGCATGACTTTGGGGGGTGGGGGGGGTCAACATGAATTTTTTATGATGAATTTATGAATGATTTTTAGCATTTTCAAAATGTTCATGATTGTTCCCATACCTACATTTTTATGTTGCATTTTTTTGTAAATCATGTAAAGAAATAGTTGTGTGATTTAACACCGTGAAACACCAGAATGTTGGTCTTAATTTAATTTAAACTATTACTATGTACTGGCTATTCACTTTCTAGGGTTAATAATGTAACAATTCAAGAAATTTGAGCTGAAATGAGCTGTTATGATGGACATTACATCCGTACCACTACAGAGATGTTCAGTAGGTGCCAGTGTGGAGCCAGTACACCTCAGCCCCCAATTTAGTAACAGAAACAGTAGCAGCAGCGAAAAGTCAGTGAGACTCACAGTAATTGGAGAGACAGGTGTCATTGTGAAAGTCTTGCCAACTACTGTAACTTGACCCCAATCACTCCCACTCCCAAAAGGACTTTGTTGTTTGCCGTGCCATTTGGCTTATTTTCTTCCTCACCTTCCCTTGTCTCTCTTCTCACTTGGGGAAATGGGAGATTCAGGAGGAGTTTTTTTTCTTTAGTTTATCATTTAGTTCCTACAGCCCGTGATATCTGGGCTCGTTATATTTATCTTTTCTTTGTAAAAAAAAAAAAAAGGAGGAGGAGAAAGGGTGCATTTTTTATGTGTTTGTTTTGAATATTAAAATTGGGATAAAAATTGTAATGTGAGTGCTTTCTAGATTAACCATTTTTTATTTTTAGTTGCCTAGTTTAGTTACTTAGATGGACTCTGCATATTCAGCAACTAATTTGCATTTACCCCTAATTTTTTATCTTCCCTTATATATGTGCTCATTACATGAGTATCTTTTACTGTAAACCACAGTGAAAAGCATCTCCTTGTAGCAGGAAACAACAACTTTTGGATGCATGAGGACATGGAAACGGGAATGGGAAATTCAATTTTGTAAAAAGAAGAAGCAGCTAAAACATGATATGTGAAAGAATGTGAGTTGTAGTATTTTCAATGACAGTGGTTATGCCAGTGTTACATGCACATATCTTGCACACCACTGATCATACCACTGACAAGTTCAATGAAGTTTGCGGAAAATATGACGATGGCAGGAGCCTGGTGGATAAAGAACCAGGTGATGGACATCAGTTTGAATCCCCAGACTGGCTAGGAAAATTGATGAGAATAAGAAGGGCACAAGATGACAACTATTAGCTTGTAGGTCAAATCTGGCCATTTACCAGTGAAAATTAATTCTAATTCCAATTAATTATATTTAATAGATCATACTGTGGACACTTCCTCATGCTGAAATTGAGTCTAATAAATAGATGTAGCACTTGTCACTTCATTTCAAGGTACCTCATTCAGTGCTAAAAAAGGTGAGTAACTTAACAGATGAATAGCAAAGCCACTTACTTTGTTATTACACCACAAGAGAAGTGCAACAAAATGATGTTCTTCTCTAACAAGAACAGTTTTGTTGCCATGGTGGCCTGGCACTGGCAAAAAAAAAGGTATAATAAACATAGACTTCACCCTTTCTTCCTTCATGATTGACCTTTAATTTGCATGGTTATCAGAGACATGATAGCTTTTATTGGGAGTAGCTGCTGACTATAGCATAGTTGATGAAAGCTTAAGTAATTGATCACAGAGATAATGCCCAGTAAAGTACACATCTTAATACTGTATTATATTGATTAGCTGAGAGGGGTTCTGTGTACTTTGTGTGAGACAACATGTTTACGGTTGCCTTATTTTTTGTACAGGAATATCAATTGCTTCTCTGACAACCTGTTTCTGTTCATTCCCTCCCCTCTTCTTCTCTGCTAGGTTTGAGACAGAGGAGGAGAGAGGTGTTGTGGGAGTCCAGCAGTCCTCCCGAGACCTGCCCTCATCTGGTGGAGTCCATCCCCTGTGAGGATCCCGCCTGCTACCTGTGGCAGGTCCATCAAGAAGAAAGATGCTTTCCCACTAAAAGCTCCTGTGGTCCTGGAACTGCAGTCCAGAATGTGACCTGTGTCGGCGCTGAAGGTAAAGTCCGTGATTTCCATTGTAAAGGAACAGTTCGCATCCAAATGAAAATCCTTACTCACACCAGTTTTGTCCAGTCACTAAATGTAGAGTTTTTCCTGGGAGTTAAATTTGGCCTTCTTCCAGCTCATAAAGCCTATTTAAAGGAATATTTTGGACATTTTTAACTATGCTCACTTGCTTTCTTGACAAAAATTAGATGAGAAGATTGATACCACCCTACAGAGGTGCTGGTAGCCACATTATGTTACTTTTGGACATAGCCAGGCTAGCACTTTCCCTCTGTTTCCAGTCTTTATGTTTTAAGCCAAGCTAAGCTAAGCTAAACATCTCCTGGCTGTAGCTTCATACTTAACTGATAGAAACTGAAGTAGCATCGATCTCCTCATGTAACTCAGCGAATAAGGATATTTCCCAAAATGTCAAACTATTCCTTTAACAATTTATGAATGTCATAAAATGACCATCAGAATTTCCTGTACAACTCTCAGCCATAGTTAATGTGTTCAGTAGTCAAGTGATTGTACTACAGAAAAAACATGTTGATTGATCTTTATAACTCTCTGTTCTGACAGCTACGATTATTTGCCATGGACATGTTTTCCTTGATAACTTTAACAAGGTGCTAACCATAGGCTGCAACACTTATTTATAAATATAATTAGACTAGATCTACAAGTAGCAGTAAAATTCATCAAGGCCATAGTAGAGCCATCAGTGCTGTGGTCTGGACACGTATTGTTTTCAGAAGCATTGTGATGCATATTATCCATATCATCACTTGGGGGATAGGAATATCAGTGTTTACGAAGCATGCGTTATTCATGAGGGTCCATCACTGAGATTATGGGCACAGAAAACATTGGCCTGATTAAAAATCTGAATCACAGCTTCCTACCAGGCATTAATTGCTCATCTCCATAGATTATAAACCTAATTGCACCCTTTTTTGCCTGTGTTTTATTATTCTGTCACAATGGATCGTGTGTATGTTTATCAGGAAGGCAGTGGAGGGTCCAAATGTATTAGCCAACAGGAGAGTCTAATGAGTTTTGACAGGACAACTAAGAATGCGAGCTTTGGCAGGTTTGAGGAAAAAGGCTTATGAAATTATCTGCGGCGGATTTATTGTTAGTGAATGTTGACAAGTTGTTCACTGTTCCTTCCTTAATTGGCTTATCGGACTAAACATTCAAGCATGTTGGGTTATTTTCACACACATTCACAACAGTGTCAGGGCCAAGTTGTTAAGTGATGCAAAGTCCTGTAAGGAGCTCTGTTTTTTCACACAGTGACAGTGTAAACTGGCATAGCAGTGATATAGGTAAGGACTGCAAGCATCACTAAGCATGACAATGTGATTCACAATCTCATAGCTAATACTGAATGTATGAAAAGCCATTAAAAGTTATGGCAGAGAATTATGAGAATTATTTCGATTTTAGATACTTTTATGATTATTGTAATAAATGGTAGATTTTGAGTGGAGTTGAGCTGAACCGAATTTGAAAAGTATCAAACTGTCGTTACATATTGTCTTTTTACATCCATGAGGTCTACTTAAAAAACATGCTTGTCATATCTACACAAAGCAAATGCAAAATTATTTTAAAATGTTCAAATGCTGTGTCATATATTTTGATGAATTCATGTTGCTGGAGACATGAAGCCTTTTTTATTTTTCTATTAGATTTTTGTTACGAATAGTTCTGATTAGACATGACTGCAATAAGGAAAGATGTTTGTCAGGCTAGCAATTCTTGTATCAAGGATTTGACCAGTCAATTTTATTCAAATAAAATGCACATCTACACGTTCATTACACTTAATAAAATCTGCAACAAGTACTGTTCTAGCCATTATTGCTATCTTTTTCTTGAATGAACTGAATGGTGACAGATGGAAAAACAGTTAATTAGATGGAAAGAATAAGTTTTGTTGTTATGATTGTTATTTTTTTGTGCAAACATCTCGGTGACCCCTTTGATCATGGTCAAGTTTTTCTCCAGATAGAGTATGCTTTTAGTTACGTTTCTGTTATGCTTGACATATACATTTAGTACACCTTGGAAAAAGCAACCGCTAATTGCCAGTCTGTCTGCACACATTCAGACTCAACACATTCAAGCTCTCCTTCTCAGCTGTTATACAAGTCGAGCTGATGGACACTTACTGAATACTGAAATGCTGGAAGAAGGCACATGCTTCTTCTCTCAAGCTTTTGCCAGTCACAGAAGACTCTGTACTCAAGTCTTTTACGGTCAGGGTTTTTTAGGGTATTCACAGTATCAAACACAAAATAAATCTTATGAATATATACCAAAAACACATTTTAGTACACAGTTGTAATAAGATATTACAGGCAAATAAAGTCTGACTTACTACAAATGCCACTTCACATTATTACTGGCATGCTCACAGATTCAATGTATACCTCATCAATCTGAATGCCAACTCCACTCACACAACTAGCACTTTGTAGTGGGTGCGTTGGTGAAGATATGTAACAGTCCTCTCCAGAACAAAATACAGCATTGGTCATTTGTTCAAACAGCTTATAAGGACTTACGTCAACCCATGTTTGTTGCTAATAAGATCTTATACTGTAGCACCAACGTCTGGACAATTGTTACCCTAATTTAGCATTTATTTTGGACCATTCTGTAAAGTTTGTTGCATGTTTTTTTTCATTTGTGAAAGGGCTGTTTGAGAAAAGAAATAAGAACAAAGACAAAATAAAACAAAAATTAAATGTTTATGAATTTTGCACAAAATCACAACTGATGAGAAAAAAATTTATGATAAAAAGGTTTGAAAACATTTCTACATATTTCCCTTTCCGTTTCCCCCCTATCTTTTTTTATTTCCCAATTGTAAAAAAAAAAAACAACCTGAATTTTAATTTTCAATCATTCACTTCATATCATCTAGCACATAATCTTTGCCACAGTAAATTTAGGAAAATATTACAATGTTCAAAGGAGAATTAAGAGTCAGACATTTTGGTGCATTATGGACTCATACGATTAAAATGAAATAGAACAGTCAGATAATTTCAGTTAAACAAACTATGGAAAGTGAACTTACTAATTCACAAATTTCCACCATGAATCAGGACTTGGGTTCAACTCACTACACTGTTTATAAGGTAAACTGTATATTCTAAAACTAGTAGTGACTGTTATGAACCACCACTAATCCTAGATAGGAGATAAGAGAGAAACAAAAGGTAGGAGTGACATTGCTGGAAAGATGAAAGGATTGTTTACAATAATCTCATATGTTGACGTAAACAATAAGCATCTTTAATATTTGTGGATGCACATATCATTCAATAGTAGCAGCTTGTCTTCTAATCATACAAATTAATTAGCTGACTGACCTGTCTTTGTCTAAAAAGCTGATTTGATTTGACCTCTTTCTTTCATCAAAGATGTTTGAGTTGGAGTTCAGAGCTATTTATGGATTAGATGTGAAAAAACAACAACAACAACAAAAAAAAAAACACAGGCCCTGTCTACAACCCAGTTCATCGTGGTTTACCCTTGTTGTTTGAGGAAAGACATTTTTAAATGGAAGAAAGCCACTAATGAAGTCAGTCAGTCAGTGCCTATTGCCCTGACCTAGTCCCCATTTTAAGCAGAAGTTTTCTCTCTCATTCACTTAAAACCTGCTTTAACCCTCAACCGGAGTGTGAACTACAGGGGAGCCAGGGGGAGCTTGGCTCCCCTTAATAAGACATGAGCTCGCTTAAACTCGATTTGTGAAATTTTGGCGGATCTCAAAAATATTGACAATATGCTGTTTTTTCCATGCATTTCTATTTTTCTGTATCTTCATAATCATGGATCATGCTTAAAATTAGGCTACTGATATATGATTAATGCATGAGGGTGATTCATCACTAATTAACTCTAATAAAGATACCGGCATGCATGCTATTCTTGTCATCACCATTGAAGTGTGGCGGCGCAATATCATAAACTTCACTAACTTTAACTCAAAGATCAGGAAAAAAAGAGGCCTCTGTGCTCGCTTCTGTTTTAAGGTAAGGGCTATTCCCAGTTAACTGTATTATTCACTGTTAGCACTGTAGCCTATTGTATGTAATGGGTGTTGATGAGGACTGGATCTTGTAGGCAGCCTGGGCTATGTTTGTTGGTATTTACAATGCTCATGCATGTGTGTGTTGTTATAGGCTGGTTTGTTGATATGCGACCCTTGCATTTGATGTCTTAACTGTACCGAGAAATTATTGTGCTCATCTGTAGGCGATGGGTAACTTTAACCGTTGTTTATAGTGCATCACTCTGCAGAGTATACTGTGCCCTGAAAAGATGGCCGTACTGTATCATACTTGTTTGATTTCGATACCCGCATGGAGGTTTGATGTTGTTGATTATTTTATATCAGATGACACAAAGCAAGTAGGCCTACATGCTTGCAGCTATGAATGTTTCAACAAGAGTCACAGTCAGTCTGCGACAATATTTTTTTGTGGTGAAATCCTTAAACAGACACCTCATGATCGATTATTCCTTACGGTACAAGTTCCCTACTATCATTGATTGCTGATGGCTGATGCTTGTGGAAAGGTCAGCTATGGCCAGGCTTTCTTGGCTGACAAGCCATTAGGCACATGCTTTTATGTGCTGAACATAAGAATTGCTGACATTTTTTGAATGGTCACTTGGAGCATGGATTTACAACTCCTGCCAGTGTGTATCTGTGTTGAATGCAGATATTACAAAGAATGTTATAAAAACAAATCTTAAGCCATGAAGATAACTGTCATCGATGTTAACATTTATTTACAATCAGCTGAAATAAGGGAAGTATGTGTTTGAAATGGCAGGTACCATTTAAGAGCACTTGTGCACTTTAGTGAGGTAATAGGCATCCAAGAGATATGGAATGTTTTCTCCTCTTTAATCCGTGTCTGACTATTTTTATGTTCAATACCATGGGGAATTGCATTTTCTTAAAATCTAGCCTGTTGAATCCCCTTTAATCTTTCCATTGTTGGTTGTTCTTTTTCACTTTCACGATTCTTTGAATTTACTTATTGTTTTACAACAATCTGATCTTGCTCCTTACTCTGTGAGATATTGTCAATTTTCCCCTTATACTGGTTTATTATTCAAACATTTTTTTAAATAATAGCCCTTTCAGGGTTTTAGTGAAGAAGGAACTGTAACTGAGCAAAATGCATTTGTATTTGTCTGTTAGATTGACTGTGGCATCACGTGGCATTCATGCAGAGACTAAAGCTCTCAAACTTTAAACCATGTTATCTACAACTTTGAAAAACACAATTACCATCCTCATGTTCATGTTAGCGATGGGAATAGGAAGTTGCATTACATGCAGTTTTGATCTTGAAGGAAGTATATGTACAGTTGTTGCAAACTGAGTTAAAAATGGCATCTCACACTGGGAGGCTAATGGGCACTTTATTGTACTTTATTGGACTGTAAACTACAACAAAATAAAAAAACCCCGCTGTGTTAGCCTAACCCACTGGCTTTTTGCCCCAGGCTTAGTAAAGTTGTTTTGACAGCTCCCACAGCTTCCACTCACTGAACAGCTACCACTCACACCAGAGTAGGGAGTCACATTTTCCAAACTAACTACCAACCAAGGGGCATGCTGACTCAGACATGTTGGGTGCACCTGTGACTGACAGCTGACTTGACAGGCTTAGCCCCTTATAAATGCATGCTGGCTAACCTTCCCAAACCTACTGACATTTCTGAACCCAATAACAATAACTCAGCCATATGGTTACCATCAGCCTCAACTATCTCTGCTCAACTGGTCAACAATATTCAGTTGATGATGAACTCAGGAAAGCAGCCCTAAACTTGGCTGTGTAACTGTCACTAATACTGAAATTCTAAAGTCATATGATTGGCAGGCGAAAACATTAATTAGTGACCCAGGCTAGTTTGTCGGTGCCCACTTTGATGTTCACTGTGATTTTGTCCAATTTGCCCTATTGCTTTTGCTCACCAGCTTTGTCTTAAAAGCTGGCTGCACAGAGTGGATGTGATTATAAACTTTTAAGCAAAGGCGAGGCCTTCTAGTTCTTCTTTCTATATCAACCTGAATAATAACAATGAAGAAGATTAATTGGTGGGTGGGCGAGCAGAATAGAAATCATGTTGAAATTGTATGCAGGAGGCAGTGGTATTGTATCTGAGTAAGAGCCCCAACTACAGATCCCTGTATTAATAATGCAAAAGGACCCCTAGGGCAGCCATGCAGAGGCCCCCCACATGTAGTCTCACACATACACAACTTTGGATTCATGTTATCATACCGTTTTTTTTAGGCAGTGTTTCCAGGCAAAGCTTTGTGATGGTGGTCTTTTGTTAGTTAATATATTCATTAGTCCTTTGTGATTTTCCAGCAGAACGATTGTTGAATAATTACTGATTTTCTACTGTTTGTAAAGGGATAGCAAATACTTCTACCATTGGCAATAATACATTTAAACAATTCTTAAAACATGCCTAGAGCACAAGGAAACCTGCTACGTTTTGCATAACATTACATACTTATATGTTCTTCTGTATATTTATTTAATGTAAAACCTAAGGTTGTAATTGTAAATATGTCAAAATAAACTCATATTTTTACCTTAATAAGGATGACTAGGGTTAACTGAAGATGGGGTCTGATGGTGTTCTGACTGCCTTGATCACACCAGTTTGTGCACTATATTGTGTCATAAAAAATGTGTCGGAAGTAACCAATGGGTGATCGTTTTTTAAACAGTCAGATGGTATTGCTGGCTGTCATCATCTCACTGTAAACCCTACCCATAAATTAAATGATGGTTCAGCTTCCAGACTACATAATACCCCGTAGAGAAAACTGAGCTTGTGAGATTTTGGCTGGCTTCTTTGCTTCTTGGATTTTGCTGAAACCATAAAGCCTTACAACAGTATGTAGCAGGTAATGACTGACCATGTGTTCCCAAGTGGGTGAAAGAGAACTCTTTTCTACAGTATAACTTATAATAACCTATCATGGTATTGTTATGTGTACAGTATGAATTAAAAGCAATTGAAACTTGCATGGAAACCTAATTTGCAGCTCATGTAGTGAATAGTGGGTGGAAAATGAATCTTTTATCTCATAGCTTTGAAATAATGGGTGTTGACAGTCCGACATGTTTGCTCAAGGATCATACAGATAATGTACGGTAGCCATGAGGTGCAAAGCACAAGTTTGCATAGCATTGGGTATTCCATTATCTAACGTTTTCATTGAAAACTTTCTACTTTGCAGGTCCCATTTAAAGTTAACATTGTCTTGCACTTAGAATGTGAAAATGGACAATGAGATACAGCAAAATAGGTCTATTAGCTCCACAACATTTACACAGAAACCATATAGATGGTGAAGATACAGTACTCAGTGTCCGTCCCCCTGAATGTGGGTCAGAGAGGTTGATTCGCAGAATCTGTTTCATTTATGCTCAGTTTGTATGAAGCACGGACACCTGAAATAATTACCTAGGTGGGAGCCACGCTGAACCAAGACAATATATTTCCCACAGCTTAAAATCTCACTGCCAGTTCAAAACAATTATGTAAAGCATCAGTATAATTCCTGTTCAAGTGCTGCAGCCTCCAGGTATTTGCTCAGTTGCATTTGGAGATATATAATTATAAAGATTATTCCTGATCGCTCGAAAGTAATTATTTTTTTTCAGAATTTTCTTTGAAAGTTTACTGTACTTTATAATACTAACTCCGTCATCAACCATGTAATTCCATCATGTGCCCCATAATAGAGATATGCTGTCAATGCTGAAGGGTGAAAAAGTTCTGCTTACACCATATGCTCGAGAATTATTTTTTGTTTGTTAACTTTAACTGGAGACCCCACAATCTTATGTCCACTGGTATGTTCACTAATGAAAGGAATAATGCATTCCATACAGTAACCTGTGGGACTTTACCATTACCTCGAGCAGACAAACGTCTGCTGTATGTTAGTTTGATGGCTGGAGATCTCTGACGCCTTATCTTTGTGGGCGAAAGGTTTTCAAACTCCCCAAGGGAGTCTTTCCCATCTATCTGATGAGGCGATACCTACGTTTATTCTCTCCACTGCCCTCCTTGCATCAAGAGTATTTGCTTGGAGAGGGGAAAAAAGACAAATTGATGACAAATCTGCCCTGGGGTTGTTATTGTTAAACCATATTCCATGATGTAGTGGCAGAGTTCAACCAAGTTAATGACAGTGCTGTGTGTGATCGTACAATGCTACGGCTGCTGCTGGCATTGTTTTGACATCAGGATGGCATCCCTGTTTCTGAAACTGATCTCTTTCTTAGACAGAGAGACCTCAGAGAAATCTGTGGCACTCTGCTAACTCTGGGCAGGATACAAAAAAAATGCAGGGAATGTTTTTTTTTCCTCTTACCAAGGGCATTATTCATTCATTAACATTCATGTGAGAATATTTTTCTGCAATTTTAGTGTTTAATCACACAATAAGAGGGTCATTGTCATGGAAGTACAGTAAAGAGAAAAGGCTCTGTCTTTCCTGTAGCTGTTTCACTCCTGTAAGAAAAGTTAACTGGGAGCTGTGATAAATATTTCATAACATGACTGCAAGATGAAGGCAGAAGTATAGCTTTTTAAACTAGCGCAGAATACCAATGGGATGGCTTTATAATTTTCTTTAGATAAGATTAAATTATATTTGTATTTGACAGAATTTTCCTTACTTAAGAATACTTAAGAAGGATGCCTACTGAAGTTTGGTGTCAATCTTTTGAGGATATTCGTTTCCCTCAAAGGATCAAAACCGTTTAGCATTTGGCAATATAGAAAAGATGAATTTTAGATTTGTTTTGATTTTTGTTTTAAATCATAAAAAAAAAACCATCATGCGTAATATTTCGTAGTGCACAATCTAAGGACCCAAATGCAGAACACAGTTAAGTGGAGAACTGGATAGTAGCAGTGACAGTCTTTATTATAGCAATCAGAGGTTGATAAGCACTCTTCCAGAGCGGGCGACCAACTAGGCTCAGAGGACGGAGACGGTGAGTGTAGGTTCTGGGTTTGGCTCGTGTAGCGTGGCAGGCAGAACAGGAAGGCAGATATCAGAGAGGTCACAGTGGCTGCGATCACCAGCAGGGAACAACTACGGGTTTCAGGCAGGTAGTGGTCAAAACCAGGGAATAAGTCCAACAAGGCAAACAAATCCAACAGGGAGCAGGCAAAGTTCAAAAGTCCATAATCCAGGCAAGGTCCAAGGGAACAAAGAATTAATTCAACAGAACTCACAGACAAGAAATGCCAGGATGCTTGACACAGGGACACAAAGTACAACCAAGAATGCAGATGACAAGGACAATGACCCAACAATAAACAAAGGAAAAACCCAGACTAAATACACTAGTTAGGGTAGACAATGAGACACAGGTGCAATCAATCAAGGCGGGGTCAACAATTTAAACTGAAGGGAAAGCAAACAAAGACAGGAAGTAAAACTACAAGACACACAAGGGGAGGAGGACACTACAATGTAAAACAAGAAACAGGACAAAAACCCCCAAACTATGACATAATAACCAATTTTGCTACTATTTACAACCACTTCTACACCTGCATTAACATGTGTTCATATTCAGATTTTAACAACATAAGCCTCATTATGTGTACACCTGGCATTAACATGCGTCAACAGTGAGATATATCCCTCTCTATCCTTGAAAGAAAGTTCCTGAAAATGCTAAACTGGACAACTGAGACAAGCAGAGCATGTCAAAGTAGCTGAATGTATATTTTTAGTTGTACTCTATATGAACTGCATTTACACTTTCTTTCTTTTCTGATGGTGGTTTGTGTATTTGGATCACAATCAATCTGTCTTAGGTGCATTTGAAAGTACATTTTTATGTGGGCAAGAACTGCCCTATAAGTTTTAATCTGATCAACTCACATGCATAGTGAGGCATGTTATAATGTTGTACTTTCTCTGTGCTTCTCATATAAACTTGTGATGTACCTGGATTGGGATTTGAATCTAGTCCCGATGTGTGTTGGTTCCATTTACACATGGTTGTATCACTATCTGATTGCTGAGTGATCGAGTCAAGATACATGCAGTGTAATGGGTCTCATCTTGATTTTTTTAACCCTTAAAGCTCCATATCTCATTGTCTTAACTTGCCTTCCTCAGGGGAAGATGTGCCCATTGCCCACTGTGTAGACGACCCTCCACCCACAGAAGTGGTCTGCGAGGTGGCCTGTCCTGCAGACTGTGTGGTTGGCTCCTGGTCTTCCTGGTCACCCTGCTCACACAGCTGTGCCACCAAGACAGCGGAGGGTCGACAGAGCCGCACTCGCATTGTGTTGGCAATCCCAGGAAAAGGTAATGCAACGTTCCCTAACTTCTTTCAATCGTTTCCTGCCTGTTGTTTGCTGTGTCTGTTGTTGTGGTGTGGTGTGAAGGACAGAAATGAATTACACTGCAAGTGTAGTTTTGTAGTTCTCAGGTACATACTAAACAGTATAGTAGTATTGTTACTGAGTGTGGGGAAACCTGGGTGACAATACTGATTTCTGAAAAATTTACATAGCAGGTTTGATATCATTTAAAAAAGGTGTGCTACATCGATTTTACACACCAAAGTCTGTTTACAGGCCATGGGAAATACTACTGCATTAATGGAAAAAGTCGCAGTATGTCCAGCAGGGAACAGGGAAAGGACCCAAATGCAGCCAGCTGAGGCAGACAGGATGATTTCAATGATTTAATAGTAAAAAAAAAAAGGCTTCCATGGAATACAGGCAGGCAGTGGACAAAACCAAGGGAGCAGTTCAAACAGGCAAATGTAGAATCCATTTAACAAGCAAATAATTGAAATCCAAACTCCAAAACTCTCAAGCAGATAGTCCAATAAACAAAGACAATCCAAAATCAAACAATCGAGCAGAAAATCCACTAACCAAGTTTGTAAGTCCAAAACTCAAATCGCACAGGGAAAGGGCTGGAACATGCAACACATGGATGAAGCCAAAGATGGTCTGACAACTACATAAACGAAACAAACTGACTAAATACTCACTGAGGGAAGGACAACTAGACACAAGTGAAGCTAATCAGGACAGGGCAGACAATCAGGGGGGGGGGGGCAAACAAAGACAGGAAGTAAAACTACAAGACACATGAGGGAAGGAGAATATTTAAAAATAAAATAGGCAATAACATACATAAACCCTCAAAACCACAACACATCAAGCCGGTTGTGGCTCTTTTAAATTACAGTATATTTATAAAAACAAATAAGAATAAGAAAACAAATTGCACCATTATGTTTTTCAAAATTGAGAACTAAATTGCAGGATAAATATTATATTAATGTCATCACTGGAAATCAAACCTAAGAAACCCATAGGCTAACTCAAAGCTCAACTCAGCAAATAAAATATAAAGATTAATTGAGCCAAAGTCGTTAACAGACTGCTTTCACCAACATTGTGGGATTACCCTGGCCGTTATTTCTGTTGCTTTCAGTCTTTTTTAGACATGTTTCATCTCAAAAACATTTTAGGTTTGAGTTGACCATCCATTATCAAGGGCTCTTTCTCTGGCCAGTATTTTTCTGCGTACTCCAAATGTTGTGTTTTCAAGTCAGACAGCAGAGCCTTGGCAGCCAGCTACTACCCATTAATCCCTGTAACCAAACGCATATCTGCAATAACAGCTGATGAAAGAATCTCACAGCTTAAGCCAGGTTCCACACTGTGTTGTTTATTATTATGTTGCTGGCTATCTGCTTGCTGGCAGAGTTAGCTGTGAGTCTGTGTGTGTGTGTGTGTGTGTGTGTGTGTGTGTGTGTGCGTGCACACACTGTATTTGTGTTCATATGGCTGCATGTTTGAGTGTCTGACAGTATGGATGAGCTGGAGAATGTGAACCAGACTGGAAGGTGGAGGTGTTTATTCAGTTGTGATTCAGTGACAAACTCATCCCAGCCTTTCTGTGAGTAACAGTTGACTTCAGGGCCACTTACCACTCTCCAGATGACACCTATGATCCAAGTGAGCTGTCCGTTGATATACAGTATGTTCACCATTGTATGAATTTGTGTGTATGTGTGTGTGGTTTATAGTTATTGCACATTTTCTAAAGAAAAGAGCTCTATTTGATTTGATCTTTTGTCTTGAAACAAAATAAGCTTAACATGAACAATACAAAAATAATCAATAAAAATAGCATGAAATGAAAGATGGTATAATATGAAAACACTAAAAGTTACAAAAACTTAATTTCATAGTGGTCATAATGCTCATTTATTACGAAGCACTATGTGCACTCTACATATGAGCTTTTGACTGAGTGATTACACTGAGCTTGCAGTGTCACCTGTCTACACACAGAGAGGGAAATAGTTATTTAATAAGTAATGATAATGTTGCACTGTGATATTATTTTTGTTGTGGTAGCCTACCGCACAGCCACACACACCAGCTAGGTGAATAAATAGAGGTTTTCACAGATTTCTTTCAGTGTTGCACTGAATATAGGACTGTACCGTATGTGTCCAAATAATGACAAAATATATGACAACCAGGACACAGGGAGCAGGGACTGGAAAGGATTGTTGTGGTGTGGCTGTGGGCAGTGTTTGAATTGGCCGTGAATTCTGTTACAGTGACCTTACTGTGACTTTTCATTTGTAATTCAAACTTGTACAAGTTGTAACTTGTAAAGTGTCTGCTCAGCTAACCCGAACAAACATTTGTGTTGTCGCTAAGCAGCCAGCCAGCGGTCAATGATAAAATTAGCATTTGACTAACTACAGCTTGTTACTTGAGGTGAAATTTATTTTAGATTTTGTGCAAATCACATGTACTCTGCATAATAATGTTGCTTTGTTGGACTAGTGCTAGTTTTAGCTTGCTCATGAACACAGCAAAACATCTTCTCAGCTTTTATTCAGAATGCCAAGTACTATACAGTAGTCTTCATGTCTTCATGACTCTGTGGTTCTTTCCTGTGTGTTGGTGGCCAGAAGGGAAGGAGTGTCCAGCAGCTCCAGCCCTGGAGGAGTGGAGAGTCTGCAATGACCACCCTTGTATGGTGTTCTACTGGGAGGCCTCAGCCTGGGGTCCCTGTATTGAGGAAGCCTCCATGGATCTCAATGGAACCGGCTTCTGGAATGGGACCCCTACCGGTGCCGTGGGTGTTCAGAGCCGCAAAGTCAGCTGCATGAAGATGAACATTGGACCAGTCATAAGTAAAAGGTACGCTCTCTCACCAGGCACCTCTTAGGCATTTAATTTCTACTTTGTATGTGCCAAAGCGGCAATGCAATATGCACTTCAATTCTATAATATACATGTTTATCCATGTTAAGACTTTCAATTATTTTCTATTTTTAGGTTTTTAGGGCAGCACTGTCTCTTTACAGAGTCTGTTGGGAGGTGAATCCTGTTTACCTTTGGATGGCGTTTAGCCAGATGTGCTCACATGTTGGCTGCATTAACAAACACTTGACGTTTCCCTGCCAGCTTTTGTCATATCAAGCTTTGTGTCATCTTTTAACTTGAAAACCAGATCTAGTACTGTATACATTGGGCAGGTGTTTATCAAATGTCCACAGGTGTATCGATATCCTCCATGTTTGTTTTCACTCAAGTAATATGACATTTGGTCATAAAGAAATATGAATGTGTTGTTTCAGCCGAACAACAATCAGTGTTTTACCAATTCTGAACATGGTTAATAACAAGAATTATATGTCTCAAATATGCCAACTAAAATGTCTATTCATAAGAATGGCACTTTGTAAATGAATATGCTCTTCCTCTATCCTTATCTGACACTGCTGCTTTGCTTAGTTTTAGATACCAGGAATGGGTCCCGAGAGAAACGAATGGTAAATTATGGGTGAGGAGTAAAAGAGCTTTGTAAAATCTGGGGGAGGAGTTGAGAGGTGATCATGTTTCTCTTACAGAAAAATCATTTAAGTTTTAAGATTCCAAATGCCTCTTACTTGTATAGTGCATGCTTTTACTTACTGACAAATGACCCAAAGGACTTGATGCATTGCGAAATTATATCCCCAGAGTTTTGTATATTGAGCTCTTCTTTCGTGCTTTCTGCCTGTGTTTAGGATTTTTTTTTTGTGAATCTGAGATTCATTTTTCTTATGCTCCACCATTATCTACTCCTCTTTCAGCAATACAATATCAAACACTGCTAAGGGCTTTTGTGCTGTCACTGTAATGATGTTATAGCCCACACCAGGAAGATAGATTTATAAATAATTCACAAAGTTTGCCCTTCTTTAGCTCAATATATTATTGACAGGGCCATAAAGTGGATTATGGAGAGGCTTTTTTCTTATGAACGTCCTATCTCCCACCACAGAGGCTTTAATGAAAGCTGTCATTTCTGCTCCACCATCAGATCTCGCCCTATACAGTATGCTGTGTATTCAGTCACTTCTTAGCTATTCATATATAGCTGCAGAGTGCTCATTTAATCGAACAGCACCGAACACATAGCCCTACATGTTGCTATTCATCATAGTTGATTTTGACTGTCAGTAACAAGTTACTGGATCTTTGCTGTCTTGCCAACATGTGCAGTGTGTAAGACATGATCAGTGTTTGACTGTGTTCATATAGAACAGCATAGATTTGGCATAACATCTCAAGCCTCATATTATAAGATTAATAAACAGAAGACAGATGCACTGTGGTAGCATGTTTCTGAGACTGAAAAAGAACAGAATAGGGCTAGATCTTCAGTTCAGACTCTCCCATTTCCATTGCTTTAACCCCTGTTTATCTAACACAAATGTGTTTGAAATACAGGAGTGTCCTTAATATTTCTAAATCATTCCCATCTGAGGAGCAGATGCTCCCTGAATGTATTTGATGTTGTGCTACTTGAGAAGGGTCACTTCAGTCAGCAAACATCTAAGCGTTTCATGCTTAGCAATAATCTCCACAGTGAGCATGGGCTCGATGAAAGGTTACTGGGTCTTTCTTGGTATTTGTGCGGAGCACTTGGGAAAACATAAGTTTGATTTTTAGTTTAATTTCTGCTCCTATTTCTCATATATTGAAGATAAAATATGCATTAACAAACTAAATCAGTCGTAAAAAGAGTGTAACCTATTACAGTGAATATTATATATGTGTACCAAATTAGCTTTTTTCATAATAACATACTGTGATAATACTTGTAAATGATAATACCAACTCTCATCACACTTAAAAGACATATTGTGAGAGTAGACAAAGCACATCAGTTGCTGCTGCACTGTAACAACACACTCAAATAAATATTCACACAATGTTAAATATTAATATTTAGTATTAGATATTAAATATTTAACTAATTAGGTATTATATGAAAATGATGAATTAGGTATTGGATTGCAATTTTGAAGAGATAATCAACAATGTGTTAGAGACATTTAGTGTTCCCAACCATGTCACAATTGAACACCATAGCTTTGACTGTAAGTCTGATTCCCTCATTCTGGGCGTACCACACAATATTCCCCCAGCTGCTCTGTTGCGTTGCCATGCCCTCTGGCATGCGTCACTGCAAAGAGGGAGAGAGGAGAGGAGGGATAAAGCTGGGGATGGATGGGTTTTATGTATCTTGCCTCCTTATGCTTTGGCATACTTTGATCTCATTCCTGTGCGTGCTGGCTTTCTGCGGTAGGATGTGGCACCATGCTGGGTCTCTAGTGAGACCTGGATCTGTTTGTCGAGCAAGGAAGACAGTCACTCTGAAAAGAAATTGGGATGTCTGTGTGTGTGTGTGTGTGTGTGTGTGTGTGTGTGTGTGTTGGGGAGGGGGGTTCGGCTGCTTGTTGATGAAGACATCAAAGCTTATGACTTATTTGAAATTACATAGCTGTATTAATCCAAACCACTTCAAGGTTGCATGACATACAAACTACAACACAGCCAAAGGGTCTGTTACAGATATGTTACACAAGATATAGCAGCCTAAATACAGAGGAAATACGCGATTATTTTCTATGTTTAGAATAAGGAATTGGTAAAAGTCGGTGAAGTTCTTTAAAACCTGGAAATGGTGTCCTTGGTGTGGCAGGAGTGATTCATTGGTAAACAGTTTGCATGTCCTCACTTTTCTCAGGTTTAATTAGCAGCCGTGCTGTGGACTGATTGATTTTTTCCTCCTAGAACACTCTGTCTCCCTGGTGGCAACAACAGACTACTGTGGTTGCTCTGTACATGTATATGGGGAGATAAATGCACTCATCTGGTTGTTTAAACTGATCCTAAATGTGTTGCCCCTACTTTTAGCTACACAGCCCTGGTAACAAATTTGGTAGTTCTAATCCATTCCATGTATTATGTATCATTCCACAAACACAAGTATGCTGAGTATTTATACAGTATATTGAATAGTGGAAGTGGAACAAGCTTAAAAAGACAACATTGACATATTAACACCTCATAAAGTTGATATATGTTAGCAAATTAATTACCTAAGTATGAATCCAGCAGACACATTAATTAGGATACATTCCAATTAATACCTGATGTTCAAAATGCTTGGGATGTTTTTCTACCCTGAATTCACTAAGTTGGTCGATGAACATGCCCCCTGGAAACTTTCAGAAGTTACAGGCAGACATTTACCTTGGATCAACTCTGAACTCATATCTCTTTTTAAGCAAAGGGATAAAGCATGGGCAAAATTTCATCAGACAAGAGAATGTGCTGTTTGCTAAATGTATAGACAATTGAGAAATATCAGCAAAAAGTTAGAAATGTTAAATCTAAAGAATGCCTTTGGGATAGTTTCAAAAACCCTAAACAATTATGGAGCAAAATAATCAGATAAATGTGTTTCCAATCAGTTAAGAGTTGCTGGTACAATATTGCATGATCCTTCACTTATTGCATGTACGTTCAAATAGCATGTTTCCTCTGTCAGTTCTAATTTATTTTCTAGCTTTGTTAACATGACTTTAATTCTAATTTGCCTTGTCACCGCTCTTTTTACTTTACAAAATAACTGAGGTCTGCAATGCCATTGGTAATTTGAGAAAGAGCGCAGTGTTCCTGGTCTTGATGAGATAGAAACTAAGTTCATTAAATTAGCATCTCATATTCTTATGGATCCACTGGCCAATCTTTCAAAAATGTCATTATCTGTGTGAATTACCAGCTATATGGAAATGTGTACGTATTACTCCTCTCCATAAGGCTTGTAATATGCTTGATCCCAGAAATTACAGACCTATTTTAATTATTTGTTCCATTACCAAAGTTATCACAGTACCTTAATTATAATAGAATCATATCTCAGTTTCAGTTTGGTTTTAGATCAAACTTTTCCTGCAATCTTAATATTAACTGATGATGTTTTCTCTGCATCTGATCTCACAGGAGCCATATTTATTGATCTTACTAAAGCTTTTGACCTAGTAGACCTACCTTCCTTTAGATAAGCACCATGCTGTTGGCCTTTCCCAACATTCATTGTTAAGGTTGAATTTGTATCTTCATAAAAGAAAGCAATGTGTAATGGTGTAAATCACCCTGTAGTTTATTAATGATCTATTATTTTTTTCCTATTGTCGTGTTCAATTATATGCAGATGACACTAATTTATATATACATCGAAATCTTCTTCATCACAAATTCAAGAGGCTTTGCAATCTGACTTTAACATTCTACAAACTTTGTTGTCAGCTAACAAACTACTGCTGAATGAAACTAAATATTATGCAATGGTCCTTGGTACGAGACAGAACCTCAACTCTAAATCCAACTCTCTGGTTTTAGCGTGTGATGAGGGTACATCCCTCCATAAAGTTGATAGAGTTAAATATTTGGGTTTATGGCTTGACTCCGAACTTACTTTTAAACCACACCAGCACATTATAAAGAACTTTAGTTTAGGTATTGGTGTTCTGTACCGTTCCAGACATTGCTTTACATTTAATATCATTAGGAGACTTGCTTCACAACTTATTTTACAGATACTGGACTATGCTGATAGTCTGGAAACTCTCACTTCATCTCATGTTAGACCATAATGCCTCTGGACGCAGTACAAGCAATCAGAGCAACAAAACGTGTGATGTAGCACTGAGTGACAAAAAAATTTAAACAGACTACAGCTTGCAGAGATGAGTTGTGATGGTATTGCATCGATATGTCTGTGAACAAGTGTTTTTGCCAACAGATTCAACAGAACGTTCCACATCAGCGGCAGCCATCTTGGTTTTTGCGAAAATGCCTCAACGGCGCTCCTCTGTACAGTCATCGTATCAAACCCACCCCATATTAGAAAAAACGGCTGTGATTGGCCCGACCCGGGCCAGGTCGGCTGGAAATCTGTCTAAACAGGAGGGGTACCAGATTCATCTGCCAGAGCAAATAAAACATGAGCTTACAGATTTCTCTGGTTCCCAGGCAACTTTGCTGACATTGTTTATCTTCTTACTCTCAATGTCATATAATAGGCTCAGCAGATTCGTATTTGGATGTTCTTTTTTATGCACCATTGTACAATGCTTGGTACACTCAGATGGCTCCCTCTTGATACAAGACCAGTTACACTGGTATCAACTTATCTTTTAATGCATTGTTGTGTTGTTGTTTGTTTTTGGGTCCCCCTTGAAAACGAGATGATACATCTCAAGGGGTTTATCCTGATACAATAAATTTGATTACAGTTTGACAACATGGAGAAAATTGTAGTCAACTTGTAGAGATCTCTGTTTTGGTCTCCACCAACTCCTGAGAAAAATATCTGGCTCTTCAGCTTTTTATATGCTCTCCTTGGATGGAAATCCAAAACAATGATCCAAAACAGACCAAAAGGCTGGGTAGAGCTGAGAGGAACTGCAGGACTGGGTGAAAATTCTCTGTGGGTTCGTCACTACGAGGCACCCCTTTCACATTACACATAGTGTATTTAATCCATTGTTAATGTAAAACATTTGTATTAGTGCAGCTTTAAGATAATTGATTTTTAAAACTGTCACTGTGTTATGAACCATAAAATACAGGCACTTTGTGCGCTTGAATAGTGAGAGGATTTTTGCTTTCACGGAGCAATATTTGTACCCTGGGAAGCAACTGAATGTGTGAGAAAACTGTAAATTTTTATATTTGTCCATCTTTTGCCAGAGTGTGCAGGCAGGGGGACATGTAATCAATCATGTTTTCTGTGGGGAGATGTGTGATGTCAAGGACAGGGCAGTTGTTTCACTGCACTGTCCTGTTACCAGCGAGACTCAGGACGTTTATCATTCATCGCCCGGGGGATGAAGAGAATTTAAGGCCACTTTTTGTTTGTATGTTTAGATGTTCTGATTCTGCTCGTCCA
This sequence comes from Siniperca chuatsi, assembly GCF_020085105.1. Lineage (NCBI taxonomy): Eukaryota > Metazoa > Chordata > Actinopteri > Centrarchiformes > Sinipercidae > Siniperca > Siniperca chuatsi. The sequence continues at coordinate 9,183,363 of NC_058053.1, read as the reverse complement.
GAAACCGTCCGACCCTGTTTGCTTCCCTGCAAGAAAGACTGCATTGTGACACCCTTCAGCGAATGGACAGCCTGCCCATCAACCTGTATTCCAGGTAGTTCCTCTCATGAATTTCTATGAACTCAGTTTAATAATGCCTGTCTAATAGCTCCACAGTCTTTTAAAAATGAGTCAGATATCCTGATGTAGAAAACCTCCTACAACTATTGCTAACTAGTGGCAGGAGGTTTTGTAAAATAGCAACATTTTGTAAAGGTAAATTAGTAATGTATAATTGTAGAGTTCATCAAAACCTAACACACATTAAATATTTAGAAATATATGTTTTTGTCCTAAAAAATGGCTTGTTATCATATAAATTAAAATAATTTTTACCTACACTTTACTTCCTTTGAGCAACTTGAGTTTAGGTGGGGTTTGCACTTTAACTACAAATCTATATGGTACACAGTATTAAAGCTGAAATGATTAGTCTGCTAACTGATTAGTCAATTGACAAAAAATATATGGCCAACAATTTTGACAACTGATTAATCATCATATTTTAAGCAGAAATGAAATGGTTCCCGCTTCTCAAATGTGAATATTTGCTGGTTTCCTTTGTTTTCTAGTTTATGAACCTGAATATATTTAGGTTCTAGACTGTTGGTCAGACAAGGAAAGCTATTTTAATATGTTTACTTGCATTTTTGGAAATTCACTATTTTCTGTTTTACTGATCAATTGATTAATCGATAAATTGAGAAAATAATCAACAGATTAATCTAAAATCAAAATTATTGTTAGTTGCAGCTCTGCACAATTTATAATTTAATCGTTGTGTATATAGTTACGGTATCAAGACATAGTCTGAGGAAAGCGTCATAAGGTATGAAGCACTTAGTATTTATTATAGTATAACAATGCCACCAGAGACTTGTTTAAAAATGTTAAATGTTTCCATACAAATGTGCTCTCCTTGATGTCTCTCGAGTATTCAATGATTACATTTAAGTGTAAATGACAGTGTTAACTGTCCATTACATTAAGCTGACACATCAAGGGGAAAATGGATATTTAATGGGTTTCAGTATGTGTACTCTAAGTATCTTGAAAATCAAAAACTATGTAATTGTTTTTAAAAGAATTGAGCAGGCATCTTGCCTCTGTAAATATGCTGTAGTCCATTGGGTCTGCTGATGATGTAATCACTTTCTTAATTGCACCATTTTCAATGTTCAGTAATTAGTGTTGTGTAATGAACCTTGGAGCGTGAGCCAAATGAAGCCATTACAGTATGGTGTGTCCGAAAACAGACTGCACTGGAGGACATCACAGCCACAAGGGCAAGCTAATCAGGATCAGATCAATTTTGAGACCACTTGTTTTTTAGCCATCTCTTGGAGATAATTTTCTTTTCACTGTAGCAGCACCGCCCATATAGAGGTTGCATGTTGGCTGCATCGCCATTTATTTGGTGTCCCAGACACCAAATGTCAGTCATTTGTCTCAGTATCATATTACTTTCTCTTCCTGCTGGAAAACATTCACTTAAATTCAACTGTGCAACTAATCTGCCACTAAACGCAGCCTTTTAGTGAAGCTTATGTTTCATGTTCAACAGAAAATGCGACTGCCGCCACACAGTCTCGATACAGGACCATCATTCAGAGGTCTGCTAATGGAGGTCAAGAGTGTCCTGACACACTGTATGAAGAGAGAGAGTGTGAATCACTTCCTGTATGTCCAGTGTATAGGTAAAAACATCATTTATAACCAAACATTTTCCTTTCTTATCCAAGGATAAATTTTCTTCATTTATCTGCTGTATAATATCACAGAGGTAAGAAGGAAGTGCAGGGTGCATTAATGTTGTGAAATACTTAAGATGTATGCATGTGATTATATAATGGCATTAACATCAGATGCCATGGTATTTGACATATGCTCTCATGTTGCTTAAAGTGTAATGGACCAAGGCCAATGAATTTGTATGTAGCATTTTGGTCAATAAAAAAGCTATTTCTAAACAAAAGTCTTATATGACAGGCTAACAACATTCTCACTAGCTTTGTTAATTATACAGTAGCTCACACAAAACGTTTCAGCATAGTTTCAGGATGATTTTTATTTGGTCATTTTTGGTGTTCGATATATCTATTGAAAACAGATATGTTGTAGGCTTACCTAGTGCAGTACTAACATCATGTTTTTTTATTAATATTGAGGGATTCAGTTGTATGGTGCTTCCTGTGTAAAAATGTGGACATGCTGCAGTTGCCATGTCCTTTACAAATTGTTGACACTGATTATCAGTAATCGATTAATCATTTAAAGGGGCAATGTGTAATTCCTGGCCACATGCTCCAAAAAAATAGGGGGCAGCAGTTCATCTCCTCCAACCCTCAATGCAATGGCACTGTTCAAGATTGTGTACAGTTAGACATGGTTAATAAACCTCAAAAACGTATAGTGAAGTTTCCAAACTTCCAATCTTATCTCACCTCATAACAGGAATGCCAAGTGGTAACAATATGATGACCCGATGAACGGACGTATGGACGATGAAACCGTCCATGCAATCAAAATTTACTGTCATCAGTTTTAAAAATAAAAATTGGTACGGTTTGTGTAGTCATTAGTTGCACTAAAGATATGTTTATAACAAACAAACACAGAAAACAATAGGGTCTCAGTCTCTACCTACCTCTTAAAGTCAAGATAACCATTCACCCACATCCCACAGTTAATACTTTATATTACATGTGCACATATGAATGTAAATGCTATTAGACAGTATATACTAAGATATTTGTTTGTTTTGTGTGTAGTGTGTTCAGTGAATTCATGATTTCATATATTATCTAATTTTTCAAGCAGAGTAACAACAAAATGTATCACATCACTGTGTTTCCAGCACTGTTCTCACCAAATACCAATTAAGTTAGAAACGTGGCATACACCAATCGCACACATTTAATGACATAAGATTTTTCTTTTCACTCTAGTAGCAATTATGACACATTGTAATTTTTCCTGCCTATAGAGAGGTTGCATGTTGGCTGCATGTGTTCCAGATCCCCAATTAAAAACCAAACACAGAACAAACTTGAGGAAACGTTTGCCTATAAATGAAGCTGCAATAACACACTGTCATCTCAAAGTATGTCTGTCTTTGTGTTTCCATGTAGGTGGAGGACACACAAGTGGCACAGCTGCATTCTGGTTCCAGATTCTGTTCGACGTGGATTATCTGGACCAGGAGAAGCCTGTGGAAATGGTTTAGAAACAAGAGGCAAGTGTTTCTTTTCTTTCCTGACATATTATATTCTCTATTGTCAGCTGCTGCTATACCACCATTTCAAGCTTTCCTCTTCCATCTATTTACTATCCTTATTTAATGAGACCTAATAGCCCTTTCAGATCTGCTCCTTTAACAATCAAGTGATGGAAACATAAAAGACGGAGGCAATTTGTCCAGAGAGTGTGACGAGATGAACCTTTCCATCTGTTTTCTTGATGATCTCATCATAACACTGGTTTTTTATTAATGAATACAGCTAGTCAGATGGTCACAAGCACATTTTAGCAGCAGGTTGAAAGAACAATCAGCCTTGTTGCTTGCAATACACATACAGTGTGGACTGACTCACATACAATAAAGTTTAAGAGAAAACAGGATCAAAAACATGGTAACCGAACAACACTAGCAAAAGGTACTTAACTTGTAAGTTTCGGCACCTTGACGTAGTAGTCGTACAAGTGTACGGAGACGATCTGGCGTTGGTGTTGTGGGAGACCCTGATATGATATGTATATGGATATTGAGCTGTGGAGACAGATGGTAGATTGGAGACAGGTGTGCCGGTGATCAGCAGCAGGCGGGAAACCACGGAGCCAGACCAGAAGACATACAAACACATATCCAGAGACGAGTCGGGGACATACAAGACACACTAGGGAAGAAGAGTACAACAGAGAACACAGGGCTGGGGAGGATAAGGTGGCTGACTACCACAAATGTAACACAATAGCAAAGCTATAAACAAAAATTATTCCTAATCAATTTAAATAAACTTTGTCACTTGTGACTTAAACCGTTTTAAATAAACCTTGCTTCCCCTAAATGGATAAAAATATTTATACAAATGTTCTAACAAATGTTTTCATTTCCACAAATGAATGCACCCACTGTAAAATATTTCAGTACCATGTATTTTCCTAACAAAATATTGGCACATAAGGTGCATTGGATATGCATTTGTGTATTAATCACATATTTTTGTGCATTTATTCAACAGTTATTTTTACAACATTCTCTAGGTGAACGTGGATTGTTGGGATAACAATCCACAATATATAGTTTCACATACATTGTGATACTGTATATTATGGGGGGTGAAACTAGCTTAGGCTATACAGTAAATGCTGTGGCATGCGGCATTAGTCAATGCTTTGTATACAACAATAAATACATACAATATATTTGCAATATAGTATATTAATATAATGATAGTTATATACCAGTACAGATACAGTGGTGTGAAAAAGTGTTTGCCCCCTTCCTGATTTCTTATTTTTTTGCACGTTTGTCACACTTAAAAGTTTCAGATCATCAATTTAATTTAAATATTAGTCAAAGATAACACAAGTAAACACAAAATGCAGGTTGTTATTATTAAGGGAAAACAAAATCCAAACCTACATGGCCCTGTGGGAAAAAGTGATTGCCCCACCTGTTAAAACCTAACTTAACTGTGGTTTATCACACCTGAGTTCAATTTCTCTAGCCACACCCTAGGGGTGATTACTGCCACACCTGTTCTCAATCAAGAAATCACTTAAATAGGACCTGCCTGACAAAGTGAAGTAGACCAAAAGATCTTCAAAAGCTAGACATCATGCCGAGATCCAAAGAAATTCAGAAACAAATGAGAAAGAAAGTAATTGATATCTAGCAGTCTGGACAAGGTTATAAAGCCATTTCTAAAGCATTGGGACTCGAGCGAACCACAGTGAGAGCCATTATCCACAAATGGCGGAAACATGGAACAGTGGTGAACCTTCCCAGGAGTGGCCGGCCAACCAAAATTACCCCAAGAGCGCAGCGACAAATCATCCAAGAGGTCACAAAAGACCCCACAACAACATCCAAAGAACTGCAGGCCTCACTTGCCTCAGTTAAGGTCAGTGTTCATGACTCCACCATAAGAACGAGACTGGGCAAAAAGGGCCTGCATGGCAGAGCTCCAAGACGAAAACCACTGCTGAGCAAAAAGAACATTAAGGCTCGTCTCATTTTTGCCAGAAAACATCTTGATGATCCCCAATGCTTTTGTGGACTGATGAGACAAAAGTTTAACTTTTTGGAAGGTGTGTGTCCCATTACATCTGGTGTAAAAGTAACACCGCATTTCAGAAAAAGAACATCATACCAACAGTAAAATATGGTTGTGGTAGTGTGATGGTCTGGGACTGTTTTGCTGCTTCAGGACCTGGAAGACTTGCTGTGATAAATGGTACTATGAATTCTGCTGTCTACCAAAAACTCCTGAAAGAAAATGTCCGACCATCTGTTCGTGACCTCATGCTGACGCGAACTTGGGTTCTGCAGCAGTGACAATGATCCAAAACACACCAGCAAGTCCACCTCTGAATGGCTGAAGAAGAACAAAATGAAGACTTTGGAGTGGCCTAGTCAAAGTCCTAACCTGAGTCCTATTGAGATGCTGTGGCAAAACCCTCCAATGTGGCTGAATTACAACAATTCTGCAAAGATGAGTGGGCCAAAATTCCTCCACAGCGCTGTAAAAGACTCATTGCAAGTTATCGCTAAACGCTTGATTGCAGTTGTTGCTGCTAAGGGTGGCCCAACCAGTTATTAGGTTTAGGGGGCAATCACTATTTCACACAGGGCCATGTAGGTTTGGATTTTGTTTTCTCTTAATAATAACGACCTTCATTTAAAAACTGCATGTTGTGGTTACTTGTGTTATCTTTGACTAATATTTAAATTAGTTTGATCTGAAACATTTAAGTGTGACAAACATGCAAAAAAATAAGAAATCAGGACGGGGGCAAACACTTTTTCACACCACTGTACCTCAATTTGTTCTCAATTTACTGGCTTTTATTACTGTTTTTTAAATATAATTTGCTATTTGAGTGATGCCACTCCACACTGCTGGGCATGGCATGATTCCTGTTTAAGTGAAAAACATTTTTTCCATTAGGGAGATATTTTCCTCTTTAGTCATACAACCTATTGTGATGTGTTGTGATGATTGTCTTCAGTATGTCCCATATTGCAGAATTACCTGTACCATGATATAATCATTACTGTTGGAAGCATATCATAAGTATTGTATAGTGTCCCTGTGATTACCCCTAACTGATTGTGCCCTGTGAGTGTGTTGTGTTTCTAGACTGTGCAGATTCCTGTGTACTGTCCTTTGTCAGAGAACTGTGTTTCTGAGTGGAGTTGTGAAAACAACTGCCACTGGTCCAAATCATTAAAAAGCCAGTGTTAATTGGATCATTTCAGACTTGTTTAGAGGAGAGAAAATGCCCCATAAAAATGGCTGTTCTATCTAATTTACTGATGCGATCTAAGTGAAGTTTTCAGTGGCTTTCTGTGCCGCCTTGAGAACTTTCTAGCAGTTCTGCTCTACCATTGCTTTTTTTTTTTTTTTTTTTTTTTTTTGCAGTATAATTATGACTGACATTTCTCAAGTGAATTTCTATGATTTTTTTTGGTGAGGATGGGAAAAGTGTAGTGTACCCAGGTTAAGAGCAAGCCTCATTGACCTTTAGAGCTTCCTATTTGAATATGATTAGAAAATGACTAAGTTAAATACCTGTGACATTTCAAAAACTGAAGTATGAGTTTGGAATTTGCAGTCGATAGAAATACACAGAATTTATCCAGGGTTTACTTTTACTCAGTGGATGTCTGAACCACTTCAATGAAAAGGACATATAAATGTCAAATTGGGGCATAATTAGGACACGGTAATTGGGAATAGGGCCATATTAGGGGCATAGAGACACTGAATAAGGGCATATCAAAGATTTAATGACAGTAAGTTATAGCATGGGTTTCTCAGTTATGTTATTCAAGGACCTTTAAAGATGCTCCATTGCCCTGCCAGAGCTCTCTATATGCTATCATCCACCCACACACAACACAAAGTATAATACAATCTGATTTAGACTACTGATATGATAAAGCTGTAGCTTTATTTCCTTTTGTTGTGTTCATCTAAGTACTCTTGTACGCAGTTTCTATGTAATGATGATTTCAACATTCATTTAAGTCCAATTACACATTGTGCTTTATTCATTTTCTATTTTCCATTTTGGAACTCTTCTTGCTTTTCTGTTTTGCTGTTTGAAATTTAGATTTCCTTAACACAAATGTCAGTTACACTCATAATATTCAACACTGTGTTATTTTCCATACACTTTGTATTCACTGTAGTTGGTGTATTCACATCCTGTGGGACGGGTGTGTGAGATGGTCTTTACTTCAAATGTTTCTATTCATTGGGAAACTGAATATGAACAAACAAGTTGTGCAGCATTATCATGTCAGACACTCATCCTGTTCCACTGCAAAATATAGGTTGGCTCTCACCTTCTCCTCTGCATTTTTCATCAGTCTGTCTAAGTCAATAAACCTAAACTTACATGTTACATTTAATATGTTTAAAGCCATATGTGAATTTTTATTATTATTATTATTATTATTAATTTTGTTATCACACAACCCTCTGAAAGATAAGCGGGTATAGATAATGGATGAATGGAGGAATCAACAAATTTGTAAATGACTACAAGATTAGTTATTGTATGTATAAAACACTTACAAATTATTGAATTAATTACTACACATTAACATATAAAATTATTACGAAAACATTTAAGAATAAAAAGAGGAAAGTATCCTTATCCTATCAACCATATGCTCACTCTGTTGACTCACAGCATAAAGTGCTGCATGGTAAAACATGATAAAGACGTAGTCCTATTTAAGAGCACTGTGCTGTCTGTCTTCTGGCCACAAACAGCCAATCGAAGTGTTTCCCTACTGACTGTTAAGGCATTTGCTGTGACTCTGTGTGTCACATTTCTGGCAGGTTGACATAAGAAGTTACCAGAAACTCAGTTTCCCAACATTTCCTTGAGACCCTCTCTTTTCTGCTCTGCCTCCGTACATTCGTGGAGCCATACAACTCAGGATAACTCCAAACTCTTCCACGAGTTGTAACATTTTTAGTTCCCCTTTGCCTCTGTTTGTGCCGCTTAGTGCAAATCGGCATCTGTTCCCCATTCGCATTTTTTTCATTGACTTTGTTTGTTTTCATGCTGCATCCAAATATCTCTGAATGACAGCATTTCAACACATTTGCTTTGGAAATTGGGGTTTGCATCCACATGAGCTGGTGGATGTAAATGCATCAAACCATAAACTTTGTATTGTGTGTATTGTACTGAACTTTGGGTGAAACCATACTTCACGCTTACTTACAAGTACCTACAGTAGTTTTTATTTGTAGCATCATCAGTGACATTCTGGCTAAACTAACACTAACTGAGAGGCAACACCAGGCAAACAACCACTGTAGAAACCTCTTTTACCTTGAGGTAAGCATCATTTTGGTTGCCAGGTTGGCTTTCTTGGGAGAAATACAGTGTGTTACAGAGTGTTGGTTGAAAATTGGAAGTTGTAGAAGAAATACTGAACAGCCCTGGGAAACTGGTAGATGGCTAGTGATGATGAAACATTCAAATAGCAGTTACAGAACATTTCAAATAGCAGCCAGGGATTTTCCACCCAGTCAGGACCAGTGAGATTACTGGATACATTGGCTCAGGCATGTACTGTAAGGTTAGGATCAGGGCCAAGTTTCAGATACAGGCATGCAATTGGGTTTGTGGTGTACAGAGCCAATATGCCTTTGGCCTGAGTAAGTGCTTCCTCCCATCTCAGTGTGTGTCCCATGTCAGATGCAAGGCTGCATGTTGAATGATTGCTAATGTCTGACAAAGTGTAAAACAAATGGAGGGTTGTGGTACATACACTGACCTGACATGCCAGGGGTCATGAATAAGAGTCATTACTACATAAGACTAGATTTGCCAAAACAGGAAATCTTTCACTAAATAGAACAGGCAATTCTGGAAAGCCACTATGAAGTTGTAGCTGATAACTTGGAGTGGGGAATGAGCTAATGGATTTCATACTAACTACAACACACTGTGTTTAAATTCAGCCAACTTGTGGCTCATAACCAGCTGGATGTGTTATATCCCTCCCTGAGTAGAACTGGAATTATTCAATAGCAAATTAGTCATGGTGATGATCTTTTGCTGCAGGAAAAATGTGACTTAAATGCCATGATGAATCCAATCCACATCACTCTTCACAAGGCACCACATAGAAGAACACTATACAAACAGTATGACTGAATTAACATAAAGATTTTTTATTTGATGGGAGAGAAACTTTTAAGGATGTCTTTTGCCTAAAGGTCTACAACATTACCACAGAAAAGATTTAAAAAGTATGGAGTGTGACAAGCCTCTTCAAAGCTTGTCCTTTCAACTGGCCCTCAAAAATATTCACCTTTCTAAGTAAATGTATAATTAAAGATGATCCCTGTCAGTGGCAGAGACACCGTGACAAAAAATTTTAACATTTGTGAGAGGAGATGACGTGAAAGGCCACACAAATGGGTTTGGGCAACCAGCAGCTGAAATTATTATGTTAAAAATGGACAGCTCCCAGTTCAAAAGCAGAATGTCAGTACTTGGAGTGCTATGCTAATAAAAGACACTAGGGATGACAGAATGGGGTTGTCACTGGTGGAGTAGGTTGGGTAAGAGAGGCCAGTCACAGTAAATTGACAGAACTAAATATCAACAGGGACACATAATTTTTCCCTCAGTGGTGATAATTGGACTAATACTGTAGCAGCTGTTAGTGATTAGTTTGTTTTTCATAGAAAATAAGATTCACCTTTGAAGCTTCATCATAATACCATTGCTCTTAATAAACACTTGTATTAATAAAATATAATGTCTTTTTTTATAACTGTGATTGTGAATGTTACATAAAGGTACTTTAATAATAGCTAAATTAATAGCTATCATCTCCCTTGCAGTGCCTTTGTAGAGGCCTTGTATGTAAATGACCATCCCACACATTCTTAGCAAACATGTAGAAACCCAACAGTTTCTGTCAGAGGGCAAAATTTAAAAGTCAAATAGAAATCAATAAAATGGATTAAAGGCATGTTTGTATATCAGTGAATCCTCAAAGACATTGAGGCGTTGGGGGGAGGAGATATTTCCTTGCTTTACTTAAATGTGAGAGTGTCCGTGAGAGAACAATGTATCTGAACATTGGAATGTCCTGTGTTGTGTGTCTGTCTGCTTTTATTTCTTGTTTAAGGAAGACACAGTCCAATCAACTGCTCCAGTCCAATCAGTGGCACCTGAGAAAGCTGCAAAAGTCCCTTCCTCCACCTCCCTCTCTCTCCTGAGACAGCAGACTCTGCACGAGTGTCCACACACCTACTCATTTGTGCTTTGTTGTCCTTTTTATTTAATTCATTAAATTAACTCAGATTAGGTTTATCACTATTTTTGAGGTTCCTCACTTGCTTCCCTCTTAGCCACTGCTCTGACACTCACCAAATGATTATTCCCTCCAAACATCCGTGCCAAGTACCATGCAGACTGAAATATCAGTGTTGGAAATTCTGAAAATTATTCCTTTCCCACCTTGTGGCTCTGCTGATTATTGTAATTCAAATGTCTTTATCTGGGGAGTGTTTGACTTAAGTATACCACTAGATTGACAACATTACTGACACTATTTACATCCTCCAAAAATGAGTCTGTGTTACTTTTTCTTTTGTTTTCAACTTGGCATTATGATACATGAAATGTGAGAAATGTGGCATGGCGTGTGTTCTTGTGAGAGCCATATCTTAAGAATACTAACTACTGTAAATTTCCTTCTTACACAACAGGTTCCCTCTGTAGAATAGATGAGTAGACTTAGTAGCGCCTTGCTGCATATATTTGCATAGTAATGAGGGTTCCTGTGACACCAGAACAATGTCTTTGCTTTATGATGTGTATTTTCTTAAGACATTTGTGTGAACATATAGATATTTGCTTATTGATGCACTTTTAACTTAAACCTAATTGCATAGCTTGCGTTGCATAATTATGATTATTATACTAGAATATTGAGCAATGCACTCTTTGTTTTGCACCTTAATAATCTATCCAACTGTCTGTCAGACATAACCCCCCATTTGATGTCTCAGACGCTGGTCTTATTTTGGCAAAAACTGAATCATGCATTTGTGTGTCTCAGCACTTAATCAATTGTGCTGCTTGGTCTAAGAAATGCACCACAAGGCTCAACATGCAAGTTTGGGACACAAAAGATTTCCGTCTCTGAAAGGATATTTAATTAGTGTGATTTCAACAAAACATAAAGCTACAGGCTAGCCCTGGCATCTGTATCATTCTTTGGGGGATTAGATGTTCAATTGTTTTTTGTGAAATAGGAGACTCAACAATTTTTACGTTGTATTTTTTATTTGTTTTTTTGCTTTATTATGTACTTGTTCTGATGTAGCTTTCATATAGATTTTTTTTCAGCTACAGCTAGCTCTGTCTTTTCTGATTAAGAGTGGCCTTGCGTCGTTGACAGTTTTCATTTTCATGTAAGAGATATGACTGAATTGCAAAACACATGTTCGGGGGTATTTTCTAAAGTTATCAAAAGCAGCCACATTGGACTGGAAGGTGTTTAGTAACAGAAATGACCCATCTGGTCTTGCTGTGTGTGCTAAGTAATTATTCCTAGTACACATAGGCACATATTGCAGCTACAGTACTGGGTTGTGATGTCTTTATTCCTCTTTGATCAGATACTGATACTCGATTCGATAGTGTATACATCATTCTGTCAAAAGTATTTAGCTTTCACATTAATCTGTTATTGTGAATGCCTTGTTTTTATTCAATAAATCATAGTTATCTGAAAAAGTCTGATAAAGGTGTTGTGCTTGAAGGTTGAATTAGCATTTCACTAGATCTTAACATGAAAGCTCCACAGGGATATTCTTTATAGCTATGACTTACGAGTTATGACTAGTCTTTTCTTTCTGAGACATTCAACCTCATAAAAATAGATCTTTCCCTCCATGTTGCTGTTCAAACAAACTGTGAATGTGAATGTGACCTAATGCTTAAATCAGGTATTAGGTCAGGAAAATTCTAGCACAGATAAGCATAAAAATATCTGTAGGGAGATTTAAAACAATACCAATGACTGAACGTTAACTTGGTGAGATGTGATCTGTGTGTGCATTGTCTGTATAATTGGAGTGACACTCTTGCCTCCCCCTGTGTTTGCAGGAGTCAGTTGTGTTGAGGAGAGCGGTATGTCGGCCAATATGACAGAATGCCTTCGGTGGGCTGGCCCGTTGCCCCCTCAGATAAGAGAGTGCCGGGTGGCTTGCAAGGATGACTGCACTCTAACTGCATGGTCCAAGTTCTCTGAATGCTCTGGATGTGGCAGCTCCCGCAGTCGCAAGCGCTCACTCACAGGTAAAGACTCTACTTTTATTCAGATTGTGATATGCAGGTATAACTCAAGGCAATGGTTTCATCTGAACCTGTGGAATGATTGGATCCCTAGGTCAAGGCTTCTCACATTGATTGGAAAATCTCAAGACCTCTTTACTACTAGAACCGTGTAGTATGGAAACATAAAGAAGTCACCTTCGACACTCATTCCAAAAGTAACTCAAATACATTCCTTGATCTTCTGGGTTGCAGGATATTCCTCATGCACTGAAAAGCCCTTGCACTTTGACATACATACTGCAATCCAGTCCAACCTCTTTTCCCGTTCTGGTTCTGTTACTGTAGCTTTCTGCTGTCCCTGTAGTTTTATGTCAGGTCTAAATTAGGTCTCCCACAGCTTGTAATCCGTTATTTCAGTGCAGATGGCAAAATCTGAATTACTCGCTGTGGTTGCAGACCAGGCTGGATGCTATTTGTCTTCATGAATATTTGATCCGATGCCGGAGGGGTTGTAGTAAACATACCCTGTCTCCTTCTATAATGCTCTTAGAATCGAACACATGGAATCAGCCTTAACTCAGTGGTGGGTTTTATTTGGGAACAGTGTGTGCTCATGTTCAGAGGGTTGTAATGGTCATAATAGGTCAATATTTCAACTCTTTTATGCCAACTTTAACACTTGCTTAAATTTCTCTGCCAGGTAAATTGATAGAAAGCGAACCCACTGTGGGTCTTAAGCTCTAGTATGTGGTTAAGGAAGTTGGCAGCTTACCAAGGCCTCTGCTTAGATAATACAGCTATGTTGAAAAGCCTCCTTGAGCCATATTACAGTATGTTCTGCATGTCTAAACTGAAAGGCCAAAAGGCAATTTAAAAAAATGCTTCAGTTGTAGTGCATGTCTCTTGGATTTCCTAGAAGTGGAGAAAGAAAAACATCTCCATCAACTAAAGTCAAAATGTCAGTGGATTGGCAGAAGTAAAGGCTGCTACAACTACATTCATACAGACAACCCTGGCAACTAGTGTGAACCAGCCCTATTACTAATACATGGAAATATGGTTGGAAATTGGAAAGGTGTTCATGCTAGACAAAGTACACAACACAAGGAATGTAATTCTCTAGTTTGCATAAAGCACATTATGACAGGTGTGCCCAGAGTTTCGTACATATCCTTTTTGTGTTGTCATAATTTAACATCCTCCCTCATATCACGGCACTTATTACCCATTACAAAGGTGTGTTTACAAACAAAACAAATTGAGGGCTTGAAAGGAGTAAGACATAAAATGAGCAGCCACGCCTCAGCACTGTGTTACTGTTTACTTTTTTGTCAGCTACTGACACCCCAACCTGCCCCTTCTCACTCTCCTACACACACACACACACACACACACACACACACACACACACACACACACACACACACACACACGTAAATCATTGGATTTGTACTATACAGATTTGATGTTACACCTCTGACTTTAAATTTCTCACTCAGAAGCCCATGTGATTATTATACTACATGTAGAGTTTGGATGTTCTCTGTGTGTTTGACTGGCTTTCCTACTGTTGTCCAAAGCCACTTGAACTTTGAACTGGAGACTGTAAATTGACCAGTTGGCATGAATGAGAAAACATACTGTTTACGTGACATTGTAGCCATATTAGGGCAGCATGGGTTAACACTGTCACTCTAAAGCAAGAACGTTCTTGATCCACAGGGCGGTTGCAGCCTTTCTGCAAGGGATTTGTATGTTTATCTCATGCAGGCTTCCTCCAGGTGCTCCAGTTCCCTCCCACAGTCTCTTACGTACCTGATGATTCTAAATTTCCCATAGGTGTGAATATGTTTGTCTGTCTATGTGTTTCTGTCTACTGATAGACTGGTGACCTGTCCAGAATACACACCACGCTCTTGCCCAATGTGTGCCTGGCTTGCCTCATTTGGTCACTTCCCTTCTTTCTTTTTGGCTGGTTGCTAGTGGCTTCAGAGACCCAGGTGTATTTAGTGCTCATTTAGAGCAGCATTGGAGAGCATTGGAGGTCAAGAACCTAGCTACTGTTGCACTGAGAGAGAGCTTACACCTGTTTGCCTACTTGTCTTTTGCTGAAAACTGTTAAGGCACAAAACAACAAAAGTTGAACAAGAATGGCTTTGATGAACACCATAGGGGTGACTGTGGCGACCTTGGGCAAGATACTGAACCCCAAGTTGCTCCTGAAGGCTGTGCCTTCGGTGTGTGAGTGTGAATGATTAGTTTCTTTGATCTGATGAGCAGTTGGCACATGCGATCAGTGTATGAATGTGTGTGAATGGGGCGAATGACATGTAAGCGCTTTGAGTGGTCGGAAGACTAGAAAGGCGCTATACAAGTACAGTCCACTTACCATTTACCATTTGCGCTGGCCTCTCGTGGGGACCGTGCTGAGCTAGCCACTGATGCCAACTCGAGGTAAGCCTCAAACAACCCACTGCCAGCCAGCGTTCTATTTCTTTTCTTTAGGCATTACTATATTCTTTCACACACATGCACACAAGAGAGTGACCATAGCCCAGACACTAAAAAAGAGCCAGTCATTCTCGTAAAGCCCCTTTTCCACCATGCGCAGTATCGGCAGTTAAGAGAATGGATTGGTATTAGCCCTGTGATACAGTGGTCAGAGGTGTTGCATGTTGCTTCCCTGCCTGTTGTTGAATGCATGCTGGGATAGACCCCTTAACCACTTAAATCAAAACTTGTGACTCCTTCTCAGCCACAGTTGCAATCACCGCCTCTATACACTGATATGATCCTTGGCAGATGATTTACATCTTTAAAAGTGCTGCAAGTAACATTTTTAAACATCAGTAATCATCTTTAACTGATACTGATATGTTGATATACTTACAATGAATAAATGTTGCCATGTTAGAGAAGTTTAAAGCCTCTTTCTAACATTTATCAGCAAAACACAAAATTAAGATCTTTTCACTAAACACTTAGTTCCTGTTGCAATTATGATGTCACTCCTTGTCAAGAGCTCTGAAAAACTTAAACTCAGTTTACTCTGAAAAAATGGTATAGAGGATGCCAGTCTTCTAATTTGTTTATATTAATTATACGGATGTCTTAACATTAATATGGTAATTATTTATTGATGTTCAAATGATACACATTTATGCAGATGCTGCTGTAATCTGAATCTCTCTCCTGTCAGAATAAAGGACGACTTGGGGGGGGGGGATTCAGAAAACGATACGGGCATAAATGTTTTTCCCATGGCTTTATTGGAAAGTATTGAGTTGTAGCTAATTTCTTTCTCAAGCAGCATGTTGACTGTTGTATGGGTATTCAAACGTTAAGTTCTGTGAATTTTTTCTGCCACTGATCAGAGAGCAGAGTTCGTGTGTGTGTATCTGTAAGAGCTTAACTGAAGATAAATGGTTTAGCTACACTATCCAGCTTTGTTACTCAGCCATTCAAAATTGCTCTGACTCTCTTCTTTGTCAGAGTAAGCTTTTCAAGTACCTCATGTGTGTCATTTTAGCCTGGCCTTTTATAGAAATACTGTAGTTCTAATGGTTAATTTGTTATAGGGAAGTGAATGTATGTGATTTTATGTTTCAGTTTTATCTATGCTCTTATGTATTCTCTACTTTGTGTTTTGTTTCTGCTCTTAAATTGTCTGATAATATGCTGTTATTTTAGCATTTTATTTCATTAAATTAATTAATTGTATTTATTTCAAATTTTTTTATTTCATTTTATTAAATACGCCATAAAAATAAATTGATTGGTTGAAATCCACTCCAGAGAAATCCACTCAAACTTACAAGAAAGGTGGGGGGAAAAGCTATAGTTGTAGGGAGAAGATTTCTGTGGGATTTATTATACACCTATCTAACAGTACATGGATTTTACTGTCAGGCATTATATTACAGGAGAGGTAGACTACACTAGAATAGAGAAACTTGTTCTTTTATCTTTTTTGCATGACTTGTGTTGTGAGCTATAGATATTGTAATTTGTGGAATTAGAAAATATATGTAGCAATATAAAGTCTAATAATATTAGCAGTCATGCTGTGTTAACAATATTAGCACACATTGCTTGAATGTTTTGTTTTGTAACTACCTTCAGAAGCTCTCTTGTCATTGGTGGAACAGTTGTTTATTTCAGTTTGTCTTTGAAGTCCTATATTCACACCCAGTCAAAGTTCTCTCTGCATGTCACTCTCCATGCCCACTGCACTAAAACTTAATTGGTCCTGTTGGTGAGTAACCTTGCACAGTCAGAAAACACCTCAGGTGCTTTATTTTCCATCCAGAAACAAATACTCATGAATCAATTCAGCCTGTTCAGATATGCATCAACCAATCGTTAAAACATTAAGGCGATAATGTATCTTGCAAACCTAATTACCAACTATAAAGGCTAAGCATTGCATTGCAGATGAAAAATGAAATATGATTCTGCATCAGTAGTGTTTCTAGAACAGCCGTCGTGTTTTTTTTTATCAGACCAATGACAGACCAGGGTGTGGTGCACTCATCCAATCAAGAGGAGGAAACGTTCATGTTGACATTTCACTGAAGGGGGAATCAATCATCTATTGTCTATCTATTGACATCTTTGTCAAGCTAATTCATCCGTGGCCTTGCCATTCCACAAAAAGCTAAAGCTTCCTCACTCACTCCACATTTGCAGATGCTTTTCAGCACACTTCTGGCAGTGTTACAGAGACAAAGAAGACTGGACAGTGTTATGGCTGCTAACGGAATTTTCATTTTGAAAATGACTTTTAATTAAAATGCATTATGTTAAAACAAGTTGGATGTTGCAGACTTAAATGCAAATTGTTTGTGGTGCCTGCTGGCCTTTGTGGTGCTGTCATCAGTAATGTAGTTGTCAAAGTGAAGTGATGTGGCACTGGCGCTCCTCAATCAACCACCAGCAGTGGTGTAGATTGAACAGATTGTTGGTGAATTGCAGTGTGATGGCAGTGAGTTCACACTCTGTGAGGAATGTTTGTAATCAGACCCACTTAAGAAACAGATGGGGTGCTCATTGGGCACACAGGAGGCCGAAGACACCCAGGATCCATGAAATAAATAGGGGTGCACAAGTACAGCAGGATTAGCAAAACTGCAGTGCAACTCTTTCACCAGGCTGTGTTTGTGTGTGTGTGTGTGTGTGTGTGTGTGTGTGTGTTAGTCCTGCTCTCTCTCCATCTGGCTCACATCAAGGAATTCTGTTAGCACTTCTATTTTACAGTACAAAAACAAGGTGTTTACTTTATTTATGACAATTACACAGTAATTTGCTTATTATTTGGGGATTGCAATTCATCAAAGCCACACTTGGGCATATTGAACAAAGTGTTGACTGGCTCTGTTCTTTTGGGACCAGCAGGGTTCATTTCCACCAAACAACAAGGAAATAACCACTTTCAAAGCAATACTGTATAATACCAGGTGTTCCATATATATACAACAGTTTGTCTTATTTGTTTCCTTTAAAAGCAAGACAATGTAATTTTTGAAAGAAAAAATAACACTCTTCCTCATAAATGAAAAGTTTGATTTCTACGGAATAAAACATACCCTTCCTCAATTCATTACACAGAGAGGAAGGCTGTTACAGCCTCACTTGGTCTGGTATGGCCAGTAGCTTATGGTTGCTAATGTTAGCAAACTTTAGATAGACATTACTGGGTCAGTTTGCTGACTTTATGCCTCTTCTTTACCTGTGCTACTGTTACACCACATTTCAGCATGTCACAGATAAACATTTCAATGGTTTTATCACAAATGTAAAACTAGAAGTAAACACAGGTTGCCATGTCACCATCATAATTTAGATATGTTAGCATGCTAACATAAGCTAGTTAGCACCAAACACAAAGTACAGCTGAGGTTCACAGGAATGTCATTAATTGTGAAGGTATTTGGTCATAAACCAAAGTGTTGGACACATTCAAATTTTGACCTGATGATGGAGTTAGATGCAACATTAAGGGATCACCAAAATTATTACAATTTATACTTGGGTTTGGCTTTCTTTTCCTTTAGTTGCTCATGTTATCATGGTTTAGTTCTTTATTTAAACACCTGACATATACTAAACCCTAAGAGAAACCCACAAGAATTTCATCTAAATTTTGTTTCAAAGACCACCCAGTCAATAACATCCTTTTTTTTTTTTTGGGGGGATTATCTCTCTCTGTTACATGCTATGAACTGAATGCAAGTCCTGCATGGGGGCTGGTATGCTTATCAAATGCATTATTTGATTAGTGTTGACATGCACATGAAGAGATGTTGACAGTGGTGACTCTTTCATTTTTTTGAACAGTGTATACTATAACAACACAAATTTGTTGATGACAGCAGGATGTTTAGAGCTGTCGAGAGCAGAACAACATAGCTCTTCTATACTATTCGATGATGCGAAGCAGACAATCAATCATAACAAAGATTTTTGAACAGTTGACAGCTTGACAGGGTGTATCTGTTACTTGTCCATATATTAAAAGTGACAGTGTCAGAGAGGAACACATGCCTTTCAGCTGCTATATTACTTTCCCGCTCATGCTCATCTATTAATACTCATCAGATATAATGGACAGGACTAATTATTTGAAGCCTGAAGTGAACTGTATTGAGAGGTTAGCTCTAATAGTCATAATGGAGGTCTTAAGCTTGAAATAAAAAAAATCTTTTTCACCCTCATTAGACAAAGGAGTTGGAGCTGGTATTTTGGGGTGTATATTACATTTTAAAGGACAGATTAACTGCTGAAACAATTGCTGTCAGTCCATGGTACATCTCTCCGTCCATTTTCTAATATTCATTGATAAATGTTGATGACATGATGTTTCTAGTGTAGCTACAATCACGTTTGATCTCACAGAAATATTTTTGCACCAAATTCTCATCAAATGAAGCCTCAGTAGATCACATGGCAACCCTCAAGACATATGTGTTTTGTGGGTTGTAAGGGAGAGTAGTGCAAAAAACCTCTCGCTCTATAGTACCGTTACTTGGGGTTGCCAAAAGCATTATGGGAAATATATGAAATTATTAAGTGATATAAAACGAGAAGAGGCAGACTGAGGGAAAGTGGATACACCAAAAAGAGAATTACAGCACTTAATCACAAAATAACTGAGCTGAACATCACTGACTGATGATATAAAACATGTCTGTGGACATCTGTGCAGCTCTCTATTGTCTGCTATTTCTTCACTTAAAAAGCTGTCTGTGCACCGTTGATCATTAATAATAATTAATAATAAACAGCAACCACTGTGTGCTAGTGAGAAGTCATGGATGAAAAAAGAAGATCACGAGAAAAAAGGCAACAGTTTAAGGGAAAGAACTTGCTTTTCTTTGTTTTCTCAGTGGAAGAAACATTCAGCTGAAGTTTTTACTCTTTTTGGTCTTCATGGTAACACACAATGTCTGTGCTGTACGTGCTATGCTTAAATATGGTGCATTTGCATACAAATGACATACAAAAAGTTAGAAATATAGAAATTGTGTTTCAGTGGAATAAAACGATAATCTTGTTTGTATTCTGCATTCTGCTTACACAGAATGTGTTGTTTCTATATTATGTGGAAAAACAATTACCAAGGTCTAACCTTTAGAGTGTATAGTTTTAGTGACGTAACACAGACATTAAGTGTGCACCATTCCTTTAAGAAGCTTCGAAATAAAGAAAAAATTAAAGTTTAATGTACTTTCAACTAGCACTAATCATTCCCTGTGGTCATTTAGAGTGCTTTCTGAATATGCATTACAGGGAAAAGGGTTTCCTTGCCACTGGTCATGGAGCACTTTTGACTGGATATTAATTTGTTATGTTAGTTTCCTCTAAAGGAAATAAAGTCAAATTATAGGGAAGAGCAGATTAAGATGAACCAGTGAGCAAATTAATCCAACCCCATTATCTTGGCAACAATTTGTCGTATGTGACCAGAAATTTAGATAGAGACTTTATTTTTGACTATGTCTTTGTAGAATCAAAAAGGTAAAAATTTACATTGATGATTTAATGGCTTTTTTTTCTCAGTGCAAATGTAACTTACTGTATCACAATAAAGGGTGGAATATTAGATTGGGCTAATATCACAGGCAATACATATGTAAAGTTTAGCCATGACCTGGTATGGACCATGATCTCCTAACCTGAACCAGAAACCTGGTTACTGCAGCCATTGTTGCTTTATTGGCATTACAATATACTATGTTAATATGATAGGAGTGGCTCCACTGCAAAGTGTTATACCAGATTCAAGGGACAAATTTTGTTACTTAAAATGTCACATTTGTCAAATGGCAAATGAGACTTAAAGCCCTATTCATACAGCGTTTATCACCCACCCAGTGCACTGTAACTTTCCATTGTTTTGTCCATCTTCTACTCAGGTCGCAGTAAAAAGAAGGAGCATTGCCTGAATGAGGAGTTGTACCCACTGGAGGAGACAGAGACTTGTTTCTGTGAAGAGTTTTTGTCCCAGCCCTATGGGAACTGGTCTGCTTGCATCCTCCCTTATCCTTCTGCTCCGGGGTCCCTGCAGGGCTGGACGAGCCACCGGGAAGTAAAGGAGTGTGGCCATGGTCTGCGCTACAGAGCTGTGGCCTGCATTGACCTGCGGGGACACCTGGTCAACCCCACACTCTGTACAGACTCAGGTAGGATTCACAGAAATATATTGCAGGTATTAGGAATTTTATTAGTATGACATATTGGCTCTTTAAAAGCCTACAAAATTGTTGCCTGGTAATTAGACTGAATCTGCATTTTGTTTGACTTCATTCATTCAGCCTGACATGTTAATGTTAGCCAATTTCTTGTTGGAAGGGTGGGGTTATTTTGTTTTATTTTGCTCTAATTAATCAGTAGCGAGTGATGTATCTGTCCCGTCTACATCATTTTCAGTTGACAATGAAGCTGCAGTGGCAGTTAACATTTTTCATATTGATCAAATAAATATATTGATTTGAGTAAATCAACTTATGATAATTTTTACATCTGGAAAAAATGGCAACAATTTGTTTGCCATTTTTCAGTCGCCGTTTTTCATGGATGAAGCTAGGTAGCTTGCTAATTATGTAGTAAGATGGCGTCCACATTCTTAAAATCCCCTGCCAAGCTCTGATTGGTCAGAGCTTTGTAACAGCTGTCAGTGAGCGCAACACCAGACCTATTTAAATCACTGAACAAATCTCTGCTCTGGGCAGAGTTGTGGAACCAGGTTAACAACATTGTATTGGTTTCAGCTATTTTTAATTACATCACGGCAATTTCAGAGCATTTTTATGCACAACTTAATTCTCTGCTGGAGACTACTAAACTATACTTTTATGTAACATTTGGGTAAGATAACCCCTAATCATTAGTCTTATAGTCTTAATAGTTATGTAAAAACAACATATTCAGTACTTGCCAGTATGTAGGCTAAACATTAGTGGTCCAATTAATCAGAAATAAATTTGTGATATTGGTGAAACCCTAATTGTGATGCCATCTTGTAGGTGGTGGTTATGTGAAATGTTAGTTGCTCTGTCTTTGCCCTATTTTTATGCAAGACAGTTGAGTGAATAATGTTAATAAAGTTATCCAGAGACAGCAAACAAACAAAAAGCATTATGCAGAGTGAAAACCCTAAAGCAGGTTCTCTACGCCATGTTGGCACAGTGTAGGAATGAGACACTCATTAGTCAGATAATTAGCTCTTGGTATCATGGTGAGCAAGTCCAAGGTCTGGCGGAGTGCAGGCTAGTGGCATGTCTGTCTGACATTATTAATCTGATCCTCACTGCAGCCGCTGACCAAGTCTGATTCAGACATCTCCCTCCTGTCTGCCAATGTTCAATTTCAGGCTACATGGTGGAGGTTTGCCACATCCCTTGCCCCTTAGACTGTAAGCTCAGTGACTGGACAGCCTGGTCAGCCTGCAGTGCATCCTGTGGCAGCGGGTTGAAGATAAGGTCCAAGTGGCTCAGGGAGAAAGCTTTCAACGGGGGACGCCCATGCCCCAAGCTGGATTTGAAAAACCAGGTAAGACGTGCACTAGCACTTGTATATCCGTAGCATCCTGTACAGTACAAGAGGGAAAGAAATTGTGGAAGGTAACTGTTATTGTGACAGCATGCTGATGTTTATGGTATCAGTCTGTCTTTAAAGTGGAAATTAACTTTTACTGGCATTCCAGAGCCATTTGGGGCCATTGATTGACTGTAATTTGCAACTGTACACTTGCTTGTACAGTTTATGGACGTTAGAATAATGCATTTTAGTTTTCATATGGAGAAACAGCAAAAATGACCAAACAAAGTTGACCTCATCATCCATCCACATTGTTCTCAGGTCACTTCTTCCAGGACTGTTTCCAGGGACACATATAATAGAATGCAGTTGAGTATCGAGTATCAAGTATATTTCGAGTCCACTCATGTTCACCTCCACAGCACATGTAATAGGGAAGCCATGTTAAATGTTGGTTTACATAATGCTAATAGTGTCCACACTGCTCCATGTTTTACACAAACATACAGCATTTTCTTACTGGGAACATCAGTATGGTGCATGCAGTAGTTTGCATCTTAATATTTTACATATCACCAGAATGCTTTTGGAATATATTTTCCTCCAGCTCTGGTTGTGTTGCAGCCCAATGCTGTCACATAAATACACAGTGGAGTTGTTGCATTCTGCTCACATTTCAATGACAAGGTTTATTACCCATCAGCCAGTGGGACTCCTGGATGACCTGTTCATTTTCTGGTGTCTTCAGTCAGACCAAATCATTTGTCTTGCAAGACATGCCCTTTCCTTGACATAAAAACAGGGCGCTGTTAAGTAACAAAAGGAAGGGGGGTAGAGAGGGAGAAGTGGACAGATGGGAGCTTTTGATATTCCATAGTCAGATTTTATCTGTAGCTCTGAATATTCTGTGACAGCATATCTCTCATGGGGTCATGGTTTAAAGAGAGGAAGTGTTTTATGAATGCTGCCTGTATGCTTGAATGGGCTTGAAAGGACACTTTAGTTTGTAGAGGTCAGTATGGAGCTGAGGCACTGCTGTGTAAAAAAATATTCCAATGTGTTCTAGTGGAGATTTGTGTACAGATGGTTAAGTGCCCATTAACAAGGTCTATATGGCCCCTGTAGTTATGCCCTGTAATAACCCTCTGCGCTGAAATTGGAGCTTGCTATTGCCAATGCCCTCGCAGATTTATCCTGAGGGTGGACTAGGGCTCATTGTTAACATTATCAAATTGGCTATTTAAAGTGAAGTAAATCTGTCCAAGGTGTGGGTGGAAAGATACTATAACCTCTACTCTAGTTCAGCAGGCATTGCTGTTATGTTAAACAAGGAAACTTCTGGATGGGCACAAGTGACTTCTTGACATGGTCTCAAAAAGACCTGCTTTCTCCTTGAGTCAGCGCACTTCATACTTACATTTAGTCATTAGTACTTGATTTAGTCTCTGTTAGGGTGCAGTATGACAAAAAATATGCACATTCCTAATGGCTACCCTCCTCTCTCACAAACACTTGCTGTCTTATCGGCCACTGTGAACTACTCTCTAGCCAAGGTGTGGCCATGCTCCCACCAGCAGATGTTTCCCCTCGAGCCATGGCCAGAAGTGACTGGCTTGAAATTTACAGTGCACCACAGCTCATACAGCTCATCCTCTCATCACATGGTTGAGTGAGCAAGAAAGATAGGGAGAGAGATAGAGAGGGAGAGAAAGTGCCACTGTGAAAATAACGAGCAAAAATGGCCATACAGACTGTGTAGGAGTTGGGCTGTAAAGTAAAGTGTGCTGTTAATTAGGTAGTTTGTAAGATTTTCTACGTTGATAAATGCAAGAGCAATCAAGAACAAGTGTAATCAAGATGAATAATTCATGCGTTACCTCACTGAAAACCTGTCATTGTGGATCTCTTGGTTCCCCTCAGAATCGAGTGTTCAAGTGATGAAAGAATAATTACAGACGTAACTCTCAGTGGAATGTTACAATTTGTACTGTAGGTATGTTTTCAATTAGCCATTTGCTAAACCCCTCCCCAAAACAGCAATTGTCCAATCATAGCTTAGCAATTGTAATTGGTGCAGCAGGCCTGTCAAGTTTTTCATTTCTTCACATGTCAAAGCGGTGTGTCTGGGGTTGTAATATACTCCACATCTGCTCTGTCCTGCTCTTTATTGGATATGGTGACGATCATATTCCAGCAACCCCACCCAAACTCCCTATCCGAAATAGCGTGTGTTCGCCAAACACATCAGTTAATCCTCATCCTAAAGGCCTTTCCTCTTGTAACATTAAAAGTGAAACATACTGATATAAACGATAAAGCATCATAACTAGCTAAGCAGCTAAAGACGGTTATGTTATTGTAATAAGTAAAACTGTTAGATCAGACTCATATTTCATTCTACTTCTTACTCTGACTAACTAGCTCTGCACTATAATAAGATGCTGTTTCTTTGTTTCCTCTACATAGATTATCAGATGGTGAGGATGCTGACTTTTTGCCTGGGACATGTTAGCATTAGTCTTTTTAGCACGATATGTATGTTGCCATCAAGTGCATATTTAAGACCCTTTGACAGGGCTCTCGTTTTAAAATGAGTCAGCTGGATCCAACAACTCATGTAGCTAATGTTAGCTTAATTTGCTAGCTAGCTGCAGCTTATAAAATGTGCTGTTAACATTACGTGGTGGTCATTTCGCCAGCTAGAAAAGAGAAGCTGTTTTTATCTGTCTGTCTGAAATCAACTATCTATTGTGTCAGAAATTAATAAGAATTTCGAGAGGTAAATCTTCTTCATCTTTATCACTGTAAGCTGCATATGTGCCGCACAAGAAGGGAATGCTTGACAGGCGTAGCAACACTAACAATGTCAAATGTGTATATCAGAATTATCTATCAGAAAATTTGTATTGTTTTAACTGCACTATAGTTTTAACTTAGTGAATCTTTTTTATTCCAGACTTTAGAAAACAGCTTGGTGTCTTGATTAAGGACTAGACATGCCTGTTATGTCTGTTGTGGAATATCAGACTTGTAATATCTCTATTTTAATATAGTCACCCTAGGGAATCCTGCAACATATTTTCCCTAATGTCCAAATATACTCCCTTGTAAGAATAAATTATTTCTTTTTTTAGTGACATATTCTGAATACTTCACTCCTGTGTATATGTGATCGAGGGTGTGCAGGATGTTTGGTTTCTTCAGTTTTAATGCATCTTTTGTTCCTATGCATCTGTCAGTAAAACTTTACATATATCCTTAGAATTACTTTTTTAATAAAAAAATAACTGTTGTGCTATTTACTTAAAATTATATTTCACAATACCTGCAAATATCCAAATGCTGATGAAATGGCTTCACAGATTGATTTTACAGTACAGATTATATGCTTTTAATTTAACAATTAAAAGCATATAATCACATAATATCAGCATAATATCAGCAGCAGGAACACACATGCACAATTGTTCTAATAATCTTGTAAGGCTGTGTTGTATTGGCAGATTAGTTACTTCCACATGCCATTCTGTTTATTTTGCTAATTGGAGTTGTGTGGAGCAAATCACCAATATTTCTGGTCTGAGAATATCACTTCCCGATGTCACTGTAAAATCCTCATTTCTGTAGAATCACATGCTCCTATTTATGGATTACAACAAAATCAGTATGTTGTCCATTTGTGCTCTTGAGCGCTAAGGGAAAATAAACAAAGTTTGTTGAATAAGATGTTCTGTATTGATGCTTTCAGTTCCACTGTGTTGTGTTGTAAATGGCACATACTGTATAGACAGAGAGAATGTGCTTTCATTTGAGAATAAATATTATTTTAATAACAATGTGGCCATTTGTGCCTTGATGCGACTTCTCAGTTGTAAATTAATTTCTGGTAAGTAGTTTGGGTACATTTTTATTCTCTCCTGTTAACAATACTCTGCTAGAGTAGAGTTCAGAGGAACATAGTTAGCAGATAATTATCAGTACTTAATATTTATGCCCCTTTCATATACAAACCCTGTTTGTCACGTGTTAAACATGGGTTCAAATCACATGTGAGCATTCATATCGTATGAGTCATGCGTACTGGTAAAAACACAGTCCTGCATCCTTCCTTAAGTTAAATGTCACAGTTGTGTTTTGACACAATTAAAATAGGTCACTGCTAGGGATGTCTCAAACATTGTAATATGATATATTAAGCTATAAAAACATAACTGTGAAACTTAGGACAGAAAAACACATCGGCTGCTTCAAGGCAAGCCTGTGAGCTTCAGGCAGACAATTCAAGTGACGCTAACACCTGACATACAGTATGCCACTATCTACCATGCATATGCAACGCCCTTCTTGCAATCTGTCGAAGTTGTCTCGCTCTCCTCACTCTTTTTCTCCACCTAGCAGCTGATGCTCTAAATAGCCTTTAATTCGCAAGCTTGCATGCCAAAAGTCTGATCATGCCATTTCAAGACAAATTTATGGAGGAAATA
The DNA here is from genome assembly GCF_020085105.1 of Siniperca chuatsi. NCBI lineage: Eukaryota > Metazoa > Chordata > Actinopteri > Centrarchiformes > Sinipercidae > Siniperca > Siniperca chuatsi. The sequence goes on along the minus strand of NC_058053.1, from coordinate 9,156,247 downwards.
ATCATGTGTGCACTCCACATTCACTGCTGCTGATAGCATTCTGCCACTCCAAGCAATAATATTAGTGGTTGCCCACAAACACAGGCTCGGGATCATTGTAAGTCTCACAAATGGTTTTATTCACCTCACCATTGTCAAAACTGAGTTCCCAAGCTCACTGCTTTACTTCACCAAATTAAGCATTTGATGCTTGCTTGGTTCTTACATATCATCATTGGATGGCTTGGCTCAGTTCAGCTGGGTGTTTGTGTACTTGGCAAATGTCTGTTAGCTATGATTGCTGATGCTGCTGACTGTTTTTATCAGAATACTTTGAGCTTTGCTGTGGTGCCTGTTTAGAAGAACAGGCTAGAAAACAGTCAGTTCATTATAGGCATTAATTTGGTGAGGGTTTTTTATTGCTTCCCCACAGATCTGCTTATGGGCAATGTCATGGTGCTAGCTGGTAGGGCTGCCAAGCTAAGCTCTAATGGTGCTGCTATCTACCTATGCCAAGTCTTTTGGTTGTTTCTTCTTTGGCAACATATTGAGATGCTTCATGCCACTGGTTACAACAGCAGTACATTTTGACTACTCATGTCAGCATTTGGTTAGTTTTGGTATTCACATGTCCCCTAATATTGTTGGCATTGTTTTGGTGACCTTCCTCTTGGATTGGCTTGGAATGAAAGGATTGTTTTTGTTTGCAATTTGTTATTTCTAAGTAATTAGTGTCATAACATATTTAAAAGTGGCTGAATAAATCGGTTGAGACTGAACTTTGTATATAAAAAATAAATAAATAGTGGAGGCTCTCTGAGGCCCCTCTTACCCCTTACAAAAGGCACAAAGTGGCCCCTGCACTAGAATTCATCTCAGGCAGTTAATCGAGCTGAGTGGCTCGAGCACCAAAGTGCACTGTAAGTCATGTCTTTCCCCAGGAAAGGGAAACCGGGTACCAAAAAAGTTAAAAAAAAAAGAAAATAGAAAGAAAGCAAACTGAGGGAAAATAGCTTTTGACAAAAGAAAGGTGAGCACAACTAACACAGTTCAAGAATGGTTTAAGCTAATGTCAGCAGTTGTTTAATTTGAAGGCAGTCAGCCAGGAATCTCGCTTGGAGCATATTTGCATTGTATAACATAAATTAATCAGTATAAAAAATTTGCATAGCTATAGTGTCATATAACATTATATCTATCAACATTATCTAGCAACACTTAACATCATGAAACACATGGCAGCCTCAATTTCAGAAACAGCCACCGAGAGTGGAGCAGCCGCTGGTCCCTCATTTGTTACCACAGACGTGAGACAAGGTGAGCTCATAAAGTGCCGACTAAAGGTTATTACAAGCAGTCATTTGACATTGAGGTGTCACGAATCTCGCGGTAAAGGTAGTTCTACTTTGGAGCGATATTTAGCCCCTTTCCCATTAAGCTAGCATGACATGTTTGGAATCAACGTGCTTCGCACTAGCTTTAAAACGTAACCAAGAACTGAGGAGAAGAATAATTCCAGTTTTAAGATCATGGTGATCAATGAGGCAGAGTCTAATTACTATATAACCTATGGATCTATTTTTCTCTTTTAGATGGTTAAATTCTGTTAAAAATAGGACTACCAGTAGGCTGTAGTAATGTTTGGCCTATTCAGACAAGACAATTTCATTTAAAAGATAAATATCAGTTTGCCTTGTTTTTTTCAGTGTGTTACTGAAAGGGATTCTGGACAGGAAATAAAAAAGGGGGGGATCTCATAATCAAGGTCAATATGGTTTATTATAAGCAGGTTGAGAGGCTATGTCAATCCTGTATGCACAACTTGCTAACACTGTCTAATTGGATGGATTGGAGGCAGTCAACCAGGATAGCTTGGAGCATATATTTATGCATAACATAAATTAATCAGCAGCATCATAGTAACAATGTCATATAACATTATCCATCAATATTACCTAGCAAAGCTTAACATCATGAACCACATGGCCCGCAGTTTCAGAAACAGCCACAGAGAGTGGAGCAGCAGCAGGTCCCTCATCATCTCCTAATAATGTTACTGAGGACGTGAGACAAGGTGAGTTCATATATTGGCAACTAAAAGTTATTCCAAGGAAGGATCAAGACAGGAAGGGGGCCCACAGAGACTGCTTATGTATAGGTCCCAGAATTTTGTGCTACATCCTTGATTATGTGACAGCTTGCCCTGCTGTTCTTGTATCATAAATTAGGCCTAAACAGCTGAGCTCTTGTTAAACTTCTCTGGATTAGCTGCAGGACTATGATGATCACACTCAATGAACTCATGGCCATCTGCTGTTTATCAATGCTGCTTTTCATAGAAGAGATTTTGTCTGCTCCAAGCCAAGAGCTTGTAATTTGAATAAGTTAATAAATTATGTGCTGCAAAGCTGATGTGTCTTAGCATTATGCTGCGTATCAGGTGGATCTAATCTCTTCATTTCACTAGATTTATATATTTCCCTTTATGGTTGGTGGTACGTCGTTATGGAATGGCCCTACAGTGGTCAGTTCCAAGTCCAATCATATGAAGAGTCTGGAAAGGTTTGTCCTTGCTTACCTTAGACCCCTGCAGGGTGAGCTCAGCTATGTATCTGCTGCTGTTTTCCTACCAGCCATGCATCAGGGTGAATGAAGTGGTCATTATCCTGAGGGTTGTGTGGAAACCTATCTCCTTTTCTATCCCCTTTCATCATCTGGAAATTACATCTGCAAAAGCTTTCAAACAGCTCAGTCATAGCTGTGTCTACTGTATCACTGGTGCCCAGGAATACAGGTGACTAATTTAGGATTTTGTGCAGCATATCTGCAGTGGACCTGCCTCCAATGTTAAAATGTAAAACCAAGGAGCTGTTGGTGTACTTCGACAGGGCAAAGCATTGCCCAACCGCAGCAGTTAAAATACAGAAAGGCACTAACCTAACAAATTGGAAGAATTTAAGATTCAGACTTTGACATGTAGATAGGAGGAGCATCAGTCTGTCAACCCTGCGTTTGATGGAAACCGCCTCTATACTTTCTGAGCTACAGCAGTCTCAAAGTGCATGTACAGGTTGTCCACTTTTACAAATAGCTATGTGTTTTCTTCAAAAACCAGGTGGCCTGGATTGACAACGTGGATCTGCACAAGAACGGCCAGTGTCGCTCTGCCTATTGAGTAGACGGGCAGAAGGCAGTATGCAAGACAGCCCTAAATACACTGTACACCCAGTGGTGGCATTAGTTATCTCCTGTGTTGTGGTCTGCTGGGGTAGTGGCATCTCGACTACGGACAAAAAGAGACTAGACAAACTAATGAGGGAGGTCGGCTCTGTCCTGGAGTGCTCTTTGGCTTCCCTAGAGTGCATGGGGTTGATAAAGTCATAATCAAACTATCCATTATGTGCAACACCTTCCACCCACTGCATAGTGCTTTTGGCAGGTCCTTTGGTGCCAAGATACTCCACCTACAGTTTATGAAAGAGCCACCTCCTCCTCGTAACACCTGAACTATAAGACAACCATAAAACCCAGGTGTTTTTCACTGCATTTAAATTTTTGCTGACAGTTTGACACTTTCAACTTCTGGTATTGTTCTCTGCCTCACTAAGTATTATCATTATCTGATGTCAACTACTGTATATACAGTATAGCTGCTATTCAACAATATAAGCTGCTTTGCTGCTAGCTGAATATAAGGGTGTTTCCAAAGAAATTGTGATTCATCCTCTGGGAACCATTAATATCAACAGCAAATGCCATAATAATCAAATCTTCCACGTCTCTTTCATCCATCTGCATGTGGTCCCTCCTTCAATATCCAACAACAGCCCATAGCAAGTCTACAAAATGGTTCAATCCCAATCAGAAAAAAGAGAAAAAATGCTAGATTTATTTATTTATTTATTTTTAACTTGAGTGCACCCAGGTGCTAAACTCATCTCTCTCCTTCATTAGGATGAAAGACTTTTGGAGCCTAATGCTGATGGAGCTACCTAAGGCCAATGAGGTGTAATTAACATAGAGCAGTGCTTGGGCATGTGTTGTTCTCCCCTGTAGGCCCAGCCCAAAAAGTGAGGTGTCTCCTTGCATTACAAACCAGGCATATTATTAAGGCAGTCTGTTGTGCTGCCACCCAGAAAGGCTACATTTCACATCTTTGCTTACAGCCTCTAGCCACTCAGATGGTCCACAGCATTTACTTCAGATACAAAGGTTAATCATAGCTTCTTTCTACTAATTAGAAAAACAAATTATATTAAGTGGCTGGGTGAACATTAAAAACAGACTCATCATTTGATAACTGGGATGCCTTTTTTAGAGACACAACTGTTGCACATTTGCTGTGACCTCTATCATCTAATAAAACATAAAAACAAACACCTAGCTTTAGTCTTTACTCTGCAGTATATTCATTCAATAAAATACCCTTTATTTATGTTTATTTGAATTTGACTGTAATTCTGTTTAACATTATAACATCTAGCAATTCATGTTCTCTTTATATTTCAGCCTTGTACCAAACGGCTGTTTAAGAACATGTTTCTTGTTGTGCCAACCATAATAAAATAAAAATAAAATTATAACAATGCAAGACGAAGAGAGAAAGTAGAATTAACAGTTAACAGGGAGAAACATTAGGAACAGATGGGGCCAGCAAGTGTGACTGCGAATTGTGTTGTGACTTTGCCAGCTTTTTTCACAGTTTTTTCCTTTAAGTACAAATCATATACAGTACTCATTTGAATGGTGAAACACAGGTACTGGCTCTGACATGATAAGGGAAGTATGTGAAAAAAAGATCTTTGACCATAGCTATTATTAAAAGCTGGTGCAGGGTTAAGTGCTTGCGAATGCTAATGCATTCAAGTCTTATTGAGCTGTGTGTCCTGGTAATAGATTACAAAGTAAATGAGAAAAGGATATTGTTTCAGAGCTGGAAATAGAGCTTGATGGCCAAATAATTTGTGTAATTATCGAAGGTCACGCCATTACTCTGCGGAAGAGCCAACACATTGGTGGGTCCAAGAAGGATGTCAGACATAGTAAATCTTGTAAGGCCTTTGGTTCATTAACATCCTTGGCAGTAAGAGTTCTAATAGGAAGAAAGTAGGAGAGAGAGAGTATGATATGTAAACCAACTCAGTGATCAAAGATCGAAAATATATTTTAGAGCAGCAGAGAGACACGACTTGTCTCTCAAGGCCTTGTGTAGGTGTTCGTGTGATACTGAAAACATGGAAAAATTCCAGCTGATTGTGTCTGTTATACAATTGGGACACATTTTAATACAATCCTACAGTACAATAATACTATACTGTAGATACTAAACATGGTTGGGTTATGTGTGCCAGAAAACTTTAAACAAGCTTACTGCTTTATTTCAAATAGAGTAAGAGGGTAAGTAGCTACGTACATCAAGTTCCACAGAATAACATCTGTGTTTGATCCCATTCTTTTCTAGTGTAGCTTCCCTCAGGAGACCATCTATGTTATCCCCTCAGTCTTAAATCATCGGGAAGTGTGAATGGATCAGTGTGTCAGAAAGGCTTAAGAGCTGATGACATACTCAGACTTTTTATTGCCTTGGTACAGAGTCTCTTGATGCTCAAAGTCACAAACGTTGGTTTTTGCTGATTTTGTCAGTTGTTGTTGTGATTTAGGTTTTCCAAATGAGTGGGTGGTTTTCCATTTATTGGTACAGTATGTTGGTTATCTGGACAGCCAACACACACTTTTTTGCCGAATATTTTAGGCCTTGTGGCTGCATTTTAACTTGTCTTCTCTCAACTAAATCATTTTACAGTAGTTTGGATTTCAGTTTTCAGCCAAGACAAAGGTTCTTTTTGCAGCAGTACTGTATGCCTTTTCTGAAAAGCACGAATAGGTGTCGTACTCACACAGGCAGCCATCCTAATGGCTGCATTATATGTTGGCACATTTTACTTATCATCTCATGAGTATATTTGAGAGGTCATCATCACATGGGAATAGATCCCACTGTGTTTCTCAGAGGAGCCATTGTTTTCTAACTCATCCATGGGCCTGCTGACAGTAATAGTGCAGTCTATTTGAAGTTGTAGCCACACAATGACAGTTAGAGAGATTTATAGAAGAGAGTGCTCCTCTTTAAGGCTCCTTGTCCCATTTTCTCTGTTTATAATAAAATTCCAAACCCTGCAGGAGGGCCTGTTGGCACTTCACGTGACCTTTTGTGTTTGTAGGGGTGTGTGTATGTTTTCTTTGTATATATGCACATGCACATGCATCGTGCAGGCACCCACAGTGTGTGTCTGTGCATGGTGTTCTCATCAAGTCTTTGCAGGTGTGTATGTTTTTTGGATGGAAGCCATAACCATTATCTCATGAAGCAATTGAGCGAGTTTAACAATTATGCAATTTACTTTCCATGCCATGCACGTGGCAATTTCTTTTTTTCAGCTTTAAATTTAGTCATCATTAACTATTGCCTCTTAACCAGAAATGAAGATGGGTTCACCTGATCCTAAGCTTGTCCCAGCCAGATGTGCAGAGTCTTGAATGAATGAATGAAGATGAAAAAAGTAACTTTTTTGGCATCCAGGGAAGATTATCAGCATATACATGAATACATGCTCTTGCTATGACCATTTGTCATTGCATGAAGCATACAGTTGTTGGCTCAAACAAATGTTCTGTGAGCCCAGTAAATGTCCAGTTCAAAGGTATCTATGTTTGCAGCAAATGTACTGTCTTGGGTCAGGGGATTTTATTTGAATGTCATTTTTACTGTGAAAAATAAATCAGGACAACCTGAACGGTTTCTTGTCAACAGTTACTTTTAGTAATCTTGTTTGTGAGCACACAGCCTCTCTGAGCGTATGCTCATTCACGTCGACTTCCCTCTCACCATCTCCAGACAAATTAATTTCTCTGAGTTGCCTTCAGCTGCAGGTCTGGCCATTGCACAGCTGTTGCAACTAACTACAGCTCTTTAAAACTCTCTCAGCACTATGAATCATTCAGTTTAGCAAAATATCCAGGACGGCTAGATTCACTGTAGATGATGAAGTACTTAATCATCCTTTTCCCCCATTAATGAAACACAGAGCAGAATGCAATATTTCTAAATAAAATTTAAGCAAAATTATACATTTTTGTAACTGCAGGCAAAATCTAAACTAATGATCATCATTGTTCTTCTCTCCCCTACCCAACTTCTGGCTTGTCATGCACTGCTAATATGGACATCCTCGCAGGCTCAGGTCAGTGCTGTTCATTCTGTACATATACTCTGCTTTAGCTAATGAAGACAAAATGCATGCCAGATCTGTCCAAGTCACATATACTCCTGTGACTATTTTGGTCGAGAGAAAGAACAATAGTTTGATTGGAGAGAGTGCTACATGGATGGAAACAATTTATGTGAAGTGCATTTGGATGAAATTCCATCTGCTTTTTCACTGGAGGGACTCAGATTGACATTTTCTAAAGTTAAGGACTTCATTATGTTGTTGGTAAGACCTTTGAGTGTGTGCTCAAAGAAACTGAGCCAATATCATTCTTGTATTGCTTATCTAAAAAATACATTTGATTTCAGAAGTATCTAAAAGAGAACAAAAGAGCAGAAGATAGAGATTGCCCATATAAAATCTAACCAATGAGATGTCTGTACCAGCTGATTGTAACTGATACTGTAACCGTTTCCTCTTTCTTCTATGATGAGAGCTCCTTGTAAATGTGTGTGAACTAAGATGCACTTGGGAGCAAATCCTTTATTTTGTTTTGCTCTGTCTGTGTATCGTAGTACACCACCTTACACCTTATGTGAATAACCTATTTGGTAAGTGTTATGGTCACATGATTTCTCATTGTACAAATGACATTAGTGCTCAATAAATAGCATATATATTGTGGAGAGTCAGAGTCGTTTTTCTGGTGATGAGATTTAGCTGTTAAGCTGGAACTGTGTTTCTACAGTAGTAGTGGAGAAAGTGGGAGCAGAGCAGTTGCCAGTTTACCCAGCAGGGGCATCTGCAGGGACAGATGGGAGATGATGAGGGTGTGAAATAGGCATCTGTGTGGCCCGTAGGGGAGGGAATACTCAACACTCATTCCCTCTCTCTAGTCTGCACACACACACATCATACACACACACTTACAGACACCCATTACAGCTTGTCATAGCTTTTTCCACAAATTGTCCTCTAGAGTATACCTTTTACTGTGGCAGACTGTTACATAGATTGAGAGTACACATGTGTTTACAGGAACATTGCACTGGCTGTTCCCTTGGTTATACAGACATGCCAGAGTCACTGGTTGAGTGGGGTGAAGTGAATAGGCTCTAGCCAATTACATCCTCAGCTGAAGAGCCTATTGTCACGGTCATTGTCATTTTACACCCCCCCCCCCCATGTTGTTCTCTCCATACCATGCACAGGTTTTATTTCAGTGTGAGTAATAATAATAATAATAATAATAATACTTTCTTGTCCTTTTCTCCTGTGGTAGCAGTTAGTTCAGAGCCCCTGTAGTGAAAAGTGCACTTTCTTAAGTTCAGACATTGAACATTGCTTTTAATTTATATTACTCACAATCTATTCCTATGCTTTCAATCATGCTTTGTATCTCTTACTCTGAATGTAGAAAATATAAGGGACATCATCCTGAAATTAAATTCCAGCATCTTTGGCAACACTAAATTATTCTTTCCTTAATTGAGAGCAGTATAGTCTTCATCCCAGGGAAGCAATATACACATTCACAACTGTACAAGTGCTTGTTGTTAAAAATAAATGCAAAAAGAAGAGAATACTAGCACATGTTGCTCATAGATTAAGGCAATAAATAATACCTGAAAAAGTATTATGTTTTCCTTTTGTGTTTACCAAAGGAAAACACAAAAGGAATTCTGGTTTCAATTTAGGGACACCTCATTAGTGTGCTATGAAAAGTGAAAGTGTCCCTAATATCATCTACATTCTCTACAAATGTATGCACCAACTCTATACGTGTAGCATGCGTGTGTGTGTGTGTGTGTGTGTGTGTGTGCGTGTGTGTGTGTAGAAAGAGAGAGAGAGCTGATTTGTATACGTGTCCATTTCTTCAGGTAACACTCTGCTGCTTTCTTTCTATAATCCCTCATGTGTGTCCCTTTCCTTGTGTGTCTGTGTGTGTCTGTTAATGCGTGTGATTGCACATGCACGCATACAGGTGTACGAGGCTGTGCGCTGCCACAATGAATGCAGCCAATATGAGTGGAGGATCGAGCACTGGTCCATTTGTACCATCAACACTGTGGATGACCTGCCAGCCTGCGGGGAGGGAGTTCAAAGCCGCAAGATCAGGTCAGTGAGCGGGTTAGGCTTGGCTGACTGCTTGCCTGGCACTGCAACGCAAGCCAGGAGGGGTACACTGGCAACGGTCCTGTAGCTGGCACTCACACTGGTCCTGACACTTCCAATGCCAGGGGAAAACAAACAGTCAAAAACAAACTACTGCTTCCTATAGAGTGTTAGATTGTTAGCAGTGCCTTTTTAGTGGTACTTAAAATAGCCACAGAGGAAAGTAGTGAAGTGTTGACCTTTTCTGCAACTAGCATGTATTGGTATTGGATTATGCACAATTAGAAATGGGAAATGCCAAATTGGGCAACTGTGTCATTGTGGCTAAAGCAACTGAATTGGCATAAGCCTAGCTTTAAGTGTGAGTCACAACCACAGATCTAAAACTGGTCTCAGTCACCCACCCAGCTGCTGAGCAGAAATCTGCTGTACAGTTTTACAGAGACCATCTTTCTAGAAGATTTGCATTATTTTAGAAACAGTTTTAAACTATGAACAAACCTACCAGTTTCCAGGTCCGTCACAAGCTTTTAACTGTACACTCAAGAGTGAAAGACTGCTGAGACAATGTTTGCTAAGACAGAACTAATATATATATATATATATATATATATATATATATATATATATATATATATATATATATATATATATATATATATATATATATATATATGTATGTATATATATATATATATATGTATGTATATATATATATATATATACACACACAATCCCTTTATTAGTACTTTCCATAAGAGATTTCTGATCTTCCATCCCTATGGTTAAGGTATGGCAACTAAAACCATTTCTTTAAGGTTTTCCTTAAGGAGTATGGCCTTCATATTAGAAGAGTAAGAGAAACCAACGTTGACTGTTCCCAAGAAATCAAAGGAAAACTTAGTGTCAAAGCGCAAGCTTAACCAACCAACCAGCCTGACGTCCTCCCTTTTTGCAGCAGGATATCAATGCCATGCTACTTCCTTCTTTGCCATTAAATGTAAACATATAGACAGTCATTCACGCAACCGCAAGAAGCTGCTCTTCAAAAAGTACCCAAGTTTCAGTCTTATACAGTTAAATGTTTAGATAACCCAGACACATGGGACAAGACCCTGTAAAAATAAACTAGCTGCAAAATCTCACCTGAGAAACAAAGAGTGTAATCTATTTTGAGTCAGAAACTTAGAAATGTGTTTTGAAACTCAAAAAAGGACCCAGTTAGGAGTGCCCCAGAGACTAGTTATACAGCTGCATCTGCTGCTCTGCTAGGTGTGTGAAGAAGGGAACAACGAGTGGGGAGGCCAGCCGTGTGGAGGACAGTCTGTGTGATCAGGAGGAAATGCCACCCAGAGCCCAGGTCTGCTTTCTGGCATGCCCCAACGACTGTGTCATGGCACCCTGGGGACCTTGGAGCAACTGCCCTCTGGTAAGAAAAAATAATTGAGTGACAGTTTTTTTGGTTGGTTGACAGGTCGCGTGTTAAGTCAGATCATGTATTGTTATCATTGAATGCATGTCCATAATCATCAGCATATAATTTAATATTTCAAATAAAGCTAGTGTAGAGGGTAGAGGGGTAAAATGGCCAGGTAAGCCATTAGTAATGAGAGATATGGAAGGCTTTTCAGTTCAGTACAGTTGTGTGACATTTGTGGGCAAAAATATACATACGTATATGTATATGGAATACTATATAACTACACATATAATTTACATATTCATAGTTTTACTCTTCCTTGAGTATTACAATTGATTAAAACAGAGCATTTTTTACATTTTGACATGTAGACATATTGATTAATACATTTTTTTGTCAATTTACAGAAAAGTAATTAATTTTTATAATGGTTTTAGTTACCAATATGTTAAAATTGGCTTTCTTTACTTCATTTCAAATCATGTTTGTATCATATAAAATAAATGTGTTTTTTGGATGTTGGTCAAAAGTTAGCAAATTCAAAATGTTTGGACTCTGGTTAATTTGTGATTTACATTTGTAATGATTTTTGACTCCTCTTAGACATCATTTAGAAAGTTGATAGATTCATCAATTAAAATGATCAACAGCTGCACTACTATTAAAATGCTCAGCAATATCTCTCCAATATTGAGAAAAAGTGTTTTGCTTCAAGAAAGCATAATGTTTCATTAGACTCCCTGTAAATATAAAGGTTAAAAACAACACGCTCACATTCTAATTACACATCAGGGAAATGTTAGTAATAATTAGTAATAAAAGTTCATATTCTGAAGAGCTTTTGTGTGCATCCACCCAGCTGTTCTGTAACCTTGTGTGGTTTGAAATCACATTTTGCACTACAATGTTGGGTACTGCAAATTAAACTGAGTCCACTAATGTGCCTCCATTTTCCAATGAAGGTTAGCCCTCAGGCTAAAAGTATTTAGCATATGTTGCCCACTGTTTCTAGACACAGGCTACTGGTCACACAGCCATGTAGCTGTGTTATAGGTTTCCTGTCAAACATAACAGTTCAGTGGACTGGAATATTGGAGTCTTTGGAGAAAGAGCAGGTTGGGAAAAAGAGATAGAGGGATAACTTAATTAGTCTGAGTTTTCTCCACAGACATTTTGTCTCATTCAGTCTTTCAATCTGCAAGCTTTTGCAGCACCCTGAACATCTGTAAAATGCCGCAGTCTAATGCATTTGGTTATATAATAATGCAAAAATTGTTAACAAAAAAGCTAATTAAACTGCAACAGCCATATAAAACTTTTATTGATGATTTGTTTCTACATTCAAATCAACCCTGAAACATTTAACACATTTAGTACAAGTGTGTGTAGATGGTGGTATTTGGATTTATATCTATTTGTTAATCCAACCAATCCATCTTCTGAAGTTGGCAGGGTTTATAAACAAGAGTGGTTTACACTGAAATGGTATAGCTTCATCAATTGATTTTGGACACTAGGAAGCAGAGAAACTCATGCCATTGTAAGATGTTAAAGATAAAATTGAAATGTGAGATTTACACATTCTTGTCAATAATAATGGGGGGAAACGGGAGAAAAAAATGTTTAATCTTTTTCAAAATGGGAAAGAAACTAGATGTTATGTTACCATAAACAGTCTTTATGTACCTGATAGAGCTCCAAACAATTCTAAATGTCCACCTGAAATTATTCTGCACACTACGGCCTGCATGAATAAAGTGAACTGCCAACTGAAAGCATTTCCATAATGAATGAAGGATCTGTACATTTATATATCAAAGTTCTACACGTGCATTTAAGCTGATTTGCAGTTACTGCTAAAAGTAAATGTCAACTACAAAATACCACTGTAATTAGGAAAGTCAAAGGTTTTCAACAGTTCTCAGATTATTTGAATATATTTTAACCTAACCTTCACAAAACTGCACACATTTCATTCCGCATCACATTTCTTCATAGTGAACAGTATGAACCCACCATGTTTTCATACAGGAACCCCAGTCACTGAATCATTCTTGCTAGTGGACTATCTCCATTTTCCTCCCAGACAAGCATGTCTCACCCTCACCTGTCTTGACTGTCTTGACCGTCTGACTGACTGGGACATTATGCTCCGAGACACTGATGAGAGATTGAGATCTTGAAAAGACGCATCTAAATTTCTGACATACTGGAAGGAGAATTTTTCTTCCCAAATGGATAGTGTTAGTGAAAAAAGGGATGCTTAGTGTAAAATATGCTGGTCCGCTGTAATTGGACATAGTTGTATAGCCCTGGGCCTTTCCTGTACTCAGCTGGAATGAGGATATTGTGTAGTGTGTGTGCAGGATTGTGATGAGATCAGTGCTGTTGTGGGGTCCAAGGGTGGCACTGTGATGAAGGAAAGCATCCTGGTTAATAACACTGGCCAATGATGTTACTTCCCAATAGCCTTGTTTTAGCTGCATTAAAGCCAACTTTGTCAATTTAAATGCATTATAGTACCCCTCCACTCAAAAACAGTTTTTTCTTATGTTTAAATCCCCTAAAATGTCAGACCTTACCTTTACTGACTTGTATCTGTGCAAGATTTGTCACTAGAGAGGTGTTTTCACATTCCTCTACTGAAAGGTGAGATATCTGTATGCTTCCCTAAAATCTGAGATTCAAACATACTCTGGGCAAGCTAGATTTGGGACATCACAAATCCGAAAGTCAATCGCAATGCCACTAGCAAAGTAACCTGAAACCTCCAGTGCAGAGCAGACTTGTCAGTACAGAGAGCGAGAGTTTGCACTTAGTTAGCGTAGTGAAAGTTTTGACAGCAAACATGGCAGAGTGTGCAGTTTTTGGATGTAAACCGGACCCTGGCGCTTCCTTCAACTTTCTACTAAAGTTATGTAATTACAATGTGAATACATTCTAACATCGTAGCAGATATTATTGTATGTTTCACAACCACTATCGCTGTGTCAGCCACTGCCAGTTACAAACAACATAAACAAAAATATGCTAACTACTTGCCATTCTGATGTCTGCTAGTTGTCAATTTTGGTGCACAATAGATTCTGGGTCTGACTGAAGCTTAAACATCTATGGCTGAATCTCTCCGATGTTTCCTCTAACTCTAGCCATCTTGACGCATCGCACACCGCTCACCATGGATGTATGTCTCTCGCCCACATCCACGCTCTCACCAGTAACCAGTCAACCTAACACGCAGCGGTGGTGAGGAGGGCAGAGATCCAGAATTTCTCAATTAGGGAGAAAGAGTAGATGTAGATTGTGTTTACATCACGCTCAACTAACAGTGAAGTGCACTTGCAGACATGCAGAGCAGTTCACTGACTCTCTTTTAGGTTTATTGAAATGAGGCTTTTGTAACCCAACCTGGCTGCCAAAAGTGGATGGTTGTTTTTTCACCCATGATTTTCAAGGGGTTTTTCGAGAGGACACTCATCAGTCATGGATGAAACAGTCATCCATTTCTGAACATGCAATTCAGTGGCTTCCGGATTGCAACAGTGATTTCAAACTGAACTGAAATGAACAGTACACAAATGGCAATCATCAACACATCTATGTGCTTTGGAAAATATTGGGAAACAGAGTAACTGAAGCTTAAATTGTAGGGCTAAATAATGCTAAAATCCTGTTTTGTGAACAACTGTGATTTTCAGTGGAGTTTTTTCCTCATAGGCCTCAGAATAGAAATAATACAGGCAAATTATGTAAGAAGAAATACTTGACATGTGTGTTTTGCCAAACATTATATTCTTATTCAAGAACACGTCTATTCATAAGCTGTTTCCTCCAGCACAGTTTGGGGTAGATGTTAGCTGAATGTGAAATGGTCATGAGAATAAACACTTTCAAGTCAGAGGCCAAACTGTAGCTTCCTGTGGGAAAAAGGTAATTGTCCCTTACAGGATGGGTTTTGCTGGTCCAAGTGAAGATTACTTTATAAGGAGAGGATGGGGTACAAGACGAACAAGCAGACCGGTACATCTATCAAATGTATCTGAAGACCTACTCTGGTTTTAGTTTTGCTAACTAACTTCCCATTTTGTTCATTTTATTCACTCTGTTACAACTTGTTTTAATGCGACTTGCGAGCACTCTGCAGTTTTACTGCCAGTCTGTACACACAAACTTATTTTACCTCAGATCAGGATTGCATGATTGGTTCCAGTTATAGATAATGAACAACACTGGCAAAGAATCCCCAAATTGTATGGGTGCTTTTGTGTGTGTGACAGAGAAAGAGTGAACATGTGAAAACCTGGTCCTAATCTGTCAACATCCAAAGGTGCAATTGAGCCTGCAGACTGCAGGAACTTCTGTTGTATATACTGTAGCATACAATGCATTTGCATGGTTGTGTGACAGTTGGTGTGAAAACACTAATGGTATGCAATGACTGAAGCTGATTCATGAGTCTCACACAGAGGTCCCTCATTAGGAGGTGACAGTGATTGAGGTCCTGATACATCAGGAGCAGAGGGACAAACACAGCTCAATGAAAAGACCTTTATCAGTAGAATCTTTCTTCTTCTTTCAGAGACCAGACTGAAAGTCCCTCCATATAACACATTTTCACACATCCTCTGCTCCTCTGTTCACACATTTCCATTCCTATGAAGTGTCATTTGCACATTATCATCATACTACCACTGTCTCCTTGGTAGATATTTGGTAAATGTTGTACTCTTACACAGGCCCGCCGCATGTCTTGCTCGTGCCCAGGACAAGATGATCTTGTTGCAACTGCATCTTCTACTTCAGTATCTTTTTTCAAATACCAGGCCATAAAGTCCCTTGCAGCTCTGCTATTATTTTCTCTTTTTCGTTTCTCTTTTCTGAGCACCTAACTTTTAACGACTCATCATTTTAAGTAGGCAATACAATATGAGGGGGATGTCCCCCCCCTTGTTAGCAAAATGACCAAAATGCATCCCCCTTGTTAACCTGCCATCCCCGCTCTCCATCCCCTTGTAGCAGAGAGAGTGCAGGGGCAGAGGGGTTGTTTAGTTGAATATGTCAGTCTGCCTGACTCATTGATCCTTTATCTGACTGAGGTTAGTGCAAGGTAGAATCTGGCCACAATCATGGCTCTGAAATATCAGCAGCCTAACTGTGTTGTGATTAATAAATCCATGGCACTGTCTGTGGTGTTGAAGTAGCAGACAGATTTGTAATTGGCGCCTTTTTTCTGAGTCCCTTCCAGTTTCGTCTGGATCTATAATATTCTCTAAACTATATGCAGACGGGGGACAAATTAAAGTAAAAACATGAATAAAAGAGTGGAGAAACATATCAAATCAAGTCATTCGTGAGTCGGTTTGCTAGTCGCGGGTGAACAAAACAAACCGGGTCCGTCCCCACAGTTAAAAATTAACAAATCGCCTACTCAACAGACCAAACCATTTTTTGCATTATAGGGAGGGAAAGTAAATTTGTTTTCTACACAATGTCAAGGAAAATTAGGAAGATAAAAAATAACAAGCTTTTATGTGACTCACTAATACCATATGAAGTTTTAACAAATATGTATTTTTGACAAATTATTCCAGCAGATTATTTAACAGTCAGAGGGCCCTTTTGGCCTGGTGTTCCCCCAGTGTCGATGGGCCTGCTCTTACAATTCTCATAAATGCTATCTCAATTATTATCACACTCGTCTTCATCTGCATTCAACTGCATTGTATAAAAGTTGATTCTACAGTAGATTCAGTTTTCTCAAAGTTTGCCTACTTTGCAGGATTATTCAGGCATTCAGCTGAAATACAGTATTTATAGCACAATGAAGACAGCTGTTACTGTATATGTGTCAAATACTGTTGAATTACATTCAAACAAGTGTACTAGTTTTTTCCAAGGCCTCAAGTGGAGGGATATAACAGGATGTTTATACACAGTTGTGTCAGTGAATTAGCATTACCTTTACTGTAAAAGGTCACACCTAAGTGTTAACACCTTATTTTTAAAAAAAGAAAATCACACAGGAACCGCTGTACTTTGACATAAAAAATGTTAAATGGAGCCTCAGTACATAATTATGTGATACTTAGTCATAATTATGACAAACTATCATAATTATAATATAATACATCATAGTTATTAGCAGTAGGCGATTTGTTAATTTTTAACAGGGGGCTCAATGGTAGATCCTCAGGCAGGGAGTTCCACAGCTGAGGGGACCTGACCACAATAGCCAATAGCTTTAGTGACAAGTCGAGATTTTTGGGCCTGCCAGAGGATCTCAAGCAGCGATCAGGCTAAAAGGCAGTTAGCAGATCACAGATATAGGCAGGAGCATGACCATTCAAGGCTTTAAAAACAAGCAGTAAAATCTTAAAATCAATTCTAAAATTCACAGGTATTTTTGCCTTTTGAAATAATTTCACATGGCGTACTCTAAAAAGAGAAAAGTAAATAGCGGAAACAGAGCTTTTAATCAAGAATGGTCAGACTCTTACTTGTTCAGTCTTCCCACAGGCAGTTCAAAACCATTATGTCTCATATGTTCTGAGACCAAGGCAATTATTAAAAGCGGCAATGTGAAAGGCCACTACGAGACAAAGCACAGAGCATCTTTTGAGCAGGTTAACAAGGAGGATGGATTTCGGTCATTTTGCTAACGAGGGGGATGGCATCCCCCCTCAAATTGCCTACTTGTTATTACATAATGTGTTGTGGTTTTGATTAGTTTAATCTGTGTCTCGTTTTCTCCCCTCTCCTGAGTGTATTTAAGTCTGTGTGCTACCTTTGTTCTGTCCCAGTTTGTCTTTGCATCCCAGCCCTTCTCCAGTGCTTCCTGCGTTTATTGGATATTTACTGTGTTTCTTGGACTTTTGTTTGTTTCATTGACTTTTAGATTTTTGCCTGCTCCTTTTCGAATTTGTTTGCTACATTTGGACTGCCTTTACTGGTTTTGATCTCTGCCTGCCTCTTCACCATTCTGTAAGCCTTTTGGTCATTGACTATTAAATTTATCACTGAACTTCACCTGCTCTGCCTTAGTGTCTGCATGTGGGTCCAATCCCTTGTATTCCTTGTGTTACCTGCTTGACTAAATGCAACATAATGCGTCATATTAAGAGATAAAAAAACACTTGTGTTTCTATGGGTGGGATACAATATTGATTAGTAATGGATTATTAAAAAACTAAGACCATTTTTGGAATGCTAGTTTACTTAGTTTGTCATTCCAAGCCCACCATGACACAGAGGCAAGATGCCAGTGGCATGGATTGGCATGGTGATGTTTAGTTGGCAAAAGAGGCATAATGAGGCTTGCAGAGGTCTTCTTTACATTTAGTATTCAAATTGTATTTAGCATAAAGGACTTACTATACAAATTTGGGTGGCTTGTAATTGCCTGTAGTTCTTTCCTGACAGAACAGGCTTAAAGTATGGATAGATCATATTAAAAGATAAAAATGATTTTAAAGAGGACCTATTATGCTTTCCCTTATTTTCTGTAATATATATATATATAATGTTATAATGTTCATATTAAACGTGGCCACAGTTTCAAATAATGAGGTAAACATATGTAAAAGTTGTGTATTTTAGTACAGTAATCAGTAAGGCCCGGCCCCAAGAAACACACCGCTGTGTCATGTCTAGCGTTTTTCCATCCTAATTCTTGTCTCATTTGTGGTCAAAAGTGGGCTTTTAGGGAGGCCTTAAAGAGACAGGAGCTAAATGGCTTGTTTCAGAGAGAGGATGAACTGAGGGGCTGCATGAAGAGCCAGTATAAGATAAATAAGGATTTATTTCAACTGTGAATCATGCAAAGCTACTCTAATGGAGTCCCAGAATAAAAATATAGAGCTGGAGATGAGCATAATAGGTCCCCTTTAAAATTGTTCTCGTACACAATTTCTAAAGTATCTTTGCTAACTCAAAAAACATCATCTTCCAGCAAGATATCATCTCTCCATGGCTTTAAAAGTGTAATCGGTATTATTTCATCAGTGTAGCAACTACTCTTTTAAGATATTTTTAGCATACCATAGCAGTTATTCAGTGGCATTTAAAACATTTTTTTAGGTAATCTACCGGATAATTTCTCAGAAATTAGAAATCAATGATTTTTTAAATATTACACAATGTAATTTAAACAGGGTTCAAGAGAGTCATGAAAGTAATTTAGTCAGCAGTCACGGTGCTTTTCATTGAAATATCTTCTTAAAAACAAGAAAAGGTAGATTTTGCTCAAAGAAGACACGATGTGTTGGAAGTGTTGTGCACTATGTGGTTGATTGCACCTAAGTAAAGAGAAGAGAAGGGTCTCACCTTGAACTGACTCATTTTATTTATTTTTATTTCATTATTTGTGTTTGTCAGGGACCAAAAATAGTCATCTCAGAGAAAGAGAATGAAAAGTTGAGTCAGGGAAATGGTGTGCAACTTTAGGCGATTGTTGGATTGTCATTTAAGATATTGGATGGATCTAATTTAACATAGGGCATTTTGCATTTCAGAGCAAAATCTCAATTGTATTTTCAAAGACAATAAATAATAAATCTGTTTTATTAAAATGTTACAATACAGAATAACCATGTTTTATTTATCAATCCAAATGTCTAGGGTTTTAAGCAGACATAAACAAATGTTCCTGTCAGAGATAAAAATCATTATAAACCCCTGTACAAGAATTTACAATATAATTGGTCACTGCAACCTGTTACAGCATTATTATTAACACAAATTAGCACAGTAATTCCTTAGTCTTACTTTGGGTTGCCTGTATGACAACTTTCAATTTCATCCCATCACCCTTGTGTCTGAAACTGAACCTGCACCTTTGACAATGACATATTTTTCGTTGTTGTGTAGCAATGTGACCAAGGAACAGCAAGGAACAGGAGCAGACATGTCCTCCGCCTCCCAGCCTCAGAAAATGCGGCCTGTCCAGAGCTGGTCCAGTCAGAGCCCTGCGTCCTCAACAACACCTGCTTCACCTACCAGTACAAAGTCTCAGGTAGGACGATCTGCACAGCAGGCCTGAGCTACAAGTGGATGAATAGAAACAGGGCAGCTCCCAGTGGCTGACTGTATCGACTGTTTATGTGTATGTATTAAACTTAATAAATGTGAAGCAAGGCGTGTGTTCTTGGCCAAGTTTGACTGTATGAAAAAAGGATGATAAAAGTAGAGATTCCTCAAAAAGAGTTTAGCACAATGTTGCTAGTTGGAATTGACAGTGATCCTGTTGGCATGTGCATACAAGCTGATCTTACAGTGAGACTAATGTACAGATATGTTGCTGTGTGTATGTGTGTGTATTGCAGACTGGAGTACATGCCAGCTGAGTGAAAATGCCATCTGTGGTCAGGGTTCACGGTTGCGTCTCCTGGACTGTATTCGCAGCGATGGCAAGATTGTGGAGTTGCAGAAGTGCGAGCAGGTAGTCAGACCTTAAATTCATAATGGCATGCGGCAATTTAAAATGTTGATACAGTACAGTTATACAGTTATAGTTTGAGGAAAAATCTTTTTTTCACAATCATGCAGTTATTGTGTACATATTTTGTCACTATGGACAGGGAGATATCAGCAGGCATTTTATAAGTCTAATGTCACAACACAGTTTATTCTTTTCATAAACCATGTCCTCGGAAATCGTAACCAATGCAGATGGGAACGAGCGAACAAGAGGTGAAGTGCGCCAAATGACAGAGAGCCCCCTAACAGAGAATCTTGGAATATAGTGCTTCAAAATAGTTTGGAGAGTTTTTTAAAGTATGAAGTATTGATTGGTGCTGCAGTACTCCAGTTCCCCTTCTGTTCCCACTTGCTTATACATTATTGAAAGCCCAGTTGTCCAATTTGTTTAAGTGGAAATGTTCTAATGTATCTAATCTCCTAACACCTTCATGTTTCACTAAGCAGTTTGCCACCAAGCCAAACACAACTTAATTTTAGTGTCTTGACTTAATCATGCAAAGATAGATGGTCATCTTGAAGATGGTCCAAGTTACTATAAATTCAATAACAGTAGTAGCTGCAACATTTTTCACTGATGGGTTGCAAACTGGATATCAGTCTTGTTCCATAACCTGCAGTTAACTTCTGGTATATTCAGATTCATGTTACAATGCTAAGTGAAGGGGGTTATATGCAAATGAAGGCTGTGATGTTGTCACCTCTGTGTTAATTATAATGTACATTAACAATGTGATTCCCTCTCATAAACATTCAAAGAATGTACAACTATAGCTCAATAACAGTTGAAAGCAAGGTTAATGGTAAAATTGTTTAATTGCTGCATCTCCACTGTCCTAAAATGAACTGCAGCTTATTTTAAATATAAATGGAAATGTGGGCGCTCCCTCCTTCTTGTTTGTGGAATTAATTAGCTAGCCTACCTCACAGCTCTGCTCTTGTTTTCTACAGTTTGGTCTGATCAACAAGTGGAGGCTGTTGGAGAGCTGCGTGGTTGACTGTCCTGTCAGTTGTATACTCTCTGAATGGTCGCCGTGGGCGGAATGCTCGCACACCTGTGGTAGCCAAGGTAAACATATGAGCAAACAAACTTAACTTAAACCAATGGGAACACCAACCTGATGAACAGACACAGAGTCGACCTCATGTGCAGTGCCTCATTATTCTGTCTACTCAGGCATTCACCAAGATGTTGAATTCTGCATGAATACATTTAAATGCATTAAAATATTTCAGAGTATGTGTAATCCAAAGCCTTATTATACAGGGAAACAGTGTGCAAAGTTTTTTTTTCCCAATAATGTATATATTAACATTCCCACTTTATTATTATTATTATTATTATTATCATTCTGTATGAAGCCCAGTTTTTTTTAATTAACTCAGGCAACGTTATGCTTTATGAGGTTATATTTTAAGAACAGCAGGTTCATTTAAACCAGACTTTATACAGCTCACCTTTATCGACGTCATAAATGATTCAGTGTTCCTGAATAAAATATATACCCTTCCTCTGAATGATTTCAAAAATACAATTAGTAATCACCAACCTGTGGCATGATCAGCATCACTTTGAGAAAGCCATGTTATAACTTCATGCAATATACAAGTTAATGATTTAACCTGGATGCATACCTTGTTTCTCGGGCCTCCCAGAGCTAATCTCCCAGACAGAAAGCTTGTTATTCTGTTAATTAGAGAGACTCAACAATATCTTCTTAAGTTCATTAATTTTAATTTGTCATTGGCTGTCTGTCTCCTCACAGTTAACCCCTCATTCCAATAAGCTCACACTAACACAGGCTTTCAACTGGGGATTTAAACTCAAGACTGTGTCTCTCTCTGCTCTGTTACTGTTGCTGTGACTCTGTCTCTTCCACTCTCACACATTGTCAGCCTTGATGAGGGATTTGCGTCGTATCTGTGTCAGACGACGCAAGGATCTTGTTTTGTCAGGATGCCATGGGGAGCGTTAATGTTTTGGGTTTGATTTTTGAGATGGCAGAGCTGAACGTTCTTTTGCTGTGTCTGCCTTGGGCCCACGGAGCTTAGCATCTCCCCTGGCGTAGCACAAATACACACAGCTTCTGTCTTGACTGGATGGGTGATGGAGGCTGTCCCTTACTGAGCCATTTACCAAACTTCTTTTCACACATGATTAATGGCTCATTTGAACCAAGCACTTGTGTAGGAAACTGTGAGATCTGAGCATTAAGTGGCACGGTGAAACAGATGTACAGTATGGTGCTGTTGCACTAGTTCCTCTTTGTCATGAGGCAAATATTTCATTATAAATATTTCATTATAAAGAGAAGGCGCAGCCTCTTTTCACTCCTAAATAAATGATCATCATTCATTTCAGCCAGTCATTTTATTAACTGTTATTTTATGGGGCCTTATTTTTGTGCAATGGTGCATTTATTTCTCTCGCCCTGACTCACATGTTGTTCAGTCCTGAGTGTATGAATCCAGGAGTGATTTTATTCTTTATTCACAGAGTTTTTATTCTTTAGAAGTTTGTCATACTAACAGCGGATCTGAAAAATGTCACTATTTTTGAGATTTATACATATGAAGGCAAAAAGAGTATTCAGCTTGAACATTGAAGCTCTTAAATGCAGCTTTCAAATGCATTTGGGTCTCCTCTGATCTATTGTTCTTCCTAACGGTGTGTCGGTCTTGATGTTCTGCAGGTCAGTCTGTGCGCACCCGGAGAATCCTACAGGAGGCTCATGAGGAGGGTCGGCCCTGTCCCAACCAGCTCACCCAGACCAAGCCATGTCCCATAAGGCCTTGCTATACGTGGCTGCTGAGTGACTGGTCCCCATGCACTGTAGAGGTATGACGAGCACTGTGAATGCTGGATTGGAAATTACAATTTTCTACCTCCATGTGATGTCATCATGACACCTAGAGTACCCACTTGCACCATGGCTAAAAAGCTCTTGGTTTCTATTTTATTTATCAGTTTTTCTCTGCATCACCTTTTTCAAATATTTGCAGTTTAGAATGACATCACACTGAACTGCCACTTTTCTTAAAGGTGTGAAGTTTTTGACCACTAGTAGAGCTACTGAGCAATGTTTTTATGAGTGGGTCCCCGTTTTGTTTGCACGTGGGCTTGCACGCACACAAGCATGTGGGTTAGTGATGGGAATTGCGGCTCTTTGAAGGGAGCCGGATCTTATAGCTCCGTTGCTTTCCGAGAGCCGGCTCTTTCAGCTCCCAAACAGCTCTTCATTTAGTACCACTTCAGCTGGTCACTGCTTAAATTACATTCTTATTTCTTATTTGTTGCAAGAAATAAATATGCAAGATTCTTCATCTGCAATACATTGGAATATTCTGTCATATTGACGGATAAAAAGTGGGATATGTCAAGAATAATAATAATCATTTCCATTTTAACTTCTATGATACAATATGAATATATAATATTAAGCAATGAATGCTCTGTTCCAAAGTGTCGTTTGTTTGTTGTCATGCATTTCTATTTTCGGGGGGGGGGGGGTCGTATCAGACGGGAGCCGGCTCTCATTGTTCACTTACAGGAGCCACTCGTTTGTGACTGACACATCACTAATATGGGTGATGCTATACACATTCCTGCGAATGGTTTTACACTAGTTAACTGACCTACAGGTGGCTGTAATGCACCAAGAAACGCAGGGAAAAAGAAGACTGCTAGCAAGTAAACATGGATGTAAACAATGCATGTTTCAAAATTATCAACAAAAATTGGCTTTGCAAATGTATTATGAACAATGAAATATATTCAACACATTTGTTAGACATTGAAAATACACACAGTGGGCCTCAAGAACCACTCGTATGGACAGATTCGTTCTTAAGTGGCTTGTATGAGTGAATTAGGAGAACTTCACCACCGCATTCACCAATTTTCTCGTATTTTGAATTTTCTCTTTCACAATTTACGAGTGGTCCAGACCTATCATGTGCAAGTCATGTGCAATTATGTTATCCCAACCTATGTTTTTCACTAATGGATTGTATTTTTCATTACTTTGAAGCAATTTTGAGTTTGAAAATCCAATATAAATTACACTTCATAATTATGTTGACATTATCCTGTTGGACTCTGCAATTCGAATATAATTCTAAATTTATTCATAAAGCCTAACGATATCATCATTAATTTAAAATGGCTATTGATGCTATTGTATAACACTACAATATCAATATGAACATCTCAAACTGTAAAGCGACTTAAGTTATGCAGTAATTGAAGGTTAATTTGTCTCTGTATATAATAAGGTCAACTGGAAGTGTAATCTTTTGAATGCCTTAGCAAGTCAGGCCCTTGGAAGAGAGTGTCTTTAGACAGTGTGCTGATATATTGCCACCCAGATGAATGGTTGATGTTGCAGTTTAGATTACCACTAACACTAAATGTCTGACTTGTGAGAGTCGCAACTCCGCAGACAGACCGATCCAACCCTATTCCCTTAATTCCACTGATGACGCTGTTAAAAAAGCTAGACTTTCCTTTATGGATCTCCGAAAACGGGAATGTGACGTGGTTTAGTTGCATTTGCATTTGTATGACATTAATTATCTTCCACTCTACCTGTGCACTCATATTGTTTGAATCCACACAGAAAAACTTAAGGCTGATCAGACACCCCGGAAATAATGGGGAAAAACGCAGGGAAAAACCCAGCCTGAACTGGCTGAAACAGGTTCAGCAAGACACCATTAGACTCATCTGGGGGGTCAGGAAGGGGACATGAAGGGGCAACCCACTTGCCCAAATAAGGTAGATGAAATACCATTATGTCCGGAGATGAAAGGTTTTTAAGAAACATAGGTGGGTAAAATCCCCAGTAGGAGGATTCCCACGCTTTGAGATTCAGTTGTATCCGGAGCAACTCCAGAGTTGGTTCTTGTAAAAGAATAAACTGTGCATCGAACGCTGACCTTCTCCAGGGATTCTGTTTGGGTGTTTTGAGACTCTGATTGGTACAAGTGTTGGAAAGGGGTCCAGACTTAATCTCTAGCCTGACCTGGTCCCTGATCCTCCACTACAACTTTAAACTCATAAAGTTCTTCTTTATACTCAATGTAATTTTCATGAATGAACACTTCCTTATATATGGGGCAGGACGCGTAACCTTATATGGTATTATTGGGATGTTGACTATGCTAATTTACAATTCTCATGAAAGCACGCTCACAGAAGGCATTCATCAGCATTTACACCGTTATCGTTCATGCAGAGTGCAGAGTGCGGCGAGGGGCTTCGGAGAAGGAACCTGTCATGTGTCGTCCACTGGGGCGACTGGCCTGAGTCTCCTCCTCAGCCAGTGGAAGAGGAGCTTTGTGGAGACAAACTGAGGCAGCAGATCCAACAGGAGATGGAGCAGCCCTGCTTTGTCCCCTGCCCAGGTAAAGCTGCACTCAAATATACTGGATTAATATATTTGCTTTTCAAATGTATTGACATTCTGTATATGAAGTGTTATTACTGATGTAATTGCATGAAATATACAGTATATTATAATATTATAATCGGCTCAAATAGAGCAAACCTACATCATTGCATGAGTTATTTATTGCTGTAGTCATTTTGGATTCTTAATACCAATAATTATTTGGCCTGGGTCACTTGCTTCATAATCAATTATCTTGTTTTTGAACACAAACTCATTTGCTGGAATCTGCCAATACACTGTCCCCACTCCCAATTGGTTGACATTTTCAGCTGCTAAATAATTATTGCAAAATCAATAAAAGTCATAGATTAACTAATGGCCCTTTTAGCTCTACATTATCTGGTTGGTCACGTCCAGTAGCAACTAGGAAGGAAAAAAAGACACAATGTCCACTTGAATAAAAGAAAGTTCATATTTTTTTTGTTAATACAGTACCTACAGACCATCAATGCTGCAAAAGTCAGTACTGAGTAACTAAAAGAGAGAGATATTTTATGATCAATTACTTCACAACAGTATTTATTGTTTTACACTACATTATGTAATAACCCAGAAATAAATGAAGATTAAAAAATCATCCTGTGCTGACTGAGACAATTAACCGATCACACTGCTGAGAGCAATCACTCGCCTATCACAGCCTAGCAATTAACAGCTATAGGAATTCTGCATAGGGAGCGCTTGTGTGCCAGTGCGAAAGCAACATCAAAATGAAATTAGTTTAAAGTAAGAACATCTTTGATTACATTTATCGTTTAATTTTCGTTGCTATTGCAAAAACAGTATATCATAAAAACATACGAGATAATATATGATAAACTGACGTAATTGGGTTTATTCTAGCTTACCCTAATTTAGAATGGTGATCTTACAAGGTGATGGCAACACATCATTATGCAGTCACGGCGGTGTGGGCTGGCGGTAAAAGCAGCGATGGTACCCAGAGGCACGAGACTGACAAGGCGGGGCTACTTGAAAATAATGATCTGCATGTGTTGCCCCTCTACCAGTCAAATCTGCTACTAATGTCATTACAGTTCAACACAACTTTATTCTATCTATACTTTATTCTATGATCTACCAGCCTCCAGAAAAGCAAATTATATTTACTTCGAGTTCCTGGACAGAAATCTAAAGGGAAACACTCGGCCCATCATCTTAAAAATAAGGAAATATGCCTCCATATGCCTACGCCATCAAATACATATATTTTTTGGTGGCTTATTTAACTAGCCAATAATAACTAGCCTAAACCAAATTGGCTATAGATAATTCCCATTATATTTGTGTGTCATGAAGCTGCAGTACTGTGTTATCGCTTATTATTCAGCAAAACTGCATGAAAAATGAAAGCAGTATGCGAGTGCAAAACTTGCAAAACAAAAAATTCAAAGCACTACAGTAGTTCACTTAACTATAATTTTGCATTTTAATATATAATATTACTATGATATAGCAATTGGTATTTAAAACAAATCTGAGAGTGAATTCAACATACAGTACTTTGTGCTTTTATGTAATCACTATTTTATGTAACATCACTATAATATCTTAAAATATCCCTATAGTAACTTATGATATTTCTATTCTGTTCTTATTCAACTTTATTTTAGTTTTAGTTTCTTGAACTGTATAGTAACATCCATTCATTTACTAAATGTGGAGTATAGGTTTAAACGGCAGCATCTAAGATCCTCTGTCCTAGTCAATAATTACAAGTAAATCAGGTGCTAATTACACAGAGATTACACAGAAACCTTGAATGAATGGCCCTGCACGTTCATGTGCTTAAATCTATCTAGCAGTGCGAGCTGACATACTGCACAGTCGCAGCCATTGCTGGCGATATGCATCAGGAGAACTAGATCAACTTGTTTCCCTTGCAATTTTAACAGTGTCACTGCATTCACTGTTGGCAGTCTGCAGTGCACATCAAACTACATGCATGCTGTTTCCTGTGATGGGTAATGATAAAAGTGCACCAGTGCTGGCTGAGTGCTGCCAGTACTGTAGCTGTATCTTGGTAAAAATGAATAAAAAAACTTGGTGCATCTTGGCACTGCCTGCGTACTGCAGTGGAGAGGACCTGATAGTGAAAACAAAAAAAAAACTTACTGTAATTTTATGCTCCTGTTGTTTGAAAGAAGTAGACAATGTAATGCCAAATTGAGGATTGATGGAGCTCTTCTACTTTACTGGCTCCAGTCTGTTAAAATTGAGATCATATAGACAAAAAGAAAATGTAACCTTTTTAGACATTTTGAAATGTAGTGAAATACCGAAATCAAACTGTCACACTTTGCTTTTAATTGATCACATAAAGTGTTACCATGGTTTTTAATTATATTTGTGCACAATGAAATGGTCATTCTTTTCATTATATAAATCACCACAGCAACAAGAAGCCAGCAGATCATAGTTGACTGACACCCCATGATGCCAGCTAGTACTAGTCCATTTTTAGGCCACAGTGTGAATGTAGCATTTTCCGTTAGTAAGGGAGCTGCTGGCCAGCTGACAGCTATGACCTGATTCACTTGTCACTGTCAGGCTTTCCACACTGAAAATCTATAATGAAGCTTTATTGTCCTTAGGCACTTAGTTGAAGTGCAAGCCAGCTACACAAATAGCATAGAATATATCTGAGGTTTTGTCATTTTTTAAAAAGAAACAATCATTATCATGTGATAAAAAAGGCAGCTCTGATCTCCTTTGAAATGGCTCTTGCCAAGCAAGGCTCTTACTAGCTTTCACTATGAAGAGAGACCATCTTGCAGTGCTTGCTTTTGCTCATCTGTCTCTTGCGCTCCTCTGATCCTCGCCTTGATTCATCACTCAACCCGCCTTTGCTGTGAGCCTTGGCTCAGAATCAGAAGTGTTTGATGGTCAGAGCTGATGTGTGTGCATTTGTGTTCATGTGTATGTTGATGGGAAGGTAGCAGGCACAGTGTAGGGGCCCTTGGAGGGGTTGTCAACATGTAAGTGATGTACAGTATGTGTGTATGTGTGTTGCTGTTTGCTGTTCACTGCAGCTTTTGCCACAGCATGTTTCCACAGCTGTAGCAGCATGAGGAAAGAGCTGATAGAGGGATCTGTATAAAGATAAGAGATAATGAGATGGGTCAATCCACAGACAGTCACTAATGGGCATTCAGGGCAGAGAATCAGAAGGTTGCTCTGGCTGAGGAGCTGTGGCGGTGTGCGATATTATCACTACAAGCTTACCCTATCAAGGATTACATAGGATATTAATGCTTGACCTTCAAGGAAGCAAGTGTTGACGTGTTATTTGAGGACTAACATAATACATCAACCAGCCTTTATCCACTTAAAGCATTTCCCAAACCAAATGAGTTTTGCTTCTCCTAAGAGACACGTTTCAGTATTGGGTGTTGCCTTTACAGTTGGGCTCGGCGTTATAGCTTGTATTGTATAATTTAGAACTCTGGTTGGTCTATTACTTCCGAATACCCACTGGGCTGTCTGAGTAATTTGTTTGTGCATTTGGTACATTATCAGCCGCAGATGTGTGCTGAAGTTGTTTTCGATGTCTTTTAAATGTTCCAGGAGCTAGCAAGGGAGCCAATAAAATGATCCCTGAAATAGTGTTGACAATCTGAATATAAACCACCCTCAAATACCTGAAAAGAAAGTCTGATAGTGTTATTGATTAAGTTGTGCCTATCAGCGATGTTTTTTCTTTCTTTCTTTCTTTCTTTCTTTCTTTCTTTCTTTCTTTCTTTCTTTCTTTCTTTCTTTCTTTCTTTCTTTTTGCCCTCAGGAGACTGCCATTTGACTGTGTGGTCATCTTGGAGCTCTTGCCAGCTGACCTGCCTGGAGGGGCGGAGCTTTGAGACCACCGGTCGCCAAGCTCGCTCCAGAGCTGTGATCATTCAGGTCATGGAGAACCAGGGCAGCTGCCCACATCAAGTCTTTGAGACCCAGCCTTGTAAAGGTACTGAGGAAACCACTTACATACAAATCAGAAAACCTTATTTTATTGACTGTTATGAGAGTTGTCAATATTCTTCTATCAACAATGGATCACATGACTACTTGTATATGAAAGGGGTCAGTCGTGACTAACCAGCAGTGAATTATCACTCAACTCTTCAATAAACTTCAGATCTACTCATGAGGGCCACAGAAAGATTTTTGTTTCATCCTGCTGACCTTGAAACCACACTCCAATGTTTATCAGTGTGTATCAGGGCACTATTATTCATTAGAGTAGTATTTGTACCATGACAGAACACTCATCACCCCACACACAGCCACAGCACAGACGTTATGGATTGGAGGCTTCTTTTGGGTCACTAAACATAAACCTGTCTGTATGGAGGTAAAAGGTGATATTACAAGTGCTTTCAAAATGGCCAGCCCTGCTGCATATAGCAGTTTTGTGATTGTAATGACAAAGATATCATTGAAACTGTCACAGGAGGGTTAGCGCTTAAAAATTACAAATGTGATGAAAAGGCTAGGGTGAACTTGAACTTAGAAAGGAACTGCTACACCACTTGTTTTTGAATCTCTACTGCAGTTGTAATGTTTAACAGCCATTTTGTGTCCATCTCTTTGATTTGACTTTCCATGTGCTGAGTTTACTTTTGGCAAACTGTATATTATTATAGTTTCTTCACTTTTTTCCGCTGTTTCATTAAATAATATTGTACTTTTTTTTATTTCTGCACCCACTGTACATATACCTAATCAGCCACCTAGTATTTGGGCTCTTGCCAGCTCTCGTTTCCCTCATTAATTTTAAATGTTTCATGTAAAATGGTAATTGCCAGGTATTCATTACTTTCATTACATTCATACTGCTGCACACCTGTGTAGCTAAATGTGTAAGTTCTAGACGTTAGATACTGTATTTTAAAGTCCTTTCCTGTGGTGTTTCTTCTATTTGTTTTGTTGCCATAAAATTCAACACTACATGTTTGGCTAGATTTTCTTTAATACATAAAATAAGGCTCAAATCAAGTGTCTGTGACTGTTCCTCTCTTCAAATCAATCTTCCCCTATAGCTCCCCGCAGGAAAATAAGAGCCTTCATTTTAGAAAATAAGAGGTTCTTTCATACATTTCCAATCAATTTCTACCATCTAATTTCCTCCAAAGAGTCCTTTGTCTCGTAAGCACACTGCTTCAGTGGGAAAAGTGCCCTTTTCCTTTCACTACAAACATAATACGTCTTACCTTATAATACGAAGGAGCGGGGCAGCAGCAGAAGTGGTGGTTTATGTCAATGGGAGCCTGACGACAGGGCTGGATGCCCAACACAAACTGCTAATGAGCAACGTCTCTGCCTCTCTGCCATTGCTACAGGAGGAAAATGCCACAGTTACCAGTGGAGGACTGGAGGATGGAGCAACAATGAGAGAGCAGTGTGGTGTCAGCGCTCAGATGGTGTCAATGTCACAGGTGAGTAGTTGCAGTGTCTTCTGGCCACCCTAGAGGGGTCGTGCAGAAGCACTCATGGGAACACACACAGTCACACGTTCTTATAAAATATGAATATATATGTATATCTGGCTTAATGTGGACTGCAGCTGAAAGTGTCCCAGTTCTGTTTTTGTTCCCCCGCACTGAACTGAATCTGTGTGAACAGCAAAAAGCTGCATGGAGTCTCATTTTTCAATTCAGTCTGGCTCACATGGATATGTGCTACAATATCAGATTATTTGATCGCTCAAAAAGGAATTTGTAAGCATTGCCATGACAGTAAGTGAATCCTCTTTCATTCGTCTCAGATAGCTGTCACACTGGTGGTTGAAGCAGGTGGTTTAGAAATAAATTTAGAATGGATTTCCTTGTTGGTTCGGGAGATAATTGAAACATTTGGAAACAAGTGAGAAGGGTGGGTACAAAAACAAAACAAAATGTGACATCTTTTGCTACTGTTAATGTCAGTTTACAATGTCATTATGCTCTATATGGGTTATATCCTACAATAGATATGATCAGTTACTTTACCTGCTGCAAAAAGCTTGAACTAGCTCACACACTTCCACATATATGCAGAGGCACTCATACACACATAGAGCAACACACGCACAAAGAATAATTTTAGTGCAGTGTTCTAGTTGAATTTAACACCTTATTTGATCTGCCCATTCTTAGTGCAGCCTCCATTGATTTCTCCTCTGCCTCTTAACATAAGTAATCAATAAGCCAGACTCTGAGCTGGGAGGCTTTCAATCCATATAAATATAATCATGCATTTGTATTTGTGGGAAGTAAAGCAGGCGTGGAGAAACAGAACAAAGGTAATAGTGCTGTGGGAACGAAAGCTTTAGGCGAGCTTGATGTGCTGTAAATAGTGGGTGAATGTGATCTTATCGCTCGCTGTAAGGAAGTGTTTCTGGCAAATATGAGCCCAGAAGGAATAACCTCCCTCTGCAGAGAAGGCAAGAGCCCAAGGCATTACTCTTTGATATTTTGACATGCAATTTTCCATGTTGGAATTAAAATGTTCACAGATTGATCAGGGACCCTGATAGGTAACTGAGCCCATTAATCAGGTGTGACAGTACATTAATTTAGTGATCAATGGGTAAAGGAACAGAAATAAGAACCTGTTGTCTCTCTCCAGGGGGGTGTTTCCCACAGAAAAGGCCAACCACAGTCAGACACTGCCATCCTCCGTGCACTAAACCCTTCTCGCACTGCACACCGGTAAGATCCTTATACTTTGATCAGGCAGCTGTGATCCCTGTCATTTTCACTGTGTTTTTGCTGTTTCCTGCTGCTACCACATTCTAGGTGAAATTGATTTTGACAGATGACAATTTTAATTTTCAAGAACAGGCCATTAAAGGATAATCACATTAATACCAATGAATATGGGCTCCGTGTCAGTTCAGGAGAACACCTTGATGGGGGGGGGGGGCTGCACACAAGCAGCCCTGAAAATGACAAAGAATATCCTAAGCTTAAAGTTTTACTGCCCCTTAGAGTACCCTCCATGTAACTGCACTTAAAAATGCAAAACAATGTACTGTTGCACTGCTGTCAAGAAGCAACTGCTTCATCTTCTCAGAAGATGTAACAGTTTTCAAGTGAGTCAGTCAATCTTAGAAATTGTTTACAAGACCCTGATTGAGTGCATTTTAATATTCCACTTCATTGTTTGGTCACCTGAACTTCAGGTTTAGGAATAAGCTGGCTAGAATAGTTGGCAGCAAAATAATTGGAAAGCCCTAGATGAAGCTGAGTGAGCTGTATACCGTCAGGACAAGAGATAAAGCCTTAAGCATTCTGACAGACCGTTCTCATCATTTATTTTCTTTGAGACTCTGAACTCTGGAAGGCGGTATCGGGTGCCTTTGGCAAGCCCAAATATTTTTAAGATGTCTTTTATTCCAAGTGCAGTTGACATTTTAAATTAAAACTCAAAGACTGTGCCACAAATCTTGCTCCATGGTATTTTGGGTTATGCTTTAATGTTTTCTTCTTTGTTTTAGGTGTCTAAGTAATTTTTACTTGCCTACTGTAGTGTACTCTTTTATTTTGTCTCAGTGGTCTCTTCTATTCTATTTGACTTTTTTTTATTGCATTTTAGATGCTTAATGCAGATGGAATGCCTGAAAAGTGCATTTGGTTCCAGTGTGTCTGTTTTTAGTCTAGCTGGGGTTCATTCTTAGTCTCCAAATCTGGGAAGTGTTGGTGTAATCTACCCCCTGAGGAGCACAGTTTAATGTCAGGGTTGGGATAAATCAACCTGTGTTGATAGCAGAAAGTCTTTTGAAAGAGTAAAGTAATGCAGAGTAGTCCCTATTCATGGCAGACTGTTTTGTCAGCAGTGTTTTTTATCAATGGGAAAGTAACGATCACAGTCGTCTTGTGTTGGCTGTAAATGATGTTCTTCTGCCCCCCCCCCATGCAGAGCGGAGTGTGTGGGTGTGAGAAGGGTTACACTGAAGTGATGACCACGAACGGCTTCTTGGACTACTGCACGAGAACCCCGGGGGTGGACAACAACAAGAAAGCTGATGTGAAAACCAACTCTGGAAGATTAAAACCCGGGCCATCTCAGCCCCAGGACCTCTTCAGCGAGTGGACCTTACGACCTGTTGGCCCAGGTACTGAAATGGAAATCACCTTTACAGCTCGACCAGCGTGCCTGAGATCATTCCTTTGAACCTGCCTTTGTAGCTTTAGGATCACTGGGTGGAATCCATTCTAGGTCAATGTTTTTACTTGGGCTCACCATTATATGCTGTAAAAATATAATAATAAAAATACTCAATAGGCCATAAAATGTCAAGAAATTCTAGTCGCCCCTCTGAAGTATGTTTGGAAATTGAATAAACCTACTTCTTTATTCTGAAATGTGAGAAAAAAGTTCTAAACATCTCCAGACAAAGGATGTAGACGTACATATATTTAAAACTTTGTATTAAAACTGCTTTTTGATTGCACAGATGGAAGAGTAAAGCTGTGGGTTTACGCTGTGACTGCCGTTGGATTCATCTTAATACTCTTCATTATTGCATTGTCATTCCTGGTCTGGTATGTACTATATTACTTTCTTAAGAAATTCCTCACTATGCACACTTTGAAGAACAAAAGCTCCATTGTAGGTCACACACATTGTAGATGACGCTGAACACCGAGAAGAAAAGCAAGATCCTAACCATATGCTTTCCTTGAAACGATCCTTGTCATGTATGAGTTATATTCCTCACAGTATTTTGTCTGCTGTGTGCTGCTGCTATCAGATAATGGAATTCTTTGTAAAGACAGAAATCAAGTTGGGCTGCTAAGTCAGATACACTGTCAGCTTTTCTTTCCTGTCTATTTTTTTCAGTAATTCATCCAAAACCACTAAGACGTCTCCTCCACCGCAGAAGCCCTTGACCCTAGCCTACGATGGTGACATGGATATGTAACCAGGCTGCTATACCTCACAAGGACGCGCTTGGCCTCGGACAGACTCCTGACTGCATTCAGATTGTTGGCGAGCACGTCCATCACATACCACTGATCGATGACCAGTTTGAGCTTGGTGACTATTTGCTGTAGTGCCAATTGTACTGCAAAAATGCAGCGGACAAATAGCGATACTCACACGTGATATGCTGCTGAAGGGCAATGTAGCCCAGAATTTTGCCTGCAGCCAACTAGAGACAAAAGGTCTCTAGACATAGGAAATAAATGGACCTCTAGTTTCTGTTTTTTAATTGCTTGCAATGTGAACACACAGTTGAAGCATTGCTTGCAACCCACACATAACGAGGACTCCAAAAAGGCAAAGACAAAGTTTTTTTGTGTATCAAGAATCAGAAGGACCACCTGGCTATTTGTCTCGTATTTGTGTCTTGAGGGAGACAAAACATCTTGAGTCAGCAGTCACTCATGACATTCAAAGGCAGAACAACGGAACATTTGACTTTGTCTCATCAGTGCTGGATCTTTGTAAGAGGACACGCCTTTTGGGTAATCAAACAGCCTTTTTTTGAATTTCTGAGAATAAACAAGATGCTCTATGCACTACGTTAGTGCTGATTCACTTTGTTTTTTTCCTTTCAAATGACTTTTATAGTGTTTTAATTGTAATGCAAGTTGTTTCTGTCAGATTGTGTTTTGTTGATGATGCCATATGTTGTGTATATGTGGAAACCAAAAGCAGGCTTGCCTTGATTTAACAATACAATGATGCAGTAATTTCTTCTCCCTGATTCTCACAAGACTCTCTGCCACTGAGGACTAAATTAAGAAACAACCTCAAAATTGTGGAATTTGTACTGAAACATGGCAGACTGCTTTGGTGACAAATGCAGTCAAGAATGAGCAGGAAACAACATAAACAGACCTTTAATGCAAATTATCAAATGCCAGCATGATAAAGACCATACCTCATACACACTTCATCAAATGCAAAACAAAAAAGCACTGGTCACCAAAACAGATATAAGAATCCACTGGATCACACAGTGTTTTTTAAAGCAAATGTTCTTTTCTCCTTTCACAAGGATGTCAAACTTTGTTTTCTTTTTACACTATTTATTTCATACCATTACATCCAAATACAAGGTCAGCTGACACAGAGCAAGGACAGAAACTAGTTTTTGACAGTAGTGTGTTCTTTTCTTCCTATTTTTTTTTTTTCATTTTTGCACCACGAAGACTGCATATACCAAATATTTGTGAGCACATTACACACACACTTAGGTGGGCTATCTCTTATTTCTATTTCTCCAGCTCATGAACAAAAAGTTAAGACTTTTCTTTTACTCAGCCCTGGAATTTTTCAGATTTCCACTTCCACAGTACAAGGCATCCGCAATTTTTTTGTGCCAGAGCATCATCTCAAAGCATCTTAGTGGACCATAAACGTGGTGTCATATAGACATGGATCCTTCAGTGCATTATTCATATGACCCAGTGGAGAATTAAGTTCCTCATACTTAGTGGTTTTGGCACTGACCAGAGTTTACGCTGTTTCTCTTTCTGCCTCCACAAACTCAAGATTTGGTCTTGTGTTATCTGACCTCCTTCTGAATGTATTTTACCAGTAAATCTATAATGTTAATGGTTGTGCAAATATGGTTGTTACGTGTTGTAACAATTGTATTTCAGCAGCTGATTGTATGTAGGCATGCTTGATCCATTTTGGCAGAAAGTGCTCCAAGTGGCCTTGCGAAGATTCTGTTTTACAAGTTGCCAAACATTTTAGAGTAGTTTCTTTTAGGTAGTGTTTCTAATATTTGGCCAACAAAGGGACATATGGTAAATGTTAAGTCAATGTAAAATCCAATTGTGAAATATTGATAATGTCTGGAGAACATGATCAACTAATTAACAAGTTATCTGGGCACATTTCCATTATGAAATAAAGAACAGCCAACTTCTGACCTGATAAGAGACTTCTATTGGGTTACGTCCAAGAAAATCTCAAAGTATGTTCACTCATTGTTTGCAGTACCATGCTATTTGTGTTACTATTGTGTGTACATGGAGAGCTGGACAAAAATGCAAATAAATTGTGGAACTATGTGAAAATAAAACACTGTATTCTTTCCACTTTGTTACACATTTCAGAGTTCAAAATTAATGAAATCTTTTGGAGAGAGATGCTCTAGTCCTGCTGTGATCTTCATCGGCTCCTTGACTCTCAAGTGCTGATAAATTGTAATTACTGATATAGGCTCCGAGGCAGAGCCCAGAATATATAAGCAGCTGATAAGATTCATCTTGCCCTCCAGCCAGATTCCCAGTCTGATACCGCCAGGATGCTCGGAGGTTATGAGGGAAACAGTGTTTAAATCTTTTGTCTCATCTAATTCATTTATTTAAGACTGTCACTTTTGTTTAAGAGAGGGTTGAATTCAAATGCTTGTGTCATGGCCACCTGATCTGTGGCGAAGACGTGGGCTGATCTTGTCATGTCCAATTCATCTCATTTTAGTAGCTCTCAAGACATATTTGCAGGTTTCAGTGAAGCTATGTGAACAGTTTGACAATGGCAGTGTCTAGTTTTATTTAGGATTCATCTATTACTGCAAGCTGGATCATTCTGATAAAATGTTGTATGCTGTAGTTTGGCAGAGCAGAGTGAGAGCTTAATGAATATTTAGTAGGAACAATGCATAACCTTTTAAAATAATGAATGTTTATCATTTATAACTGATTTATTATGTGCTTGTCTACACCCCAGCAGAGTGATGAAATTCTTACAGTTTTCAGCATTTTGCTGCAGATGTTTTGTCTTCCCAAAATGAATGTGTAATTGTATTTTCCAGAAAAATACTGCATGGAAATTTAGCCTTTATTGAACATCAATTTTTAATGATAGAGAACAACAGGAAGACAGAATAAGAAGCTATGCGTCAGAAGTCACAGCTGGGATCAGTTGCATGTTGTTTGTGCATCACAATGTCCCTCATAACCAACATGACTCTCCATACCTTTATGCTACTAATATGAAAGTGTTATGCCTTTGGCTATGGCCAAAGAGGTTAAAATGCCTGGGACTCCCCAGCAGCCAGTCTTCATCAATAGAACTGATGAAGCCTCCTCGATGAATGATGAAATGTCTGTAATATCAAACAGCAAGTGCAGTTGCCTTTGACTTTTGTAAATTACTATAAAAGAAAAAGATTTTTGTGGGTGAAGTTTAGGGTTTGAGGATGGAGAGTCTTTATAAATCCAGTACTGCCTGATTGACTTGTTTCCTGTTTAATTAAACTGCTAAAAAGCAAAAGGATTGCTTAGGATTGTTTTGGGAGGTTTTTAGCCACGCTAGCAGCTTGGCTCTAGGGATGGCAATGTTTGTCAGTTGGTCCAACACTTTTCCTTAAATGTTAGGTTGACATTTGTGGTTTTGAAATGTCTCTGCAACTATCTGATGAATTGCCATTTGGTACACACATTGATGCCACCCTCAGGATGAATTATAATAACTTTGCTGATCCCTTAACCTTTCATCTAGCGCCATCATCAGGTCAAAAATTCAACTGTCCAATACTTTGGTTTATAACCAAATACCCGCAAACCCAATGCCATTCCCATCTACCTCAGCTGTAATTTCTGCTTGTGTTAGCATTTGCTAACTAGCAAATGCTAACACATTAAACTGAGATGGTGAACATTATACCTACTAAACATAAACGTGTTAGCACTGTCATTGTGAGCATGTTAGCATGCTGCCACTATCATTTAGCTCAAAGCACCCAAAGTACAGCCTCACAGAGCTGCAAGCGTGACTATAAACTCTTGTTAAATATGACCTTTGTGTACAGCATTATATAATCAAACAAACAAAAGAAGTAACACTGTCTAGCTGTTGTGCCCTTTAAGCACAGCGGTGTGTGTGTGTGTGTGTGTGTGTGTGTGTGTGTGTGTGTGTGTGTGTGTTTGTGTGTGTGTAACAGAGAAACAGACAGACAGACAGACAGGTGTTTACTTTGATACCCTAATGAGTATCTGGTACTGAATTAAACAGAGTTAGACAGACTGGGTTTCTACTTCATTCAGTAGCAAGAGGGAGTTCAGTCCAAAAATGTGAAGCTTGGTAGAAAAATACTTTCCTGCCAAGTGACTTTTTGTCTTCTTGTTTTTGTCCGGATTATACGAAGAGCAGCACCTTGTAATCTGACAGCAGGGAGGTGGCACATGGAGAACAGTGAGGTTGGAGAGATAAGATGGTGCAAACTCATGTAATTAATGAAGGGACTGAAGTTCAGTCTGGCTTGAACTCAGAGCCAATAAATGGAAGACAAATTGATGTAATATGTTCAAGTTTCCTACTTGTAGTCAGGGCCATATGCAGGGTTTTAGAAATACCAAGGTCCAAAAACTGAGCTTGCTAAGGGGGTTCCAGGGCATGCCCCCCCACCCCCCCCAAAAAAACATGTTTGATTTCCCTGATCTAAATATGTGCATTTTAAGACATTTGGAGTGCAAAAATTGGATAACAATAGCTTTAAAACCATGCCAGTATAGCATGAGAATCAGGTTAAATGTTGCAATGAATGATGCACTACAATCTGGAAATACAGAAGAGGCAAAAACGATCACAAAACATCTGAAAATTAATGTTTATAATGTTTAATTAAAGTGTTCAAGTAAAGGGAAATTCACACTGCAGACTACTTTTTTTCTAGCTCACCCTCTGTAATCACTGCCTGTCCTTTTCTCTGTGACTCCTCACTTGTTGTCTCTCCTGCCAAAGTGAATTAAAAATACAATCTTGGTTATATTATGTACACCTTCTTTATTTTATATTTGTGTTTGAGTTTGGATTTCAATTACAGAAATGTGTCTGAAACAGTGCAGAAACATAAGAAAAATATGTGTTACACAATAAAGCCTAATTCATACTTTCCGCGTGTCTGCGAGGGTCTACTTTGGTCCATGTGATGTAAATGTCGTCATGCGCCCATGTCCACCAGAGTCTGCACGGACCGTGTAGCCCAAAATTTGTGACTGTACGCTTTTTCTCTCAGTCTTCTCATCTTGTCCCTTATCTCTTGCCTTCCCAAAGCTGAGCTTTGATTGACAGAGTCTTTTCATTTTCATTTTTCTCAGTGAAGAAAATAAACACAGGGTCAGTTCATATTTATATGTAAATGTTAAAGGCCTCCGCTAATAGTGCAATGAAAATAAAAATATATAGGGGTACCTCATTTTAACATGAATGTCAACACAAACTGAATTGAAAGGAAAACATTTAAACTTTCATTTAATTCATCAGTCTACCATTGGATGGATTGATTTAATGTTAGCTGGCTAGCTAGCTAGTTAATTAACTCGAGTGAAGCTAACTAGCCGGCATCATGATGGATGGCCACTGTTTAACATAGCTCGACTGCACAGAAGCTATTTGTCAGATGATGTCTGGGGATGAATGGCATTGAATTACAAGCAGTCCACTAGCGATGTTCTCCAGTTACCTGTATCACACTTCGCATGGATTCAGCTGCCTGTCCGGTTTCCTCAAGTTGTTGACATAATCAAGGAACCACCGTGTTCAGTAAAGTTTTTGTAGTAACAAGATCATCCACTTCACCACCTACCAATCTACACACAAGAAATGACGGTGATCAGATGAGCAAGTCGTTCATCTTGGCGTTGTACAATATCTTTGCTGCACAAATTATTTAACAACTTTTATTATATACACCTCAGAAAAAATATTGAGGTCTGGACCTCGTTGACCTCAATGGTGGGTACAGCCATGTTCTGGCAGCAGTGTTTTTTTTTAAAGCTGAATGTGTAATTTTCAATAGGATGTGGCAATAAAGAATTGTTTTTTTTTTTTCAAGGTGGAGAATTATGATGTCAGCTTTTAGAGGCAAGACATCAAGTGAACGACACAAGAACAATTTAAGATACAAATTCACGTCCCATGAATTTTAATGGTCATAATGGCAATTCTTTATTTTGTGGATTGCACAAATTTAATTAGGAAAAAAACTGTCTTTGACATAGATTTACTTGAATAGAACTCTAATGGCCCCAGTCTCCAGGTAACACTGAAAAGATGTAACAATGTCCCAAAACAAGGTCAGCATGAGTGCTGCAGTCATCAATTAAGACAGAAGGATCACAGTGAAAGTCCTGAGGATTTGCTGAGGTCCTTGAGAAATAATCATGACAAGGGGACATGTCTAAAAATGGATATTGTTATAGTCTTTTATCAAACAACTACATTATGGACCACTGGCTACTAAAAACTCATCTCAGTATTCACTCCCTGGATTAAAATCTCATCAGACAAGAACTGTGGCCTAATTACAATCTAATTTGGGTTCTTGGCCTAATTCCTGCCTGACATCAAAACAACTGGGAAATCTGGGAGCCATGGACAAGCCAAGAGACATGGAATATCCTTCATTCTCTTTCCTTGAAATTAAACCATATGGTTTTGTTTTTATCCCAAAACTGGCCATCCTCTGTTGTGAAAGTGTATAAAACATCATATTTCTAAGTCTGCTTAGAAGTTAGAGTTAGAGCATATTACAATATCATACCTCATGTTTCAAAGCATGCCCAAGTTTCTTAGATTTTAAAAAGAAAAGGTCTCCATAGAGTGAGAAAATCAGCTTGCTGATACTTGAAATATATCACAATGAATAGTGTCTGCTTTTATTCTTGTCAAAGTTACATTTTCTTTATGTAGTGATGCAGAAGTGCAGGGTTGCACTGTGTTGATATGCAACAAAAATGTATCTTTGACAAAAGTAAAACTGACATGATGGATTGCTTAAGTAAAGCGAGTTTTTAAAGGCTGATTTTCATACAGTACCATAGTGAAATGAATGGAAAACAATGGCAGCACTACACACACAAGTATACATTATACATATACATTATTATTGAATGGACCACAGCAAAGCGGGGACTGCCCTATAAACGCGAAAGTCTGTCCCTGACTTACTGAGTGATGAAGTTACACCATTGGTCGGTCGAGTGTTGAAGTTTCCCCATTGGCCATTGTGAACAGTCTTGAATTAC
The DNA here is from genome assembly GCF_020085105.1 of Siniperca chuatsi. NCBI lineage: Eukaryota > Metazoa > Chordata > Actinopteri > Centrarchiformes > Sinipercidae > Siniperca > Siniperca chuatsi. Next base: position 9,114,633 of record NC_058053.1, on the reverse strand, counting down.
GTCCTCAGGAGGCTTAAAGCTTTGTTTATACTTACTCGAGACGTCTTGGCGCAGGGCTTTGCAGATGGTGCGTGAGCGATGAGCATGCACAGAGGCGTTTATACTTAACACGCTATCCATTTCAGTATTCTATGACTCGCCAGGACGTACAAACAAAACATTCTGTGAAGAAGCAAGAAGTGTCACCAGAACAACGCCATAGACCAAACACGGCTGCAAACAATGCTATACAGCTCCTCAATGCAGAAGAAGAATTGTAAATCATTGTAAACTCTATCTATTCATGAACATACTTTATCACCGTTATACAATCCCTGTAAAGAAAGAAGTCAAGTATCTGGAACAACAAATGTATTCTAATGAATATCCTATAAACAATTTGATTCTGCTGGCAAAACTCAAATGTAGATCTTTAAAATCTCCTGAATTTATCCATCCATCCATCCATCCATCCATTTTCTACCGCTTGGTCCCCGTTAGGGGTCGCGGGTGACTGGAGCCTATCCCAGTGACTTCGGGCCTTAGGCAGGGCACACCCTGGACAGTGGCCAACCTGTCGCAGGGCGAACACAGACACAGACAAGGACAGACAACCATTCACTCACACATTCATTCAATACGGGCAATTTAGAGTTATCAATTAACCTACACATGCATGTCTTTGGACGGTGGGAGGAAGCCGGAGAACCCGGAGAGAACCCACGGTAACACGGGGAGGACATGCAGACTCCACCCAGAGAGATTGTGTGATGTTGGTCCGGTCCGGGAATCGAACCCACGAACCCACGATCTCCTTATTGGGAGGCAGGAGCTGTAGCCGCTCTGCCACCGTGCACCCCAGGTTGAATATCCTATAAACAATTTGATTCTAGTAAAACTCAAATGTAGATCTTTAAAATCTCCTGTTTTTGAAGCATTTAAAAACAAATTGGTCTGCTTTTTAAAATCCTTAAGACATTAATAGTAAAAATTAATTTAAGTTATTTGCGTTTATCAGTGTACTATAGTAGTACCTGTTTGAACAACTTTTGCATTCAACAAAGTGAGACAAAAAACGTACAAACAAAAAAGCCATCGTCTACCTTGAAATGAAAAGCCCTGTGCATGCAGTGGGTCTCAAAAATTGGGAGGTGCACCACCACAGGCTACGACAATTTGCAGTGCGTACAATGCAAGAGGCACGATGATGTCATATTTGGAGCGTGCACCCTCGCCCCGGGGACACTGCGTCGAGCATTAACAACGCTTTACAGTGAGGTATGCACAGTCCTCAATTATGTCCTTAATGGGCACATACACAGTCCAGCCATATACTAGGTTTCAGACATTGACTGTATATAAAGATGGACAACGCGTTTCCACTTCCTCCCACGGTACAAAAATTAAGCCAAACTATCCCAGATAAGGGAGCTGCCATCTTGCACTGGTGACATCATTTGGAGCCAGAGTCTGCGCAGCAGTGATCGGGGTCGGACCCGCGGTATCAAGGTCCCGCCCATACACCCGGCCGACTCAGGCCGTCGCCATCTTGGCAGTGCCTGACTCTGGCTAATCCAAAAATTGGCAAAGAGGTGGAGCTGAGGTGGGCCAAATGAGGTCTGGTTGATGAAACCACCTAGCGGTTAGCCACCTGAGAGGGCACCCACCTGTCACTCAAAGCAACCACGTCCATAATTATGCATAACTTTAAGAAAAATTCACCCCCCTGACAGTTGCAATGAAGGGGGAAATTAGCTATAGAGACCAAAACAGTTTTTTGTACCAGGCTGTAAACATGTTTATTTCTGCTGCAAAGTTGGGCATTTTAACATAGGGGCTGACTCTCTTTTTGAGCCAGCTTCAAGTGGCCATTCGAGGAACTGCAGTTTTTGGCACATCCGTGTTAGCTTAATTTTTCATCCCCATAAGTTGCCCTTGCGTGAAAACCCCTTTTTATAGCATCAAATAACTAATTTAAACCAAACTTGATCATACACCAGTGTGATAAGAACTATCTAAAATGACAGAAACCATCTTTGGGATAAATTTATTTGACGTGTACTTTGATTTTTTAATTTGGCCCATGTCCCAGCCGCTAACATCGAGGGGGGCGGGGTTTATTACCTACTGCAGCGAACCACCGGGGGGCGATCAAGATGTTTTGGTTTCTCTATGTCCCTACACGTCATGTCATCCATCTTTATATACATTCTATAGTTTCGACTAGGGCTGAACAATTAATCGAAATATTATCGAAATTGCAATATGGTCAAGTGTAGGGCGGTACAATTATCGCAATATATTTGAAATCGCAATATCACCAATTGCACTATCCAAATCGCAGAAGCTGCAACACATAAAATGTTTGACAAAACAGCATTATAACAAAGTAGTGTACTGCTGCAGAGATGCTCTGGCCTACAAATCTTGTAATTTAGATATAAGAAAACATGTTTGTTTGATACACACCCCAACAAATGTTACATCATCATGATTTAATATTTTTATTAATATTCATATTTTTAAGTGAAAATAAAAACTGTGATGCAAAAATAATATAGTACAGTAATATCTGTCAAAATAATTGCAACATGATTTTTTTTACCATATCATGCAGCCTGAGCCATGTGCAATATCCAGAAAGTGAAAATGAAATGCAAAAATGACCATTCCCACTAAAATCGTGACTCATATCGCAATATCTGTCAAAATATTCGCAATCTGATTGTTTCAACCTAGTCTTGTTTTGTACTAAATGGTATTTTTCAGTCACCTCCGGTGCAGCTGTCCCTGTTAAAGCCTTTATGGTATTCCCTATATGACATTAAGTCACAGCTATAATCCAAATATAAACCAAATTTTGGTAGTTGTGTGATTCCAACATATTACTGGAACGTGCTTTTACTCACAAATTGATTGTCAAGTTATTTACACACAGACTTTAGAACAGTGTCTTAATCTTCCTTATTAATGCTTTCTAATGCTATTTAATGTTTGTGTACTTTAGCAATATTCAGAAACACAGCGGATGTTTTTCAAGTCAAACTTTTCACTTATTTTGTGAGTAACCCTGTAACCCACTGTATGTGTTTAAAAAAATACTCACATGCCTTTAAGGATTTAGGTTTGGCTTAAGTAGGCTGTGTAGTATTTTATCATTGGATTGATTTTTCTTGAGGGATTTTTTCTGCCACCTTTGGCCCTCCCACTGAAGCTGCGGCTGCAGTGGGAGGGTTTTATTCCAGCCTGCAGATCTCTCCAGAGGCACTCACTTCTACACGACATGTAAGTGAAAAATGTCGCGCTTTGTCTCGATCTGTTTGCAGCTGAAACACCACATGCACAGTGAATACAGTATAAAACAGCCGCCGTGACATTCACTGAGCGAGCAACAACTTGTTTGCACTTCCATCCGCTGCAAACGTGTCTAGGCAGGCTATGCGACAGTCCCTGTAACGTTATTCTTTATGGGTCTGTTTCCGCTGCTCTTGGAAACATCTGTAAAAACACGGGTCACGATTGTAAATATATGATATGCAGCTGCTGGACATATGCTCATGTACAGCGCTCCTATAGCTAAGAAAAATAGCAATCCGTCAGAGTGAAGTTCGCTTCATATTGGATGTTGGGCTTGGCGGATATTCGTAAATCACTTTCCAGCAACAGGTTCAAACCATAGACTGTGTATAAAGTAGGCCTACTGATGACTGAAACATGAAAACCAATTAGCAAACACGGATGCCTGTTTTGAGAGAGTATTTTTGTAAATTAAGTGAGTGTAGTATGTACAATATGCGAACAGAACATTGTAAAGTTACAACCTATTATAAACTGACTCGAATATAAACAGTTATTCTACAGTAAATCTTAGAAAGACAAATGTGACAGCCAAACTCTAACTCCCTATACAGATGTCATGGTGCCACCCACACTGTTTGACTGAGAGGTGATGAGTAGAAGTGGTCAGCAACTGCAACTGTGTTTGAGCTCAAATAAAATAAAAATTGGAAAAGATAAAAATGAAACACACACATTTTGCAGATTATCTCTCTAACCTCCTTAGCTGTTGATGGAAATTGTTTCTGTTTTTTTTGCCAGATTCTTTGCCATGGCATCTCCACTTAAGAGTCTGGTTAATGATGATAACAGGTACCAGAGATCCTTCCAGCTTTTTCTGGAACGCTCCTCTGAGCATCAGTGTATGCAGGACTTCATCCACAATGTGCTGCCAGATATACTGGCCAGGTAATGTGCCACACGCTCACTCTTTATGAGTAAAGCCACATGACCACACCGCTGACAATAGAATAGAATGCATCAGGGTACAGTTGAATCTGTCAGAGCAACAATAGTTAATAGCTTTTAAAGTGATATACTGTACAGTTGTGTTATACTGGAGTTCCCCCAACATTTGTAAACAGAAGTTTAGTGAACTGGTTGACCAGTACAGCCAGTACAGAGAAAATACGGGGGCTAAAGTGAAATGAATGAAGAGTACCCTAGACCTAGCGTGGAAGTTCATCACAGATTAACTCCTGGAATGTGATTAACATGACAGATAGAGAGAGAGAGTATCTAAAGGAGGAACACTAAGGAGGATCATCCTCATACTCCAACTCTTATTATTTCAGAGCAGAACTCTATGAAACTTGTACATGCATTTTTATAACAGTGTTATCCAAAGGTTGAAAGTTTGTGCCTCATTAACCATTAGCTGGAAAGCATGTATCTTTCAAAAACATGCAATCTTCAAAGAGAAAGGTCCATAACCCAAATTCAAATGAAGGGCACATTTATTACAATGCTTAGTCTAAACAAATGCAGTTTGTTACTGATATGCCCACAAAACCAAATAATTGACTACACAAATGTTTGCAGATGTGAATGAATGACAGTGAGTGAGTGTATATGGAAATGTCTCTTGTATTCTTTCCATGTTGATATAAGCTTGAGCTGTCTGCCAACTCTCTGCTCCGTGTGACTAAGAAGCAGATCAGAGAGGAATCTGGAAACATATGACTCACAAGTAAATTAAAAAGTGTAATAGTGTTATTAAAAATCCCATGGTGAGTGACAGAACACATCGTAGCAGCAATCAAAGGCTCTGTATTGCAGATGCTTCAGACGCTAGATCAGATACCCAAGTGTCAGGCAGAATTGACAGTTACAAGCCAGAAAATGTGACCCACATTTGGCAGGTTGGAGGATGTAAATTTCCAGACTTGACTGTTCTAAAGACTCAAAGCAGTTTTTCTGTTCTCCCCTCAGCATTGGAGATGGAAAGTCCCATCTAAATGTCATTGGAGTTGGAAGTGGAGCTGGTAAGAACACACGCTACAGGACACTTTCACTGCTGAACTTATGTTGTGTTCTATGTGACAGTAAAAAGCTGAGCGGCCTCTGCGGCAGACAGCGAAGGTGAGAAGGCGTCGTTTGATCAGCCTGCTGTAACTGCTCCTATTGCTCTTCTGTCATTTATGGCTGCAGCAGTACAAACTTTTACCCTTATTGTCCCTGTCCAGGGTTTGTATTTGTCCAGTTGTCAGATTAATCTTTAACCTTAGTCGCAGACAAAGTGACCTCGCCAGTCTGTGGTTTTACTGCATGTTGTTTCCAGCGCTCATAGCACAGCAAGGTTAATTTGTTTCAGAGCAAACCCCCTACTTGCCCATGAGTGCTATTACCCTTCACTTATGTCAAAGCCAATCCTTTTAATTTACCTGGGCTGTCATGTCAGTATCATAATGGAGCAATGGTAGAGATTCTCTAATGGACTGTAAAATCTGTTAGAATGACTACAAACTCCCCCGCAAGGTATTACTCATCCAGCTTAGTTTAGGTTATAGTTAGCTAGTTGGCCTCCCCTGCCTTGCACCGCTCTTGGCTAGTAGAAAGAAATCATTATACACCTTTGCTTTGTACCATTACATAATTTATTGTTGGCTAAAATCAACACCGTTTGTCTTAATACATAAGTTAGTACCATGGATCACATTAGCTGGGGAAGTAATTTGGCAAGCTAGCCAAATAACATATCCACTCAGATAGTATTTTGCTAGCGATAACGTAAGCAAGCTAAGGTTAGCCAGCCAGCTACAACCGAGCCACGTTGCATGTATCCGGCCTCCCCGCAACACCAGCCGACAAAGTAACCCGCAAACGGGAAGCCAACCAATTTACAAATCAGATCAGCCCCTGGAATCTGGATGAACTGGTCGACGTTATCCACCCAAGACCACGTTTTGCTACGTTACCTAGCTAGCACTTCGTCCACGTTAGCAAGCAAGCTAATGTTACCCAGCTAAAACCATGGTATCACAGTATGTTTCACATGCTTTGCAGTAATGTTAGCTTTGACTTTGGACTTTGTGTTGGACTCTGGTGGGTGCCTGTCGTTTGTTAGCGGACTCCAATTCTCAGCCACATTCAGCAAGCGTTGTACGCTGTTGCTGCCGTAGGTGAGCTGAAGAGAAGGCACTCAGGAGCGCACTACCGTTCACAACCCGTTCACATTGGCAATAAAAAGCGATTAATACATATCAAAAACTACATATAGTACCTTTTTAAATTTACTCCTTTGTTCATGGCAACCTGTCAGCTTCAATAAGAACTAGAACAAAATCACACTGCCAGTGGCTAAATGATATTGAAAGGAATATAATAGTGATTTTCTCTGGTTTTGAGTCAAGGTTTTTTCTTGACTCAAGATTATTGCAACTTAAAATGTATCAAACTGACAAGTGCTATTAGCTATTGCCTGCTTAAATCTGCAGCATAATTTGAATTAGAGGATTGTGATGATATGCTGGTTGCCTAAATGCAATGTCTTTTTATTATTATTGAACAGTTTGGGTACTGTGGGACAAGTAGTTCAATAAAAATAGGCAGTTTTCAAAATAAAAACTGTATTGGTGCCTGTAGGTGAGATTGACCTGGAGATGCTCTCCGAGCTCCATCTGCAGCACCCAGGGGTGGCAGTGGATAATGAGGTGGTGGAGCCTAGCAGCCAGCAGCTACTTAACTATAGAGGTACAGTATTTATAGACACACACTTATCTTGCATACCACACATTTATACTGTATCTGTATATTCACCTGCCCCCCAAAATAAATCAATATTTAATTTAACAACAAATAAGGGATATACTTTCTTTTTATTGTATTTTTTAATGCAGAGAATACATTTTACATCTGCCCTTGGCTTTCACACTAATACATTATTATACAGTTATTCATGTAGCAGTAGGGGGATGGTCTTTTAACCACCAGTCCCAAATTCAAGCCCTCATGTCAGCAAGTATCCACCTTTCTGAAGTGTCTTTGAGTAAAACACTGAATCCCTACCAGCTCCAAGTCTGCTGCTCTGTGACGAGCAGTTTCACATACTTCTAGTACTGTTACCACCAATTATTCACATATACATATAATATATTCAAATACTATCATAATGAAAATTATCCTGAGGTTCCTCATTTTTATCTTTTGTGTCCATCTCTGCTTTGGTTGCTCATTATGTCCTCACACCACCCTACTTTTCTTGGGTTTTCTGTTGCTGCAGTGTGAGTTTCTGTAGGTGGCTCTCTCAGCTCAGTATCTGTTGACTGAATATATAATTATTATTAAACATAATTAAATAACATTATTATATATTATTTTATCCTTACTCTTCTTTCTTGTGTAAATGTTGTGTAACACCATTTAGCTTCCATTTTGTCCAGAATTCTGTTGAAAAATACTAATAAATATACAAATGTGATGTTTTATTATTTTACAACATTGAATCAAAGTAGGTTTAATGTTCTTAATGCTCTTTTTGACACTAATCAACAGACAAAAACCTAATAACCAAATAGAAAATAGAAAAAATGTGGGTGCATAAGTATTCACCCCCCCCATGTCAGTATTTAGTAGATGCACCTTTGGCAGCAAATATAGCCTTGATTCTATGTGGATAGATCTCCAACGGCTTCGTACATCTGGACTCTGGACAATTTATTTAATTTACAGTTAAAGAAATTAATATAGGTTTTTATTTCAAAAAGGATGTTTTTCAAAGGACTACTTGTATTTATTTCATAATGCCACATTTGTTTCTTTTATGGAACTTTTATTTTATAATGCCACATTTATTTCCATCTGTTATAATCAAATGAAGGGTGCGTGGTTATCTCACAGAGCTGCAAGACCGGACACAGAGAAGAATGAGGCCAGTTTATAGTTTGACGACACGACAGGGAATACAGTACCGAGGTGGTTTTCTTGCCGGATTTGGCTCCTGGCACCCTGCTCTGCCTCAACTCTCTGTGATTTATGGAGTTTCCTGATGTAAAGATAGCTTAGACATATCATTCACACAAAGCAACATGGAGTAACAATACAGATTCAGATTTTTGACAATGTAACATTATTGTGTAAATTCAGTGATGCATCAGTTACACTCCATAACACTGTTTTGTGTCTGTTGATGCAGTTATGGTGTCCAGGAAACCAGATTTAGATTACATCAAATTTACCTGGAACAAGATGACTGCCTCTGAGTTTGAGGAGCAGTGGAAAGTGAAAAAGACGACTAAGAAGGCTGACTTCATTCACATGATACAGGTTGGTGTTGCCAATGTAGTGCTTCTGGCCCCTATTTTTGACGCATCTAGGTCATATTTATTTGGCCGCGCTCCACAGCAATTAATCTTATAATATCTGTCTAGCATAGCGTTATAATTAGGTGCTCGATGAATCCAGTTACCAGCTCATTATCTATGGTGAAATTGACAGATGCTGTACTATGTGAAGGATCCTGGAGCTACCATCAGCTTCTTCCAGAGTCTCCTCGACAAGAATGGGAAGCTTCTTATCATTCTGGTCTCTGGTAAGTGGATGGATCTAATCTTAATTATCAAGACATTTTATCTTTTTCTTCACTCTGATTTGTTGGGGTTAGTTATGCTATATACAGTCAGTATAAATATTATACATACAGTGCACATAGGGATGAAAACACAATGTATCAGTAAAAAATATTATTACTGTGGTTATCAGAGTTGGTGAAAACAAACTCAAGAGAAAACCCCTTCAGACATTCTGGTATATACTGTACAGATTTATCATGGAGTAGGTAGGAAAAGCAGTTCCGCTGCTTTTTAAACTGATTTCTGTTTTTACTAAGTTCAGTAAGAAGTTCCACATTTATTGCCGTGAAAAATAATGAAACTGCAAACAACACATAAGTCACACAATTATGTTATCATATTCTAATATTATGAATGAAAAAATAATTTTATTTCAGTAATTACCAAAATATCCCTTCTGTTGATGTGGCTTTGCGGCATGGCTGTAGGGAATATGGAAGTTTTTATTGGACTTTATTATTTGTAACCCACAAAAGACAATCCACAAATGTGTACCATAATACACAAATATTTCACTATCCACAAACATGTATTTTTTAATTTTTGTTGTGTAAAGTCATAAATTCACAAAAATACGGAACAATTTTCAAATACGCATAACTTACTCTAATTTCACATAAAAATGTTATAGATTTTACAAATGTAAATAGTTTCAGCCCAAAAAATAAATGTAAAGTTATATATATGTATTCGTGGATCCATTTTTACAAGTTAAACGGGTTTTGCACCTTTGTAGATGGCTTCCTGTCAGCTTGCGGGCCACGTGACATTTGTGACATACCTCCTATTTAATTGTGGAATTTTGTCCATTTCGTACCACAGCAGAACTGTGAAAAGGAATCTGTAAATTAAGGTGCGGTTACTAGATACACCAGCAGGTGTAGATTCCCTCACACAAGCTGACAGTACTACAGTCTGTAAGCTGCTGGAAGAAGGCTGAACAAGAGTCATCGTACAACACGAGAAAACAAGCTGGCTTCTACCAGGAGGTGAAAGACAAAGTGGAGCATCTTTATTTAACCCAAAGGTCGTGATTCAGGATCGGGTTCATCATTGTCATCTCCAGGTGAGTGCGCTGTGCTTGCTAACTTACTAGCATTACCTACAGTTTTCTAACGTTAGTGTTAGCTAGCTGTGGCAGTGGTGTACAAGCTAGCTCATGGTAGATCATTTAGTTCAGGGTCCTGTTTCAGAAAGGGAGGGAAACTCTGGGTTTTCATTTGCAGAAAGAGAGGTAACTTAAACTCTGGATCAGTTACCATGGTAACTGACTCATTGACCCTAGCCTGCTCGCTGGCAGGTTCACAGTTTCTCTGTGTCTCCTCCCTCTTACAGAGCTCCTCATTCATTCATACTGTCAGAATCTAAATCCTGGTTGGATATTCGTTTGTTACTCAGGACTATCTGAATTTACCACTTTTATGCGCTGCCAGTCAGTTCTTTCAATAGCGGTTTTTGCCCTCACATTCACACAGCATCAAGTCAGCTCAGAATAAAACCTCTGCATGTCCTTCTGTTTTTATGACACTGTGACTCTGTGCACACAAGACATCTGTCAGTTTGTTAGAGCAGTTTCACTAAAATGTTTATTGCACATAGCAGTAATTTAAAAGTGAAATGCTTTGTAAGCTATGATGTCTGTGGTGTGTTTCTACTGCATGATTATGGGAATGATGTGACTTGTGGATGTTCTCCGAGATATCACTGACCCTTTCATCCCTTTCTTTCTCTCCGTCTTCTCACCAGCACCTTGGCCTCATCTCTCCTGTCCTGGTACTTTCACTGGACTCCAAGCCACCATCATCACTGCATTCTACTGCTGCTGGACGACGCTGGACTCCTTTTTTTCATCTCCATCTAAACTTTTCTGTACAAGTATATAGTTTACTTTTGAATAGTTTATCACAGTGTTCTTGTTTTACATATATATTTAAATAAATACAAGCCTACTTTTGAGAATTGTGTCTTGTAGTAAAGCTTCACATTTGTTGGTTTTAGTGAAATGTTTCAACATCTATTTAATGGATTGTCATAAAATTGGTTCACTCATTCATGTTCCCCTCAGGATGAATTGTAATCACTTTGATAATTTCTTAACTTTTCAAGGCAAAATTTCAGTGTGTCAAGGACTTTGGTTTATCACCAAATACCTGCAAAACTAATGACTATCACACAGATGGGAAATCTGTCTCAGCTGTACTTATGTGTTTAGTGCTAATTAGCAAATGTTAGCATGCTAACATGCCAAACGATGGTCTGGGACCAGGGACTGGAGCACACTGATATGCAGCCTTTAATAGTGCAACCAGATCCGTTGTTTTGGGCAAACACAAGCTAGAATAGATGTACAATTGTCATTGTATAACTGGTTGAACAGGATTTCAAATTTATTGGGTAATGGATCCAGGGGTGGGAGGTACCATAGCTAATGTCCAAGTGCCACGTCTCATTCATTATACATATTCAAATCTGAAACAAAACAACACTGATATATCTTATATATTATAATTTTTTTATATAAATATTATATATAAAGGTAAAATAAAATAAAAACAAGTACTGCATCCATCAAGTGTAATCAATTAGAGGAAACATGACAAATGTAGTTCTTAATTTCAGCCAAAAGGCTCAACTGTATGAATCCAATATGCCTCTCTGCAGAGTGAGTTGATAATGTCACCACCTCTGGGAGAGGGTGAACATTTTTCTAATCCCCAGAAATGTAATGATGCTGCAGAGTCATGGTTAGCATGCGCATAATGTTGAGCAATGAGCAATAGCATTATCCATGTTTTGTGTGCGTTTTTTGTAGTTTTGTGTTCAGATATGCACATTTTTAAAGCTCTTATAGTTTGTCCAACAAAAACCAGATCCAGGGTGTAAAATTAACTTTTTTGTCCACCGTTTTTTCCCAAAACGAAAGAAGGGGGTTGCTGAGAAGTTGTGGGCCAAAAGTCAGTTCCAAGTAGAATAGCATAAGCTATTTGGCACTGAGGCATTGTTTTTGTAGCCTAGCATAGTTCCCTAATGCTGCAACTTTGGTTGGCTAAGCAGTGAGTGACCTAGGTCCGTATAATATCATAATCAGTGGTGGAAGAAGTATTCAGATTCTGTACTCAAGTAAAAATACTAATACCACTGTGAATAAAAGTATGTAAGAATTATCACCAAAATGTGTCGAAAGTATCAAAAGTAAAATTACTCATTATGCAGAAAAATGGTCCCTGTCAGTGTTTTACTATTATATCTGATGTTTCTGGATTAATATTACTGCTGCATTAATATGTATGTTGCATTTTACTGCTGAGATAATTTTAACTACTTTATATACTGTTGGGTAATTCATTCTACAGCAATGCAGCATATTCTATAAGATCATCATATGTTTGTAGCGTCGCTGTCCTGTGACAACCACGAATCTCTAAAAAGTCTCAACATGAGCTCAGAAAAACAGCTCTGTTTTCAGCTTTCTGACGATGCATTTTCAAGCTGATCCATGGGGGGGAGGGGGTGTTAAATAGTTTTTCTCAACCCATAAAGGAACACATCGATCAGTTTATCACAAACATTCAAATTCAAAATTTGGAGATAGGTGGTTTTCACTGGACAGGAAGGGTATCAAAAATTGTAATCTGAAAAATAACTAGTAACTAAAGCTGTCAGATAAATATTGTGGAGTAAAAATTACAAAATTTTCCTCTGAGATGTAGTGGAGTAAGAAAAACAGCATAAAATGGAAATACTCAAGTAAGGTACAAGTACCTTGAATTTGTTTTTAAGTAACAGTACTTAAGTAAATGTACATATTTACATTCCACCACTCATCATAATACTATTAAAATTAGTCATCATCAATATTTGGATACTTGAACTCTGTATGAACTGAGATGAAATGTATGAAATGAGATGGAAAGTGCTCCATGCGTTAATTGAATAAACAACTATTTGGTCATTACCAGTATGGTCTTGTTTAAATTGTACAGCTTTTTGCACATCTTTGTCAGGGAATATTAACAGTTCTCGATCTGAATTTCTATGAATGAATTTCTGTTAATACCCCACCCAGTTAATTAGAATCATCTCTCTCTCTGGTGAGTGAAGCCACAGGGCCACAGACCAGACCACAGGGACATTTCAGATTGTAGGCATCATGTGTGCTGCTGAAAGATTTTATGGTGGCACTTGATTTAGCTGGACACTGTTGGAAGATGCACAGAGAACCTTTTTTATTTCAACATTATACCTGCTTAGCATCTGCATATTAGCATTGTCCTTGTGTGAATGTTAGCATCCTGATGTTAGCATTTAGCTCAAAGCACCGCTGTGCCTAAGTACAGCCTCACAGAGCCGCTAGCATGGCTATAGACTCTTAGACTTGTTTTCATGTCATCTATTCCAGGTGAGAGTGGTTGGGGAAAGCTGTGGCGGACCTACAGGAACCAGCTCTGTAACACAGAAATAAGTCAGTGTGTGACCACTGGAGACATCAAAACCATCCTGGACTCCAAGGGAGTGAGCTTCCAGAGCTACGAGCTGCCATCTCAAATGGATATCACCGAGTGTTTCACTGAGGGGGATGAGAAGGGAGAGCTGCTGCTTGATTTTCTCACTGAGGTGCTGGACTTCAGTAAAACAGCATCACCTGAGCTGAGAGCTGGTGTCTTGGAGTTACTTCGGCACCCAGACTGTAGTGTGGAGTCCAATGGCAAAGTTATCTTTAACAACAACCTTGGGGTGATAGTCATAGATCAGCTCACTTAAACCCTGTTTTACATGATCTGTTCTGTACAAACCTGCTTCCACACCACCTGAACCTGATCTCCGGGTGTCTATTTTGATTACATTACAAGTTTTCTAACAGTTATTTTGTGTTGACTCCAGTATTATTTATTAATTCTATATAATCTTCTATGCTTGTGCCAAATTAAAATGGCTTGATTGTTTTCTTTTCTAAACACATTTTGTTTCATTGTCATAACCCACCCCCATTTTTTTTTACAAAATGTAAGGATCAGAGTTTTAATCAGCTTCAGATTCTACTATAATAAAATTTTTAAGGGCTACAGCTAATAGGCTGTGCTACCAGCCTCATTACACTGCTGCTCTCATTGGATCATATTACTTTGGAAATATAAAAATAAATGGAAAGTTGATCATTACATTTTCCATGGAGATTGAGCTGTTAATTTTAGAAAAGGTGAACACTCCTGTGGGAGTGTCTGGATTTTGTGTCTTTGCTTTTGAATGTTATATGTTGAAATGACTGCAGATTATATTTACAATCAATTGAGAGAACTTGACTAGACAAATTAAAAACCGGGACCTGTTTATACTACTGTCTATTTTGCATAGTAGCTGTTGTGGAATTAACATTTGAAGAAGAAAAAAACATTTTTATTTCAAGTATATTAAGTATTTCAACTAGTCCCATTTCCACATTTATCATTGTCAGATTTTAAAACACACACTAATTACTGTTATAAAACCTATACAAACCATTTTTTCTGGTTTCATGTCAGTCAAGGATTTTAACATAACAGGCATTATAATATGGTGGTAAAATGTACTGGCCTAATTGACTGGAAGATCAAGCTATGTTACTAACTACACAATGGAGTTTATGTAATTGAAATTTTCTTTATTATTTATTATTATTATTGATCTTTTCCAGGTCAATGACTTCTACCTACATTTCACTGATTTGGGGGCTCTTGTAAGGCTTATAGATGCAAAAGTAAACATATCTACCAACCAAACAAGAGAACAGTAGGATTTTTATACTAACTGTGATAACTCTACACAACCTAAATGTAATTATAAGCTGAAAAAACATGTCTCTTCAGCTTTACAATGTGTACCAGTGGTACATACATACTGATACATATGGTTAGATAAACACAGGCTCAATGGCAGCTGCTGGTCTCACTATTTGTCTTCAGCCAAAATAATTATCACTGATATATGAAGTATTGGCACCATCTTGAGGGCAGCATCAGTAACCGTCTGTAAAATACAAGGATGGGCAGATAAATGCACAGAGTACGGACCAATAAAATAACTTAAGTAGATCACTGACCACCTCCCCAACCTAAGATACGAAGAAATAGCTGACACACAAACACACACACAAAAGAATATTAGACAGCAAACACTGGAATTACATGTAATATTGCTGTAAAAAATATCACAATTAAAATAAACAAATATATGAAAGCTAAATAATTTGGGAAAATTTTAAACTACAAACATTTTTCTGTCTTTGACCTGAAATGACTGGACTCTGCCTACACACAGAAATCAAACTGGAGCACACAGACAGAGGTACCTGAAATAAAATGGGATTAACTGGCTGCAGCTAAACCTATTTGTTTGGTTGTTGGTTTTTCTTTTTTGTTATGTTTATTTAGATTTTTGTTAAGGTTGCTTTTGACTGCACCACATTCACAACAACCTTGAAATTTGTCATTGTCCCCTTACACATGAACATGTTAGCAATCTAGCAAGGTATTGTATTATCATCTTTATCTAATCTGTATATCCATCAAAAAAAAAAAAATTGTGATCTGACATGACTTCAATTCCACAAATATTTTAACTGCTCTTGTAGCCTAAAGGAAAAAGCTTCTAAGTGTAAAGACATGGTCTTCCAAAGCCACTAACCAGCTGTAAGGGTGGGTATCCTTAGAATTATATCTTTATTTTATCCATACTCTTATCGGCCCAGTTCTTTATCAGTACTGTTACTGTTCTTTTTCATTACTAAAGAATTTGTTTTTTTAAATTTATGATAAAAAAAAGAATAAATTCAGAACAGGATTAGAATTGATTTATATTTTAAATATAACTAAATATTGTTTCTAGAGCAGCAACAGTAAAGTTCACAACCGCAGTTCACAACTTTATTTGAAGGGCGGGGGGGCATAAGACTGACATGACACCATCATAACCATGACATGACATCTGTCATGAACATGGAATCTTTATGAAGGTTTATGACTGTTGTCATTAAGTGTCATTCGGTCAAAGTTGACATTGTTTGAAATGTCTTTGTTATGACAACTTGACATTAACCAAGACAAAAAATGACATTAACCAAGACAAAAAATGTCTTTGTTATGACAACTTGACATTAACCAAAAAAACATAAACATGCCATAGCAGGCTTAATTATCAAACTTAAAGAAACTATAGATATTTTAGCTTTATGTGTTAACATTACATTATACTGTCATGTGTGCTTGGTTTTGATGACTATCATGAGACCATTATAATTGTGTCATGAATAATTCCTTTGACCTCAAGTAAAGTGGAACCATTTGGACTTGTCATAAAGATGTCATTAAATGTTATAAGGCCAGTCTGACGACAGATTACAGTACCAAGGTGATTTACGGAGTTTCCTGATGGACACAGCATTACTTTTTGCTAAAGTAAGTTGAGCTAACCTGACCATTTTGGTGGTGGTTGAGGTGAGTTTCCCCCCTTCACTGTGAAGCACTTTGGGTATCAAGATAACGTGCTAACGTTATATAAATGTAACTAATCCATTATTATTATTATTAGAACCGTTAACTGCTGCTAATTGTAACTGTTAGCTGCCGTTAGCTAGTTAGTTCTGCCATGCAGTTCAGCTGTCCTATTAGCTGACTCAGCCCCGGGTTGCCAGGAGCCAAACCCGGCAAGAAAACTCCCTTGGTAGGCCTACTGTATTCCACGTCAAACTGGCCACCATCGGTCTGTGTTCGTCCAGGTCATAGACTAGTCCCAGTCCGGCCATGTCAACAGGAAGCTAGACGCTGACACTAGCTGCATGGTTAAAACTGTTGAAAATAAAGGTGTAGGTGTGTTTTTACATTGATTTTTTTTGTAAGTTATGTAACTGTTTGAAAATGGCAAACGACTGAATATATTGAACAATCATAAAATGAAAGCTTAGATATGTTAACCATAGACTTTTATATCAGGCCATTACATGTAATTACTTATTTAGTAATAGTATATTACATACATACATATTATATTATGGTAATTACTTGTAATTACTTTTCTATGTTTTACAAATAGAAGTATACTCTGACAGGGAGATCACGTAGATATACAGCATACCACCACTTTTTTGGAAGTTGATTACTGATATTTAACATCCACAGTAAATTTATAGGATAAACTCATAAAATTCTAGGGCATATAGACGGCAAAAAAATCAGTAATTTTACGGTAACTTATTGTAGAATAACATTTTATTTTACTGTAATTTAACGGTAACTGTCTGGCAACTTTGCTGCCAGACTTTTACAGTTTTTTTGTACGATTTTTCTTTTTATAGTGGCTTGTTTCTGCTGACCCAGAGTGGCCAAAAATGTCTGTTATATGAAGTTTTATAGCTAGATTCGGGAACAAAGACCATGCCTTGAACACATCCCATTTCCGTGCACAAGTATTTGAGCACACCCTATCCGTTCACTTCCCTTCTGACTCAGTTTTCACATCCCCCCCCCCAAACCCTTCTTATTTCCTTCTCTTTTGTTTGAATACAGGAACCACCGAGGGCTCTATCCGAAACAGAGCACATGAAGAGACGGCTACCCCACTCAGAGTCTTGACTCCCCTGGTTCCCTCCTGTCTTCCTGCCACCAGCTGGCTCTGGTCTATCATCGTACTCCTCCAACCATCCGTCCATGTCCACGATTTTTCCCCTCATCTGTTCACCACTCACCCTTCCTCCCCTAATCCCTTCTTCCCTCTACCTTCATCCCTTACCCTTCTTCCCCTCATCTCTTTATCCCTCGACCCTCGACCCTCACCCCCCATTCCTTCATTCCCCATCCCTCCCTCCGGACCCTCAATCCATCCCTCCTACATCATCTTGGCTGTCCTCCATCCGTAATTCACAATAAACTATTCTAAATCCATATCTATATTGGCGTGGTCTTTTGTTAGTGAATGCTGGTTTAAACTTGGTGTCTGGTACAGTTAAACTGCTTTCAGGTGTCTGTACCAATTATGCTTGGTCAAAGTTTCCTCAGTTAAAAATGACCATCACTCTCTACTTCCCTTAGCAGTTAACACTAGCTGGTAGCTCTGTTTTGAGCTGTCACATTCCCACTCCGTGGGACTCTAAACAGGGCTACTAGCTAGGTAGCAGTTAGCCTCAGTTTGTGCCTCTTATGTAAAAAAAACAAAAAAAACACTTTTACATTGTGACAAAACAAATCTGATGATCTTTTTGAAGGCTTATTTGAAACCATACCAATCCTCCCACTCAAATACAGAGTGGTAGAGTGCCAGACTATAGATTATTTTCCAAAACTTGGGAGCACCTTTGGTTGTCTGGCCAAAACTAAAATGTGTTACAGTGCATAGGCAAGTAATTAATTTAGAATTTAATTTAGTAATTATGTAATCCTAAGGAGACTGCTGCTAATTTCTTTTTGACAAATATCATGCTTATGGATGTTCAATGTCATTAGAAACAGCTAGATTAGTCATAAAAAGAACAGACTTTTTAAACTTTTCCATGATGCCGTTCACCACAAAGCCAGCAGATGGTACTACATGTCTGAGAATACAAGTGATCCCGTATCTGCGCTCTCTTGCTGTAACTCCAGTAGATGGCACACTTGACCTTACATTTAGAAATGGCATTACAGCCAAGAGTGAGAACAACCAACTTTTATTAAACATAACCAAAAATGGTATGCTTAATGTGTGGAAAACAATTCCTTTGGAGCCATTTGTTATTTGACTCCCACTTCCCACTCAGCAGACTAACACAGAGACATTTCTAACAGTAGCACAAACACACAGTGTCTGCTGTGGCTGCACGCACAGAAAATCATGTCAAACCGCCGAGGTCTCATCTCAAGCTATCCAGCAAATGTATTCTGGCTGCTCATTTACCTCATTAGCTTTAATAGATCAGTAATTGAAATTCATCAGAAATTCTTGTCAGTGCACTCCCCCCTGATGTCAGTGGGCTTTCAGCACCTGCTCAGGCTCCATTACCGGGGGTCCTCGCTGGGCCCTCTCATACCACAGAGTGACAGAGCATTAGTCACTGAGATAATCAACCTCAAGACACTGTTTGCCGCTAATGCTCTTCAAGAACTATTTACTTCACATGCCATTGGTGTCTTATCATAGAAGAAGTTTTCTGCTAGAAAAATATGATGAAATGTTCACAGATTACCTTGTTTTCGAGGTGATTCATTATACTTAGAAGTGCTGAACAGCTGGATATTGTTATATTGTTAGCTGTGTATTATATTTATTTACTGTCTGCCGCCTGCTTTTTAGCTGATGGCATAATGACAAGCCATGTATCTCCAGATTGGCTGATGTACATTAACGTTTCCCTATGAACCTCATCGGCTTTGTATTGTGCATGCGATGCTGTGAAAACAGTGGTCTGAGCATGAAATACTGAGTCCATAAATACTTAACCACTGTGTGCAGGTCAGATATTGCAGCTGTGCAAAAATGTTGACAAGGTTGTGAGAAGCATGCAGGTGAAAGCCTTCTTCACAAAAGAAAGCAACTTTCTACAGTCCATCTCGCGAGCTATCAGAGCTGAACCTCCAGCCTCTGGCTCTAAGGTGCTCATCAGTGTACCTTCACTCATCTTTAGTATAATAAGGAAACAGACCATGTGTTCAAAGAGTGAATATCATTAGTATTATTTTGTCTTGACTTGAGTACACCTCAGTTATTTATTTTATTTTCTAATGTATGTATGCATGTGCGGTTTGCTCTGTGTTTGAATGCCAAAATAGCAAGCTTGGTTTTCCAAGAGCAGCAGACTACAAATGTCTTTGCAGCATGTCTACTTGTTGCCTTTCGGTGCTGAGGCTTAGTGCAAGGTTGACTGAATTCTCCTGGAATAAATGAAATAGATGAACAAGGTTTGGTATAAAAAGGACACAAAATTTGCCATTAAAAAATTTACATCTACATCATTTCAACACAAAACTGAAGTTTTTAAAAACTTGAACAAAGCATTGTTCTTTATAGCACTTAACACACACTTAGCACTTCTAACAACCCTAACACCATCTAATACCACCGGCTGCACCTAACAAAATCATTAAAAGTGTCAAAGGAAAAAATCTTGCCATCTTGTTGAAGGTAACTTCACAGCTCATGTTTTGACACTGAACAGATGTTGATACTGCAGGATTTACCGAGTGTGGATTTCCTTTCAAGAAATAACAACATGAAAGTTGAAATGACATCTTTTATTTTACACTTCATCATTTGTGAAATCACTTCCCAATAATATTTTATTTCCAAATCTTATTAAATGACACCCATAATGTCAAATTATGAGAATACACAGGGGTTAGATCCCACTTATTTTTAAAGACAAAACAATGATGGCATTTCCCACTTATTTTTAAAGACAAAACAATGATGGCATTTCGGTAATTGTCTAAGCTGGATATTCACTGATTGGCCAAATTGACTCTTCAGATCTATCTGTATCTTCTTTAATACAGCTCCTCTCCTCTGGGCCCCTCTGTATGAAGAGCCAGTATCAGGCCAGAGGGGTCTTCTATCAGCCATCATGTCATTGTGCAGACCTCTCTGAGACTAAAGCAGGACATACGCTGGCCCTAAAATACATCTCACACACACTTTAATGGGCAGAAACTGCGGCCAGGCCTTGAAATATAGCTCTGACAACAGTCCTGTAAATGGCTGGCCTCTGTGGCGTATTTCATTCTGGAGAATTAGTCCTGTTTAGCAGCTGCAGTTATATAGCAGCTGTCCTCCACAGGTCTGAGTGCGGCAGAATATGGCTATTTGATAGATGATTCCTTGGATCCCCCCCCCTTTTAAAATTCCGTCTCACATTAATTAAATCACTTTAAAACAAGGTGGAAATTCCAGTTGCAGAATTCAGTCTTTTTCTGTCACTGAGGTTGAATTGTGCTGCAGAGAAGTGATCCTATAGCCTTGCAGGCTTAAATCAATCCAATGCGATTAACCACAAATCAGGAAAGATGCAATGGGGTGACTCTGCTTTAATCAAGTTTACCTTTGTCTGTCTCATTAATCTAGTGATTCGAGGCCTTATAGTCCGATTTTCAGGACTGTTCCTGTGGGTGTGAATATGGAGAATTGCCGCAGATAAGGGACGGCACCATATTTATTCTGCATGCCACATACTGAACCAGTAGTGTGAGAGATAAACCAGGCCAAAAATGCCACTAATTGACCCCTTCTGTTCATATCTTGATCAATTACAGATAACACAACACATTTAGTGAATTCATAAATTATATATTATAATTTAGGGATTTGTGTTTGTGCTGCAACTGTGAAACTCATGTCAAGAGGAAAAGTTCAAGTGAAAAATAGGCTACTTCAGAAGAATTTTATATGTGCCTGACAAAAAGTGATAACAATTTTTAGAAACTTGATATTGACTGTAAGCCATGCTCTTTTAAGCCCATATTTACTCTTTTGATAAAAGTGTCAGTGACTCTCACTGTCACTTGTTCACTTTGTCAACTGAGAGAGTTCCTGAGGGCGAGATCCTCTTTAATTACACTCAGTGACGTTTACCCTCACTAAACGCCCCAATTCCCCTCACATGTTGCAGTGTTTGGTGCTGTGCTTGTCATTTACTGTTGTGGGAAGAAAAAACAAGAAAGCCTTATGCGATGTAAGTTGTTTTGCTCTAGTAGTTTTTGCTTAGATGACTAAGGTTAGATTGATATATTGGTTATCAGCAATGAAGCAGTCCTTTTATTAACTGACAGACATCACTGTTTCCTCTGAGATGATCCTCCGTGACCACAGCTATATTGTTTTTTTAAACACATTCTTTGCACATTTTATGTGTTTACTTACCCATTGTTATAATTGTATAATAATGGGCTTTGTAAAGTAACTTATCCTAGAGTTAATCACTTGGTGATGTGGGTCAGTCTGCTTTAAAGAGCTATTCACCCTACAAGAATTTATTCAGTCTGGGATGCAATGGAAAATAAATAAGTTAATGTTTAGAGGTTTAGTGATGCTGTTGCAGAGAATAAGCATGGAAATCTTTAGTAAACACTATATTCTAGCATGAAAATATCCAAATTGAAGATACTGAATATTGCCATACTGACTATCAGTGACTTCACTGTATCAGCAGAGGCCTTTAAAAACCCTTCAGTTGAACCCTACAGATGATATCTGCTGTGTTTTATTACTGTTATTACTGAGGATGATGTCTGTCTCTCCTGCAGCTATGTTAGTGAACAGATTCAGGACTTGCACTAAAAACTGATCATGACACAGAGCAGTCCTGCCAGAAGTTAATACCAGTAGCAGGGATATTTGTACTTAATCCCTGTCATGAGAAAAAGAAAATAAGACCTTACATTTCCCTGCAGATCTGCTATGGCTTTATTATTCTTCAGTGCTTTAATCAACTAGTATTTCGTCCCTTGCATTTATTAAATGCCGTTTCTGGCTCACATCCATTCATTGGATCTTAAATATCCTCCCTCTCATGGGTGTGAGCTTGATTGTGCATAGGAAATGAAGTTGGAAACTTTGGAGCTCTATTTAAAGTGCGGGTCCCTGGAGCGACCCCTCTGTCTTAATAACTTACGATCAGGATCCCCGGATCCCTCCGTTTTATTTCGCCTCGCTGGTGTTCGCGACTAAACCCATTCTAATGAAATGTTCTGCTAAATTGTCAAACGGTCCTGTTTTCCATCCATAAAAAACATGTTTACAGCCCTTGTGAGAACCCAAACACAATAAAGATGGTTGTTTAACTTGATAATTCACTGTGCAGGTGGATGGGGGTATTTGCTATCTCATTTAGGAGCTGTGAGTCACTCTGAAGCTAATTCACTTCTAATAGAGATAGGGGCAGTTTGAGGAGTTTCCCTGCAACACTGACTACTAGTGAGAATCAATGCAAAGTATTTCTAATGCAGATTTTCTATGGAATTCTGATCCACAAATGGCAATTGTTATTATGTTATGTATACGCTTTTATTTTTCTGAACTTTTTGAAATGGCTTGAACCAACAATTAAATGCAGGCATAAAAAACAGACAGATAGTTTGCAGCACATAAAAGCAAGAAACTGAGTTATGAACACATGCATGTGTCTGATGTCATTTTTAAAAAATGAGGGGGTTTAGGTTTTAAAGTTCCGGGGTTTTGATATTATTAAACATTCACAACACTTAGGTTGGGTTTCCCTGCATCTAGAACTGAGTAGCAGTGTGAAGAAAATCATGATGGATTAAGAGATGCCACTCTACACCTTGCTGCATTTGTTGCAGAGTTTGTCAGATATTTGTGTGTGTAGCATTTTTTCCTCTCAGTTCTCACAAGATTCGATTCTACTAGCAAATCAATACAGGTATTGATGGGCATCAGATAAAAACCATTATGGCAACCAGCTCTAATTCTTCAGCTGAATTGATTTCATTTTAAATGATCCATGTACATCCAGTGGAGCACACCACCACTGCGAGTGTGTTTTACCTTGACTTCATGCGAGAGAGACGTTATTCATCACCAAAAGAATGTCCCTTCTTCACACCCCAATAAAAAGCAGAGTAATGAAGCTTCTGTGGGTGCTGTCACCCCAACACTGCTTTATAAAGGATGACACAATTATATTTTACCAGCTCACCAAAAAATGCTGACAAGCCCTGGTTCAATAAAACGCAATCTGTACCGAGAGAAGCATGCTGGTTTCTTTGCTTTGGAGTCATAGCTCATGAACTACAGGGTGTCGTTGCCTTGGGATGATCTTCAAAGAAGATGAGAAAGATTTTCTCTTCACAATTAAGCCAGAAAAAAGTGGGTGTGATGATATTAGAAATAAAGTGATATATCAGATTTGTTTTAGAGAGGTTCAGTCTTGTCATTTTCTCTTGTATCCTACATATTCTTTATGCAGGGAAATAGCTTCACAGGTCTTTTCACAGGAAAATTTGAACTCCACATTTTCCCTTCTCAGAAATGCATAAACAGGCATGACATTTGCCTCTGAGCAAACAGAGGCTAATGCTGCCTTACCGTCAATCAGTCAACTTGGTAAATGTTTGTCTAAGTATGATGGATGATGTGTCGACAACATTAAAAGGCGACTGCTTCCTAAACCTGAAATCTTGCATATTCAGAGACAGCTGGCGTGATGCTCCAGACAGCCGACCACCGACGCCCTGCTGCTTGACGCTTACCAGCGGCAGGATATGGCTGCTTCTTAGCGGACGGCATGTTTTTTCCTTGGAGAGAGACACATCTGGCCTTGGATAATCTCTCCTTAGTCTTCTACTGTGTAATGCATGCAAAGCTCTGCTCCATGTAATTCCCCAACTGCTCTTTTTTTCCCCCCTGATGAGGGTAAAAAAGCCAGTAGAATAAAGTATATTGCACGTTTTTTAACCTACTCTCACTGTTGCCAGTGTCAGTGGTTTGTCCATGCAAAAGTGACCTAAACATAAATGTGAGAGAGAACAAGAATTACAATAGTACAAAACGGCTTACTAACAAGTTTCTATTTTTTAAATGTATCTTTTGTTCCATTTTCTGATGCTTAAAAAGCCAAGCCAAATAAAAACAAATGTGCCCTGGTAACAGTGAGTGGCAGCTCAAAATGTGGTCCTACTGTATAGTTATTCATTAGCATTGTTGATGGCGTGCAAGTAATCCATAAAAATGTCATAATTATGCTTGGTGAAAGGAAATCAGGGTAAAATTGAGATTGAACATCATGCAATGTTAATGGTAATGAAATGTGCAGCACGTATAGCCGGATGCCTGGAGCATTAGGAATATAATATGTACTAGCAGTGTCTCACTTGTTTATTTATTAACAGAGGAATTGTCTGCTTCACTTGCTATCACTGAGGCTTGACAGCTGCAGAGTCCAGGTGATGCATGAGCCAATATGTGGACTGGAGAGGGCTCAACGTCGCACATCAATATGAAAATCAGTTTCTGGCAGAAATAGCCCAAGGCAGTACATCCCGCTCCAAAAAGTGACTAATCTTAGGGTCATAAACCCTGCACAAGACGCCTAGGGTCTTTTTAGAGAGACAGAATTCAGAAATGCCATCATTTTCCGTTCCACAAGCCAAGGACTTCGCTCCTTACATTAGCAGATTTCTTTTTAGTGTGTGAAATAGGGGTTGCCAGAACTAAGCAAGAGCAAATAAAAGAGGGGGTAGTGAAAGGTGACCTTAGTCTCTGGAGCACCAGATTAAAAACTTCAAATGCTCAGCCAGAGGCTCTCCTAAAGAAACAAAAAGACCACAGGCACAATGTTACGTTAGTAGATGGAGGTGGCTGCCAAATATCGTCTTCTTACAGAGAGGGATTATGAATTTCACAAGACAATGGTGGTCCCATTGGTGAGAATATTAGTTCACATATTGTTCTCCAGATCTGCATATATTTCTGTTTATTTGTTCTTTTCCCGACTTTCAAAACTTCTTAGCAGTGGTTGGTTTCTGAAACAGAGTACATTGTGCAGACTATTTTGAAATTTAAATTTCATACATAAAACCTTTATGTTTTATGCTATGTTTAATATGCCTTACATGAGGAACCAACAAAACTAAGTTACAGGTAGAAAATATTGTGGTCATGTTTTCATGTTGGCAAACAAAACTGACTCTGATATAAGAATAACTATTATATTTTTTAACTGTTATGTTACAGCCACAGAAAATGTAGCATATCTATGACTTTACACCACTGATATATCTGCAAATCACAAAATTCTTATTAACACAGCATCAACTTTTTAAATAGCTTTAATTATGTAGACAAATACAACCCCTGCAAAATGAAACAATTTAACAGGCTTGATTCCCTTTATTGTGGACATGTGGAAGAATGCAATAACAATCTGTTCTATTTGGAAATGTAGTGTTTTGGAAAAGAACTCAAGCAGAGGTTGTGGCATCCTGGTTGTTTAGCCACCACATTGTCTCCAGCATACTGCCACTCATTTGAATGAGTGGACGTTGCACATTGTAGGTGAACAGGCAGCACTTCTCCAGTCCCTCCAGTGGCCTGATAATAACTCAGCTCTCTTAATTACAGACTCAGCTTCCCAGAAAAAAAAATAGCAAGAAAATGATTTTACTCATGAGGAAAGTGAAACAATGGCTCTCCAAATCCTTGAATGGATTTCTATCTCAAAGCTCATGGTGGAGACAGTTTGAACTGTAGTATCCGCGGGTGCTTTAATTACTGTTCAATGACTTTACTCTGAGTCCTTGACCTAGTTCAGATTCCTTATCAAAAAACAGCCCTGCTCTGAGAAAAGATTACTTTTTAAACTTTGGGAAGAGGGGAGGGCAGACAGAAAACAAGCTAATGATATTGCACAAATACATGAAAAGGGACACAGCCCAGAGCCATTTGGAAAGCAATAGCCCATTCCAAGATGTGGCATCGGGCTGTCATCCACACAGCTCTTAAATTCCTTTTCTTGAGCCAGATGGCTATGGATTTACACATTTTTTAATCTAAGGCATGATCCACTGTAGGCTTGGGGAAATCTTCCTGGGATAGCCGTTGTGGATTTATTTGTCTCTTGCCCTGGGGGCCACATTTGATGGTAAATATGAAGTTTGACACTAAATGTCCTGAGTCACAGTGAGTTTTCTGAGCAATAAGTCAAACTTACAAACTTTCACAGCATGCTGTAAATGGGGTCTGGTGATTTGAACAAATAATCTTTTTGGTTAGCTTGAAATAAACGTAATGGTGTGTATATTGATATATTAACATATAAATATGAATCGGTCCTTAAATACTTAAAAGAATGACATTTTGGGAAACTTAACTTACACTTATTCGCTTTCTGGCATAGAGTTAGATGAGAAAATTGATACCACTCTCATACTGAATTGTCCTTTAAATATATGGTTAATGAGCAGCTTTGGCTTGGCATGAAGACCAGAAACAGGGGGAAACAGCCAGACTGGCTCAAAATCTGGAAACAAAATCCACATACCAGCACCTCTTAAGCTCATCTCATGTGTTTAATTGGAATAAAATTGAAGTGTAAAAACGACCATTCGCAGTTTTAGTGTCTAGACGGTAACCCTGGATTTGCGAAACTCTCACAGGATTGTTGTTTCATTGTGCGCGTTCCTAAACCTAACCAAGTACTTTTGTTCCCTAAACCTAACCAAGTACTATTGTTGCCTAAGCCTAAATCTCGCAAGAGTTTCCACAAATCCGGGGTTACCATCTAGACAGGACCCAGTTTTACAGGGGATTATGTGTCAGACTATTTCTTGACTCACAGCTGTTGCCAGGCAACCGGGGAAGAGCCAGGCTAGCTATTTCCCCCGGTTTCCAGTCTTTGTGCTGTGCTTCACATTTAACGGTCAAATGTGAGTAATAATATATATCTTCTCATCACTCTCTGCCAGAAAGCAAATAAGTGTATTTCCCAAAATGTTGAACAATTCCTTTAAGCTTTGTTTAAAAAGCAACATAATTTTGTCTTGTAGGAATACATAGTAATTCATGCTTCCTCAACCGATGCTCTACTCCTATACCAGTTAAGACATCAGACCATTTAATGCCATGTCACTGTCTAACCCCAGTAACATTGTGGAAGCTGCCAGGACATTGCATCTTTATTTCCCACTGTTAGATCTTATTAGACTTTCTTAGAGGCTAATATGCGAAACATTACAAGAGAACTGTACTGTGAACTGAAGTGAAATCATATATCTAATATATCCCTAACCAGACATTAAAGAAATACTGGTGTAACGACGGGTTGCCATTGCTAAATCTCTAGTTAATGGTAGCCTAAATAGTATTACTAGATGAACATGGATAATTTATGCATAGATTTGCATATTAGTACACAGGTTAAATAAACACGTGGTATTTTAACAAATGTACTCATTGATTGATAGTTTGTGTATTGCAGTTCGCTTGAGTCTGGTGGTCGCACACTGACTATTAGTTCCGGGAGGGTAACAACAAGCAGGAAGTGGGTAGAGGGGAGTTTACACACCCAAATATAAACCTAATAAATACCAATAAATATCATATATAATAAATAAATACCTTCATACATACAATACAATCAAACTCCCCTCTACCCACTTCCTGCTTTTTGTTACCCTCCTGGAACTATTAATAGGTGTGCTACTATTATAAAGGCTATGTCCAAAATAATATGCCATTAAATTTATCTAATTACAACCTGTGTTGTCTAATTAAGCTATCATAGGCCCATGTTGGCAGCATTAAATGTGTTGTAATATAGCATAATTTAGGTGTATGGCGTCTAATTAGGGTATAACTGTGTTTATTCACTGTCTAATAAAGAATATATTTCTAGTTTTGGTCTAATTTGAATTTGGTTTATTACGTCTTATTAGTGTAAGAAAATAAGAAAATAAAGTGTGACCAAATTCCATTATTAATAACTTAAATTTTTCTAGTATTTGGAGTTTACAAGTGTTGAGTGGAGCGTTGTTTTCCCTCTCAGAGCATTGAAGTGACTGTTGGAAATAATTAAATGTGTGAAACTACTCTGATGGTGTGGACTGATAGAAACACTGGCATAGTGTTGATTGTTACACTCTCAGTTAAATAACACGGACCATCTAGATTTGTGATATCTGGTCCCTCAATATGCTGGATCAATAATACATTCTTTCCTTTTGAGGCGAAACCAAGATGACATTTTGCAATGGGCACATAGGGAACAGCATGTTCATATCCACAGGCCTGACGTACTTTGGTCAAGACATAGGCTACAGTTCAAGGACAAGTGTTCTATAGGCTACTGATGATGAGATGATATTTCTTATTTTGTGAACACCCACGACTAAAATAAAAGTCTGTCAGGTGCTCAGTGCTCTTTCCACACTCTGAATGCAAAATCAAGCAATGCATTTAAAGGTTAATTAGAAAAATTATCTGTTGAGCTGAAAACAAATGGTACCACGGAGTCCCCCTACTGGCAGACGAGTTAATCTATGGCAGGTCTCCTCGCTGATCCACCTGCGATCCGTCTCCGTCACTCTGCTGACAGTCCCTGCGGGCCTCTGAGAGGATACGCTCCACCGCACCGCTGTGACTAGCCTGCTAATGAATACAAAGGAGCCCAGGACGTCCAGACGCCCACAAAACGGCTGGGAAGACTCCTCTGGCCGCTCAGATCATTCTCTGGCCGGATGTCGGCTCAAATGAAGCAGAACATGGCTGCTAGACTGAGAGTGCAGAGAGGAATGCCACTCAATGTGCAATATGATTGCTCTGATGTTTGGGATTCATTCAGTGACCCCCAATAGATCCCAATGGGTGAGAGAATGGGTTGCAGTTTATGGTAGATCTGATAGACAAGGTTTAACATGTTTAAAGATTATGCTGTAAGAAAGGTAATACAGAGAACTGGTGAAGAAACAACTGTCAATGGATGGTAGCATGGCCAAGTTTAATTTAAATCCAAATGAACACATTTTTTATGGTACATTAAAAGTTCATATTACGGTTTAGAGACTGGAAAGGATATTAAGATATATAGAAAGACATTTACAGTAGTGCCTGATTTCACAAAGTGATGCAGGTAGCATTTCAGCATCGTCTCAGGCTATTGAGTCAACCATATTCGGTGCCCTTAGTAAAGCTTGCATGCACACAGAAACCTAAGCTGCTGATAATGGATCTTGTAAAACAGCTCCATGGAAGGTGTGTGTTTCTCAAGAATACTTAATGAGTTTAGCCATATCACAAGGCCCAATAATAATGTTGAGAGCTGAATATACCAAACATTAATGAGTTAATGTGTACAAATTGCAATTATCCTGTTAGATGACTTCAACTTGATTGGAAAGCATGCCTGTCTGTGTCAGAGTACCATGTCACAGTTTAATTTATTGTTCCTGCTGACATTCACAGGAAGCCATTCGAGAACTTGCTGCGTGCATCCTTTCATTAGCAAACTAAGTAACGCCAGCATTCAAATATTACCTGACTTACTGTACCATCCACACAGAGGAGGAGGGAAGGGGAAGGGTGCGTGAAGCTTCTAACTCAACATAACATCATTTAGTTGTCAGGTACTTCACAGTCTCCTGATAAAAATGTGTTATTTTAAAACATTCAAAACATTTCCCTCACTCCTCTGTAAAAAGTTAAAACTGTGATATAAGTGTCAACCAAAAGCTGAATGGTGGCATGACTTTTCTCACAATGTTGCTTCTGCAAAGTGTTTTCTTTAGTATGACAATGACTTTAGATACAGTTACCTGAAGAGACCTAGTATGTTAGACCTATTTGACTTGCAGGAAGTGCATAGGAATAATGATAAAACAAACTAGCCCAATTATGTGTATTCTAATAGTACAATATAAAATCATATCAAAAACTGCTTTGGAAATGGTTTTGAAGTCATTTAGGTCCTGACCTTGGACAGCTATGCATGTAGCCTACAGGTCGGTACTTCACTCTCACACTGGTGCTGTATTTACACCAGTTTTCAATGTGAGTACAGGCGATCTTCATTCAACCTCATCTACTCAACATCAAAATGTTAGTTGGACACGTCCAGTTTAGCACTAATCCAATACCTGTTTTGACCAAATTTGAGGTTGATTTCATCATCTAAAGTCAGGATTGTTCAGCAGATCTCATTACCAGTCCAAATGCGATCTGATTCCCTGGGGATGAGGCCATATGTTGGCAGGGCAGGAAGTGACTGAGAGCTGACCACAGGGAGCCTCTTCCTGCAGGCACTACAGGTACACTGCTGCCTGTCACAGCACAGACACACACACACACACACACACACACCCTCATGGCCAATATTTGCTTTTTATTAAATGTAAGACAACAGGCAGTCAGTGTCATCTACCTCTGATATGATGGATGTGATTACAAACATTGTAAAATACTGTAAAATACAATACTGTACAGGTTGGCATCATCCTTGGTTTAAATGCTTTGTTTCAGATTTTTCAGTTTTCCATGAAAGTAATATATTCTGGCAGAAAAACTGAATACTAATACTAATTTTCTCATATTAAGGTGATGAAGGTTAAATACACTGAACACTTACACAAAATATCAGTTCAGAAATATGCTAGTGAATAGTTTCTTGTGGTGTATACATGCTTGCTACATGCTGCACTTTAGCCTTATATTTCATTTGAGTGAAGGGAGCCATGCTAATACAGGTTAGAAATAAATGTATACAGATTTGATAAACTAGAATTAGCCCAAATTATTATTAAAAGCTGAAATTGTGTTTATCAGTTCCATACAGATAGTGGCATTTTGTGATTTCAGTAGGTTGCAGTAAGTCACTGTATGAATGTATATCTTGAGAAACACTTCATGAAAATTACTTTAGTTCTGAAGTAACTTAATCACATTTACACTGGCTGCTACTAACGCAACACGTCAAGTGGGTTAAATGAGGTTGAATGCCAGTTATCAGCATTTGTCAGCTAGAAGCAAACAGCACTTTGATATTGGAGTTTTTAAAGCAACGTGAGATATCTGAAAGAACTCCAAAGAGGCCAAATCATCTGTGCTCAATCTGCTGCCACATCAGTCAAAAGCACTGCACATTTATTTAACATGTCAAAGGGAACAGTCTGGGAGGGAAAAAACAAAAATGCCATACACAGACAAACTGCAAAGGTTCACAGCAGTTACAAGTTGAAACTAAGGAACAGGGATGTGACAAGTATTTACCCTACTGTAATATGTAGTAGTGTTTGCAAAGGGGATAACTAGACATCTTTTTGAATTGGTTATGATAACATTATACTCATTAAAATAATTCTGGGAACAGCAGCATCGCAAAATGACAAAAACGTCAGGACAGGGCAAGACAGTACAGTATAGTTAAAGTTAAACCAGGAAGTTGGTATATAAACTGTGATGGATGAATGCAATAATTTTGCCGTTCCCCTTTGTTTTCTCCTCCTATGGTTAGGACTCCACACGTCAGACTTCTTTTTAGCTAATAATATTGTTGCCAGATCTCAGCAATTAAGCTTGATGTCAACAAAGTTTGCATATGGACCAAAAATATTCTTTATGTTCTTTTGTCATAATGGTTGTGGTGATTTGTTCTCGAAATCAAAAATCTTCTTCAAACGATGCATGTCACAGATACACCAGATGCAGTAAAGTTGATGTTGTATTTTCACAGATATCACACTTCAAACCATCCTAATATCATATTAAGCTGATTTCTCCAAGTAACCTGGGTCTTGGAGAGAATTAAAACATGCACTTACAATCATTCTCCATGATTGCTCCATGATTAGTAATAGCTCAGTCATATACTGTAGTTTCAGAGTAACTACAAATGGCAAACACTTTTTGATACTACATGTAAAAAAAAAAAATCTGTGTAACTATAACCCAAAAATGAATGTTGAGGCAAAGTCTCCATGTGTCATTTTCTGAAATCAGAACTTCATTAGGACATCAGCTTAAAGTGTTTTGGCCATCTCCTCAGTCAGATGCAATCTGGGCTCTGAGCTACAGTGGCAACTTACAAAAAGCACACCCTACAAAATTTTAACAGTGCATGCAGTAAGTACATGTGTTATATCAGCAGGGTCGCAGTCGCAAACGTCCCCCGGAAGGCCATAATTATTAACTTATGAGTGATAACAACCCCTTCATTTAGTTCTATATTGACTATAATAGTGCTCATTCACTGCGATCCTCAAACGACATTATATTATGAGGAACATGGGCATGTCTTGGGTGTGACAGCACGAGGGTGTGAAACCATGTCCCCTTTCATCAAAAGAGTTATGATCAGTCAAGTTGGGCTCATAACAAATAGCAGGCTTTGCGCTTTTATCAGCAATGCCGTGACCCTCAACGCTGTGACCTCATCATTAATATGGGAAGGCCGGATGATAGATCAAAGCATGGTTCAGTGGAGCATCCCTGGGCCAGAGCTGGCCTTGAATCGTTCATCACACTATCCCCTGTGGGGACTTTATGAGGGTCCAGGGAGAAAGGACGCTCTCGAGGTTGTCACATTTGTTTTACCGCTTTTGATAATGGCTCCCTTTTAAAAGATGATACACGCAGAAATTTCTCATTAACACATGGCTGTGATTTTAGCTGTGATGACATCCTCTAATGTTAATAAAACCGGACTGTCACAGAGTTTTTTCGACAATCTGTTTCATGCTTTTGTTCAGTTTGGTTCAGGCTTGAGTCTTCTATAAAATGTATATAAAATAGACTGGTAAAGCATATCAAAATACTGAAAAGAACCAACCCGATACAGCTTACTTGAAACCATAGTTCTGGTGATTGTTCTTTATTTCATAGACATGTCAATACTAGTAGTGCTGTCCCCTGTGCTGTGCTGATGTGAAAGATTTTTTGTTTTCTTATTTAATGTTATGGTTACATCAAAATAATTGCAGGAAAAGCCACAGAAACAGTACGGGATATTGCCCATTGATGCCAAAATATGTCTGTTTTCAAAGTAGTGTGAGTTGTCAATTTAAAAGCAAACCCAGCATATGTGAGTGCGTGTCCACTCACTCCTGTTATGCACATATTAAACAATTTTAGAAAAATTAACAAACCTAAATCCATACAGTTTTACTTATCTATTAATTGTAGATACATGTGTGTGTGTGTGTGTGTGTGTGTGTGTGTGTGTGTGTGTGTGTGTGTGTAGTAAGAAGTAAGTAAATGGGAAACAGTTGTGCAGGCAAGTTTCAAGTCACAAGGGTGGTCATGCGCTGAAAAATCAGCAAGGAAACTAGCCCTCTGTCTCAATCTGCATGTTTGTGTGCTCGTTGTGCCTATTAATGTGTCATTCCAAACAAGTTAGGGACTGTGAGTGGATTAAACCAATAATATATTCATATAATATAACTCAACTGCTGAGCAAGCAAGGCATTTCTGACAGATGTTTTCTGCTCATGGGGGAGGGAGCGAGTGTTAATTGGCTCTGAGAACAATCTGAGTTTCAGTAGTAATTGAGTTAGTTTTGAATAACCTGATTTTGTTTTAGTTTTAGGTTTTAGTTTAGTTTGAAATCTAATTATAAAACTTTTTTTAAGGTTCAGTTTGTGGCAGAGTGCATTACTCTGAGTCACGAATGCACACACTCATTTTAACTGAAGCAGCTAAAGCTGGCATTAACAATGAGTCATTCATGCTACCTCCACCTTTATGTGGAACCAGGAGCTAAATATCTTTATATCAGTTCAAAATAGTTTCTAAAGTTGGATCAGGTCCCTCACCTTCATTGATACTGAAAAGGTTATGCTTAGCCCAAGGGGTAAATTGATTTAAAAATTATTGAAGCGATTTAGTGTTGAATTTTTACTTTGAAAACCATAGTACAAAATAAAAATATGTTAAAATATATAATGTATTTTAACCTGGAACTGGGAGATATACTATATATTACATGATAGAAGATATTGTCAGGGATAACTTTGTGGCATACTGTAGCTTAAATGTAACCTTTTCTTCATCTTTTTCAACTGTTAAGTAAAAATCAACTGTGAGTGCATTTACCTGCTTGACTTTACTGATTTATTTTTTCTCAGAGACCAACATCACTCATGTTTAGACTGAATACTGTTTAAGAACAACAATATTCATATGCCAAATCTTGTCACATTATTAATATTGAGATACTGAGTCAAATATAGTATTATATTTGATGGTGTCAGTATCACACATTCCTATTTTATTCTGATTTTATTTTCTGCCTCTGCAGGTGAATAACTGTCAGCTGTAACAACAGCTCCTCTCACTATCCTTTGATTTCATGTGATCTGAGGCAGGTTTTGATACACATATCACTACTTATTATGACCCTTGCAAGTGAAGACCTTACATGACCTTTATTATTGCATATCTTTACATGTATCATTGTTATACAGCATGATATGGATTACACTGAGCCTTGTAACTACTACTAATCTTTCTTTTCTTCATTGTACATAGTGACAGTTTAACCACTTTCATGTAATTAAAATATCTATGTATTTGTTTGATATGTCATATCTACACAACTCTACATCTGTTTATCTCACGACTTGTACTAATATATAAGTACATTGTAGTACTTTAAAATGTAACAGTGTATATACTGTATAAATCATCTTTGCTAGCTGTGTTGCAACTGTTAGGCAGAGGGTGTTACACCTTGATTGTTCTTATTAGTTTTTGGAGTCCTGAGCAAAGGTCTCATCAGCTATAACAGTAAACGCCTGTGTGGCTGTGCAGGGGATCATTTTGGTTTGTTAAGGCTTGGGTCTTAATTTATAGATTTGGCTATCATGCTAATCGGTAATAATAAAATAGCTCTGTAAGTATGACTGTAATTGAATTGCTGAGATCTGAGAATGTGACAACATCACTAAAAAAATCAGACAGAGCATTTTTGTACATTAATGTACATTGAACAGAATTCCTATCTAAAAATTTGTATACAGTACTTTGGGCATATGTAAACATATACTGTATGTATTTGTGTTTGGTGATACGATAGAATCATCAGTAATGTAACTTTACTAGCACTATCTGTAACACCTTTGCTGCAATCCAGTGAACATAGAGAAACTGGAAGCAGACTGTCACTCACTGTATAAACTTTATGATTTTATGTCATGTATAAATATATATTCCTTAACACTTGGGTTTTGAGCCAATTCTTTATTATACACTAATACTATAAAGCACAATATACTAACTTTATAGTATGCTATTAAGACACTTAAGGAAGGTGTAGTCACATCTATAAACATTGCCACAGTTAAGGCAAAAGCAGAATCTACATACTGTTTTACAGCCTGCACACTTTCTGTATGTTTGAGTCTTAAAAGCTCTCATCGACTCCCCATGGGCTCTGATAAACCCACTGGACACTACCTTCCCAGCATCAAATGGCACACACAGACACAGAGCAGCTGGCTGAACATTATGCAGCATCTAGCAGCTACACATCCAGATATTGCTCTCAAGAGTCAGTGGAGCCCAAAACAGAGCTACAGGGAGAGCAAAATGTGGACTTATATTCGTTAGCCAGTCAGAAATATGGCTCCAATGGAATTATAATATTGCCATAACAATTTTGTACGCTGTTGATGTGTGGTGGCTGTGTACCTGTTAGCTTGTTTTTCTTCACCCCCCACCAGCAAAAATGAACAAACACACCCCAAACATACAGCAACAACTGGCTAGAATTATGTATTATGTAAGGACTTCAGTATCCACAAGCCTGTAATGTGACTTTAATAATCTTAAACACAGGGTTTCCCATTAAATTCCCCCTTAAGTAAAGTTAGAAACACATTTTCACACTATTTGACAACATTGCTTATTTTGTAGGCCTATCTGGTTCTTTCAACACTTCCCTGAAACTGTATGATGCTTACACTGACTGAAACATTAAAATCCAAGACGGCATAGTATTTATGCCTGCATTATTACATCAAATGGAACCATTGTAGCTCTCTTGCATCACTTTATGTACATTTCCACAATCTTCAGCCTGACATACTTGGTATACGAAGAAAG
The DNA here is from genome assembly GCF_020085105.1 of Siniperca chuatsi. Taxonomy (NCBI): domain Eukaryota; kingdom Metazoa; phylum Chordata; class Actinopteri; order Centrarchiformes; family Sinipercidae; genus Siniperca; species Siniperca chuatsi. Next base: position 9,078,208 of record NC_058053.1, on the reverse strand, counting down.
TAGGCTCTATCTTCAGTAATCTCCACTACACTGAATCTTCTCTAAAAATGACTATATAATAAGGCATGTAATAAAGTTCTGTAGGTTGTACACTTGCTTGTAATGAGGGACAATGGAGTTGAAGAAGATACAGTGCACTTATTTTTATCAATCCATCAATCATTATACTAAAAGATATGAAATGCACAAAACATAGCTTTACTTTTTGAGTCAAGCTTTCAGTGGCCAAAACTTTGCTCACTGCGAATCAAGAGTTACTTTTGGATTTAAATTTATGAGAGTTGGGCTGCTCGCCTTTACTGCTGCCAAACCGTGTGTTATAATAATATAATAATAAGTAACAAATAATTTTGAAAAAAAATGTCCCATGGAGCATACATGACGCAAATAATTTCTCTAAAACTACTTTTGAAATCTGTTATAAAAGTCACCCAACATTTCTTCTCATTGGCCTACATGACTCTATGTTTTGTTAAAGTCCAGCCAGCCATATCCCTCAGGCTGCTTTTCACCTACAACCAGAGGGACAGTTTCTTTCAGCACTGACAGACATAGCTCAACTCTACAGGTAGCAGCTGACATGACTATTAGTCTTTCTTCTGGTACTTGCAGGTGTCAGACTCGCCGGTGCTCACTTGTCAGAGCTGCTCTCTGTGCTGTCTGAGGTGATTCATCTTCTTGCCAGCATCATTAACTTCCTTGTGAAAGGACTGGTAGAAGGAGACTCAAAGCAGGACTCCAAAGAGTTTATGTGCCTTGTCAGGAGCTGCTTTCCCTCCTCTGTAATCAGATCGAAACTTCTCCTTCTTCTATGTACTTTTTTGCTTTTAATTGTTGTTCTCAGTCTTCTCTATCTTATGGAAGGCAGTATCCTGTAAGCCCTTTCCTCCAAGCCAGACATGCAATATTTAGCTGATTGTTTAAAATGTTTCATGATTGAATTCATCTCATCCGGACACCATTCAATAATAGAACAAATGTTGCAATTATGATTACAGAGTTAAGAAACCTACTAAAAATGCAAAGAAGAAATGTGGTCATATTATTAATGCAGCCACATTTATCATCAGCAAAAAACAAACAGACAGTTGCATAAAAAAACACCCTAGGCACTATTCTATTTTGTAATTTCCCCATTAAACTAACGAGTTTCTGTCTTTCACCATTAATTGCTTCATTTCAGTTCTGCTGCAGATGTTTATTTCTGCAATAGCATATATTCACTGATTGTTTGCTTTATTTAGGCTCCTAAATGAAACCACTTAATTAGTGATTGAAAATGTAAAGACCTGTCAAATTAACCCTTTTTCCAGTACATTACATTTCTGCATTAAACTAAAATGAATTCTTACATTGGCACAAGATATGAGTATATAGGTCACACTTGAAACAAATGATATATCTGGGCTTGATGAAGCTCTCAAAAAGAGTACAATGTTCAAAGATGTCATCATGTGCTCCTGTGCACAAGAGCAATGGCCTGCAGCATTGATGATGTACACAAAGCATATCTCCTGCTTTATTAAACGTAGCATAACACTCAGGAGTTTATGAGAACGACTGAACCTGAATCTAGTTTATATTTTGCTTGTTTTAAGGTAGAAAATGGTCGCATGCTTTGTTTTTTTCATTGTTTTTAGAAATTCTGTTTCTTAAAACCTCTATTAAACTTTTTTTTTTGAATTAACAGCAAATGAGATGTGTTAGTTCTCTGAGATTGTTTTCTTCAGGGAGAAAATAAAAGGGAGCTCACCCCCTGACCTTTTTCTCCAAGACATACCTCTTTTTCAGCTGCTTGATAACAAGTTATTATCCAATATGGCAGCCTTTTGAAAGCTAGGGAAAAGTGGCAGAGGGTCTGTGCTGGGGTGTTATTAAGCTGGAGTATGGACTCTTAAAGACCGCTATAGACTGTCCTTCAACCTGAAAGTGTTTTATTATGAAACCACACAGCTTTAAATTCAGTTTGGGTCTTGTCTTTTTACAGTAGGTTATTTTACAGAGGAAATCTTTCACTATGCAACTTCTTAAGCTTGCTGTCTGAGAGCAGATATAGATCAGAATTCTATGAATGTATTACTGTCACATATGTTCATTTCATTTTGCCCACCATTGCCTATGGCTTTATTTGTGTCATTTGAATTTAATAATACTAGAAAGTGCATGCATTCTTTTGATCTGATGCAATTGCGGATGTAACTACTGGTTGTTGCAGAACTAAATACATTCTGTTTTAATGGAGCTGTCACCAATAATAGCTTTGTAATGCTATACAGGTAAGCTACTACACGGTACTATGAGTCTAGTGCAGAGGATGATGGTGAAATTGTTGTTCCCTATGGTTAAGCACTGCAGAGGTAGAAAACTCCCAAGATGATTCTTGCTCCTTGTTCAATAATGCTGCTCATAGAGAACACACGCCCATTTGTTTAGGATCATTGTTTGCACTATATATGTTGCAGACAATTGAGCCAGCAAACCTCCTCCCTGAATTTACAGTGTTCGTTAATAGGGTTATAGGAGGGGAGCAAGAGAGAGAAGGAGAGTGCTAATAGGAAAAACACTGAATACAGGGAGAGTTTCATCTCTTGTGTCTCCACTTGATTAGTTTAACAGCTCCTTTGATCTTTTGCTGTGATTGAAGTGTTTAAGTGGAACATGGGGGGCAATGGCAAAGCCACAGAGAAGGCGCCGAGTAATGTGCCACCACATGCCTATGAGGCACAACACCTTAATGTCAGGGGGAAATTAAAACACTTTTCCATTACCGAGGCCCTTGAATCTTAATTCATTTGTCCACACACAATACAAAGTAGGTGACAAGGTCAGTAAATACTCATTGAATAAGACGTGAATGTTGACCTTTGAGAGCAGGTAGAAATGTGAATAATTTCAAAATATATATATGAGATGGAGAGTTCACATATTTCAGTTTTGGGAGTGAATAAAACCTTCGCACAGACGGGCAGTTTCAATTGACTACAACTACACTCTGCAACTTTGCACGTTCACATCTACAAATAGCAGTGAGGGCTAACTTTACTAATTTTTAAACATGGATTTCAGAAATCCTGATGATGTCAGTAAACTGCAAACAGTAGTCATGTTTATCAATCTGGGTGCTCTATGCCAAAGGAAGAGGAGCAAAGAGAGAGACAAAGGAACAGCACCTACAACATGTTGGTAACTTCTGACTACTGAGCTATGATCGGATAATTGCTGTTCAGCAGAGAGGTTTAGCAAATTGTCAATTCTCTTGTGACTCTTTGAGGGGGTCCTCACTTCCAGGTTGGGTAAGGAGAAACTGAACAGCGGAATTTAATTTGTATAAACAATTTTAATTGTCCGAGTTGGTGATGCTTGCTGATAAGGTATTTTTAAATAAAACTGTTGCAAAGGTTACTTTTAAGATTAGTCAAATATCAGAGTAAATATTGGCACTTTAAAGGCACCCTATTCTATTACAAAAACTATACCACACAAACACACACACACACTTGTATTCATGAATATATACTAAAATAGAAACAAACGCGATATTGTCTGCAGATGTGTCCACTGTCGAATTCAGTTATTACATATTTGTTTGTCTGCCAGCCAACCATCAGCCATCAACTCTTGGAAACCCTGACACAGTCTGGGGCTTTAAGAGTCATAAGCTTGAGGTATCTCCGAGACACACTTCACAACACAAACAATTTGGTACCTGTAATGTTATGTCAATACCGCTGGACACAAGACAGATGCTGTTATTATTTTGTCATTTCAACATTTCGCAGCAGTTGGAGAACCTCAGAGATCCTGTTGCCCTGCACCAGAACGCCAACTAATGACCGGACAGTCGGAAAAGAGCAGCAAATTTGTTACCACTGACAGAAAGCGGTGATGGATTCAAGAGCTTGTGAACATCCACAATACAACAGGCTGCAGACAGTCTTAAAGGTCTAGTGACACAGTCGATGCACAAGGTGTTACTGCAGACATAAATACATGCCCAATACAAGAAATTTTAAATCGTAAATCATTTGAACATTGTCATTAAGAAATCAAACCCATTATAAAGAAAAATATCTTTTCATTGTTTTCTAATATAATGATAGTTCCCCCCCACTGGTTTTACTTGATGACAGATACAAACACAGTATTGCAAGACTGTTATGCTCTTTTGTTATTTTTAAATTATCTTAATCTCTGCCACTACTTGATGATGATTTCAGTTTTTTAATGCCAGTTTAGAAAATATTTTTAAAAATGTTCTATTGTTTTATTATGTAATATCATTGATGTTTGGGCAATTGTCCAGCCAACTTGTAATGTAATGGTCCTTAATGACATTAATGTCTTCAGAGTAGAATCTTAAAGTATTTTACCAACGCTTATATGTCTGATGTTCAAATTAAATTACAAATGAAGAAACAAGTAAATCACAGTCATATTGTTATATGTCGTAACTATTTTTAGTATTCTCCCTTTTCCTGACCTTGTCTTGAGTCAAGCACACACCAGTGGGAAAACCACTAACATTGTATTCTGGAAGGCTTTAATTATTAGTGTCTTCTATTGAAAATGATGTGAAGTAAATGGGACTGCTTGGTATTGATCCTACAAAGACTTCAAGTCTTGTAATTCTGTTCAAAATTCACCCTCAGTTGTAATTCCTAACACAAATGATCTGACACTTGGCACGTTTGTGTTATAAGAGCTAGCAGGATACATTAATTAATTAATTAATTAATTAATTATAATCACTGACGTCTGAAATGGTGTGAGAGCCACGGTCGTGCCTCAGAGCTGTGGTGCCAATGCATGACGTTAGCTCACACGACAGGAGAGTGTAAACAAATGACTCGAGATATTATGTTAGATTTCATGTTGCGGTCATTCTGATCTACTGTGACTGAGGAGAGATTGCAATCTTTGCCTCTTAATGTGTTTTTCCTTGTGTGACTGTTTTACATCAATGCTAAGCAGAGAATCTCGGTAGAAGCCCTCGCTCTTTAGTTCTGAGCAGCAGACGATGGACCCAAATATTTATAATTTAGTTAGGTGGGGGAAAAAAAGTATTTTTTTTATTATAGCTCAGTACATCATCCTCATTCAAGTTATCAACAGGAATAAAACATTTCACCACCAACCATCTAAATGCCTCAAGGTTCATATATATATATAGCCTACGAGCCTACGATCATCAGACTCTAGACTACTAACAGTTCCAAGGACTCAAACAAAACTTGCTGAAGCAGCCTTTAGCGCCTGTACCCCAAACCTATAGAAGACATTACCACTGCATATCCGACAATCAGATTCTGTAAGTGACTTTAAGAAACAGCTCAAAACACACCTTTTTACTCTGGCCTTCTGATGAAGAACCTTGTCTTTATCAGACTGTTTTACCCATCTTATTTATGTCACTGTTCTATTTGATTCTGACTTGATTCATTGGTTGTATCCCTTTATTGTCTTGGGGTTTTGCCATGGCTCTCAGTCCTTTAATATTTTATCATATCTTTTATCTTATTCTTTTATTGACTTTTTAATGACTTTACATGTTTCATTTCTTCATGTACCTCAATATGCTCTTATTTTTTATGGGTTTTTTTCTTGTTTTGCATTGCTTTTTTTGTTTTGTTTTTGTGAAGCATTTTGAGCTGCATTTTTATGTATAAAGGTTCTACATGAATTAAATGTATTAGTATTATTATTATTTAAAACCCCTTAAACACTAGCTTTGGAAGACATGTTGGATTTCTACTTTGGCATCAGATGGTCCGCCTCCTTCATGTGTCCTGATATAGCATGTCACCTTGGAATAGAATACAATAAAATGTAAAATTTTGTATGTGCCCTTGACCCAATACAGTATGAAGCATCAGGGGTGTCAAACTCTGGCTTTTGCGAATTTCTAAAATAGTCCATGTTGTGCTGCCTTCTTGTTGAGCATGTTGTCTGCGTTAGCAGGAGTTTAAATCAGAAGAGATTAGCCACTGATTCTTGTTAGAACTCCAATCACTCCAATTACATTTGCTCCAAAGTGACTTTTCCCAGTCATCCAGCCAGGGATTTCTTTAGCCATCAATTAGAAACGTCGCTTCTAATCTGAGCCAGCTTCCCAGACACTGGTCATTTCCCATTAGAGTCATTTTCCCCAGGATCCTGTGGAGCGATAGACATCTCCGTGGCTCAATAGAGGAGACGTGGAGGAGACCATAATTAAAGAGGTGGCATTTACTCTCAGTCAGGCCCTCTCAGAGATCTGAATCTGCAATTACCTTCCAGAAAATAGCATTGTCAGGACAGGACCCACGTTAATAATGGCCCCCATCTCTAGGGCAGGGTACAGAATGCAATCATTTCCACTGAAGCCGCACTTTGATTGTTTATCGCTTTACCCAGGGTTATCAGCCTCTCTACTGTAGCGAGTGTACACGGAAGAAAATAATCCTGTGGGCCACAAGCTGGGCTATTCAAGTATTTTGCTGAGTGGTGACTGCGCTCATAAAGGGTAACTTTAACATCATACTCATAAAGGTTGTAATATCATGGATAGGATTCACCAACCAGCCGTCACTAAGTCTCACTATCTATATACTCGTGTCGCTCTCTCTTTCTCTCTCTCCCTATCTCTCACACACGCTTTCTATCTCGTTCACACACACTGCAAATGCACAGACTCCCCTAAGCCTCTATACCAACCCGTGCCTGACTTTCCAGATACTTCATCAAGTGCATAAGGACCATTTGCACAGAAGGCAATTAAAAGCTTTAGTGGTTCCTGCAGGCAGAGGGGTAGTTTGGGGGCCCCAGTCGACACATGAGCCAGCACCTTATTGGAGAGGGCTGGCTTTGTGCAGCAAAATGGCTTCAGTAATTTATACCAAATAGACTGCAGGTAGGGTATGAGAGCCAAGAGGAACGCATCTGCATTAATCAATATGAAATTATCTTGGACGTAATTTGTGGAGGGCAGCCATGCACCTGCCTAGAAATGTGATTGGGGGAAGCCTGCAGATAAATAAGTAACTAAACACTGCGGAAAATCTGGTAGCTAGAGCAAGAAAAAAGATCCAAAACCAGATCCAATTGTCTGTCAAATCACAAGGAAAAGAGATGACAGAGGACTGAATGTAAAATCCTTTTGAAAATAGTGATTTGTGAAACACACTGCGTGCTTCTGGCAAAAAGTCCTAACAAACAACACCCTAAGCATATGTTGATGTAAAACTCTCATTTCAGTAAATGTGACTTTTAGGCACATCCCCAAACAAATGCAAATGTATTGGGAACTGATTGTCAAGGGTTGTAAGGAAATATATCTATTAGCATAGTAAATTCGGTTGCCAGAGATAAGCGCGTCCTTAAAATGACCATATGCAAAGGTAGCGATAGTGAGGATGTCCAGCGGATTATCTTGTTTGCATATCTTCTAATCAATCCACTTGTGGCGTTCATGTGTAAAGGCCAAGATCACTGTGTCATGGTTTTGAATCGGTCTTGTGTTTATGTAGATTTTGTTTTTGCGGTCCATGAGGTGTCTAACTAAGTGTTCCTTTGCATCAGTCTGCAGTTTTCTTTGTCCTAAACATACTTCTTCTTTCTCCTCCACCTCAGGTTTCCAATGTCATAAGTGTCAGTAAATAGAGGAGACATTGTGGAGATAGTCTGGCCCTTCTTTGGCAGCTGGTGACCTTCCTGGTCTATATGCTCCATGACTCTCTCCACTCTCTTTTTTCAGGTTTCAGACAGCCCGACTCTCTTATCACTCCCCAGGATCAGCAATTGCTCACCGACAGTCTCTCAGTAATGCATCCATGCTGGGTATCTCTTCAGAGCACGGCTATGTGCTTTGCAAATGAAATATACAAGGACTGCATACGAGAGAGAGAGAGTAGGGTGGAGGGCAATCAGAGCATTTCAAGTACCATCCCAAAGAGGGATATTTTAAGCTTTAAAATGTTACTTAAGGCAATATTTTTTTAAATGGTATTTTACCTTTATTGGGTAGTTATTAGTAGAGAGTAACAGGAAAATACAAAGTGAGAGAGATGGTGCGAATCAAGGACGTCAGGGTCACATATTTATGTAATGATACACCCATCAGGGTCAGGCAAAAGAGAAAAGTGTTCTATTACAATGCCTTTAGATTCACCCAATTCTCAAAAATGAAATGCTGGTGTTAAAATTTTATTCTAACAGGGAGCAACCAGTAAAAAATGAATAAATTATCTCCTTAACAGTAATGAGCGAGCTCTCCTATTAGACATGACAATGCAGACTATAACTATAAAGACTACAAAACAAGATCCACATTTACAGTAAAACAACAGGTTGTGTTAAATTTTACTATTTAAGTTTACGTGCCAATTATCAACCCTCCTGTATCATGCAATACTGAAAAACATGTAGAGCCCTTCCTGTGATGCATGGTTCGTAAGCATAGTACTATAGGCTTAATTGGTTGAATTCCTCTCTTGGCAGACAAGGAACTGTACCCTCGGGCATAGATAAAAGACTTCTAAACTCTCTTTTGTGGAGTGAGGAGATGAAAGGGCAGAGAAGACAGGAGCTTGTCAGGAAGAAGCCGGTCCCGGCAGCCAGTTAGTGTGCAGGTGTAGCAGACCAGAAGAACGACAGGTTATCATCAGCTCCCTGCTTGAGAAATGAGACGCCTCGTCATCAAGTCATGATATATTATTTCTCCCTCAACTCTCGCACCCAATCATCCTCACTTCTGACATGACAGACGGCATGTTGTTTACAAATATGAGACGCTGACTGTATAACGGTGCATGCTGAAATTTAACATCCTTACTGTGCCACTGTTACGGTAGCTCCAAATATTTAAAAATACAGTCCGAGTTTTTTAAAGCCACTTTTTCACGTGATTTGACATAAAATTTGTGACCTCTGTCGTATCTTGTTTTTCTTCCAAAAATGATTAATTGTAATGTAAATGCAAAATATAATTGTTACATCTGAAATATTTTTAATAGGCACGTACAGTACCTGCTCTTTGGTTGATTAAGTTAGTCCATGAAGTAGCAGCACACATGCAAAAAAGAAATTGTTTCATAATAATGTTTACTGTTATTAAAATTCTTTACAAGGTTTCAGGTGATTAAAACAATGATGCTCCAGTGCAAGCTTCCAGACCTATGTTTATTTATTATTTGTGCTCAAATAAAACACTATGGATAACAAAGAATAACAATAATGTAGTACTTTGTGGTCACATCTATAATGGGAGAAGAGTATTGCACTAATAGCATTTTATACATATTCCCCAAATTCTAAGACAGTGAGGCTATACAGACAAGGTAACCAAGGAGTTTTTATGGCCCAAAACTAAAATGTTCTGAAATGTGACCAACTCAGTCACCTGCTGTGTCAAGTGTCTAGTCTGCTTACTCATTAACAGTAAGTGATTTGCAACTAAATTTCTTTATTTAAGATCATTTTCATTTGTCTTTTAAATTTTTGGTCACTTAAAAAAACTATACTGTTGTTTAATTCAAAACCAGTGTGCTGAAGTATAGAGCCAACACAACAAAACAACACTGAACTGTACTGTAGAAGAACATGCATAATGTGAAAGAAATTATACATATTGAATTTATCAATGTTTTTCAGTGTTTTTGGCTAAAGTGTGCTGTTAATTTGCACCACTTCAATTACAGCCCCATATGAGTATGACTAACCAGATGTAATTGTATTCTGCTGTTTAAGCTACATAGACACATAAACAAGCAAACAAACATGCAACTGGTTCAATACAATATGAGCTTGTCAAATGCACAACGAATCATGGACAAATTATCACATTCGATTTGTTCTCTTTAATCAAGTTAAATATGGAAGAACGTGGTTGAAATGTGTTCATCTTAAACTAATAACAGTAATACAAGTTTTCAATAATGTCATAGTTCATCGGATAATCAAACCAGAATGAAAATGGTGCATTATGGTCAAATTAGTGTCTCATTTCCATACCAAGCGGCACTATTAATAACATGGAACAAGTGTGCAATTTCTCTCCCTGCTTCATGGGAAATGAGCTATGAAGAATAGCAATAATTGTCAATGGACATCTTGGCAACAGAGCATCTGCTTCATGCTACATAATCAGCACTGTCAAAATCCTGAAAAGGCTCAAAGATTGTTGGGACGGAAAACATGGAAAGCACTTAATTAAGAAGAACGAAAATGGGGGGAAAATGTGTAATTTGATCTTGTTTGGAGTTTCATTACACTCACCCTCCTATACTCCCCTCACAGTTCATTTTCTGCCAACTCTTGTGTTAAACTCTGGTGTAATAACCCTGGAGATATTTAGCACATCATAAATTTTACAAATTTAGTTTTGAATTGTGACACTTTTAAACAGATCTAGGTTTTCTTCCCATTTCCATTGTAGAATCACTCACAGACAGTTGTCATTAGGTACGCAGACAGACAGTAACTTTACTATGTAGAATTTTACATGTTAAAAGGGTTTTTTTGAAGGCGATCACTTGTTTTAGTTCACAAAGTATAATACACAGCAGCATAGAAAATCCTACTACCTGTTTTACTTTCCGCTGACCAGCTCAGTTAGCAGAGTCTGACCAACTCGCTGAAGGACGGTCTAACACATGAGAAGAAAAAAAGATTTTCAAAGCTTTTTCAGTGATTATATCTAAGTAGAGGAGTCCCGGTCCAGTGCCCAGGCTCAGTGGAGCTGCACATTTTAAATATGGGCGCTGAGAGTGGTATTGTGTCGTGGATTTCAGTTTTTCAATGATCTGAGTAAAATTCAAACACAGACCTTCATCGATGACATTGCAACAAGAATTCATTCATTTCTTATGTTTCGTGAAAATAAGCGACCTTCTGTCTGACACTGGAATTCTGCATTTGTTTATAAACTTTGCATTTTGTGTCTGAAGGGCTGGATTGTCAAATTTAGCTGACTTTTCAATGCATAACCATAGTCATCAGTGTGATATTGTACTACACATCCAACACAGTTGTTACTGTGATTAAAAGAGCTGTACACATGGTCGATGATGGGGGGATTACACTGGATCAAGCTCATTATGTATTAAGTTATTCAGAAATCTGTCCATGGATTATGAGCACTTCAGCGCTTGACTGGCAGCCCAAGTGTGAAATTGACAGTACTAAGAAACAGAGGTGCTGCTTGACTTCAACTGCCACCGCTGCTGTACTTTGTTGGGCATTAAAAAGATTACTTCCATTTCAAGATAATAGTAGAGACTGGGCTCCCCTGAGGCAGCGTGATGTTTGTCCTTTTTTTCCTTTAACATAAGCGATACGTAGACGGAAAACTGAGTATAAGAACGAACAGCAACAACCACCATAGCAGAACAGACAAACACTGAGCTAAAATTTACAGTGCAAAAACACCACAGCAATGAGTGTTTAGCACTAAAGATGTAGCTAAAATCCTGTCAAAACCTTAGAACAAAGTATTTCAGTGGCATCAATACAGGCAGTAGATGAGAGGTGTGCATATTTCAAAACAAAGTGGGAACGACACAAAATTCTGATGCACACTGAAATGAGGTAAAAGATACACTGGATGTCACAGAGATAAAAGTGATCTTCTCAGTGAAAGGAAAGACTCATTTTCCATTCTGCATATTTTTCATGAAATATTCCATACATTGTGTCGACCAGTGTGATTAGTTTGGGAAGGGGATTCAAGGTGATACAGTAGACAATGTTAATGGAAGCCTACAGAATTATTGGCATTTCATGTAGTTGGGATTAGATTCATCATATTTCAGGGCCATATTTAAATTAAAAAATCTACTGCTAAAAATGTTAAAGCTACTTGCAGTGTATGCTGTGTTTCAGGCCTTATTTTGTTGTTTGGTAGTGTATTTTGCCTTATCTCCATGAATAAAACATATATAGACAATAATAAGATTACCACTTAGCTCAAAAATCACATGTGAATGTCACATTTTGGTGTCAGTCCCTCAAAACCAAACTTTAAAGGCTTCTCTAAATCATAATTTCGTGCCAAAATTCAACTATGATCCACAGAGAAATCAATCACAGACAAGACAAGGGGATACATTGCTCTAGTAGACAGTAGACGCAATAGACCAGAATGCAATGTGTTGTGTTTTGTGTAAGGTGTTAATTATAATAATAGATTCATCTGTAGACAGATCTCTCCAGAGGTGGTTGAAAGCAGTGTTGGAAACATATGAATGTAGATGTAGATAAGGAAGTTAACAATATAGAACAAAAACTTCATTGTCAGCACTTCATCACAAACTACTCGTCCACTGCCTCAGAAGAAAAGATATTAAAGGTATTCATCTATTGTATTGTAGGTATTCTGTTATTGGTTATTATATGGTTATAGGAAACTATAGTGAATAAAGAACTTTCTTCATGACTACTGATAATCTGATTAACTAATAGCTATTTTCTATATCTATCTACTCAACATTTTGGCATTACCATATATTTTAGTACTTAGATTTAATCAAATTAGATGAAATTGGAATCTTTGGGCTTTTCTACCGTCTCCTTTGTTCAGTGTTATGAAGTATGTGACTAATGTGAGACATCTCTCGACATCTGTACGACCGTGTTCTGATAAGGTCACTGAGGCTCGTCTTGTCACTGTAGCCTTTTTCTTCCTGCTCATAAGTGCTGTGTCTGTATCAGTCTTCATCACTGAAGGCATTGAATACTTGTCAGGAATAATATCAGTAGTATTTTGAGATCCTCTTAACTAGAACAATGTTGTAGATTGGAGGTAGAGGACTGTCACAGCCATTGTTTAAGGGGCTATTCATGCAGGGGGGCTATACTTGATGAACATATCAAATAGGACAAAGACGCAAACCAGGTATTCAGTGCTATTCATGCTGAAGCCAAACATGCACCAAGAATACAAATGTGACAATCAAACTGATGTGAAACAAAGAAAGCTTAGTATTTATTGAAAAGTGTAATGCACCAGGTGCTCACACTGCTCCACACCCCCTAATTCACAAGCTTTCAAAAGAAATAAAGCAGATAAACACAATTAAATGATTATTCCTGAGCCTTCCTATTCTCGAATTGTTGGACCATGATGCCTGTGGACACATTCAGTAAAGTCTGTTTCCCTGCCCTTAAATTAAACTGATTTAAATTCCTGATAAGCATCCCTGTATCTCTTCAACTGTCATCTTATCATCCATCCCTTCTACTTCAAGATGGGTCAGAATATCATCACTATGATATTAAAAACATTTGATGTGGGCTTCAGTATCAAAATGTGACATTTTGCTGTTGTGTTTACAGTATATTTGACCAAACCGAAACTGGCTTACATAGGTGTTTTGGTGTTTGGCGTCACTATACAGTGCAACAATTCACAGACTGTACCGTACTTTGTCCATGAATGTAGACTGATTGGTGCAGAGGAGCCATTTATCGCTCATTCTGCAGAACAGTGTCCATCCATCTGAAAGGGAATTAGTTATCACAGGCCTACAGGGAGCCATTATAGAGTATTGTTTCAGAGAATGGCTTACCCCAAGCTGCTTTGTGTTTGCTAGACAAGAAACATCAGAAGCAGACAGAAGAGACAGTGTGAAGGCTGGCTGAGAATGAGCTGCAGTTGGGGGTTTCATCTATTGTTTAAGCTACATTATATCAAGACTCCTTCCGTTATTTATTTTTTCTGTCTCTAGCCTATGAAGACGGGCCATTATAGATATATAATGGGAAGTTGATGAGTACACCCCCCCCCCATTCTTCCCATATGTGGACCCTTATGTGACATGCATGACTACATTAATTCTAACGCTTGCCAGCAGTGCTCCATGCCTATATCAACTCTTTCCAAAAACCTACAGTCCAAATTCTAATCTTAACCCCAAAAGCAACCCTTACTCATAAAACCTGCCAGAAAGACGCCACTCCCCAAAATAAAACTAAACTTCTTCTTGCCTGAATAATCAGCATTTGAAGTCTCCAGAGTAACCAGTACAGCTGTCAGATAAATGTATTGGAGAAAGATTACATAATATACATACATAATATTTTTCTTAAGTACAATGTTTGGCTAAAAAGAAACAACAATTAACAATATAGTATTTTCATTGTACTTCACTTGAATTAATGCACCACGTTAATTTCCTATTATTATTATTATTATTATTATTATTATTATTATTATTATTGTAGTAGTTGCTGTCTGGATCAACTGTTAAAATGTGATGGAGCAGGATGTTATCCGCATGCGCAATAGATATATTTTCTAGCCTCTTAAGGTACCAGACAGCTAGACAGATGTAAGCTAGCACAGATATAAATTAGACAAAGAAACCTTGTGAAGAGACTGAGTGATAAAGACTTTAAAGTAACGGAGGGTGAAAGGAGCGACTGTGACAAAAAGCTATATGCGTTATTCGATATATATGTGGAAGTATGAAATTGAAAGGTACGCAGTCACCATGTCTTTTTAAACTTTTTGTGAGCAGTCAGTCCAGAGATTAGCTTTGGCTAGCTGCTAGTTAGCCGCCGTTGTTTTCCCACCAGCAGATTGTACCAAAACGTGAGGGTTTACGTTAGCTTGGTTAGTTAGCATCCTGTCCCAGGATCAGTGAAGGCCCTTTGTTTTACACCGGATAATGCGGGGTCTAAACAACACATTACGAATTTAGCTTGAAGTATCTTTAGCTAGTTTGTATTGCAACGGATGAGTAAGGTAACTAATGTAAGCCAGCCTGGTAATATGTGGATAGATTTATTGTTAACATGTTTTGTGTTAAGCTAGCTGATCACTGTTAGCTGCATTTGCGGTCTAAGGCTAGTGAAGTTAACATTCATCTTGCTAGTGAGAAAATTAATGTTAGCTTGAGTTAGCTAAATACGTATTGCACATATAGCTAATTGACAGATTCGTGAAATCTAATCCCTTTTAAGTTATTAGTCTTGGGTAAAATAGCTAAAATTTTAAAGGACGAAGTCCGATAAACTTAAAATCGTGAAGCGATATTGATGATGGTTAGAAAAGTAGTGTTGACACTTTAGCAGATGTTACGCTAACATTGAGCTGTTGCTATTTGTGATTTCGATTTTTTTGTATTAACGATAGTCACACCCGCTTACATCTCGAATAGCATATAGGCTAAAGTAAGCTGTGGAGCTCATTAAAGATTATTTAACTTTCACCTAATGCAAACTAGCTAGATGGCTGTTCGTATCATTTCTGCTGTATCAAAGGCGAGGTAGCACGACTCCAGCTAATGTGTTAGCCAAACAAAGTTGCAGGTGAATCTTGAGTTAGCTAATTTAACTGACTGGTTTATAGGCCGAGCAGTCAGTTACAGGCTAGGATAACTTATACTCTAAAGCATCAAAAATTCAGTTAGCATTTAACATGGTAAGGTATAAAGGCCTACACTACCAATTTGGGCTAACAATCTGTTACCTTAACGTTAACTAACGTAATGCGCTCAGTTTTTATTAACGTGGCATTCTTGACTGATTTGAAAACTTAAATTTTCTAGTGGTGTCACTTTATTGACACTTGGCTTATTTATATGCTTTGGTAGATGTGACAGTTGTGGTGTATCGCGAGAACTTTGGTTTTATTGCCAGATGCTTCTGCAACATTAGTGGCTAACTTTAATTACTTTTAGACAGGTTGATCGGGTCCATTTTCTATGCTTAATGTCTGTTTTGTGTTTTGTTTTTTTCTCTCTAGAGTGGAACATGAAGATGGGGTCATGAAGGATCCTGTGATAACTTAGAAAAGCTGCATCTTTGTACATTTCAACCATTCAAGAGGTGATGAGAAGGTTTTAATTTCCTTGCTGCATGATTCAGATTTCATATTCAACCATTATAGTTAAAGGTGGTTCAATTGCAGCAGTCTACTGTACAAAAGAATTGTTAAACTTGTCACTGCAGGCAAATGTCTGTATGCTCAACTTGAGGTCTGTTTGTTCAATATTCCTAAATTCATTCATTCCATCAATAATACTTAATGGGATTTATAAACAAAGACACAAAATGTCCTTCAATAGTCCCTGCTTGCAGGGTCATAAGTGTTTAAATATTTTTTAGCCTCAAACGGAATCTTGGAAATAGAAAGAGGAATGAAAGAGACTTTCAATGTAAACAAAGGAAAATGCTGGAAACAAGTGGCTCACTGAACACACACTGACGTCATATTACGTGTGTGAGTTTTATGTTCTTGTATCCCGGTGCGGACTTTAAGCTGAATGCACACTAACCCATGGGGACTTGTGTCACCGTGGGTGCACAAGGTGGGTCTGATACAAAAAGAAAGTGAACTCTGTGGAAAGAGATGGTGGAACAACAGTAGTCCAACAGTGTCATCCCTTCTCTGCCTTCATGTCTTCTTGCCATGGAGACACTTTCTATTTTTTGGGATTCTTGCATCAAGCCATGAGTTTGCATACAATATTTTAGAAGTAAAGATACAATTGTCTTACAGGTGTAGGTTTTTGCCTCTATCCTCATTTGTCATTCTGGACCGCGTTTATACTTTTTAAGAATAATTGGAAATACCTTACTCTGAGATGGCTTGATCAGAGGGATGACAGGGGTTTAGAGGCTTTGATATGAACTTCACTTTGTCAGAAACATGAAATGACATGTGTTGACACTCCAAAAGGCAATGCGTCTCCTCAGTGTCAGGTGAGGAGGGAATGGAAAACACTTGCAAATGCGATTTTGTTATAGCTAACGTGCCTGTGTGAACATGGCAGCTTTTGTGTTGGCTTTGGTATACTGCTGTCTCACCAGTTGTTCTGCCTAAGTGAAATGAAATTGGCATGTTTGCACATGAAAAAATGCTGTTATATGACTAAGACAACATGCATTTGGTTGCATTTGCTTTAATCACCGTTATTGGCACATCCTCGCTGGCCATAGCTTAGCCTGTAACTGACTGCTCAGCCTATACAGGGGCTGCTGAACAGCGCTGTTTAGTAACTACCATATTCACCTCACCAGTTAGCCAACAGTGTGACATGAGTGTTTTTGCAGTTAAACTGTATAGATAGCAATCCTTGTGTGTCCTCCTCCTGCTGCTCATTTACAAAATTAATTGATTAGAGACTATACTCAAGTTTTGAGAAAATCTGCACATGATCACTGAAGTGGCAACTAAAGACAAAGTGTAACAGACTCCTCAGGTGTTATAGTTAACTTGTCATAAGCAGATTCCCCCATCTGACACAAGGCATCATTAAAAAAACAGACTTCAAGTATACATGCATTTAGGAACACCACTGTAATTGACATTAACAGTATTTTTCATGAAACATAAATAAGACTTTTTGGGTTTTGCCCCACTAGTGGCGGGACCTGACCTGAGGATGGTTGGTCTGTCTGTCCTTTCATCTAGCTATTTCCTCTTGCCTAATGTGTTTTCAATGTAAGTGATTGGGTGGGGGGTCTACAGTCCTCTTCTGTGTTTAAAAAAAAAAAAAAAAAAAAAAAAATTCCAAAGTTTATCTAAAGCTATTATGAGGCTTCAGCAGTCTGAAATAGACAAATCAAGTGTGTATCTTCCAAAGTTAGTCTTCTTCATATACAGTTTCCTTCTTTGTTAATATCCTTCCAATGCAGCTCAACAAGTGTACATTGTCTGGGGAAACACAAAGAGGGGATTTCAAACTAAAAAGCCTGAAACTTTGAAAGAAACCCACTTGATTTGTTTAACTCAAACTGCTGAAGCCTCCTTTTGGCTTCAGATAAACTTTGGAATGTTTTTTTTTGCACAACAAGGACTGTGGATTTTGTCCTCCATCACTTACATTAAATGCACATCACTGTACATACTGAAACCTGTAGTAGAAAGAATTCTAATTAATTACTAATTTCCAAAATTTGGTGTCAGGTGTCACTGAATTACAAGACCTCAGGATAGAGTGAGAATGTTGACTATTTTTGTTGGATCTCAATTAGAATACGAGCCGATTCAAATCGTGGAAGGATTTTACCATCTTGATTATGTTTTTGTCAGGCTTATTCTAACCAGGTAGTTTAAATGGTTGAGGTGAATTTATTTCATATGTGTAATTTATGCTGTTAATTTGTGCAAAAATAATGTTACTTTATTGTTTTCTTGAAACATTAGTTCTTTAAAGACGAGAGTGAGTGGTACTCCGAAGCCAGTGATGTCACGGGTTCCCACCCCTCCTCCTCCTGGGGAGATGTCAAGTGGACCTGTGGCAGAGAGCTGGTGTTACACACAGGTATGGTTATAACTAAACTCATTGAATCATGTTCTATACATCAAGGTGACATAATTGATCATGTTTTAGATAGCTTGTCAAATGGTTTCAAATCATATTACGCTGCTGGGAAATCTTCATTTAAAAACTACCACACCCTTAGCACTGGTATTTCGTTCCCAACTCATACTCCTGTTTTTATTTTTCTCTCTTTCTGTGAATAGGATTTTTCACAGCAGACAATTTGACTTGTCATAGCAGGAAAAGCACAGGTGTTACTAATAACATAAACGATGGCTCACTTTCATTAGTGCAACAGTGAGCCAGCGTGTGCAATTCCTGGACTCTGAAACTAAAGCAGCTAAATGGAATTCAGCCCCAAAAGCCGATCTACTGGACTATAGTATCTGAACAGTTAAAGTCTTATCTTGAAACATTTTTTAATTTGAGGAGGTCAAGCAACATAATTCTTCTAGGGGAAAACACAAAGAGCTTTAGTCTGATGGTTCTGCATGTTTCTACTTCTGTTTCCAAGGTCAAAGTTGTGAAGTTTTCGTACATGTGGACCATAAACAACTTTAGTTTTTGCAGAGAAGAAATGGGGGAGGTGTTGAAGAGCTCAACCTTTTCCTCTGGCCCTAATGACAAGATGAAATGGTTAGTACTCAAGCTAAACCTCACACTGCAGTTCATATATTTGCAGGGTTTCTGTAGGATGTGAAACTCCTTGAGAGTTTATGAATAATTGTAGGCCTTCAGAGTTTTGGGGAAATCTGATTCATGCATACTAATATGCATAACCTTTTTTTTGGATTTATCTATCTTTCCAATTTTATCACATCCAATTTCATCTCCTTGAATTTCCCTGAACTAAAACATGAATGTCATTGAAAAGTCTGTATGTTTGTTTGTTTTTTTTGTGTGTGTGTGTGGGAACTCTGCACATAAGTGGTAATTACACACAATCTCTTAAAGCAAGAGAGAATCGCCCCTGAAGGCTTGGCATAGTCTTGTGTTTTGACAAAAGCAATAAAAGCAGTTGTGACTGTCTTCTCTCTAGTTTGTAACGTTACTGATGTGCAGTGTTATCTGTTTACTTGCCAGGTGTCTGCGAGTCAATCCAAAGGGACTTGATGATGAAAGCAAAGATTATCTGTCATTGTATTTACTTCTTGTTAGTTGTCCAAAAAGTGAAGTTAGAGCAAAGTTCAAGTTTTCTTTGTTGAATGCTAAAAGAGAGGAGACAAAAGCAATGGGTGAGTACAAGCAATCAGAACTTCATCACATCCAGTTAAAATGTAAATTTGTTTTTTCTTTTATACCTCCACTTTTATTAATTTTTCTAGCTTGCAAACAAAAGAGAGGCAATATCAAGACTTAGAATTATTTTTTTCTTGTTACAGAAAGCCAAAGAGCATATAGATTTGTCCAAGGCAAAGACTGGGGCTTCAAAAAATTTATAAGGAGAGATTTCCTCCTTGATGAAGCCAATGGACTCTTACCAGATGACAAGCTCACCCTGTTCTGTGAGGTAATTGTTATACTGTTGCTGTCCTTTTTATTCTTCAAATTAATAAGGGTTGCAGTCTTTTTATGTAATATGCTCTAATTGGACCAAAATTGCAAATGATAACACAGAGCCACACTTTCCTCACTTCTACTTGGGATGATGGTGTATGCAACTATACCAAAAAAAATGCACTTTTGATAGGTGAATGGGAGAAGATTTTTTATTATTATTATTATCATAATTATTATTACTATTGACTTGACATTACTCCTCATCTGTCCACAGAACACTGCAGTCTCTCAATACTGTCTCATTTTTGGTTTAGCAAACAAAACATACCATCCTGTACATACGCTTTTTCAATGTTATGTGTCCTAGAAATTATTTTAAGTTTAGAGGTAATTTATTAGAAAATTAGCTGGAGTCTCAGTGATATAGATTTGCTAATGAGTTACACATAAGTTGTGGGGAGAAATGTGATTTACATATAACAGGGATCAAGATGCTGTATTGTCTGACACACAGTTTGCGTTATGATTTGGTTATTTTGTTTACACTTCTGTGCTGACTAGATGTGCAAAAAATGTTGATGCATGGGCTGAATAGACTTGAGTTTGGAAAGCCAATTCTACTGATTGGAAATGATCCCATTAGGGTGTTTCTTTTTATTGCAATTAGCCTTCTTCTGTTGTGTTTCTGTTTAGCTTCTGTTATCTTCATTTTCCATCATTGCGTACCAGTACCATGTTACTGAGCTGCTGTTGTGCTGAATGTGGCATACAAATTATTGAATTGCTGCGTTGACTCTTTGACGACAGCATCAAAATCACATCACCGTTGGATTGAAGCATTTATACCCCTAATGTAACCTTAAGTGAATCAAGGCTAGAGTCTCTTATTTCTTGCCATGACCAGTTTACACCTGAGTATAAGCTCTAGTGCCATTTAACTACAAACAAACGGTTGGGATTTGCTTCAAATGGCATTAAACGCTTAGAAATTGAAAAGCTTTCTCCATCTGAAATCATTTACAATGATGCTTGTTTTCAAAATAATTGAATTCAGTGCGTCAAGAAGAATAAATGTCTCCTTAACTGTTCTTTCAAGGGACAAGTTAAATTAAGTGTCAATGAATTTTGACGTAAATACAATTGGCCAAATACTGCCAGGACCAGACAGCAGTTCCAGAAAGATTCAACAATTTCTGGGAAATTGCCACTTTGACAAACAAATTACATTCAAATTAAAGACAAAATGCCATTCCTCATCAATTAGGTGTTTCAGCAAAGTTAATTAATTTAGTTTCAAGTGGTTTTGTTTTTGCAAGCACGAGTCCCTCCCACTGTAGGCTCCTCAGTCTTGAAAATATGCTTTAAAAAGAGCAAATTTAACACAAATTAGAGACTGTTCTCCAATGCAGTAAGACACATTTGCTGCTGGATTTGTTAGGATGTTTAGTCTTGATAAGACTGCTTCAGTGTGTTGTTCTCCCTGTACAGGTAAGCGTTGTCCAGGATTCGGTTAACATTTCGGGCCAGTCCAACATGAACATGCTGAAGGTACCAGAATGTCAGCTGTCTGATGACCTGGGGAACCTGTGGGAGTGTTCACGCTTCACAGACTGCAGCCTCTATGTGGGAGGGCAGGAGTTCAAAGCCCACAAATCCATCCTTGCAGGTAAGACTGTCCCTGACCCCCAGCACTTTAGCAAGCAGCAACCAGGAGAAAAGCCCCCCAAAATTGCCCTAGCAAGACATGTCTGTGTCTCTTCTTAGTGGCCTCTTGCAGAGAGCTATAAGCACCTCAAAAGGCTATGGAGGGTTTGTATTCCTGGCTTGATTTGTAGCAGCCTAGTTCTGCAGTGGGTGCTAATCCACCCTTCTACTACTGCTTGGCCCTGCTTGACCCAGATGACTGTAGGATCCAGGAGATTGAGAGGCTGGCTCTCCTCTCCAGCTTGTGTCCATTAGACATGGTGGCAGCTGCAGTGGTCAGGGGGAAATGCTGACAGTGGCAGCTATACGGATTTTGCAAGATTTTAAGACTATCATAGTTCAGTACTGATGTGTGTGTGTGTAATATCTATCTATCTATCTATCTATCTATCTATCTATCTATCTATCTATCTATCTATCTATCTATCTATCTATCTATCTATCTATCTATCTATCTATCTATCTATCTATCTATCTATCTATCTATCTATCTATCTATCTATCTATCTATCTATCTATCTATCTATCTATCTATCTATCTCACAAAGACAACTGTGTCACATGCTGTTTAATTAAAGCTCCTTTTGTTGAGTTGTTGTGCTAACATGCTTAATATGATGTTTATTGGTCACAGTTTTCACTTCATTTCTTTTGACAGCGAGGTCACCAGTCTTTAATGCTATGTTTGAACATGAAATGGAGGAGAGTAAAAAGGTAAGAGTAACTGGTTACAATTGCTTCATGTTACTCTTTCCTAAATAGTTAATTTATAGTTAATTTCACACTTCCTACATGTACAGTAATTATTACTCAAAATGCTTTGTCGTGTTGAAAGTGAACACTCATCCTCACTCAGTGGTAATGAGAGTCCTCTTTCGCGGATGTTTTTCAGTTGACAAGTTCAAATCAGTCTTACAGAAACCTCTTGTTATCCCTTGCAGAACCGTGTTGACATCAGTGACGTAGACCCAGATGTCTTTAAGGAAATGATGGGCTTCATCTATACAGGAAAGGCCCCGAATCTTGAGAAGATGGCAGACAATTTGCTGGCAGCTGCAGATAAAGTAAGTACCTAAGTAACTGAAACTTTTGCTAATATTTTTGCAAAACATTTCCTCTATTTCTGTCTTTGTTTGGCCAATCATTTTCATCACTTTGCAAGTTAACAGTGCAAATATGTGACCTGATAAATCCTGTGTTTAGTTAATCAAGTTAGTAATAACATCAGGTCACTTCAACACCCAAACAGTAATTAGATGTGATATAGTCATGGATAGTCATGTACCTCACTGTTTCCCCAATGTGACGCTTGGACTCCAATGAGTGGAGAGATCAGCACTGTATGTAAGTCAATGAGGCTATAAGGCTAATGTGGTCTGTTGTGTAATTGCATCGACCATTATCGTGTTACTTAAGGGTGCTCCGATCAGGATTTTTGGGACCTATCGCTGGAAGCAGTATCTGCCAATACCGATCATGTGGTCTTTTTGACGCCTTCTATTTATTGTGTTAAATATTCTTAACAACATTGTATATGAAGTATTAAAAGTAATGTAATACCAGCTTTCCACCACCGAGCGCTTTACACACTACATATCGTATTCACCCCATTCACACACTGATGGCAGAACTGCTCATCAGTCCAAAGAAACTAATTAATCAGAATTCACACACCGAAGGCACCCACACCTCGGGAGCAATTTGGGGTTCAGTGTCTTGTCCAAGGACACTTCGACATGTAGGCATGGGGGAAGCTGGGATCAAACCGATTGGTGGATGACCCGCTCTACCACTAAGCCACACTCGCCCTACTATCATAATAATAAATAACATGAAATAAGCCCCGGCTTTCACAAATTGACTGCAGCATTTTATTTTCTGTGATATCTTGAACAAAACCTAGCTAACTTAGGGACATCATAACTAGCCACCACATTGATTTACATTGTTAACTAGCCATTACATATAGCCATAATTAACGTAGCTTACCTTCTTTAGTAGCCTTAGTGTACCTTGTGTCAGGTCCGCTCTGTGGACTGGATGCATAGACTGAATTGATTAGCTGTTAAGTTCCTAGTTTGGATTTTCTTCCACGTTATGTTGCCGGTGGCTGTACGCATTTTATAGCCCCATTTTGCAGCTCATGTTAGGTTGCATTTAATCAATGCAGCTTTATATGTGTAGAGCAATATTTCTCGGGGGACTGTGATATGAAGCCTCCTATAATCTCCCAACTCCTTTCTAGACACCACTGTTCTTTCACCAGTTCAGATGAGTTCCCCTCTTTTAGGGTAAGCAAACTGCATTATGAATCGTACTGATCATGGATGAGTTTTTACTGGATAGACTGAACCAGAATATTGAGCAACAAAATCATTGCAATCATTGTGATAAAGTGATAAATCACATACGTCATGTGGTGAAACTGGGTAATAACTGTTTTTATGCCTCTGCAACGATGATAAGCGTAGCCGTGGGCATCATGTTTTCGGGTTGTCCATCCGTCCCATTCTTGTGAACAGGATATCTCAGGAACGCCTGGAAGGAATTTCTTCAAATTTGGCACAAACGTCAACTTGGACTCGAGGGTGAACTGATTAGAATTTGTTGGTCAAAAGTCAAAATGTCACTGTGACCTCACAAAACACGATTTTGGTCATAACTCAAGAATTGATGACCATATTTCACAGTTGGTCGGACACTGAATAGGTGACATTGTGACCTCAAAATAGGTTTTTAGCCATAATTTAAAAATGAATTGGGTGATTCCAGATTTCACACATGTTAAATGGGATCACACAATGAGTAAACAATAACTGGCACAGTACGGGCTTTCCTCCATCTTGTCCATTCTGCCTTTCATTTCCTGCCTCATTCTGAATTTCGAGCATCCTCTGAATCACGTGAATACAAACAACGTATTGGAGCACGCCTACTGATTGTGATCCTGTGAAAGAGTGAGTGAGTTTCACCTACGGCTCATAGAGAGGCTTCACATCTAAAAATGCCAGGAGAAAACAAAAGCACCACATTTTGTGTAGCTATACTCCAAAGAATCCATCATTACATAGTAATCAAGTACATGTGTACCTGTTTAGCCAATACATCTATGATAATCCTTCATTAATCAGAACTATGTATATTCACTGGAATCATACATATGTATTATCAGTATAGTGATAACTTCCATTTTGCCAAAACATACACTTTATACCTTTTTTATTCAGTTCCTTCCAAGTATTCACTACATATATGAGTCTGGACAGACATGGATGTAAACTGCAGCTTGACTGGTTGGCGGAGGCGTACAACCGGCAGGGCAGTAATTCTAGTTTAACATTGCAATACATATTGCAGGAGCCTGTCGGTTGGACATTTTGGGTCCTGGTCATTTTTTCCCCCATTTCTAGTAGAGTTGTAATCATTAAAAATCTTTATTAACTGATTGCACCTGTAGCTTTTATGTGCATTCAGAATAGTTGAGACAAAACTTCAAACCATGGGGACCCTCTATGCATCCAAGGTGTAACCAAGCTTTTTGTGTGTCCCCCTCTCGCCACCCACCCCAGTATGCTCTGGAGCGTTTAAAGGTCATGTGTGAAGAGGCCTTGTGCAACAGCCTTTCAGTGGAGAATGTGGCCGACACCCTCATCTTAGCAGACTTGCACAGTGCCGAGCAGCTCAAAGCACAAGCCATAGATTTTATCAACAGGCAAGTATCGCAACAAAAAAAAAAAAACTCCAGTGATAAATTCCTGCTGCCATTTCTGTTTACCAGCCCTGAATGCTTACCTTTTTATCTCCTTGCCATAGGTGCAGTGTCCTGAGACAGCTGGGCTGTAAAGATGGAAAGAACTGGAATAGCAAGTATGTAATTAGCTGATATATGTGACACAAGATTAATAACACACTCTTATCTCTTCCCCCAACCAGATGCATTAGAATTCATTGTTTTAGCCTGGGCAGACAGTGCTATTTGCCTTTTCAGTTTGAAGCTCCATATCTTTGTATCCGAGTTATTAATAGACTCATACCTGGATAAACCCTGAAAATGGAATATTTGTAGAATTTTAAAAAGAAGGGAGGTGGTCGCTATGGGAAGTTTTTCTTTCAGATGATGTAGTGCGTTGTCACAGGGCACCTTGAAATGTTGAGCTTATTTCTTGTCTCTGTTGTATTCAACATGTGAAGACGTTCTGATCCTACATTAATTTCAACCTTTGCATGGAAAGCTCTAATGGCCCTTTTCAAGTTTACCAAGCAACTCACAAATCAAGCCCCCCCTTATTTGCTTTGTCATTACGCATCTCATTTATGTTTATTGATTTTTAATGTGCACATTCTGATGTCTGAGCGTTAACTTCATTTTGCCTGTGCTTACAGTCATGCTACAGATATAATGGAGACTGCAGGCTGGAAGTCAATGATCCAATCCCATCCTCACTTGGTAGCTGAGGCCTTTCGTGCCCTGGCTTCAGCACAGTGCCCACCGTTTGGTCTTCCCAGGAAGCGTCTAAAACAGTCCTGACTGCCCGACTGTGCCCCAGGACTTTATTGGAGGTGTGAAGCATGGGTTTACAAAGAAAGGACTAGCGAGGGTACCGCTCTTATTTCCACCAAAACTGAACACACTTGAATAAAGAAGAGTGGAGCTTTCTGGCCAGGGATGTGGGCAGGCTGGCACGTGGACGGCTGACATCAGTGGATTGGGGAAAAAATTGGTAAAATTGGTGTTGCTTGCTTGCTTTGCTGCCCCAACTGAATTCTGTTCAGCCTGGGTAGCAAGTCAAGCTGTCTGCTACTGTTTTTTTCCTGTAATTTTAAAAATGGCCTTAATATATCTGCCATTGCTCTGGAGCTGCTCTAGAGTACTTTGTCTATTTTACTCTGTGCCTGCCTTGTCACAAAGACCAGGCCCACCTCCAGGTTGCACTAGTTCCCATGAATAGTCATTTTGATATGGAGTTCTATAGGAACATAACAAAGGTTTAACTAAATGGGAAATATTATATATTTGTAATGTTTAGCCCGTTTTGTGACTAGACATTAAAAAGCATGAACACTTTCAGTGCAAGGTCAGTTCTTTACACTTTTTAAAAGATGTGTATGCCCCATATTGATGGCACCATTTCTATGTAAATGACAGTTGAACCATCTTCAGAAGACCCGTGTACAAGAAAGTCTGTTCTATTGCATATTTGTGGGGGAAAACTGTAATCTGCCATTATGAAGACCCAGTGTTCGGAAAAGTGTTTTTGGCCCTAATATATTAAAACATTGGAAGTATATGGAAGTAGTTACTCAGTCTCCCATTTGAATGACATATTCCAGATCATACGTCTGTGAACTGTTATAGATTAAATTTTGAGAATTTCTGTCCTTAGTATTGCCAACTTGCAAATATATATTCTCAATATATTGTGGTTAACTAAAAGTGGAGAGACTAATGCATGGTCATGTTATTGTCAAAGAAAGTGTCCAAGTACCAATTTTGTTTTTAACAATTTATTTTTCTGCAATTATCTGACATTCTTGTGCAGAAAAATGTCCTCTAACATGCTTGGGTATTTGTAGGATGCTGAGCATCACTTCTACTGGCAATGTTATTCTGTGTTTGAATGGGGGGGTTGTCATGTTTATTCAGTCCGTCTCGTATGTAGTGTGGTGTGACCGACACTTCAGAGGATTTTGTAAACTAAAAGAGTAGCATCGTTTTTACATGATATTACTCATCATTCAGCGTCATGTTGATGTTGAAATTTGTTTTGTTTGGAAGCAAGAAAGATTAAGTTGTTGTCTGCAAGAATGCCTGCATTAACCCATTAAACCTTTTTCCAGCAATCTGAAGTAGCCCAGGTTTATTTTTTATTTTTTTTAACTGGGGATTGTTTAATTCTTATCAATGTGACAAGAGATTTCAGTTTGAGGACGGGTGATTATTATCCACACTGTTTCTTTTTGATGGTCATGTTAATGGATGTGGATGTCTCTCTCTCTCTCTCTCAACTGCTTTTCTTTTAAATATAAGATCAAGAAACAGATAGGAAAAACAACACCACTGAGATAATCAAAAGAAAATATGCCTAAACTTAATTACCATAGTAACATGTTAAATGGTGAACCTTTTACAGTACATGAAAGACAGTTTTCCTCTCGTTTTATGTGAATGCTCGGCACAAGCTCTAATTAACGTGAACGTGCTCTCTCCTGCTGGAACAGAGACGTCTTCATCAGCAGCTTGCTGATCCTCGTCCGCCCCTCTCAGCACAGATCCTAGGAAAAGACCTGATACCATCTATGCTTTAGGATGCCTCTCCAACCTTTATCTCCCTCTTTCGCTTCCCTCTACTAACTGTAATGCTTGAAAGAGAAGATGCCTGCAGTGGCATCGTCACAATCGGAAATTTGATCTCTCATTTGGATTGTAGGAAATGAGATTGTTAAAGAAGCAGTGGACAGTGACACTTGGCCAGAACTTGAGATGCCTGAATATAAATATGGGCTTGGTAAAATTGGTATTTTTATGTGAAATAACAAAGTGAGGCTGCATAACTGACACCATCGTTTCCACCAAAAAGAAGTGGCAGATTGAGACAAAAGAAACACTGTTATTAATCTATGGGGCTCAGTGCATCCCAGGAGGTATTTTGTGATTAAACTCTTAAGATGCTTTTTATTTTTAACGACTGTGCTTTCCTCAGACTCATCCACTTAAGTATGTAGTTTCCTTTGTTTCCCTGAATGCATTTTGACAAACCCAGTGGAGGGTCAGATGCAGCTGTCAAATCTAGCTCTGGAGTAGACGTGATGTGTGGCTAGAGAAAGTATTTATGGACTGAGAGCTTTCGCAGAAAGAGTTGATAAACATATTCAAATGCAACACGTCTTGTTGCTGTGTTACACTCTGTTGTCTGTTGAAGCGGGAAAGGGAGCATTTTTGCCTTTCACATTAATTTTCCCTTTGTGATTGTTGACTGTCAATTCAGAGAGTTTCAAAAAAGCAACAAAACCTGATATTTGCCGCTCATGAAGTACATTGTTGCCCCGCTGCACTGAAACAAATGTCACTTGACATGGTATTATTGGTTTGAACACTACCGAAATGAACATTTCCTCAAGAGGTAAATTTTATATAAAAATTCACACATTTGTAAATAATTGGTGTTCCTTGTCAGATCAGTGTGTAACATGGGCAATTAGCTAACAAATCAAAAGTGGTTTATTATTTGAGTGTCTAAAATCATCACTGAAAAGTGAAATGTATGTTAACATTCCTCTTAGTTTTCGAAGGATTTGGATGTGTGCAGCAGGAAAGCCAGGTGTGACTTGATGCCTAAGGAGTGGGTTCCTCACCCTGATCAGATAAGAGTAATGGAAGCGAATGAAAAGACCCCTGTCCCTGATGGCCACAGCAAAATGGATGTGCTCCCTGAGGTGTACCTCTGGTATCATCCACGCCTGTGGACACAGATTTATTGCCCATTATAAAGCTACTCTGAAATGTACCTCTTAAATGGTGTGTTTATCCCGTTGAGAAGTCCTTGTAGGAATGAAACGAGACAACTGAGCACAGACAGACTGGAGCTGACTCAGTGTGACAATATGCTGTGAGCCAAGTTCAAATAAGGTTTAATGCCATAAAAACCTAAATTGATCTTTACAATTTCATTTTAACAAAATGAACCCCCGATGAAATCAAATATTCCAAAATGAACATTTTTACTTACACTATACACACAGCAGTGCTCTTATTTTCTATTTTACAGGTGAAACTGTTTAAACAAGATTAAGCAAGCAGGAAATCAAAATGGGTACAATCTGCAAGGATTACAAAAATGGAAATCAAAGCAATCTATAACTATAAGCAATAAATATGACATCTATCTACATGATATCGCTTAAACACCAAAAATAAGGAACAGTATACTTATTGATATATTTCTCTGGAAAAATTTGAATAAATTGACATCGTTTACTCTAAAGCCTTAAGTAAACACGTTTAGTTTTAGAGTTACACGTTACACAGCATTTGCACAAAGGAGTAGAACTAAAACATCAACATAGATCAACTCGGATTTAGTAATTTTCTTATCATACACCTCTCCTCATGTGTGTAATGGACAGGATCATTTACAGCTGATGGTGAAATACATGAGATACAGCAAATAAAGTAACATTGACAGAAATAATTGCCATGTGATTAGTTAGTGGCACATGCCCTAGCCTAAAAACCCTGGTATATATGCAATCAAAACAACATATGATGTGTTGATGGTTTTCAACAGAACCTTTTAAAACTGTTTTAAGTGATTTCTAAATCAAAGCACATTTCACCATTTACCACAAGACTGGATGTTATCCACTTTTACACACAAGTCAGTCAACTTAAGCCTGCTGTACAATAGGGAAATGTCTGACATTTTCAAATTTAGTCCCATTTCTCATTAAAATTCCAGACAGATTCTGTACTTTTGCCTTTTTTTGTGTGTTCTTTTTTTTTCTTTTAGTTTCTCCACTCTTGGTCTTAGGTAAATGAAATTTCCCAGGCTAATTAAAGCCTATTAAAGACAGGTAATGTCAGGGCTGGTGGCAGGACCATGACAAAGTGCTGATAATTGTCTGCCAGACTCACTAAATCCACCTGTCCTGCAATTATCGCTTTCCCCCCGCCTCTCCTGACACATTAATCCACTGCGGGTGCCTCAAAGTGCATCCTGCAAACACAGATGTTGGATTTCAGACTAGTTTAGCATACACATGCCATATGATGATTGCAGCAGAAAACCAACACATTTTAAGGAGCACACAAGGCAGTAGCCTGGTTATACATGGATGGGTAGCTACATACGTATGTGTAATGATTTATGATTATGCTCTCTGCTTGCTGTTGGATTAGATGTGTTGGATCAATTTATTTTGTCATGGGCACATAATCAATTCACTTTATGTCAGTCCCTATAAGAGAAAGATTGTAAGGCCATGTTAATTATTCAGAGCTACTTGAAAAAATACCCATTGATCAGACTAATCTGAAATAATAGACACTGTCCTGCCTGTGTTCTGTTAACAGGTACAAATGGATGTTAGCTCTACTTCGACTGCAGTGAACAGATCATTTTGACAAATCAGTCAAAATGTAGCAATGTTTCAAATGTGAAATATCTCATTTTATGCCCTGTTGAATAACAATGCAAATGTATTGGTACTGTAATTATTAACATGATTCAAAGTCTTGTCATATTTCATCCCATAACTGTTTAAATGAGGTGAGGAAATTGTTGGACAATGTTAGGATCAATGCAGCTCTGGCACAGAAGCCAGCTATGCGCTGCCAACTGAGATGCTGCTTGCCTATGGTCTAGCCTTGAAGAAAACAGCTGGACAACATGCTAATTATACCAGTGGTTTACGGAGAACATGTGCTGTTGGGATGGGGAGAAGTCACCCAGGGTTGGTAGCTAGCTCTGAATCCCAAGTCAACCCCTAAAACCAAGTCCCTGGACACCTAACTATCTCAAGTGTTAGATCTGTATACTTGTCTGCCGTATATACACACATTTTGTAACAATGCATCGAACCTCTCCAGAGTGTGTCCCATTGTAAGTTGCACTTCCTGCAACATGTCTCAGGTATTTAGGTATTTCGGGACAAGGAGCTTAGAGGTTGACGTTTACATTATTTGAAGATCAAACAAAAGGTTGATGCATACTAACAACAGCTAGATCATCCTGTGGAGGAGTAGGGTGTGTCACTATGGTAGTTGTAGTCAGGGCATACCTTCTGCACCAGTTTATAGTCTACACTGTAAAAGGCTATATAGATGCATATGACTTTGAAGGGTTTTGAGCACAGCCAGGACACATGGCTCTGCGTCTGCTCCTGATAGCACACCTTAGACGGGTCGAAGCTGCACAGGGCAGTCTTCTTGTTGCGGTCCGTCTTCTCGTACTCAATGCGACAGTTGAACGATTTGGTGTCTTTGGTCTCCAGAGTGGACTGCTGGGCGATCTCAAACTCCACCACCTTGGAGGGCGGCACCAGGCTGACCGACACGTTCCCCAGGCCCGTGGAGTTGTGGCGGAAGTAAACACTAAAAGTGCCGTTCCCGTGGTCCACGATCTTCCCTGTGATCAGCAGGTTGAGTTTGACAGTCTTGATGTTGGAGTGGAAATCCCCCCACCCGAACATCTTTTTGAACTTGCCAGTCTTCACGATGGGCCTGCGTTTAGTTCTGGCCTGTGCACCCTGAACATCTGTCTGGTTAGATAACCAGTCCCAGAAGTCCTCCATGTTCTGTAAATATGTAATTTCCCTCATGTTGCTCTTGAACCCGGGGGAGCCCCTGGCAAACAAACGCAGGGGGTTGAGGATCCGTGGACTGGCCCCCGTGGGAGAAATCGTCTGTTCATTATCACTGTCGCCCCACTCGATGAGCTCTGTGGCTCCTCCATGCGCTTTCCTGCATGTGACCTTCAGAGATAGCAGAGCAAAGGTAGACAGAAAAACAACATTAAGCGACATAAAACCTTATAAAAATGTGATGTGATGTGCAATACAATAATGTGACACAATAATTATGCAACCTATATCCAAATATTTTAGAGTTGTTCTTTAAACAGTAAGTTTCTGGTTGGTCTTTCCGAGGGAAAGAAATCCACTGGTGTGCAGACAGTAATGCATTTATTGTTTCTAGTTTGTTCAGAAAATGTACAGAAAAAGCACAATGTAGTATACATGGACAGTGATACCTTTCACAGACCAGACATATAACAGAAAATCCAAATAAATTCAACACTGATTGAGAACTTATCTCTGGTGATTGCGCTGTAAAAATAACAGCACTTCAGCACTAAAGATGGAGAGGGAAAATATCAGACTGTAATCAGACTGCTGAGTGCTCAGTCCTTGGAAATAAGACATTTTATTGAAAATACAAAAAGTTCAGGACAGCCACTTGAGTCCTTGGCACAATAACATTTATTAAAAGAATCACATTGACTTCCTGAATTGTCTGTACTTTCAATAAAACTTAGGAATAACAAATTCACTACTGAAGAGCAAGGATTGTAAAATTTGGTTTGATAATGTGTGTTTGATGTGTCCATCATTTAGACTCCTGTCTGCCAGATACTGAATGCAGGGAGAAATAGCATTGAATATGATTATTCACTTAACTAAGTAATAACAAAAACAGCATTCAACCACTTATCAAAATACTTGTGAACATAGTGATTGCTATAATAGTAATTCTAATGTTTAATTTTACAAATACATATGCAGAACATTAAAAACAATGCAATCTGAGTGACAAAAATGTAAGGAATGTTATCTTCCTCTTGAAGTTAAAGAAATTTTGGGAAATACGCTTATTCACTTTCTTGCCGAGAGTTAGATGAAAAGGTCGATACTCATGTCTGTACGGTAAAGATGACGCTTGAGCGAGCAGCAGGTTAGCTTCGCACACAGACAAACAAAAACACAACCTGGCTACCAGCACCTCTAAAGCTCGCTAGTTTACACCCTACCTTTGGACAGAGCCAGACTAGCTTTCCCTCTGTTTTTACAACCAACCTGACATTAAAAACACTTTCGACTTGCAACGTTTAAACGGCTTCACCACTATCTACACAATGAGCCTCACTTGTCTTACTTGTCAGTTTTGTAACATCCGACTTTAACAAAATACACAATCATTTAAAATCATTAAAACCATGGGACTGGCCACAACACTGATCTAAGCAAAGGGCCTGTTGTCTTAAACGTCAGTAGACAATGCCTACGATGTTTGGGTTGGTTTTGTGTGTGGTGGCTGTGCAGTACAGAGTGTGAATGGCATTGCCTAGGCATCCCTTCACAGCAACCAGGATGAAAGAGAAAGGGGGTTAGGTTGGTCAAAGGAGTTTGAATTAAGACAGAGAGGCAAAAAAAAAAAATGTTTTTGCCAGTATGACCCCAAACTATTGTATTTGTAGTTGTAGTTCCAGTAGTTACACCAAAATGGCATTAATAGTCGTTTTATTACATGAATCACTGTGCAAATGTGACCTTAGTTAAAGTAAAGTAAAAAGTACAAAAAAGTACATAAACTTGCAATTTAATTGCACGTAATGAAACTATTCCCAGACACTAGTAGCACCAAAGATGGTGAAAAAACAAGAAGTACACAACCCAGTGTAATGGAATCATTTTGGATGCACTGATGAACGCCAACTAGGCTCATATTTGCATAAAGCTTCTAATATTTTAGGACGACTTGTCAGATTACATGACAATGAAAATCCTCTGGACTTAACATGTGAGCTGGTCTCACATCAGCGGTGCTTTTCTTAGGTACCCCATGCTTATGAACTTTAACTTGTAATGGTTCCCAACAATAACATGGGCAGTAGCATGGTAGCAAGTGCTAAGAGCTAATCCAGATGCAGCAATGAACTGTGATCCCTCCTTGTACCTCAAAGCCTTTTAGCTTTAGGAGCGATTCCTGGTCCACTTCAGATAAAGCTTTAATAATTCACGGCAATAAGCTTAGCTAGTTTTATTAGTAATTAGTAGTGCCGGCTTTCCCCAGGCCCGGTTGTAGGGATCACTGAAAGAAGCAGATGTTGAAAGCACTGAGCAGCGGCTGTTTGAATTCTCACTGAGCTGCTGCGCACTACTTCCAGACTAATTATAATTTTGCTGTAAGCCTAACTGAGGCACATGTGTACAAAGCCAACAAACTGGGTCTGTCTGGCACAATTTGTTTCGTCACACTCACATTCCTATAAACCTTTCCATTCCACATGTAAAAGTGCTACATACATTTTAGGTTGTGCAACTGTGTATCTTATAATTAGAGCTTTTCTTTACTAGGCTGCTTACATCCCAGACGGTAGTAACACCTTAATGTGGCAAGCAGGACGTAATGGCTCGGCTATCTGGATATGTAATGTGAAATCGATGTATCTCCCACGGACAGTGAGCCTGACCCATCTATCAGCCCTCACAATGCTTAATTAAGACAGTTGCTCCCTGTAAACATGGATGAATGAGGCAACACTGTAATAATGCTCCTCTGTGTAGCTCATCACATCCACAGTCATTTAATCAACCAATTCCAGTGGCAGTATTCCCTCACTTATACTGCCACTTAATAATATCTTGTGTGAGCTCAGCTGTTAATTTGATTTGACTCTTACAACATCACGTTGCTGAACATAAAATCTGTGGGACTGCGGGCTCCCAACAGGAACATTTCTTCACTGCTGTGAACAAAGAAGACGTGGCACTCGTCTTCCCAGCAGCCCGAGCTGTTATATCCGTTACACATTGGGTGTCATGCTGCGCGGCTTAAGAGGTGAAACCAAATTTTGTCTTTCAGTGTAAATCTCAGGTGAGCTTTGTATAGGATGATTATAATGGAAATGAGAGAGGAGTTTAAGTATGATGAGCAACTGGGGAAATTGCTGTGACAACAAGGGGATCAGCAGAGGGATATGTAATACTTAAATGCCCCGAGAGAGATGAAGCACTGGGAACTTGAAAGCTTGAACTGACACATAGGCTTTGGTTTCTTTCTCCCTCGCTGTCTCCCTGCACACACGCAGCACCAACACACGCACTAACACACCTCGTTCATTTAGGCGGAAGTGGTGTCTCTTAAAAGCAGACTAAAGGAATCCGAGATTTTGTACAACAAGACGCTGTGGAGAAAAAAAAAGAGGCAAGGTCTGATGAAGGAGAATCTACAAAAGCTTAATTAAGATTTCTTAATCGGTGCTGCTGTGCTAGAGGCATTTTGGGCGACTTGAAACAAGACATTATTATGATAATAACTGCAGACTTATGGAGCTGAAAACACCA
The DNA here is from genome assembly GCF_020085105.1 of Siniperca chuatsi. NCBI lineage: Eukaryota > Metazoa > Chordata > Actinopteri > Centrarchiformes > Sinipercidae > Siniperca > Siniperca chuatsi. The sequence goes on along the minus strand of NC_058053.1, from coordinate 9,042,917 downwards.
GACCTCATTTCAGCAGCACTCGGCAAAGTGACTAGTGGCAAACATCGCAGATATCTGTCTGTGTGGTTTAGCTTCTTCCTTTTCCTGTGCGTCCTAAACAAAAACACAGAGATGTGCATGAACCTTACACCCCCAAGCAGAGATATTACATCTATATACCACAGCAGTCAGAGGTATATCTGCCTTATTAAGAGTATGCTTAGCGATACAGCAGTAAACATGGTGGTGGGTGAACTATAAATGTTGTCAGTACTTTTAATGGATGTCCACCAGCATGAACAAAAATAGTGAATTCTGATTTACACAGGTTTTTATTTTTTTATACTGAAGCTTATGGCTGATATTTCCTATTAATATAGACATATAAACACAGTAGAGTATGTATTATAAACACTCCATAGTTGAAGCTAATTGAGATGTCTTGCACTTATACCTGTCAGTGGTGATAGAGTGTGCATGAATGTAATTTACACCTCTGTTATCTCAGGAGCAAAGGCGAAGCATCGCATTGAAATCTCTTGCAAAAAGTGATGTATGCGTCATAGACACCGCAATTTTCTATTTCTATTGCGGGATTTTTTGAAGCCAGCATATGGTTTACTGATTTTGCACCTTTAGTTAAATTCAGATGCATAATTGGCTGAAAGTAAATAAACTGTATTGAGCAAATAAGGAGGGATTTTGGACACAAAATCCAAACCAAATTTAAAGGATCCATGTCAGAAAAGATTGTTTTTGTTATGCATATGTGTTAAAAATTTTTAAATCAGCTGCTATATCATAATCAAATCAAATATAATATCAACCTATATTGTTGTATTATCAATGTTGGCCAAAAAAGGTTTGCCAAAATATAGCATGCATATTCCCTCAAACTGACTTTATCTGCCACAACTTCCTTAAAATACACACACTGTCACTGACAGGCTGTTCCTTGTTATATCTGAGGAGAAAAATGCACGTTATTTATAGTCGAGGCAGAGTTGGGTAAATTACCTATATATCTCCAGCCTTTTATCTTACTTTATAAGCAATTATTGCACTAGATCTTCTTGTCACATTCTTTTGCGTGTGTCAAAAGTGCATTCACCGCTGAGTAAAACTCTCTGTGTCTATGCACCTTGTTTGTGGGTATAGCTGCAAAATATTGCTACTGCAGAAGTGCTTCCTTTACTTTTAAAGTCTTTTCGCAAAATGATTTGAAGTGAAGTATTTTATAGATATTAAATGGTATGGGCTGTATGTTTCTCCCTCAAATACTGTTCTCGTCATATATGTTGCTATGTATTTCTACATATGTGTGTCTGTGTGAAACTGATTTTATTTGCAACTTTTTAAATGTAGTGTTTTCACTAAAATTTTTGTATCTCAAGGACCTTCCTGGCTAAATCGAGGATAAATAAAACATGCACAAATGTCACTAGTATAATTCAGTGATCATTTGTAAAGGCTCCATCCTTACGCCATGCGTACTGTATATTTGATTTCATGTTGTGTCAATCAATACTATCCAGAGGTATTAGTGGAACTTAAATACTGACAGTGGTCTGAGCCACACACTGAGTCAGGATAAATCAGCCTCCACATTCATCTGTAATGAGCATTATGGAGTTGGCTGCCTGCTTGTCCCGTGGGTAGACATATCTTTTAGAGGCCTGACATAAAGGTAATTGCCACAGTGACCAGAACTAGCCTCTAGAAAGTTATTAAGAAGCCAGTGACATCTGGCTTCTGGATCATCTGAAGAGATGCCGTTAAAATGTATTTTCAGCAAGCAGCCTGCGACATTGTGCTCAGCTGTGATGGGTTCAGGGCCGCGGGCAAGGCTACAGTATTGTTTTGATGGCGGCGATGGAATCTCTCTCAACCTGGCATAGTTGACAATGTGGCCCCTGCTCGTGATCATGCTTTTCTGTATCTTTTTTGTCTCTTCTTTTTCAGAGGCTCTCTCTTCTGTGTGAGAGCCTCTGCGTCATCTTCACTACCAACTTTCTTGTATCAGTCAGCTAAAATAGTCTGTTTTTGAGTTTTCCATAGTTGATTTTTTTCCCCGGCACATAAGGTTGGGATATGCGTCTGGGGAAAATTTGTTTCAGGCATCTTCCTCATAATAAACAGAATGGGCAATTAACCTGCTCATCAGTGCAAGCAGAGCAGTTCCAATGATGCACTCCACTGTTCTTCATGGATTTATCTGTGCAAATTGACCTCACTTTGGTGGTGCAATTCATTTCTCTGCTAATTTTCTGTGTCTGAAGCTTCATTAACTTGATGCGCTTCTACGTAGTAAAAATCTGGACATTCCGCAGAAATTACACCGGCTTCACCACTGCCTACCGTAATACTTTCCCAGCACTATTGCAACACAACACCTGCCACATTAGAGCTGCTCAGCCGGTGCTGCTAGCGTTAGGCCACGGATTGTTGCAGAGATGGATTGACTGCAGCCTCTTGCTTTCAAGCATCCAACATGACAAGCGGCTCCACTCACATTAAAAACCATTCTCAGCCTGCAATCCCCTGCCCCACGTCCTTCCCCAGCCATCTTCCTCCCAATGTTACAGGGCATATCATTTGTAATGATTCACACCCAGAGCCAGTTCCAGGAGAGAAGGCCCTGGAGGCGCTTAGGCAGCCCAGAGCGAGAGTCTACACGCTGCTGAAGAATAGATTGGTGCTCTGATCGCTGGAACAGCCTCACGCTCCAGAGCCATCACTTTTAATCAGAGGCCGTCCAGGGAAACACATGGCAGGTGCTTCAGCGCTGTGGTGGATTGCAACAGCAAATCCACACCGGGGGCACCGTACCAATCACAGAAGGCTACGGTTAGTGTGTGTGTGTGTGTGTGTGTGTGTGTGCACGTAGCATATCTACACCCCTCCAGTATAATCCTTTAGGCCATTACCACCTGAACTCTGTGAGAATGAGACAGACCACAGCCTCTAATATCTTAACACTCCTGCTTAAGATGTGATAGATCTTATATATTGAATTTGTGGCTTAATTCATCATCTACATACTTTGTATAATTTGAATATTGAGGGCAGCCAGAATCTAATGCATTATTACATCTGGAGCCTAGTAAGGGTGAGATGTATTTATTTTCTTACTACATGTATAGATACAACACATATGCAATAGGCCTAAATACTCATCGTGACGACACCGCTGTACGTTTACACCAGACCAGCTTAAACAGTCTAAACATTTTGTACAAGTATTGATGGTGCGGGGAGAGGGAATGAAATGCTCAAAGCAAAGTGATGCTGATGTTTTCTTCTTATGTTGGTCAGTGTTGAGAGCAAAATTTTCAGGTGAGTTGTCAGTCGTCATGAGACAAACATGAATGCCGAAGAACATGAGGGCTGCATCAGTTGCTCCGACACCATCCAGCCACATAGAAAAACATAAACCAAGCCTTGGGCTCCATAAGGTGTGTAATGTTCAATTGTTAAACTTAATGCAAGCCTGAACATTAAGTAGGCAAATAGAAATATTAGAAATTGCTAGTGTGTTTCTACTCTGTGCTTCATTACCAATGTTTGAAAATGTTTTGTTTTCTTCCAACAATATTCCCAGATGATGAGTTATATGTTTTAGAACGCGAGTCACCATGCGTTCATCTTGCAGAAGTGTCCTTGAGCAAGACACAGTTATTCTACCAGCTCCAGAGCTGTTGATCTGACGCTGTCCCTGACCTCTGACCTCTCTTGTTGATAAGTGAAAGGACAACAAAAGCCTTGATAGAGAGCAAGAGCACAAACTACTGCCCACTTTCTTCTTCAAAAAATAAATAAATATGCAGACTACTTCTCAATGAACATTCTCTGTCCACAACAAACAAGGTCCTGTCGAGCTCATGACGTTATAATGCATGTGTACCTCATATGTTCAACGAAAATTAACTGTTTACGAGCCTGTTTTTGCACACATGTGGCAAAATATGATCTGACTGCTCATGATGTCACTTGGAGCCGCTCGCATCCTGTGATTAGCATAAATTATAGCGCGTAATCTAACCCTCCTGTGGCTAGCATAAATCATATGATGTGAGTTATTAGTCATGTTTATAGTGTCAATGTTTTTCTATTCATGCACACAATCTTCTAATTTCCTCCCTGCAACTGACACTGACTGAAACCATGCCTCACCTCACCTTTTTTGGACGTCGGTGGACTTCTATTTGTATTGGTGTTTGCATGAGTCTTCAGAGTGAAGCACTCAGTATCAATAGAGAGCATTTCCCTACAGGAAGCAATAGACTAAACTGCACAAATCACCTCTCCTGCAGTGTTGAAGCTACCAACACAGAATTGCAGAAACATGCTTCAATGTTCCCTAATAAACGGAACAAACTACAGGAAATTAAATCACATTTAGCGCCGACCTCGATGACTGCAACAGAAATCTGTTGGACACAAAATGTATCATTAGTGCCACAATGTCAACCAGTCAACCAGTTGTCAAAAATGCTATCTTGCGAGGAACATACCTTGTGTAAACCAACCACAACTTACAGTACTGGAAGCAGACAGCCTGATGCAGCAAACCAGTGTCAATATCACACAGCACTCCTGTTCTTGTCTTATTGCTTCGATATTGCAGATTGCCCCCACTAACTTTCAGGTAGCAGGAAGTGAAATGTGATTGTTGTAGTTCTTTATAGTGTAATCGCTATAAGCTCTTGAATGAGTTTTGTCATATTTGTGCTCAAAATCAAAAAACTGCAAACTTTTTTTCTTGTTTTTGGTAAAATTCTTTTTGATAGCTGATACCAATATCAGAGATTTTATATTGCAGCTGTCGAACTGTAGCAATTCTAAATTTGACCACTCATACGCTCCCAAAGTGTTTTTCGTATCAGGATGGAAAAAGCCTTTAAAACAGCATCACACCTATGGGATGCTAAAACTATCAACTGAAACTCATGTCATTACAAAACAGTGGTGAAATTATTTAGAATAGATTTACAGCCAGTGAGGGATGTGGTGGATTAAGTTAAAGTAGCAATACCACAGTGTAGAAATATTCCACGACAAGTAAAAGTATAGTATAGTATAGTATAGTATAGTATAGTATAGTATAGTATAGTATCAGCAAAATGTACTTAAGAAAATCAACTAAAAGTGCTCACTATGTGGCAGAATGGAACCTGTAAGTGTTTTATTATTATATATTATTTTATTGGGTTAATATTACTGATGCATTAACATGTAGGCAGCATTTTATTGTTGTACCTGGTCAAAAGGGAGCCAATTTAAACTGCTTTACATACTAATGGGAAGTTTAATTTATATGGTGCATATGAAATAAATGCACATATTGTATTTGTATTCAAGGCTTTAATTTGCACCATATCAAATACTCAAGAAAAGTACAAATACTTTAAAATTGTACTTAAACACAGTACTTGTGTAAATACTACTTGACAGCGGTTTGAAGCTGTTTAAAGCAAGAAAGTGAAAGTGGGATGGCAGTGAGCATGATTTAAATGCAGCAATTATGTCAGGTGTTCGAAAAAGTGTTAGCATCTTTGCTAACACTTTCACACTGGGAGAGAAGAAGGAGAGCGAGGAGAGGCTCTGGGACGAGAGCCTCCAGGTAATCTGGATACTGGTGTTATCTCAACACCTGCCACATGTGACAGCAGCAAAGCCCTGAACACTTCACTTTTAGGCAGGCGTTACCTTTCAACGCATCATCAGTTTCATAATCCCCTTACATGGTCAAAGCGCCAACTCCTGTGCTGGCTCCTGACACCTGCAGCACACCTCCGTATGTCTGATAGCAGGGATTCAGGGGGGATAATACCATGAAGCACGTTGGACTCAGTGTAATTATCATTCTCTTGACCAATTTTTAACACCTTCTACTTTGTACAACAATGGTAAACGTGCTTGTAAAACTCTTCGGCTAATACTTGACGAGGCATGGCATGTTTTTCTGAAATGAACACTTCATGGTTCCAGTTTTAGCGCTTCCACTTTCATGTCAGCAAGTTGTAATCTAAATGTTTCTCTCACTGACTTTTTGTGTGTGTGTGTGTGTGTGTGTGTGTGTGTGTGTGTGTGTGCATGTATGTGTGTGTGACAACTCTCAAATCCATGCTGCAAATGATAGGGGTGTTTTATTCAAAAATGTTTTTGCTTGATTTGCTCAAACGTGCGTCCACTAAATTTGACAGAGCAAATGTTTCTGTTCTCAAAGCAGATTGCGCCTCGGCTGATTTCACAGAAACAGCTGCCTTTGAAGAAGAAACAAGAGTAGGAAAGACGTTGCTTCCTTTCTCTCTGAGTAGCTCTGAAGAGACAGTTACTTCACAAGAAATATACAAAGACAGAGGGGAGCTGACAGTGCTTTGTTAGGGCTGGAAATGACAAGCTGAAAAGAAAGGCCTCAAAGCCCGGAGGCAGAGGAGGAAATGCAAAACTGAGAATAATCAGAAAGGAGATTTATTGTACTTATTCTTAAGCTGTCACACCTTGCCTTTTACAGGAAAGCAACGCTGTTTTAATTAAAGAGGTCAATCATTTTCTCGAGCTCTGACGTGTAGTGTGATTGCCTTCTCCAAAGTACCAAACCAGGTAGTAATTAAGAACTTTATGTGTTTGGAAAATATGAAAGTGATGAAAAGCAGGCACTTTGCTACTGTACCTACTGGAGTCGTGGTTTTATGGAATGACGCTGCTTATCATGAGTTTGACAGTTCAGACATAAGGGGAGAACTCACGGCTGTACAGCAATAAGACAACTATTGCAATATTTGATTTAATAAAAGAGAAAGTGACACCACGATTCCTCAGATGATTTTCCATCATCCACACACAATTTAGACAAAATACGTGCTGTACATGAACTGAGCTCCACCTTTTGTTTTGTCGCAGCACAGCAGTGAAAAGCGATGCAGGCAGTAAAAGAGCTGCTAAACAGCGAGGTTATGCATCAGAGACTGCTGGATGTTTCTGACCCTGCAGAGCGGTAATGACAATGCTATAAGGTAGCGGCGCCTCCAGATCTAACACTGCCTCGGGCTGCACATTGCCCATAAAAATTCATAGCTGTGGACCAAGATCGGGAAACTCAACATCATATTAAACATAATGTTTCCTGCAACAGAGCCGCCACAGTGGGTGTGACTTGCTGCTCAGAACTTCACTTCATCCTAACAGTTCACATCATGAGAGAAGCTGGGGGAAAGTAATCGTGCTGCTCGTAATGTAGTGTTTGACTTTAACTTTTTAATGGTCCATCCAGCAGCCAGATTATGGTTATTGTCAATGCAAAGGGCAATTGTGTCAGACCTATCAATCATTTGGAACTTCTTTCTTTTCATTTCAGGACCTTTATCATGGATTTATTGCCAGTACACACACAGTTATGATTGATGATTGGAAAAAGAATAGGTTGCAGGGCTCAATACAGTCAATACAACCTGTAGTGTCTGCAAGCTGGATTTAACCTGCAGAAATGACAACCTTTCCTTCAGAGGTCTGAGACAACATACAGGCTGAGGACTGCAAATGCCACGGACAGTATTGTTTATGAGGGATTATCTAGTCAAGCCTTCTGGCTAGAATGATTGTGACCCCAATATGAGCACAGATACACATCAGCACCATGTAAGCTCCAAAATGATTCCTGGAAGGCAGCACATGCATACAAGGCCCCTTCACTCTGTCAATCCATGTTTAATCACTTCCACAGAAATTTCTACTGGCCTGTCTGCCATTTTCTCTCATATTTTTCTCTCTCCCCACCCAATTTCTCTGGTGGGGTTTTGAAGACTTAAGTTCCACTCCTTTTTTCCCTCCCTTTCTTACAAGGCAAATCCTGGAAGAGGTTGATGTGAAGACCAGGCAAAGCAGGGATGTGAAGAATATAAACACAATTTTTTTTATTGTCCAGAGGGAAAGAGGGGGGTGAGGGGGTGGGGGGTAGGGGGGTGGGGGCGGTTGGGTCTGTAAAAGAGACGAGGACCTTATCACAGCCCAGCAGCTCTGTAATTCGCCGCCATGATAAAGTGGCAGCGCGGAGAACCTTACAAGGCTGGCACAATCCAAAGACGGATTAGGTTTTTCTGACATAAGCTTCCTGAAAAACTAATCAATCAGCCCATGCAGTATTATCAGAAGCGTGAGATTAAAGAGCTGCTCCTAATCCCCCCACTGTACATTTTATTACACTTCCCAGTGTTAGTTGCCTTTAAATATACAATAAATAAATAATCAAACCAAACCTAATTGAGCATGGGGAAGGGGAAAAGGGTTAAAGAGCCCTTAGAGAGGGAATTTATGTAGAATTTGTGTTTTGTTATGAAGACAGGGATAAAACTGTTGTCCTTGCCAGAGCCCTTTTTGACTTTGAATGGAGCCTCACTGTCTCACTCCAGCACTGCAGAGAAAAAATGCAAGTGGGAAAAAAATCCTCTGGCAGATTTTTACAATAATATTAGCAGCTAAAACCGAACCAAATCGACTTCACATTCTGACTTTCTTGTTCAGATGATTTTCCACTTTCATTGATGGATGAACAGATAAATAATCCAGTGAACTAAATGTAAATAAATTAATAAATAACTGTTGAAATTAATGCTAAATCCCCTGAGAAATGACTTGTAATCCCTTAAATCAGGGCACAACAGTTTCAGGGATGAACTCTAAGCATGCAGCGGATCCAGAGGACAAGACATGTTCAGCTTAATAGTAACCAGCTAAGCTTTGTCTCTGTGATGCGTCACACCCTTCTATCTAGATGCTTGCTCCATCCCTGCGCAGTCCGACCCTGGGCGGCGTTTACAGCAACAGAGGAGGTAGCTATACATTTAACACCACCACTGCTGATCCTCTTGGCATGGGCCACATAGAGGCTTTGTCATGACATAATGTTACCAAAGAGCTCTTACCCAAGCAATAAGATACAAAGGCATAATAGACTTTGTCAACGTCTTCTCACACTTAATCCCAAGAAGACTTTCCCTGCATGTAATCTGTGGAATAGAGGCAGGGCAGGACGGGCAGAGGGCAATGGCAGAGAGTAGGGCTCTCAAGCATGTTTTATCTTCATCTACATTGTTCTGCTGTCATTGCACAGAGGATAACGGCAGCAGATGTCATGGGGAAGAATGGATTCTCCCAGGATGGCTTTGACCCTCTTATTTGTCCCTGGGGTCTGGCACAGATGCTAGGGCTGGGGTTACATTTCCACCATTTGATTCATGTTCTGGGTGTTTTCTGTATGAGTGTATATGAAGGTGCAAGAGGAAGAAAAGTGTTTGTGTTTTGGTTTCTTGTTTTGGATGATTCGGCCACAAGTATGTGAGACTAAAGACTCATACAGACATGGAATCTCTACTTAAAACAATGAAAAATAAAAAAAATCTTTCCTTCAGTATAACAGGGTATTCTGGCAGTTCAGGTGCATCTTCAGGTAGAAATCTTGCTTTGCAACTTCATCGCGTGTCACCCCAATGACATCCTTACAGTGTCTCCTCATAATAAACTATCCTATGAAGCAGATATACTAAGAAAAAAGAAAGATTGTTCGCATCTCAAGAAGTTTTGGTGCATATTTCACGCTTTCAGTCAGCCTGGTATTTAAGTGTTTTTTACCCTTCGGAAGGTGGGGGAATATTGATAAGGGCCAATATGTCCCCAGTCAGACAGTGGTGGGTCTGCTGGGAGGGAAGCCACTGAGGCATATAAAGACAGCCTCTCCAGGGAGGCAGCCTGTCTCTCTCTCTCTGGAGGCAGAGCTCCCAATAGGCACAGGGCTGATTACAACAGCAGCCACAGTAGACAGCACTTTGCCGCTGCATCTGCACAGTTCAAGGCTATCTTTAAAGAAGCCCTCTTTGAGGATAGCACAGATGTGAAGAACTTCTTCAATCACATGGCATTTTCTGCTCAGGTCTGAACACGGCAAGAGTCCGTAAAGCAATGATGATAACGATAAAACTCACACTTTATTCAACTAGAGGACATCAGCAGTTGTTGAAAAAAAGCAGGAAAAGACCTTTATATTTCCCTAAACCTTATGATCTTTCTTTGGAGAGCTTATTCCTGCAATAAAAACAGAATTAGACTACAAGAAGATTATGTCCAGAAGCTTAACACAATCAATCTCTGGTAAATACTAACTAATTCCTGTGTATTCTCAGGGAGTTGCATAAGTTATAAATGAGGAAGAGCGCAGGCTTTGAAAACCTTTGGGTTCTGCAATTTTCACCTATTGTTCTCACTTATTTTTTTCCTGTGGCCTCCATTTTAACATGGCAAAGACACTTCGGGGGTGTCGAGTTCAACACAGAGGTCAAACATTGTTCAAGCCTCGAAGCAAAATAAAATAAAATAATTGCTAGCCACAAATATCCATGTGATATAGCTGAATAAATGTAGAGGCAGATTGTATTTGTTGGTTTTGTTGAGCCATAAGTGACAGAAGCAGGATACCAAGGCCATAACATAATATATAAAAGGTCACCACAATGGAAAGAAAGTAAAAACTCTGCAAGCAGGCACATCAACAAATACAAGTTTATGTTCAGTGAATATTAAACTGATTTTTAAAACTACATTATCTCCACTTCTCAATTAAGAATACTGTAGAAGTGTTAATTATAATATAATGAGCATTATGCTCACATTAACTCAGAATGTAATGTAAATGGTCTGTATTATTGTAATAAACATTGCAAAAATATTTCTATATCTAAATGTTTCCTACGAAAAGTCACAATGACAAATATGAACAATAAGTTCATTCAGATGGTATTAGGGAAATTAGCTACATTATGATTAGTGACAAAGTCACAGTCTGTTCTGCAAAATGAAATCCAATTAACTTGGCTATTTATGTTTCTAAAATATTCTTTATATAGCCAGCAGAAATGAAATATATCACCATATTTGTAGAGGTGATGAGGTATCCTTTATTTTTTATTTTGATATTTTATTAATAGCCCGCAAGTTCAAAACAGACGAAACAGGCTTATCCCCCTGAAAGACTTGATGAGGAGTTCATGTCGGCCAATAAATTGGCTGCTGATGACTGCAGTGTCAACTAAAATTTCATGCCAGGAATTTATGGAATTGTCATTTTGCATTATGTGGTGAGTGATAAATCTTACATTGAATGAGCTATATGATGCAGGTCTACAATAAATGGCATACCAACAAAATATATAAATAGAAATGATATACAACATGTATAATATAAATATATAATCAAGACAAATGAAAGCCTTGTAAGGAGCCAACAGGATTATTAAAAGAAACAGAAATAACATTAAAGCCACTTACTGTCTCTAACTTTCTCTTTAAAGCCTTCTTGGCCACAGACATATTTCTACATATTCTGTCTATTCTCATTCATTCAGCTCACACCTCACCTGGTGCAGGAGGAAAAGAAACAGGAATGTTTGCAGAGCTCTCATCTTCAGTGACTTCTTGACTTATTCAAAATGAGCGGCGCTTAAATCCTCTCTGGAAGATTTGGAGAGGGACAGACGCACATGCCGTTGAAGCATTGCTGTGATCACCTGCGAGAAAAGTGAAAATATGTACGATGTTAAATCACTTAAATCCGCTTTGTTAAATGTAGCGGGACCTCAAATATAGTAGCTACATTTGAATTTCATCTTTAGAAGAAAATACAAACTTTTCCTTACCGTGTTTGAAATGTAATATCTCACTTAGCTGGGTAAAACGGTTGGAATCATCCTTGTTCAATCCACTTTCGGGAAAGAGTCCTAAAATCCTCTCAAATGTCTCCGTATCCGTTGAATTTTCCCTGAGCAGCTGGGACACTTGGATTTCTCTACAAACAAGGTGGAACGGCTACATTCAGTGGCTCAGTTGAAACAACTCTCCTCTAAGTTGCGAATCAAGCCAAACCGAAATAAACTGTAGACTATTTGTCTATTTCCCCTACTTAATCCCGAACAATGGTATTAATAAAGTGATGATGTACGCGGTAAAGTACAGCCAAGTGAGCCCGTATCCCAGTGACAGGACTGCAGTCAGTCAGACAGCAGTCCGCTCGCAGTGCGCTCTCTTCAGCTATACTTGATTTCAGTGCGCAAAATCCTCCGCTGCGCGTCTGGAGACTCCAAGGTCGGTGCGCATCCGCGCAGAGTCACACCAAAGATCTACCTTTGAAGTCTTACTCTCTCCGTCTAGGAGACAAGTAAGAGGCTTGATGTCACTGTTATCAGGTTTTGTTCAGCAACACGTCCACGTTTTTAACCCTTTAAACGTGTAATCTCACTTGTACAACGGGTCGTTTTCACTGTGTTTTATTTGTTAGTGAAGAATGGATAATCTGCCATATAAATCCCGTCACATTAGAGTAAACGTAGCCATGGCTGCTCTGCACCTTGTGAGATGTTATTGAAGGTCTGCAGGATGCATACAAAACTTTGACACAACACTTTTTTTATTATTTTCATTTACACAATAAGACGTCCAACTTGCAAACGCAATCATATCGAAAGGGGTGTTTGAATCATGCCAGTAAAAAACAAACAAACACAAAGGTGAGTGATCTTTCTTCATTTGAGACCTGGTTAAAGCAGCAGTCCTGACCACACAGTGCAGACAGCAAAAAGGGCTAACGCTGTGCTGATGGCTGTACGAAGGCAAAAACATTCTCTGCTGTGGACAAGACTGGAATTTAGGGATCCATGTGACTTTGGCTCCACCACTTGGTTACAGCCAAACATCTCACTTTACAGTTTAAATAATCTGATGTATATAATCTGCTGACTGTTTGCAGGATTTATTAATAATAACTTTCTCTTCATTTAAGATTTAATGGCTGTGTGACAAAAGTCTAGTGACTGAAGACTTGTGATAGAGGCAATGAGGCAATACAGGGAAAATATAAAGGTGAGACAATGAAACACAAGAAGAGCAGTTTAGAACAAAATGTTGCTGATTGCACTACTGAGGCAGTATCAATTCAGTGTGAAGGTGTCTCGTTTCTGTTTCTTTCTTTTCTACTGTACGCCACAACAGACTTTTGGTTTACTGCAGTGCCTGCCATCCTTTCTGTGGGAATAGTCATGCCTGGGTGCAGTTATAAACATCACCAACAAATTTCAAATCTTTAATGTTGCAGATTAATTAGGAGTTTTCAGTACCAAATCTATTGTAAAGTTGCCCTCTGACTCATATCTAATACATCCAGAGTTGAATGTTTGAGATCAGTTCATGCAATACTTCACAATGTCGGCATCCATCTCCCATGTCATGTCATCTGGGAGTTGCCGTGAATTTCTTTCAGTTTTTATGTCACAGGTCCAATCTGTAGTTTTTCGACCAGATAAACTTGGGGTATGTTACATACATAATAAAATAGTTTGAGATTAAATATTCTTTGTAATAAGACAAAAGCAGGCACTGCTTCATTTCACAGCCCGAATACTTTGTACTAAATGTAATCTAAAGTAGTACTTGGTAGTATTAAGTGACCCTCTCATATGACAATGTGTACTTTCATTGGCCATTTATTGAAGGTAGAATTACATACAGGCAGACCAAAGCAGAACATTTTCGTGGAGAGACTCTTAACTGTGCTGATCTGATACTGTTCCAAACTGGAATACCAACAAAATCTCCCCTTCAGAGATCTGACATGTTTGAGTAAAAGCAGGATGAGAAAGAAAGCCAGAGAGTACACGCTGCTTTCTATGTTCATAGTCATGCCTGTCTTTTCTTTCCTACAAAGCATACATGTAAAATCTTTTCATAGCGACTTAGATGCAAACAGCCAGAAATAACCCTTACTGTCCTGAAGTCTGAGCACTAATATCAGGCTGCCATTAACTTGTATGAACAGGATTTCACCTCTATAAAGATAAATATGATGTAGTTACTTGATAGGAATATGTACCAGATTAATTCACATATTGGTTGTCTACTGGAAACCTTTACAGGAATGTATAGGGGTTTTGTAAGATTGGTCCACGTGTTTCTTCACTTCTACCACCCATATTTCAGGACAGGTCAGTTTCTACAGTTCCACTCATGAAATTATCATATTATTTATATGACAGCATTAAATTGGGAAAGAAAATTTCCATGCAGTGTTCCATGTCACAATCCTGTTTTTGATTGACAATGATACGAATGGTGTTGTGTTTAGTGCTTGAATGTTCAGTGAAATGAAACCCAGTCCTGTACAGGGAGATACCGCCTGGGTTGATGATGAATGATGCAGTAAACCAACAGAAAGTATCTACTTGGGGGTGTTTTTATGGCTTTGGCACCACCATCTGGTTTAACAGAACAATCGCTTCATAGTTTGCAGCAACATCAAAACTACATTAGCACAAGAGTGTCTCATAAAAGGCTATTTTTTTTCTATTTGTATGTCTTCAAAGCAGTTAAGAAGTCAGATGTTTCTCTTGTTTGAACATTTTAATTAAAATCATACTGGGAGTGAAAATATGTCACAAAATGCTCAAAATATGAACATAATCTACACCAATTGTGCAAGTAAATATATACAATCCCTAAAAGCAGTTTGTCTTGATCTGAAAGGAATTTTGGTTTTTATTTGGTTGTGCAGGCAGATAAAACTGACAAATAACACAGTATCTTCCTCCTTTCCAAAATGGCATATTGCATCAAGTCGTCAGCATGTTGTCATATTTGTTAATTTTCTAGCTGGATTCTCAGCTTTTATGAGCATGTTAGAAGTTCACTCATATCCACTTTTATGACAGCCTGTCTATGAGCTAGGTGTGTGCAAGGCTTTCTTTGTTTCATTTGTTTATCGCTACCTTCAGACGTGCACCATGCTCTGTCAATGTACAGGCAATTTTAGAAGTTGGTTTCATGTTTGAATAAGACCCTGGGTCACTTTTCCGCAAAAGCCACAAAGGCAGTCTGACTAAGTAGGACCTAGTAAAACTTTCAACATGGCTTAAGTCTGAACTGAAGGCCATCACATGAATGGAATAGGCACAAGGTTAAATAAACAGATTGCAATATCAAATGAACAACTTGTTTTGATGTGTCAGAAGAAGAATAAATGTCATGTAATTAAAACACAAGGAAATATAATCAGTTTCATGAACCACAAAAACTGTGACCAGTTTTAAAGTGTCTAAAATCTATATTTTTATAATAATATATCAAATGACATAGTGAAAACAATGTGTCGATGTGAAAGGAGTCGCTCGTAGTGATGAACCTACAGAGAATTATCACCTGACTCTGCAGCTCCCCTCGGCTTTACAGAGCTTTATAGTGAATTTCAGCTCACTGTTTAGCTGTCCGGCCGGCAACTTACTGTTTTGGTTCACTCTCACCGCACTCATAGCGTTGTTTTCAGCAACAGCAGGCAGCTGTTTTCAACAAAAAAGCTCTAAAAATCCACTGTACAGTGTACACTACCTGCTCAGCACCAGACGGCAGACAGACAAAGTTAGTGACTAGCTGATGAACATACTGGAGCATTTAGCAGCTAAAGAGCCAGATATTTCCCTCAGGAGTTGGTAGAAACCACAATCAGAGCTTAGGGAGTGAATATTGGACTTACATTCACCAGAAACATGGCTCAAGGTGAATGCTAATGTTGCTCCGTAACTGCTGGATGTGTAAAGAAGCAACTGTTTGCTAACAAACTTTTCCCCATCTGTTGTGGGGTGAAAGAAAAAAAGAACTCGGAAATCCATTATAATCATCAGACCGTCACTCTATAAATGACTCTGAATATGTAGCAAAGCACGAGGGATTTAGAATTAAATCGAGGCCATCCTCCTGCCACCTCTCATGTTGGACATTAATTAAAGCACAGAGATAAACAACTGCAATGTTACAGATTCCATTTCTAAAAGGAGGTGCCAAAACCTGAGAGACAAGCGAGAAGAAGGGTCAAGGATTGTGCATGGTGAGTGTGTTTCTGGAGGTTTTGAAACTGCAGCTCCCACAGACTCCTCCACTCCTCTCGCACAGTTTTACAGTGTATTTTCCCTGCATTCTGAACGTTCCAGGTCATCTCAATTGCGGTCTTGTTTTTTTAAGTTGCTAAATGAAACTGGACTGGGTCCAACAACAGCCAGGATCAGGCTGAATGGCCACGCAAGTTCGTTCAAGTTTCACTGGAGAGTGGTCAAGCCTCTGTAGCCCTTTAAAAGTTAAAGCATGCCATATGATCAAAACAAATGAGCTTGTACATCGAGTTGTTCCAAACACGTCTGATGGCAAGTGTCATAGAGGTATACTTTTTCTGAACAGCCACACTAGAAGGCAGGGTCAAACGCCTGTTGTCATAGGCAGAACGAGACGCAATAATAGTTTAAATAGGGATAACAGCGCACATTTTTTGGACAGTCTCTCCTCAAAGACATTCATGGTGTTTCACTCATTTGTACACACAGAAATTGTTGGACACATCACCCCCCCCCACCAGAATTTGCTTGTGTTGTTTGTGTCCATAAAGCTCAACTTACTTTACTCCTGATATTCTTAACTTATTCAGTCTCAGAACCAGCTCAACAGTCATAAGGGGTTTCCGAAGTTAAAGCAAGTTGTAACCAAGGGTAAAATTCCAAGAATTACATTGTTGGTTTGATGTTATCACCCTCCCCCCCACCTCCAAACAGGAGGATGTAGGTTTCAGATTACGACTGGCTTTGCACGCCACGGGTCTCTTTACAATGGCTGTAGGTATACATGTGCGTGTGACTAGAGAGAGTGACTAAAAAGAGGGCAAATGCAGTGGCCCATTAAGCATGCATATGTCTGTTTTTCAGGAGGAGGAGAGAAGGAACAGCCAAAGTAAACAGGGAGGTCTTTGCACCAATCAGTAGGCAGTACAAGCTGCAAACATGCTACCATGACTTGCAAGTCTTACTGACTGTTAGAGTCCACTGCTGGAAAAAATAAATAAGAATACAAACAGAAATTGCAAATAGCATGATGAATAAATGGAATAAAGAAAATAATTTTTACTATTGATATCCCCAACGACACTAAACTTATTTCTTTGAACATGTTTCATTGGATAAGCATGCTGTATTTATAATGCTTAGACTTCACTATTTTACATATTATGAGAACAAAACTGAATGGCAACTTACAATCTAAAAGGTGAAAGTTGCCTTATGTCACTTGTAAATATGTTTAATGTGAATGAATACACCAATACATGACAGGAAAGACATGAAGTGAAAAGAAACTATACATAGTTCCATAAGAGAATGATTAACTGGAGACAAAGTCTGAATACTAGACTTCCCCACAAACTCCATTGGGAATCTCCACTCTCTCTGTCTTCCTGTGGTTATATAATAGCCCGCCTGCAAACGCAGCCTGAACTTCCTGTGGAATTTAAACAGACACTCACTCACACACGCACACACATAAAGCCACCTCTTAACAACAGCCAGCACTTGCTCTTACAACAAGCCAGCTGCAGTACAGAGAGGAGGCAATGAGCAGCGGGGTGTGGTTTACTACAGTGGGGCTGGTGGCCTGGCTGTGCTGCCTCAGTCTGAGGCCCGTTCAGGGGGGGAAGGTGCTGGTTATGCCTGTGGATGGGAGCCACTGGCTTAGCATGAAGATACTGGTGAAGGAGCTCAGCCACAGGGGCCATGAGGTCTTGGTACTGGTGCCTGAAAGCAGCCTGTTGATCCACGGCTCAGAGAGCTACAAGACTGAGATCTACCAAGTGTCCTATACCAAAGCTGAACTGGATGAAAGTTTCAGCAACCTGAAGGATAGCCTGTTCCTCAAGCCACCAGAAATCACAGATTTGTTTATCAATGTGCAGCGTTTGGTTAACTTTACTTCAATTCAGGTGAAAGGTTGCGAGAGTTTGCTGAACAACCAGCCTCTGATGAGTCGACTGAGGGGAGAGGGCTTCGATCTTGTGCTTACAGACCCCTTCCTTCCCTGCGGCTCCATCCTGGCTCATGTCTTTTCCATTCCAGCTGTTTATTTCCTGCGTGGACTTCCATGTGAGCTGGATACAAAGGCTAACCAGTGCCCCTCTCCTCCTTCCTATGTTCCTGTGTTCTTTTCTGGAAATACAAACATCATGACCTTCCCACAGAGAGTCAAAAACATGGTCATGTCTATTGTGGAGTCCTACATGTGCAGAATAATCTTTGGCCACTTTGACGATCTGGTCAGCAGGCATTTCGGAGACAACATGACCTACAAGAACCTTCTTAGTCATGGTGCTATCTGGCTTCTGAGATATGATTTTGTTTTTGAATGGCCCAAACCTCTCTTGCCAAATATGGTTTTTATTGGAGGTATCAATTGTGCAAAGAAAGCTCCTCTGCCAGCGGTGAGTATTCAAAGAATGTATGCCAGAGTATACACATCTGGATTCAGTTAAGGCAAATCGCATATACTTGCTTTGTGTTGAGTCAAGCTAAAGCAAACCCCTTAAACTTTGATGTAATAAAAACTACAGTGAAAATCATCAAGCTCCACCAATCAATAGTTTTATATTAGCAATTGATCAAATGACAATGTACAATATGAAAGGGGTCACTCATAGTAATAAACCCATGGAGAATTATCACCTAATTCTGCAGCTCTACAAAGCGTTTTAGTCTCTTTTAGCTCATTGTTTTGGTTGTGCAGCCCACAAATTCTGTTCTCATCATCACTGTTTTCAGCAGCAATTGAGCGACTATTTTCAGCAGAAATGCTCTGACAAAGTCAGCAACTTCTTAATGAAAGTAGTGGATCATCTAGGAGCAGACTTACCAGCACAGGCATACAGAGCTGGTAGTCAGCGCGGCAGCGCACCGTGTTCATGGCCCTTTGTAAAGCTTTCTGTGTGGTCTTTGTGTTGTAGCTGAGCTAATGTTAGCAGCTCAGAGAGGCTGACAGGCTCTCTGGTGAGTGTGTGTCTGTGGGGGAGTGTCAGTATGTAAGTTAGCCGTGGCACCACTGTGAAATTCTTTAAGGGAAAGAATGCAGTCCGAACCATTTTGCCAAAACTGAAAAATAGAGTAGTAGATGGTTAGCAAAAAATTAACTTTGCAGCCAGGAAAGCTACCGTGCCGACTCATTCTGGCCTGAATCCATCAACAACACTACTAAATACCTATATACATTGGTTTTCAGCCAAAAAAGTTTTGGGGGTTTAGTTACACTTAAAGAGTCAGATCCTTTCGCAGAAGTTGGTTGAGACTAAAACAGAGCCAAATGGAAAGTGAAAATTTGACTTAGATTCACCTGGTGGCCCAGAAACACACCTCTAAATGAGTGCTAATGTTGCTTGTCTGTCTGATGTTTAAATGGGTAATTGTTTGCTAACATGTTGGCCAAAATAATGAGGTGATATTATGTCCAATATAGGTGTTTTTCAGCTTGTAGATTTCTTCTGAACCCAAGAGGCCAATAAAATCAGTTGATGCAGCTTTAACGCTTGGGTGGATATCTTCGTTCATGGTTTAAAAAACTGAAAATACTTGATTTGCTCAGCTTTTTCTTGTTTAGTATGTTTTGAACCAGTCAGCAACTTTTCTGACTACAACTGGTTTTTGTAAACTTACATTAACATAATGAGCGGGACAGATTCAGGGAATTTAACACCTCTGCATTAATGCTTGCTTGAAACCGAACAGCTGTGTAGAATATAGACACACATCTTGTTTGCTTGTATTATTTTGTACTCCATACAAAGTTAAAACAACATATACAGGTTATACATTTAGGGGACCTGCAAAATATTTCAGTGTTATACAACAAATAATAAAGGCCTTCAATAATCTTTTTCTGTGGTACAAGAAAGCACATTCCCTTTTGAACTGAATTTGGAGATAAATGTGTTTCAGGAGCAAAACACTGGTGCTGAGAAATAATGGAAATAATAATAAAGACTGTTTTGACTGTTTTTCATGATTTACCAAGAACTGGCTCATAACACTGTGAAAGGCCGGGTTTTTCTGCTGTTCTGGAAGATTCGATGTGTGAAATCTAAGTCAGGAAAGGCAGATTTCTGGACTGTGGCCAGCATGATCTAAGAATAGAAGTGAGGGGCCCTGTTGTGTTACCAGGTATCAAATACTCAACAAACAGTTGGTTGATATAAGCACAAAAGAGATTGTGCTTCTAAGATTACTAAATTAGGTGGATCTATGCTGAATACAATGTTAATCAAATGAATTCCCTTCAGTATATTTGAAAATAATGTATGACAGCAGCTTTCAGATGGAGGTGATATAATAGCTGCACTATCACCCACTATCAAACGTTTTATTATGAGCAAACATCCATACACTCTGGAACTGAGAATTTCTTTACACGCTTCTTGAGTTCATTTTTGTTTCTTTTCCAACCTCCCTGCAGGACTTGAAGGAGTTTGTGGATGGCTCAGGAGACGACGGCTTTATTGTCTTTACCCTGGGCTCAATGGTGTCCACCATGCCTGAGGAGATAGCTAAACAGTTCTTTGATGCCTTCCGGCAAATTCCTCAAAGGGTAACAGTAACCTTAACAGATTAAATCACTTTACTTAATTCTATCTAATCAGTATATGCAAACAACTCCACTAATTACTTTTGTTAGACTGCTATTTATTCTTTTCAAATAAAACACACAAGTTTCTAACTACAGAAGCACGGCAAACATTTACTCATTAGCCAGAGATTTTCACACTCAGCATGTATGCTAAAGCCCTAATCAGTTTGAACCATAGGACTTTGTCCCCTGCCTTGTTGTAAACATGCCAAACTCTCACTTCTTTACATAAATAGTTTGCCCATCAAATGTTAAACATGAAGAGGTATTATTTATGTTTCAGGTTGTGTGGAGATACACTGGAGTCCTACCTGAAGATGTACCCAAGAACGTTAGACTTATGAAATGGTTACCTCAGAATGACCTCCTAGGTATGTTTAGTTATATCTAGACAAATGTATGTGGTGATGCTATCATGTCATAAATCATACCATTCAAACTAAGTCTATTCAAATAAAATTATCTGCAGTTGGTTTGTGCTGGACTGGTCCTGTAATTGTGGCTGTTCCTGTGCTCTTTAGCCCATCCCAAAGCCAAAGTCTTCATCACTCACGGAGGTACCCACGGTATCTATGAGGGTATCTGTAATGCTGTACCCATGTTGATGTTTCCACTGTTTGGGGACCAGGGGGACAACGTACATCGCATGGTGGCCCGCGGTGTTGCAGAGAAACTCGGCATTTATGATGTGACGACTGAAAACCTATTGGCTGCACTAAATAAAATCATCCATGACAAAAGGTAAGACAACTGGATGTAAATTAAAGAGAATACTCACTCAGTTGTGTGTGGAAATGATAACATTCACTATTAAAGAAAAAAGTACAAAAGTTATGTTTACATTCACTGTTGCTCTCCAAAACGCATTGTGTGTATCCTTGAGCTCTAAGAACTGATTTTTTAAGTTTACATCCGTGTTTACTAGTTTTTAGTCCGCATTTCTTGGCACATTACCTAAAGATCTGTGGAATAGTGTGAAACCATTGGCAGGACTGTGAATTGCATCATTCGCATGTGCATGTGTGTCCTCTTAGACCTTAGACCTCTTATCTGGACTGTGAAGTCTTCTTGCAAACGAACAAAGGTTATGTTTACATTCAGTTTACACCCATGTTTGCTTGCTAGCAGTCGTCTTCTTCACTGTCTTTGTTGGCGTATTGCTATGTTTGTTGGCACGTTACCAATACCAACTGTCAATCAGCGGAGTAGCTTGAAACAAACAAAATGGGGACCTAAAGGTAAAAACATTGACCCATAGTGTTTCTAGTGGGACTTTACGTCTAGGGTACTTTTAAGACGAGGCAACTTACACCTTCATCATTCTTATTAGTTCATAGAGTTTGGTGACCTCATGAAATTCCCACATGGCTCCACCGACAGTCAACCTGAGCAGAGGTCTGATCAGCATGAATAAGTCAAAACACCTGTGTGGCTGCACAGGACCTTTAAAAAAAATCTAATTAAAAAGCTTTGGTTCATGATTTTTAAAGAACATGTTCCATTAATATTGCATATTATTTTCACTAGTGTATTGTAATAATGTGTGCAATCTACATTGAAAACATATGAAAATGTTTTGGAAATGAATGACTATTTTTGCACAGTTTTAGTTACCTTCTGTGGCCAATAGCCCTCCACCTTGTAGACGATAAATCCATGGAGATAGTGTGTAGGGGCTTTCTTCCTTTTTACGAGTTTATACTTAAACACATTTCATATTGCGTGCAGCTTCACAAATTCTTCCATAAAATAATTACTGGTAAAAATGTTTTTTTATTTGTATCCTACCTTGTAAATACACTCAGGGTGCATTTAATAACCTGTAATTGAAAGGGTTACCAATTTGTTATTGCTGCAGTGAGTTAGGCTGGAAGGCAAGCTATCTCTTTATTTGCAGTTTACCCTATATTTAGACTGACATAAATCTTTCGCATCTTATTTTACACATTTATAATGTAAACATATGTTATAATGTAGTCTGTGAGGATATACTGTAAATCTTGTGATGATCAAAATTAGAGATCATACTATTAACTTTTTATTTTTCAAAATATTACTTCTCCCCAGTTACAAAGAGAAGATAGTGACGCTGTCTCAAATACACCTGGACCGTCCGGTTCAACCTTTGGAAATGGCTGTTTTCTGGACTGAGTTCGTCATGAGACACAAAGGAGCTGCACACCTAAGGGTAGCTGCACATGACTTAAACTGGATTCAGTACCATTGCTTGGATGTCATTGGCTTTTTTGTCATCATTCTCTTAACTGTTCTGTGGGTGACACTCAAATGCTGCTTGTTCTGCACACGCAAGTGTTGCAGAAAGGCGACTGCAAAGAGAAAGCAAGCGTAGTTTGCAACATTCATTAGGTTTTATAAATTCTGTAATGAAGTAAATAATGGAGGCTGAAACACTGCAATGACATTTCAAACTGATGTACTGTGTGTATATATATGTGTGTGTGTGTGTATGTATGTGTCATGTATCTGTATGCACACTACATGTGTGTATGTGAAATCTCAGCCATAGTGCCATTACTGCATTGTCTTTAAGACATGTCTAACATGATGTTGGCAATGACTGATTGAAGCCATCCCTTGGAAAACAAACTTCCAAGTAAATAAAATGTGTTTTCTTTGTCTCATTTGTAATATTTTTAGAATATGCGAAGCATAATTCTTGAATACACTTTAGACCCTTCCTCACTTTGAAGTTTCTCCACCAAGTGGACTCCTTTAATGTCCAGTCCTCTGGTTGGGGGGGTTTATTGGCTGCAGGAGTCCATTTTGTTTTAGGGTGGGATAACTGACTTAATTTTTTTATTGCTTATGTACAAAACATGGTCCTATACACTGTATTTTTCTGTATCAGAGCATTTTAGGCAATACAACACCATTTAGCAGCCATATTGGAGGTCCACAGCTCTTGGGAAGATTTCCAAATAACTGATCACATTTCTGAATTTACGCCACAAAACTTGGTGTCTCACCAAAACAAGGAGACAAATATATAGGATTTATTTCTGTTCAGCGTTTAACTTCATCATTTCATTACAAATAGCTTAATCAGACTGGTGTGTTCAGATAATCAACTCGTTCTTACATTGCTGAATTAGCCTGCTAGTTAGCAAGCTAACAACACGTATAATATATTTTTCTCTGTACTAATTGGCCCCAGTTGCATCATTCATGGGAAATTTCATTAACTCATATATTTAAATGTGCTTTCTCCACTTGTTTAACTGAACAGTTGACTGACGACCCATTCTTCTTCATCTCAACATCTTGCAAATGCAATAACTGGAGGCTGATAAATACAATCACTGTCAAGGTTTGCCTGTGAGCAGCAATTTTCAGGAATGTATCAGAGGCTCTCAGAGGCTGTTATTAGGGAAACAGATGGCTGCAAAGTGATGCTAGACTTTGAACCAGTGACCTTTCAGTCAGTTTTATTTGATATCTTCAGGCTGCTGTTTGTTTGCTGTCAACCATAGCTGTGTAAATGCATCATCTAACAGCCAATTATCTTGCCCTAGAAGAATGTTTATTGGCGACAGTCTTCACTTTTCTCCACTCTGACTCCACCTCTGACTATAACAAAAACCAAAAAAACAAACAAACAGGTGAAGCTATGTGGATATATTGTAGCTTCAATTCAACCTGGAGCCCCTGTGAGCTGTCTAGAGAAGCCAAAAGACGCGTTCAGTGTGAGCAGAAACTTCAGCTCAGTCTGTGCTCTCCGGTCAGTGAGCAAGAGAGAAATGATGGGACATCTTGGATTCTACCTGGGTTGTGTTGAGTTTTGTTATTATCTTCAAATCTCACTAGGTATACTGCGTGACCTCATTTGGGCCCTGACCTGTACAGACAAATCCACAGACAGCTATGTAGTCTCAAAATGAGTTATATTGTTTTCTTTCTTTTGTTTTTTTTCAGCAGGTGCCAGAGCCCACTGTATGCAAAACGTGTTTTTCCTCTTTAATACGACAACTGCAAATTGCAATTTTGACCATTCCTTTTGTCACTGAGCAGAGCCTGCAGGGTAGTTTACTGATGAAACACTACCAGACCTTGAAATGTTAATCTGTGCCCTCTAACTGTTACACAGTACACAAACTACATACCAGACATTTAACTGTTACCACTTTCAGTGTTAATATCTTCTGTTGTTATTTGTTGTTATTGTGAAGAATGCACTTTTTTTTAAAGAGCTAAAGTACTAAAATATAATAGGCAACCCAAAGTGTTGCAGTAGTCTCAGTCTGAATATTGCTCCCTTCTTACTGAATCAGTCATCCCCAGTATACTGGTATTTTTCACCATGTGTGGTTTACCCACACTACAGTAGCTGCAGCTTTTGTTGTGCTGGTTACTCTCTCTGCCTGCCTTGCAGAAGTTGGGGTCATGGGGGGTAGTGTAAACTTCTGCAAAGAATTTGCATTGTACAAACTGCACAAGTGGCCACTGAAAAGACTGTGGTGAGTTCAAACATTGCTCTCCAGTAAACTAGATTTCTCACCTGTTTCAGTACACATGTGCATATCCTAAATAATTCCTTTTCATCATTTCACTGAGCTACATTTATTGTCATATTAAGTGTACTTGACATCAAAAGATGAGTTCCAACTCATTAACTTAAAATAAAACCAAATTCATTTGTGCCAGTTTACCTGTTTTTTTTTTTTTTTTGCACAGATTGGAAGATGATGAAATGAGGACTGACTGCAGAAGATCCCTACCTGCCCTCATCAATGGTTCAATTGCAAATCCACCTGAGCCATTCATGTTTCTGGAAAATGTTGAGACCAACACGTTCAAATTACATGAGAGTAATTTATAAGGCCATCTGCCTCATCATGATGGCCACACAAAACGTTTTTCTGTGGCTACTGAGAAAGTGTAATCTTTCATAACCAATCCTGATCCAACTTCACGTAACATTGGAAACATCAAAGCATGTTTCATCTCCACCTATTCAAAGGACTTGTGGGAGTGCATCTGCACTTATAACCCTCTAAGAAATATGACACCATCTACAAACCGTCACATATCTGCTCATAACCCTACATAAGCATAATTTCCTCCATTGCAACCATAGTAACGTGCCGTGCTGCTGGAAAACACATGTATTGTGAATGTCACCTTCATCTGTAAGGTAATGTGTACTGTATACTGCTCTGTCTGACTGCATGTGAGGACCAAACAACCGCTCCCTGAGAGTGCAAAAACATGAGAAACCACCATGGAAACTCTCAATAACCTAGAATGTTTTCTAAGTGCTGCAAGATTTTTTGTTGAGATCCTAATTGACAAGTTCTTCTCCATAAGACTCAGTGGTAAGCAATAACAATGGCAAATGTCTTCAGCTTCACAATAAAAGTCAAGTGGACTGTATTTTCTGACCTGCCATCATGCTTCCTGGTCACAGAGAAGACTCTACACAGACTACTGGGAGTTATAATTTTTAATCATAGGATAGCCATCCCCATAAACATTAACATGTTACAGTACCAGAAATAAGGTAAGTATGCATTATGAGGACTGGGCTGCTAATTCTCTTTCATAAGTGTATTTTGTGCACACAAAATGCCTATAGCTTCATCTTGTGGTCGGTAGACACAATGGCATATACTGTGTAAGGCTTACCAGCTCCCTTGTAAAGCCATTGCTGCTCTTTTTTGTTTCATGTGTTTAATAATACCCAAGCCATGACAGTTTATCAAAAAGGCACTTGTGTGAAGGGTTAATCTGACATCATTCTTCCACATTCCCAGTGTGTGGCCAAGTATATCATACAACCCCCACTGGCATTCTCTGCAGCAAATGCTCACTTGTTGGTCGTTGAAGGTTTAAAAATTAAAATTAAGAATTAATATTAATGGCTTAAATTGACTTCTAATCTACTCCCAGGTATCACATCAAGGTCCAGAAATCCACAAAGTCTCTGAGGACAATGTAGTCCCGCAGACCCCTCCAGCAGACAAGTGCTTAGCTTATCAGGTTCAGTACAGTGCTTCAAAAGAATCTGATTGTTTACAGCCTCTCTTAACACTCAATTTAAAAACTGTACTTGAGCTGTAAAGTAAAGTGTTAACATGTAAGTCTGAAAAAACATCAAATTCATTTCAGCCAGGAAAGAACACAAGGGAAAGTATGTGTGTGTGTAGTTCAGCGTTTGAGGTTTGACAACCTTTGTTCGCATTGTGGTTAATGTGGCCTTAATACACAGTTTTCCACTCAACTATTTACCATTTACCTTAACTCTCTTCCTTTAGAGTACATGTAGCCTATGATGAAAAAGCAAGAGTCAAGCATGAGTATATTTCTGATTATCTACAGCAAGTATAGACCTTTCTGATTTTTAGGCAAGAAATAGATGCCACAAATAGACAGGACCTAAACTCCTGTTCACAGCACAATTAAATTAAAACTTACCAAGATACCTTTTCAGATTTCATTATTGTTTTTTTGCTGTAACATAAAACTACAATCCCACATGTAGAGGCACAAGGAGTGTATAATACAGTGAAGTGCTAAACATTTAGATTTTTGATGATTTAACAACCATTTAACAACAACTAAAGTGCACCAACCCAAATGACAAGTTGACAGTTTTAGGTGGTCTTATAAAAGGGTTGCACTCATGGTGTGCATTTCAACACCTGCCCACAAAGTTTCCGTTGTGAGAGTTGGAAGGTTGACTACAAAAAAGGTGGTAAAGGGGAGCACTGCCAGTCAAACTGTTCAGCTTTTACTTCTGTACAACCATGATCCACGCATACTGCATTATCTTTTTCTTTCAGCTGCTCTCCTTCACTGGTAAGATGAGATGAATGTGCTTTCAAAATTAGACTAGAAATAAGAAGCCTTTTTAATGGCTACAGATAAGGTTGGAATTAAGTATCTCATTTTGCTTTTTTTATTCCGTCACAAGACTAATAATTTGGCTGTTGAGGATTTTGTATTTTGTAATCTGTATATTAATTTACCGTCTGTCCTCGTGTAAGGGGCTTCTGAGAGTGGCATAGTGGGTGGTAAGGTTGCAAAGCCTCATTCCAAACCCTACATGGCATCACTCCAGTCTTGTGGACACCATTCATGTGGCGGAATACTTATTCGGGAGGACTTTGTTCTAACTGCAGCACACTGCAAAGGGTGAGTTTATTGTGCATTAATGCAGAATCATAGAGCGACAAGAACACATTTTCGGATGTCATAATCAAACAAGTTAATGGGTACTAATTATTTGCAATTAAATAATTGTTTTATTCACATAACTGATTATTTGTCATTCACAAAGGATTTGTTGTTAATGACTATTAATAGCTTTTAATATTTTCTGTGTTAAGTGCTTAGTATAATTGTTAAGTATAACTAAACATTTTTACATTATTTGTTTCCTTGGCTGTCAGAACTGAGCCCATGACTGTGGTACTTGGAGCACATGACATAAGCAAGAAAGAGAAAAGTCAGCAGGCGATCAAAGTGGCCAAGTACTATCCACATCCGGAATACACAGGAAAATACAGTTATGACATTATGTTACTTAAGGTAAACCTAAAATGTGTAAATGTTCATATCAAAACGCAGGTGTTTAAAAAGTCTGTTTCTCTGTAAAGGATTTTGTACAATGTAGTTGTTGCTATCATCTCAGTTTCATTTTTTCGTAATGTCTGATGTAGTGTTAAAGCTGCACGAGGTGGTTTGACACATTTGCACTGAAGTGGGTGACAATGTGGGGGTGAAGTGATTTATCTAAAAACTCAATGTTGCTTTAAGAGGACATATACACACACATTGAAATGTCTGACAGATAGGTAAACTGTTTCATGAAATCCACTGCAAAATAACAAATGAAGCCAATTATAACTGCTGTGATTTCCAGTTCTACTCTGTTCTCTTTCACAGTTAAAAAAGAATGCCACACTGAATAGGTACGTGAAGACCATTGGATTACCTAAGAAAGATGGGAAAATCCCAGCCAACATTAACTGTACCGTTGCTGGCTGGGGCAAAACTGGAACCAATAAGCCTTCCTCACATGTACTGAAGGAGACCACGGAGAAGATGCAATTCAGCTTTGAGTGCCAAAATATTTGGCAAAAATATTTCAATGCTGATAAAATGATATGCACCAAATTTGACAAACACAAGGGAGGGGTTTGCCAGGTAATGAAACAGTATTTGAAGCAGACCATCAAATAAATAACCAACCATGATATACAACAAAATATATCAATAATTCTGCAAACATGGAGAAAACTGTTTTCCTTTATTCATTCAAAAACAAGTATAATTTTTTTTTTTTTTTTTTTTTTTTTTTAGACTACTCAATCTAGTCTTTCTGTTGCCTTTTTCCTAGGGTGATTCCGGCGGACCACTGATCTGCAACAGCAAGCCTCAGGGTATAACAGCTTTCACCCATGCAAGTGATTGTAATAATCCCAAGTATCCCCATGTCTTCACTAAAGTCCATTTCTTTCTCCCCTGGATTAAGAAAGAGATGCAGAGAAAGTAATGTTGCATGAGCCACTATTCAGAGGCCAAGAATATTGCCCTTTCTTCACTTGCTTATTAAATAACATGGCTTAGTAAAGCAAATATTTAGAGAATTAATAGTCTTAGTTTTGAAAAAAAGATTCATGAAGCTGGTATGTGTGAATGTTTAGCATGCGGGGAAAAAAGCACAACTGATTGTATTTTTAAAATCTGTAATTAAAAACTTGGTGAAATTGGGTAATTTAACACCAGATCTCACTGTACATGTATAGCACGTGTCTATGACCTTTCACATCATCTTGCTAAGGCATGTCTCGTCATTTCTGAAATGTGATATCGAAAGTATGTTAGTGAGTGTGATGGTATACTTGTGGTGTAAAAGCCCAAAGGCATTATCAAATCACAGACCACTGATGTCAGTCATAGTGCAAACTTTTGAAGTTGAACCGTTTTCTGTCTGTGAAACCCGTCATCTGCAGAGAAAGTGAAAGAAATTGGCTGTTTTAAAAGGAGCAGTTCACCTTGAAATTAAATCTTAGTCCTCGTCAGTCACATCTGAACTCTGACTTTCAGGTGAAAAAATCCTTTAACCAAAATAAATATGACATTGTGATTAGATGATCTTATTCTTATAACAGAAATAAAGACAAAGGAAATGCAAAACTCACTTGACTTGGATCTCTTGTGAAATATCTCTTCTCTATAACCTGTTAAGAGATAGGTTGAGATTGAGAGACTGAAGTCACATGTCACATGAATTCAAAGTCAGACACAGGTTACACATTTGGTACAACACAATAATACAGGAAATTACATGACTTTCTTACTTCTGTTTAACAACTATCCTTACATACAGTAGGTCATAATAGTTATTATTACTAAATGAATAAAATACAATTTTTTTTAAGTTTAACATAGTTAAACTTAACTGACAACGTCAAAGTTGTGATTTTGGAACGTTACATACTGTAATATTTCACATTGAAATTCAATTTACCAACAAAAATATTGTTACACCATTTCCCTCAACATAATACTATGATTTGAGCACTGCATGGATACCAACTTATTGTAAATTAAATGTTTGATGGTTAATGCTCCCCTCAGTAGCCACACCACAGAGATATAAGTGTTTATGTATAAATAATAACCTCCTTTACATACTGTATTCATTGTATTTCTACTGAAACAGAAAATAACTGCACATCGCATTACAAAACTCTGGGTTTCTCACCTTGTCAAAGAACCTGCTAAGCTTCACTGCATTTGATGTCCCTGCAGCAAGGTATCTCGGGTTGGTGCAGTCCTGGGAAAATAGAATAGCACTTCAGCCACAAACCTCAAAGAAAGCGAGTCTTTTCTTTCTCAGGTGACATCTTACAACTTTATGTGTAGAATATGTTTGTGATTGTAGCTTCTTTCAAACTGTTCTGATGGCATATGTTTTTGTTTGTAGAAAAAATAAACAATAAACAGTAAAGATTTAGCATGTATTGCGGTCTGCCATGGTGTCTTCTTTAATACTACCACTAGGTGTCACCAAAGTCAGAGGTTTTCAAAACATACACAAAGGGGCTACTACGTATGTTGCTGTAGCTCTCTTTCCTTTTCTTATTTTGTGACAGATTATAACAGAGATTTGATTTTACTGCTGGGCGATCAACCCATGAAGAAACTTGCTGCACAGATGAGCTGCTAAATTACATGTATGTGTCACAAGCAAGTTTAGATTAGAAAAATAACCACCATTCAAAAAACTTGATCTGTCTCATATCTTTGAAGTTTGTATGAATAGGAACACTTAAAAAGTTAGAGCATGTAAGGCTACTCATCCATCCTATTTATAAAACAATGAGATATACTTTTCTATTTCTGTGACAAAAAGCACTTGAGTATTTGAGAGAAGTAATTACTGACTCAATGAAAACATTCCAGATCTGCAGCTGATATTACAGTCATTCAAGCATTACATTGACTCCATAGAAACTGATCTAAATGAGCTCTTTATACACCAAAGGAGGATGCTTTCAAACACAAGCTGCTTATCATAATCAAAACTACAACTTTCCATTTATCTAATCCACAATTTTCCTGTTTGTCCAACTAAATCTTTGAGACATGTACTTAGTCTGTACTTTTGCTGGCATTTTTACATGTCAGCGTCATGTTTGGACAAGCCCCTGAAAAACTTTCTATCAAAAACAAGCCAGCAATCAGACAAGAAAGAGCTCCTGAGAACTTTGCGCTCTCTTTCATGTAACAGATGCCAAATACCACTCAAGCATTGCAGCTCTATTTGTAATGGTCTTGTTATAGTTGACCAATGTTTTTGTGGAACATTTCTATGTTTGAATACCAAAAAGCTGTTATTTTAACACGTAAACGAAGCCAGCAGCAGGAACACTGAAAGTCAGTCAGAGTTGGGGGTGCTTTTTTTTTTTTTTAATGACATCATACAAAATGCTGTGCGACATTCATGGGTTTTGCATTCATTTGAATGGCTAGGATCCTTTATATGTAATATAGGTATATAAGCAGACAGCAAACATGAACACCAACATACTGTATGTCGAAGCAGCCACAGTAACTACAGGAACACTGAACTATGGAGGGGGGAGTGAGACAGCACCTGGACGCGCATTTCATACAGGAGACGAGGATAGGTGGATCTTCCGATGCCCATTCAAGCAGCAATGGACCCGTTCATATGAGACAGCTGTCACTCTGTTTGCTGTTGCAGAGTAACAGCTGTTAACTGAAACTCAAGTCTGCAGTGTAGTTTATACACTTCACTGAGAAACCTGAGTATTATACAGAGTTATATCAGGCTTCATGATCAAATGATCAGTTTTTGTTTCGTATCTCCACTTCTGCCCATATGTATGACCTCTCTCTGACTAATACATATTAATGATAAAAAAAATATATATTTAAACCTCTTTCCTACCACAAACACTAGTGCACTACGCATATAAATCCCAGTAAAAAAAGGAGAAATCATTAAGTTAAACTGATGGTTTTTATTATGCTTGATTTTAGGGGGTGCTGCAGCCCCCTCAGCACCCCTACTTCCCACATCCATGGCCAGCAGAGTTACAGATTCCATGTTTGAAAGGGGCTTATGGTCAGAGCTTGTAGGAATGAAAAAGTTAACCTACTAGATTGATCTCCTCTGCATTGAAGTCTTCAGACAGGAAGGCCGTCCGAGTTAGAACTTCATTGCGTTTGTTCTCTGGGATCTGGTCAAACTTTGTGCCAATCAGCAGCAAAGGCACTGGGTTCTCAGCAAACTGCTCTCTATCATAGTCACTGCATGGAGAAAAGAATATGACTTAACTCCCCAGTATCCAACATTTTCAGTCACAATTTAATACCTTTAACTGTAATACCTGTGTCAGTGTGTATACATTTTCCACCCTGTGAAAACGAACAATACCAACACACGTATCTACTTACCCGTTTGAGACGATAACTCCTGTTGGAGAAGAATCCTTGTTCAAAGCTTCTAGTGACCAGCGATAGAGATTCTGAGGGGATTTCTTATTTGTTAAATCGTGTACCAACATAATTCCTGAAAAAAAAAGAAAGAAAATTACAAAACTAAATAATAGTTACCCTAATGATTTCAGATAGTTTTTTTATATTTACATAAAATCATCTTTACCATTAACTGAATTGTAGAAGACAGCTCTGGTGCTTTTGACACTGCTGGCACTGCCAACTGATCCTCCGACATCCCAGAGTTCAATGTAGTAGGTTTTCTCCTCCGGGGTTCCCTCCTTATAGTCTTGGACCTGTAGTTGAATAGTTATTTTGACCCTTCAATTATTTGAATCCTCTAAGTATCTGTAACATGTGAGTGCTATACTCGTTTCTATCTAACATGAATGTGTTGAATCATCAGTGGTGGAAAGTAACAAAGTACATTCACTCAAGTACTGTACAATATTGAGGTACTTTACATTGAGTTTTTCCATTTTCTGCTACTTTATATTTCTTACTCAACTACAATTCAGAGGCAAATATTGTACTTCAGATTCAGATTAATAATACAAAATATATACAACAAATAAATTATGACATATTATTATAGGTTAAGACTTTATTGATTCCCGGGAGGAAATTCACAAGCTACCGAGCAGTATAGAATTTACATTATTCTGAAATGGGCCATTCTGCATAATGATCACTTTTAAGTATATACTTTTGTACATTTACTTAAGTAAAATTTTGAATACTTCTTCCACAACTACGAATCATATAATTGATATATTAGGACTATTATTAAGCATATATTTTCCAGTCTGTGTCGTAAGTGCCTGACTTTATTTCTTGGACCATGTATGGTTCAGCCTTTACAAATTGTGTTATTTGAAAGGTTGTTGTATGAAGTATATATAGATTATCTGAGGTTAATTTAAAAGGCCGCCATCATTTTAGATCTTATCTGAATGATTTGTAAATTAGGAGGTCTTACCCGTACATCCACAGAGCAACCAACAGTCCATGATGGATTTCCTAACACCTGATTCTGACATAGCAGATGGACCAAAGAAGACTTGCCCACCCCTGCAAAAGAAAAGAAATGTGGGTGTATGACTGACAATTTTGATGGGATCAAACTCATGCAATGACTCCTAGGCACAGGGACACACATTTTGTCCGGTAGATCATAACATGTGGCTTTCAGTCACTTTCAGTCTTGATGTAGTATAATGCTATAAAGTTACCACTGCTGAATGCAAGACAATGAAGACGTGGTTCACTTTTATATGATAACAAGCCTTCATTAAAAAAACATGTCAGTGTAACATATCCTTCGTTTCCATCAAAGCATATACCCTGTATATGCTCAGTAAATAAAATTAACAAGCGGTTTCTTTAATTCGGCAAATAAAATTTCAGCTTTTGGTGTTGATTCGTCTTAAATTAAACTAAGCAGTCTCATTACACGCAAATGCACAACTTAGGTCTGCAATGAGATTATACATTATAGGCTAACAGGTACAATTATTGCTTTTAATTTAAGCATCGCTTGCCGTTCCACCTTTAACCCGAATTCACCTGTAGACACTACAATTATGTTGCGTAGGTATACAGGTTTAACGTTACATAGCCACTGCAACAACACACTTTTGGCAGGAGTTTAAGTCCCTTAAACATTAAAAGGGTTGCAAACCGGGAGATATTTGCCCAGAATAAAAAAATGTCTTTAAAATAAAGCAGATAGGTTCTTATAAGAGTCTGAATTGAGAAAATGGTACTTAACTTACCGGAATCTCCTAAAACTAATACTTTTACCCTGTCAAGAGAAGCCATTTTTTGGTGACAGCAGCGTCCCGGAAGAAAACAGTGGAACTCCCGCCTGCGAATATTATTTTCTAATCTGATTGGTTCCAAATCATTACTCTATCAGACAGAAAGGATAGCCATTCGTCAAAATATATATCAATCAATATTTCTTTGCTTCTATTGGTTATTGAATGCACGATTTATAGCTCAGGCATTGGAGTTTACGAAAACCATTGTTCCAGTTGTGGTTTTATTTCCGGGGTTGTCTTCTCAAAATAAGTCATGAAGCATGCTAGCTAACCTAGCAGTTAAAAGATTCAGAAGTGCAAGTGTGTACAGTGGGTTTTAGCTGTGTTTGTTAGAGGCAAAGTCAGCGGACTCTGAAATGACTTAAGAAAGCGGTGGTTTTGGCGTAACCGTTAACATAGAGTTAAAGAGTATCGGGTAAGGTTGGCGTTAACTGACTAACGGTTGTCACCAAACTAACTTGATGTGAGCTGTAACGTTGAGTTTAGTTAACGTAAGGTAATAGCAAAAAGTAAAGATAATGTAAGATAATGGCTTAAGCGACTATACCGTTTCTATCTCACTATAGTATCCTTACCAGTAGTTACAGCCAAGTTGCTGCGTTAACTTAGCTTGACGTTAATTTAGCTAACTCGAACAAAGACAAATAACAGAGACTAAGTCAGGTTGCCACAATCTAACAGCCAATGTAGCTGGCAGTGTACCATTAGTCAGGTCTGGCAGTATTAACTACCACTGCGTATATGTTAGCACAAAGCAACAAGACGTGTTAATGGAAGTTATCCACCACTTTAGCAGAGGCATTACGTTGAAGCAAACACTCTTAAGGGAAAGGATCGAGTAAAGGGGGAGGAACGTTATTCACAAAATACGCTCTTCTCTCCCCTCAAATTTCCTTCAGTGTATTTGTGCTGCTCAATATATCGTTCAATTCCCTCCAGATTTTACCTAATCTCCCTCCCAGGATTTGAGTGATTATGGTTACCTACCTACTGATGCTAAACAAAGTCTCTGGCAGTCCTCCCCTGCCCTGTTCCCCTAAAGTTCCTGCCTGCTGTCTCAGATCTTTACACAAGAGGTCTCCTCTCTCTCCACAGTAGAAGATGATAGAACCAGAGCTACTGACCGAGGTCCCAGCAGCACTTAAGCGGCTAGCCAAGCAGGTTGTAAGGGGTTTCTATGGAGTGGAACATGCCTTGGCCCTGGATGTGCTGATCCGCAACCCATGTGTACGTGAGGAGGACATGCTGGAGCTGCTCAAGTTTGACCGTAAACAGCTGCGCTCAGTACTCAACACCCTGAAGGCAGACAAGTTTGTCAAGTGCCGCATGAGAGTGGAAACGGCTCCCGATGGCAAGACAACACGGCACAACTACTACTTCATCAACTACAGGTGGTTATTCTCTTTTTAGTTTGCATTTAATAGTGCAGATAATGGACACAGTAATACACAATGAGTTCTGATCTAGCTGTAAGTTTGGAAGAATAAGAGGTGGGTGACACCAGGCAACCACCCTCCAGGTATTGGCATTGTCATTGTCTCATCTCAGCAATGTTAAAATGTTGAAAAAATAAGACCTATGCTTGTCTGCCAAGATGTTTACTAGCACTTTAAGTACTAAAACACTAGAAACTACACTTTAATTTACATGTAAGTGATAGTTAGTAGGTGCCACACACTCATTTAGAAAATAAATCGATTTTTATATAGACAAATTCCTTAATGGGGTTTTTTGTGTTGTTTTTTATTTTAAGAATTTATCCTCCCATGTCAATATGTAGCATACTATAAAGCTTTACCCACCTGATTTCTCAGGGTACTAGTCAACGTGGTCAAGTATAAATTGGATCACATGCGACGGCGCATCGAGACAGATGAGCGAGACTCCACCAACCGTGCCTCCTTCCGGTGCCCCTGCTGCTTCTCCACCTTCACCGACTTAGAGGCCAATCAGCTGTTTGACCCTATGACAGGTAAACATTGAGAGAAAAAACTAATTATCTACAGTTGTGTAGCACGTTGGTGGTGTTGATCTTCAATATCCTTGAATATGAGAAAGTATAAAATATTGTGGAAATTTTTGTTTACTATTTACAGTATGATATCATGGTATTATTAGATGTACCTTTCCTAAGCATGTCACACATTTGCATCTAAATGCAGTAAGAACATAACTACACAGAATACATTTTTCAACATGCTCTTTACAACAACACCTTTGACCATAAAGGTGTAAGGTGACTACCCAGTTCAATGTCAGACAAGGTAGCTGTATGGAAAAGATGGTGACAGCTCTCTTACAAAGCACACACAGACAAATGACCATTGTACAGTTGTCTGTTTGTTTTAGGAAGAAAAATTCATTGGAGATGAGTCAAAGAGCATTGAAACGTGGTCTCAAGACCTGGCATGTATTACAACAATAACATCACTTGCACAAAATTAGGTATATGATACCTGAGCTTGGTAACTCAGAGGAGAAGGTGCTCAAGACCTAACGACTCTTGTGTTTCTTGTGAACTCCAGTGCAGGTTGTGGCTTC
The DNA here is from genome assembly GCF_020085105.1 of Siniperca chuatsi. Taxonomy (NCBI): domain Eukaryota; kingdom Metazoa; phylum Chordata; class Actinopteri; order Centrarchiformes; family Sinipercidae; genus Siniperca; species Siniperca chuatsi. Next base: position 9,006,069 of record NC_058053.1, on the reverse strand, counting down.
GTGCAACCAGCCAATATAAAACCGAGTAGGGAAACTGTAAAACTGATGTCTTATTATTATTATTATTATTATTATTAGGGAAGTCCCTTATTTGTCTCAACTTTTGTTAGTAAGAAGGAAATAAATATAAATATAAAAAGAAAACTTTGGAAAAAGACAAGGAACAACTTAAAATCAGTTTGCTTTTGACACCTGATCAATAAATTATTAATCTAGAATTGAATACTTGGCAAGTGTTTTTGTTCAGTTTCTTAGGTTTAAATTTCTTAGGTTTTCTGGTGTCTTAGCTACAATTGGGCTGAAAATTGCATTTGAAACTATTTGCTATCACAACAAAAGGCCTGAAGTGACTTACTTTAAAATCTGATTCTCACCCTGCATCAATATGGGCTGGCAGCTGTCCAAAACCATGCTTCTAAATGGGCATCACATCACTCACTTATCACTAGGGGTTATCCATTATGTTGTGTTTGACATGTGAGTAACAGTAGTAACCAGCAAGTCTAAATCATTTTAAGCAGAGTGTGGGTGGAGGTATGCAGAATTTAAAGGGAAGATAAAGCTGAATAACCATGGCATTAGCGTAGACATAGACTCGCACTTGGTTTTGAAATCTTTAGTTGATTAACATAACCAATGCATGAGCAACTCACACGAGTCACCAGTGCTTACTCAATTGAATTGGAATCAGGTAGGTCCACTGAAATCTGTAAGGCTACTGTGTAATCATTTGCAACTTCAGCAGAAAACTCCAGTTTTCCCTCAATTCAAGTAACAAATTTCCTGAATATACAAAATTCCCAGTTGATGCTGGTAGCAGGCTACATAATGTAGGATGACAAATGTTTACATATATTGATCATTGTATGTAGGAGGGTCTCTGTATAAGACTATGGCATATAATTGAACTGAATTTTCTGCAAATCGTCTACCCAGAATTTTTGGGTATGGCGGTGATTTCACTCTCAGTAAAGTGCATCACCAAGATATGCTGTATGTTGTTTGCTAAAATACACAGTGTAAATGACATGGTGGAAAAAGTCCACATTCCCAGCTTCCTGGTACTGTTTTGACACCGTCAGCGTCTTCCTGGTGGCACATTTGTAATCGTCTTGCCAATTCCTTTGCACTTGTCTCTTGTTTAAGCATATCTCAACTGCAGCAAATCTTGCTGTGGAGGCAGTAACCTTGCACCCTGACAGAGGCTGACAAAAAGAATACCTGGCACTCACAGGTATTCTGATGGACTGGTTGCTTCTTCAGGGCCAGCAACACTCAGTTAGACCTCACAGGGATGGGAAATGACATTACTGGTCTTCCAGCTCATTCTGACCCACAAAAGAGAGCCGAAGACCTTCTGGCTCAGGTTTTTTTTTTCACACTTTGCTGTGTGAATGTACCCTCCTCTCTTTGTAAGACTCATGTTTTTTTTTTTAAACTCATTCCACCTGACAAGTACTGTAGGTCCACTCAGCTTTTGGCTGAAAAATAGCTGTTTTTTTTAGTTGCGCATCAAACATTACTTCCTTTTACCATTTATTCTGTGCTGGTGCTCTTTTTTTTTTGTTTCAGACTTGCAGGAATGCAAATATCAGCATATACAAGGTGGAACGTTTGTCCTGTCTCATTATGAACAGGAGATTACTGTTTTTGTGTACAAGTACACTTCTTAGCTAGGTGGGATTTGTTGGGGCTCTGTAAATAATATTATAAAGAGTACAGTCTACCTCTGTGGGAAAAGTGCAATGAAATAACTTACGTTATAAATTGCTGTTATATAAATAAATAAATAAATTGAATGGAGCGTGGAACTGAGGTATCACAGGATTGGTTACAAATCCACAATGTCAGTCATAAAAGTGAACATGTATAGTAGCCTACATAAACCCTCCAAATCACAGCAAATAGTGCAGTGGTTTATTGTGGCACACACATGGAAATCACATACACAGTGAGAAAGCACTCATGACTATCAATTTATCTCAGGAGTTGTGCATGTGTGTTCGTTCTTAAAGTAAACTGCAGCAAATATGATGAGAGATATACTGTACATAATTCTTAGCCTTCTAAATGGAAAAACATGCACACACACTGGTCAAAACTACAGTACATTCCCAACTATGCCCATTTCTGCAAGTGGTTTTTGCAAAGTCAGTTTATAGCCATACGCTAAAAGCAAAGGCAATGCCTAATAGGCATGTGCCAAGATTGTGGGTACACAGTATCTGCTTTTGCCAGGTAAGTTACCTGAATATCCCCTCTTACTTGTTTTAAACAGAGTTCTTTCTTAACCCACAGGTACATTTCGCTGCACCTTCTGCCAGACAGAAGTAGAAGAGGATGAGTCTGTCTGTCCTGATGCCAGGACACAGGTGGCACGCTTCAATGAGCAGATCGAGCCCATCTATGTGCTGCTACGTGAGACAGAAGATGTTAACTTGTCCCATGACCTGCTGGAGCCTGAGCCTACTGAGATTCCTGCCCTGAAACAGAGGTCGGTTTCTGGCAAACCTCACAGAAATACACCACCTATTCCCCTCAGTTAGCATCACGTCAGTCCTCGAGTCACATCCTGGAGCAGTTTCACTGACAACAGATGGGAGTCCACCTCTGTTAACAGCAATAATGGCCTCAGTGAAATTGGTTCTACCTCATTACTGTTTGTGCCACCTTGGAAATCTATTCTATTCTATTAAGCCACAATAATGATCCAGAATTTTAGTTTGAACACATTTTTCATGTATGCACATATTAATTCTGTTGAACTGTTGAAGACCATATTTTAAAGGACATTTACTGAATCTTTCCTCTAGCCGTGAACGTGCTGCAGCATCCGGACTAAACTCTGCAGGCCAACACCGTGAAGCCTGGTCTAACAAAGGCTCATCCTACGCTGACCTGTACACCCAGAATGTGGTTATCAGCATGGAGGAGCAGGATGCCCAGCAGAAGCAGGCCAGTGAGGGCAAAGCACCTAAGGAGAGGCCCGTCTGGTTGACCCAGAGCACCGTGCAGGGTGCTTACAGCGAACCTGACATCCTCCAGAACAGTAAGTAAGGTTTTCTTGCAAACCACCCAGTCACTAAGTGCTAACCAGTCAATATGTCGCTTTCACACTATTCTAATGGCAAAAGGTTGTAGACATCAGGCACATTTTTAGGAGGACAATCTAATATTGTGAGTTTTAGTATGAAAGATTGTATAATTTTGCATGCACATACCAAAATCTTGGCTACCATAGTGTTGCTGTTCACTGCTGAACCCAAAGCAATGGCACATCGGTGCAGTTGTTTTTCCATATCAAGCTAATTCTCTGCCATAATCACGAGATCTCCCACTCTATGAGTCGGAAGACATTAAATTCCACATTAAATTCCCTCCCACTCTCAGACGCTGTTTTCACAGTCATTAATCATAAATGCTATTTCCTGTCCATGGTGAGGCTGGCTGAACGCACTGGGTTTTCCAGAAAATAGTCAGATGATGGTCAAGATGGACAGAGACAAACCCAATCCAGACCCACACCTTTGACTGCTCTCCTGTGAATTTCAATCCCTGTCCTCTTTGTAGTCAAAACAGGGTATTACAGGCCAACCCAGGTCATCTCCCTCTGTCGTAGTGTTCCTTCACCAAGCTATCTTATGCTGACATTGTTTCTCCACCCAAGGGCATGCAGCAATCAGGCCTGGCCAGACTCCCATTGAACCATAATTGCTTAATTGAAATAATCAGAGGCTTGATTAGTGCATGACTGAGCAAGGATTGCTCATTAATAAAATCCATTCCTGTGGAAATTGCATGAATTTTGCCTTCCAAACGTCCTGTCTCTGAGGTGTGTCTCTGTGTGTCTGTCTGTAATGATCTTGTTGCCCTTTAGAGCCTGGAAACAGACATGACATCTGAAAGTGACGTGGTTTAAGTAAAGTTTTTGTTCCGAAAGTGACCTGCAATAAGTAATATTGATGAGGCTGTGAGATAGGAGCCTAGACGGACCCACCGCATCATAAGATCTTGACGTCTTAAAAAGGGTTATAAAGCAGAAAGTTTCAGAGGAAGTTACACAAAAGAATGGCTTCAGAAGTGGATATATTTTTAATTGTAGTATAAGTAATTGTTTTGTTTCCACAGGTGGAGACGTTGTACCCGGAGCCCAGGATGGAGCCACTGGTCATGGAATTGGTCAGGCAGATGAAAATGAAGAAGTGATGCGTGCCCTGCTCATCCATGAGAAGAGGGGTGCGACAGGAGTAGGTGGAGGTGGAGCGAGTGCTGCTACAAAGGGGCTCACCTCCGCCACAGCTAATGCCAGCGACTCAGAGAGCGACACCAGCGAATCAGATGACGACTCTCCCTCAGGTCCTCCCCCTGCCGCAGCTGCTCAGCATCGGGCCAACGAGGAGGAGGAAGAGGACGATGATGAGTTTGAGGAGGTGGGGGATGAGCCGATGGTGATGGTGGGAGGGCGGTCGTTCTCATACCGAGAGGTCAGCCAGAGGCCAGAGCTAGTGGAGCAGATGTCTGCACAGGAGAAGGAGGCCTACATTGAAATGGGACGAAACCTCTTCCAGGACATGTACTTCTGAACACTCACACACTTTTATAAATGTATACATTCACACACACACACACACACATAATGAAACAATTTGATGGATAGGCTTTGAGTTCCCAAATGTATACCTCTGCTGTCTCAGTGTCGATGGTGATATCTGAGGAAATGTTTGTGCAAACAACTTCTAAAGAAAAACAGGGGTTGCTCAAGAAGTATTTACAGTCAGCTAGAACCAAGGACATGCTTTGACAGTGTTGCCTAAGTGATCACACCTTTAGTATTCTGTCCTAAGTATTTTTTTATTCTCAGTCACCAAACCAGAAGAGAGCTGGCCAGCTGCAGTTTGTGCACAGAGTGCCAATTAGTTTTTTGTTAGTCCGGTAAACTTGCATCTGAAATGAAAATTAAACAGTCTGTCTACATCATGCATCTGACGGAACAGACAAGCTTCTCTACACACAAGCATATGTTCAGTGCTTCAAGTCAGTTTTTTTCCCCCACTCATTCCGTATGGCTACGTTGACTGTGTATTGGGCCATGAGCTCTGCCAGAAGACATCTGTGTGCATAGCAGTACTGTGGCTGAACGTAAGCAGTGTGACACTGAAGGAGGACCGAAGCTGCTGCTGTG